>NC_081140.1:29955687-30670687 GCF_958295425.1 Solea solea | reverse complement strand
TCTGTGGTATTTAACAAATGTTTTGCCACAGATTTTTACAGCCACTCATTTTAAAAGCAAAACCAGAGGAGGAGAGAAACAGCACATCAGCCTAAAATGATCTGATGTAACATGTTCAAAGCATTTCACATGTAGGATATATCGTCGTTTATATTTGAATAGTATCTCATCACAGTTTTAAATATATAACACAATGAAACTGTGTTAAATGTAACAATTTCATTTTAAAGTAACACTATTCGAGTTAATTCAATACTATTCCATAAAGTCTTCAGCTTTTTAAATGCTAAAATACAGCTAAAGGTGTTACACGTCACAACTGGAACAAGCATTTATTTACAGTGTTATTGTCACTTTAACACTGCAACATGTTCTGTGTGTGAGTTTTACTAAAGTTCTACGTGAGGATTGTTGACGTTTGTGTTTGTTTGACTTTTTGATTTTAGTTTAAAAATGAGTGAATTTGCCTCTTGTTGTGTTTAAGCACCTGAACAGAGTTTTACAACGTTGTTTTTGTTTGAAAACTTAGTAAATGGAGATAATTCCAGCTGATGTAGGGTGAAGGGCGGGGTCAGTCCCTGCACAGGTAAACAAACAGAGATGATTCACTCATTCACATTGTAATGTATATAAATGACTAATAACTAAACTGATTTATTCTATGACATAAATGAAAGTGGCATCATATAGATATAGAAGTCATCATTGTTACACAGCGGCGTGTGACGTTCACAGACATTGTGTTCTGTGTTGCTGGATATGCCTTTTGTGGGAGGTTAAATCCACCGATGTCTAATGATGCTTTCATGTCGTCCGTCTCTTCATGTCCCTCCCTGTCCCTCCCTGTCCCTCTCTGTCCCCTCTCTGCTCTAATGAAGAGAACGCAGCAATATGCCTCAGACATCAAACAACATCAAAGCTCTCATACTGTTTACCTCCTTCATCTCTTTTTTTGTTGCACATGCATTACCTGTCTGCAGAGACGCTGTTTGATGTGAAGCATCTGTGTGTGTGTTTGTGTGTGTGTGTGTGTGTGTGTGTGTGTGTGTGTGTGTGTGTGTGTGTGTGTGTTCATACACTAAAGCTTTGTCCCTGTCCAGTCATCAACACACGAGTCACCGTCTTAAGTGGCTTTTCTAAATAATGTCTCTTTGTTTTGTTCCAGCTCCTGCTCAGCTGTTCCACCTCAGTGTGAACTTGAGGCTGATCTATCGCTGTCTGCCACTAAACAGGCACAGGAGGGTTTCACCCCGAGGACCAGTCCACCTGAGGACAAGTCCACCTGAGGACCAGTCCTCCTGAGGACCGGTCCACCTGTGGGCGTATGATGCTGTTTGATCTCACATTAAACTGCTCAGCTGGTCAGCTTGTGTGTGTGTGTGTGTGTGGGCGCTTGTGTTTGTTACCATTTTAGGACCATGTCTGGTTCAGGAATGAACTGGTTATGGTTCAGGTTATGGATGATACTTTGTTTAGGGAGTCAAAATACCCCATGAGCATCTAGTCTGGTCAAAAGGGGGCCGGCGATATGAGTTTAAGATTATAACAGAATATTCCATCATGATATTGCAAGGAAGACATTCATGATGATATTTCTTAGAATTCCAAAGTAAAACATTTTTTTATTTTGAAAGGGAAACACTGTAAATGCACACTAAAATAAAATATTATTTGTTATAGAATGTGATTGACATGATTAAAATGCTTCAATTTTAGATAATAACTGACTTGTTCCTTTGAGAAACAACAAATTCTGCACACAAATAATTAGGATGATGAAGTATAAAATGAAGTGTTTTGAAGGTGACATAGACCGGAAGCTCCAATTAACGCTGCGTTTTTGTGTGTATCTGCGTCATTACCTCGTTTATGAAACCCTAAAGTTTAAGAACAAACAGTTCAGCCACTGCTGAGAAAATAGTGTTGTATTGTTTTCCTGGGCTCTGCGAAGCGGATCGACACTTCCTTAATTTGATGTCGTCATCAGAAATCCTCACCACCGTAGCGCCTCCCGGTGCGGGCACTAGTCCGGGCACATCCGGTTGCGTACATTCAACCGCAGAAGAAGAAGAAGAACTACTCTCGTTGTAGCTGCTGAGATGCAGAGCATCCACCGTGCCAGAGGGGGAGCTGTGTATCTGGGAGCTGGCCTATCTATTACGTCACTTCCAGGTACCTGGCCAATCACAGGACAGTAGGAAAGCTCTCGTTGGCTGGCCAATCACAGCAACTGTTTGCTCTGAAACAGCGCGGCTGACGAGAGCGTCAGTGAGGAGATATTTTGATCGGCTCGTTTGCAGCGATTAGGAGGTTTTTAATTATGAAAACATGTTAATATATGTAAGTAGACCTCCATAACTAACATATATGTGTGATACAAGCATTCTATGTCACCTTTAATCAATATAAAATGTTAAGTTGATGATATTTAGATATAGATATATTGCCTAGACCAAGTTTATTGTAGTTAACGAAAACTAAAAAAACATTTTCTATAACTGACATAAAAATAAAAACTAGAATTAAAAAAATTGAAGGATTTCTTTTGTTTCTCTGCCAGCGATTTTGAAAAGTTGTACTTGAGACACAATACTTATTATCACCTTTTTGAATCTTGCATCTGGCAAATTCTCAGAATCTAGAACAAACACTAACACTAATAAAAACGAGGGTTAGGGTTAGCAAACCCACTCTAAAAAACATTATAACTGTGGCCCAGACCTCATTTCTATCACACAGTGAGGACAGGGTCACACTCAGGTCACGCAGGTCATTGTATGGAAACGGACGTCTGTGTGTGTGTGTGTGTGTGTGTGTGTGTGCGTGTGTGCGTGTGTTTGTGTGAGGGATCAAAGAGCATCCAGGGAGTTCTCAGGAGTTGGCATTGACAAAAACGTGTGTGTGTGTGTGTGTGTGTGCGTGTGTGCGTGTGTTTGTGTGTGTGTGTGTGTGTGTGATGAAGTGAGGTGTCCTGTCCTCCTCCAAAGAGCCGGTAACTCAGAGTCTTCATCAATCACTTCCTCCCCTCACTGTCCTCGCGCTGCTTCCTCCCTGTTCCTCAATCAAAGCAGCTCCTCCCCCTCTTTGCCCTCTAACACTGGCAACATTTCAAACTTTTACATGCCCTGCGCTGGGGCAACTGGGGATCAATGATAGAGTGAGTTGTCTTTCAACAAGAAGGTCGAGGGTTTGATTCCTAGCTCTGTTATGATGCTTTTCCACTATGCAGTTCCAGCACGACTCAGCATGGCTCGACTTTACTCGATTTGGTATGGATTTCCATTAGTATAGTACCTCCTCCATGTGGGCGGAGTCATCATGGCACGGCTGTATTTATACGTGACACACACACACACACACTAGTAACGAGTGACTTGTAAAAGAGTGATTTTCAGTGAATGAATCTTTAGAAGTAATTAATTCAAATGATTTGTTCACAGAATCGTTCAGCACTTCCTGCACGTGCATGAGCACGAGCACGAGCACATGCACAAGCACGAGCACGAGCACGAGCACGAGCACATGCACGAGCACGAGCACGAGCACGAGCAGGAGTCACTGAAGTGTAACACAGCTCGCGATCACTGGCGTTAGTGCTGTCACTAAATGACTCCTGTGTCCTCGCTGTATGTTGGTGAGGAGAGTAGAGCTGAGCCGTGCCGAGTCGGGCTGGAACTGTGCAGTGGGAAACATGCCGATGTGTCCATGGGCAAGACGTGTTGCTCCTGATGACCGGACACATGAATGTGAGTCAATCTGTGAGTGGTGGATAAATACAGACCATTTACCTCCTGTTTTTCTCCTCTTCCTCACGCATCACATTTGTCCTCATCGTCCCATTGTGTCTGTATAGTGTGTACAGTTTGCTGTCAAGGTGCCTTACCCCGCCCCCCATGGCTGTGATTTATGAGTGCTTTTAAAACAGGTATGTTTTCCAAAAAGCTTCCTATCAAGAAGAAATCCCGTCCTCCCAGCTCTCCATTTCTTCTTTTACACAGCTCAACTGTCCACTCCAATGACCGAGTCACGGCTTGTAACACACCGCTCACACATAAACCTGCCACGTTGTGAGAAAAACTCTTTTACAAATTCATTTCTGTGACATTTTGGATTTTGTGTCACTCTTATTTCTGCTGACGTGACGACGCTGTCTCACAGATATTATGCTCTGTGTTCTCACATCAAATCTCATAGGTATGTTCTTCCTCTCACATCAATCATACTGTGTAATAATCAAGTATCTGAGACACTTGAGCTCATACTGGCTCTGTGGTGGAGAGGCAATTCAAAGGTTGTGGGTTAAAGTCCCACCGGCCCACTGGTGTTTTATTTTAACGACCGTGTTAAATGCAATGCAATATTTGAGGTATCGGCCTCATTAACTAGTCATGTATATATATATATATATATATATATATATATATATATATATATACTTATACCACTTTTGGTAGAATTCATGTATAAATAAGTGGGCCTGAAACGAGCTTCCCGTGTGTCAAAGACCATCAACTGCCAGTGACGCCGATCATGTTTGGGACCAAGACTGGACCTTTAAACGCTGTGGTTCAGTGTGTTTTATGAACAAAACAAACCAGGATCTTAACAAGTAACACAGTTGACTCACTGACGACCTGCATAACTCACAAATGGTTATAATCACCCTCATTTCTGCCTAAACCAGCACAACAGTTAAAACAGCATTACATTTAAATGTCTGTATGAAGATGGTTTTCAGGCGGCTTTGTTACTGTTGCCATGTTACATACGTGTGTGTGTGTGTGTGTGTGTGTAATAGTTAGAAACAGGCCTGTTCTTTGTTGTAGTTGTGCAGAGCTGATAGAGTTGAGCAGTCAAACATACATTCTGACGTCTGTGTGCATGGATGCCATTTTCAAATCAGCCTCCTTTTATCTTTGCATTTCTACCTCTGTTTGACCTGCACACACACACACACACACACATTAGCTTCCCTCATGAAGCCTCAGCATGAGTTAACTACTGACCATTAGTAAGAGGAGTGTCCTGCTGAGTTTCCTCGCTGGCTGAGAACACACTGGCAGCAGGGGAGGTTGAAAGAACTTCAGCGTGATGTTATGACTGTTTTTCATTTGCATCCAGTGAAGAAGGAACAGGAAGAAGGGAAGGACAAGGACGAGCAGTTGTTTTAAAGGATGTTGTTGTGAGGCACTGTCGGCTCTTAAAGTGTTCCATGTTAATCTAAGTTAATCTAAGTCTAACAGAACACGTGCTGAAGCTGCTGAAGTTTCAGTATAAACTTCCTGAAGTGTGTCTCGTGGAACTCGTGTGTGTGTGTGTGTGCATATGTGCTGCAGGTTGTGATCACAGTGCACGACGTGCACATGCTGCTCATGTCAGGTTGTGATCACTCGTGTGTGATTTGGGGCGTAAGCTGAGGAAGGCGGAGGAACCAAATATGTCACATCTGTTTGTGTTTCAACATGTTTCTAATGTGATTGAGCGTATGAAGCTAAGCTAATCCACTTAGCATTCTAGCATTTCTGGGGGAAAAAAGGGAAGTTTTGTTCTTTGTTCATCAGAAACATCTCAAGTCACAAAATAA
This sequence comes from Solea solea, assembly GCF_958295425.1. NCBI lineage: Eukaryota > Metazoa > Chordata > Actinopteri > Pleuronectiformes > Soleidae > Solea > Solea solea. The sequence continues at coordinate 30,665,103 of NC_081140.1, read as the reverse complement.
ATTTACATTTTATTTCTTTCTAAACTTCACCAACCCTGACTTGGGATTCCAAAATGGCTGCCACTGTAAAAAACACTGTGTCGTGTTTCTTTCACGTAAATCAGTATATGTTATAAAGTACAAAGTACTATTTCATTTGTATGTGTTTCTGACTTCTCCACTGGAATACGATGAACTCGGCGGTGACGTCAATCCCAGTTCCGACTTTCGAGTTCCAATGTAAATGGAACGCAGCGTAAATCTGAGAAACTTTTCCAGGATCACAAAACTCCACAAAGAGGCGGGCCTCCGTTAGCCCGGCCTCCTCCATGTAAGACATTCAGCTCATAAACAATCAACACTATTTATAATCAGTAGAGAATGAACGCATGAATCTACATTACTCGTGTTTTAGATTTCTGTAAATGTTTGTAAAAGTTAGTGATTCTCGTTCTACTCAAAACTACCGTTTTAAATGTGACACTGACCTTTGACATTTGAGTGCTTCACCTCTGCCATGACGACCGTACAGGAAACAATGTAATGCATCGAAATACAGCATATTGTGATCATATTATTTGCCACATCATCCAGCCCTAATCCAGATTATTAGATAATGACTAATGACAAGCTGACGTTTCATACCCAACCTTACTGCATACGTTCAGTATCACAGTGTGATGATGATGATGATGATGATTTCAGGCACTGATGAAGAGGAAATGCATGAGTAACCATGAGTGTGTGAGCATCTGTGACCTCACATGTGTGGTCACTGTCTCACTGACTTGTATCACAGTTGCAATCTTTCTCACCCACTTCACAGTGTTACCTGAGACACCCCTGGCCCCGCCCACTTGCCCAGAGGCATCAGGTGTATGAGGCCATTCATTACCTGTCAGTCATGCTGTGTCAATAGCTGCCAATCAGTCACCGTGTCTCTTCTTTATCTCCACCTTTCCTTCTTGTGTGTGTGTGTGTTCTCTGATTACTGTTTTTGTTGCAATCAAATCTTTATTTGAAATGTAGATTGTACACAAATCATTAAAGTTATTCCCAAGCTATGACATTAAAGCAGCACTGGGTTCGTTTTCTAGAGACTTTGTTTGTTTCAATTCATTTGAACTTTGAAAAAAGTTGAATATTTAGGAAAGTATGACATATTCTAAACTTCTGATTTCTGAATTTAATAATGGCTTAACTGAGCTGAGCATTTTGAAGTTTGAATTCTAAATGCATTTAATTAATGTTTTAATTAATATTTACTATACATTAATAAGAAATGTTATCATTGGACCTTTTTTAGACTTAATAGTTCCCATTACTCAAACTCCATGAGTTGACAAGAAGACAAGACCAACATATGGTGGTAATAATTCCACTAAGTTGAGCAAACCAGAGAGAATATATTGACCCCTCAACATATTTTTAGGTATTCTATAACACTGCACCAGACATTCAGAGTTTTCCCATTAACACCATTTATTCTGGCTGCTGACAGCTCCATATGTGCGATATCCAAAAAGTTCTGATGATGAGAGAATGGGCTTATTCTTTTTTTGGTTGCTGTTAAATATATATATATATATATATATATATATATATATGTATAAATGTAAAAAAAAACACACATGTTTGGAAGTCTTGAGAATAGATCAATCTTTAAAAATCAGTGAGAAATAGTGTGTCGTCTGTTGAAACAGATCATTTAGAAGCAACATTTCTCCAGAGTTCCAAAAAAAGATGAAGAAAGGCTGCAGAGCGGATCCTTAACAATGTTCATGTGATGAAGCTTGACGGGGTAAAGTTTGTCCTGTGCAGGAAATGATCATCATCATCATCATCATCATCATCATCATGGTGAATTCTGGATCCAATCATGTTCCAGCTACAGTCTCTGAACAATCTCAACTCCAAACTCTTTCTATTGGAAGTGAAGCGAGTTCTGTCACTAATAAAAGTGGATCAAGTTTGGAAACCAAGCCCTTTGTTTTAGCATTTTTTGTAAATGAATCTCAAATGATGTGTTTTGACCTCAAGTAAAACAAATAGGAGGAGCTCAGCAAATTGTTGCATCTTTGTTATTAGAAAAGAAAACGTAGTCCATGATCATTATTAGATGTTTTTATTACATCACAACAAATGTGTCTCCTTACACTCCTTACACTTATAATTATAATCAAACTCATTTTATTTGCATCATCACATCTAAACTAAAGACATGTCTAACTTTGTCTCAATAAGACAGTTCAGCTTAGTTTAACATGACGGTGAAGACCAGGACTATTTATACAGGAAGTAAGTGGTAACAGGTGAAAGCAATCAGGGGCGGGGCAGACAATCACACAAGGGGAGGAAGTCAGAAATGAGAGGGAAGGTGAATACAAAATAAAACAGGAAGTGCATGAGTGACTAAACTTAATATTATATATATTATTAGATATTACACAGAACCTCACAAAGACGTGTGTTTGTGATCCTTCTCTATTGTCCAAGAAGAATGTTTGGATGTTGGGAGATAAAACTCTGCTGTAGTTGCACAAGTGATAAGAATTTGACCCAGAAACTAAAAAGTAAATATAGAAACTGCTGCTGTTGCTGAGGCTTGAGTTTTCCATCAGCAGCACACATGACAACATACGTGTGAGGAAATGGATTGTGTTTAAAAAAAAGTGCTTTTTGTTAATGTTTTTGTCTAAAATTGTTAAATAATGATGTGAAATTTACTATCACCCATTGGTGTGTGTGCAAATATAAGAAATTCAAAGGTATGAATTCTTACAGTTTACTCATTTTAAGTAAAGTTTTTTACATGACAGAATTTTTTCCCTCTTTCTGAAACGTTGGCCTGTTTTTCCACGTTTTATGGTCTAATCCTACAAAACCCCTGAAAGTGAAAGTGACCCCTAACCCTAATCCAAGACAAATTTGCTCACCCCATCTGCAGATTATTTTCCTCAAAACAAGAACCTTTAAATCAGTTTGAGAATGTTTGGATTATTTCTGCTTGTCGTGAATGATAATTTACGTTCTGCATGTTTTAACATGATGAACGATAATAAAGTGAAATTTATCCTGAACAAGACGTTCATTTTTAACAATAATGAGGAGGCCATAGCAGCAGGACTCCTTTACACTCACATGTCATCACTATATGAAGATATCTGATGTTGTGTGTTGTGCATATGGAAGAGAGAGAGAGAGGGAGAGAGAGGGAGAGGGAGAGAGAGAGAGAGAGACAGAGAGAGAGAGAGAGAGAGAGAGAGAGAGAGAGACAGAGAGAGAGAGAGAGAGAGAGAGAGAGAGAGAGAGTTGACATATGGCAGTAGGCCATATAAGCCTGAGTTTACCAGACCATGACCTCCAGCAAGCTTGAATTGTCATGGTGAGGTGAAGTGAAGCTGGATCACCTGATATTAGTGTCCAGTGTATTGTGAATTGTTCAGTAAACATGAAGAGTTGTCACTCCTGATTAACCCTGTATGACGTTGCACAGTGTGACTAATAAACATCTTAATCTTGTTATGAATCGATTAACATGTAACTTGTCTGAGGTTCTTGACATGACTTGTTTTTCCCAGTCATTGTAACTAAATTGCTTAATCAACATGAAAGTAAGTCATTGTAGGTACCAGTAGTTTAAAACAGAGAGAGAGAACTTGGTAAAGCTGTGATGATGAGAGCTGAAAGGCGGCCATCTTGTCCGGTTGATGTGGTGACTCCCCTCTAATTACTGTTGTTTTTCACTTTCATGGTCATTTCTCCTCTGTAATGAATTCCCATTATAATCAACGTGCCCATTACTTCTTTTTCTTTGCTTCAGTTGCAATTGTCTTGGAATTCAATAATCATTTGAGTTCTTTTGTGCCTGATGACTGAGGCAGTGGAGTGTGTGTGTGTGTGTGTGTGTGAGTGAGTGGGGTTTATTCATCTTCATGTCTCCCATTAGCCGTCATGTATTCAGCTGTTTAACTATTACACAGCAGAAATATGACACACCTATCACCTGTCTTTAAATGTTATGACAGGTCGATATATTCACAGATGCTTCACTTCAGGATTTATATAAAATCAAGAAAAGGAATTTGACTGATGACTTTTATTTGGTTGCCATAAAGGCCCAGTATGTAATATTTGGGTTAGGGTTTATTACCCAAACTACTCTTACATTTGTTTGTATAAATGTATTAATTCTTGGTTTTTGGAGCCTTAAAATAAACCTTTTCTATTTTGTGTGTTTGTTTAAAAAACAAAAATCCCTTATTTACTGGGTTTGTGCTGGTTTAGATGTGACGGGTCACATGTGTGACACAGACTCATAAATCATTATAGAACTTTATAAATACACACATTTATGAGCGATGACCTTATTGTAAGTGGCTTTGGATAAAAGTGTCTGCTAAATGACATGTAACGTAATGACTGATGTGCTTGTATAACTCTGCTCATATTCATTTGACTAAATTCCAATCTTTGCGTGATAATACCCACAAACTCAATGTCTCTGTTGTTCCTTTGTCTCATAATGAGGGCAATTGTGTGAGTGAACAGCGGTGACACTGTGCACAGTAGCCAATAAAAGGTGATGTAGTTTCCATTAAAACACCACATTAATAAGACGTGATATAAAACATTCACACACACACACACACAATGACACGGTGTCTTTGTCTGCCTCTCCAGCATTTTAATTAACAAGCAGAACTCCCAAATGTGGTGAAAATGACACACAGTCACACTCACACACAGTCACACACAGTCACACACACACACACACACACACACACACAGTCACACAGAGTCACGGGCGCTGGCAGCCCGGGGTATTTACAGTCCGATGAATTCCATTTTCACGCTGCAAACACAACACTAATAAATCACACTCTTCACTTTTAATGAAGGATCCGATGACAAAATATGACAAAGTTTTCATTTCCTAATGTTTGGACCTTACCTCTCTTTCATCCCTGTTATTTTCTTTCTTCCTTGTCACGTTTCATCACTGTCCTCATCCGTTCTCTTGCCTGCACCTCGAGAACTTTCTGCCCACATGACTCGTTGCCTCTTTCTTTCTTTCTTTCTTTCTTTCTTTCTTTCTTTCTTTCTGAATCCCCACACTTCTCCTTCTCCCCTCGTTGGGAATAGAAGGTAATTTAGAGCGATGTAGGTTAATGACAGCAGAGACTTGAGTGGGCCACAGTGGCCTGGTGTCTGCGGGAACATGCCTGAAATCCAGACTGGGACATTTGACATCCTCCTCTTCCTCCTCTTCCTCCTCTTCCTCCTCTTCCTCCTCCTCCTCTTACTCCTTTGACTGCGTGCACTGATGAGCTCTGAGCAACTCCAACCTCACATTATCCTGTTTTAAATCTGATAAAACCTGATGAACAAGTGCCCTATTTTCTTAGCCATGGCTGATGGAGCGGGATGACAGCTGTGAGTTCACTTGCTCACCTGATACTGTGAAACAGAGCAGAACATGCCCTCAGGTCTAAAGTATATATATATATATATATATATATACCCAGTACCCAGTACAGTACCCAGACAGGCATTAATGTGACAGCTCGTGACCACAGCAGAGCCCTCGCTGCTTGTTGAGTTCTCACACAGTTGTTTGTCAATGTCCGGCTCGCTCTGCACAGACGACACAAAACCCTCCTTTGTCTAATTGACTCTTTAAGACGCCCCGGCGATTAAAAATCTCCCCGGTGGCAGGAGAGGGAGGTGGTGGCTATAACAATCTCCCGCTGAGCTGTGACAGGCCGGTGTTTACAAACCCACGCCCCCCCCCCCCCCCCCCACCCAACCTCTCGCCCCGGCCCTGCTTTCTTTCTCTGTCTTTCTCCCACACAAAGGGAGGCAGCTCAGGGTGGGGGGGTTAGCGGGGGGAGCCCTAAGGCAAACAGAGGCCCAGGCGGGAGGACAGTGAGCCATTGATGGCATGGACGGCGATGCTGAAAGACACGTCCAATGAACAGGAAAGAAAAGAAGAACGGGAACAGAGGAGACACCAACACTTATCAACCACAGTTACACAAACAGTTTAAAACCATCTTTCTAAACACTTTATTTGTGTGAGAAAATGATTAAGTGATTTATGAATTGTGGTTGTATGAGGTACTGAGTCAGACACACTCACACTCACCGAGCACACGCCACAAAAAGACTCTCCACGTCAAAGCTCTGTACATTTAAGTCCACGACATCTTAACATTATGATGTTAATCTCTGTATTTATCACTGGAAACTCAACTGCACCAAAGTCCAGAGACATTTTATTCCTTATAGCGGAAGAATAAAAAGTGACTGATGTTGAAAGTGCTGTTTAAAGTAACTGTGATGATGTGTGCGGCTGCTTCATCTGCATCTGTGCTGCTTTCCTGTGGTTTGATGGTTTTCACTGAGCGCATATATCTGATGTATATCACCACTTTCACTGAGGCTTATTATCTGTTCAGCAATTAGCAGGCAATCTGCTCATTATCAAGCCAATTATGCTGCGCTAATAGCATGCTTAATCAATCTCATTTGATCAATTATTACTGTTTAAGGCGGCTGGTGTCACATAATCACGCAGTCATTTCAAGTCAGGGGGAGTTAGACAGATAACAGCTAAGTTGTTTAGACTGTCGAGGTAGTGTGTGTGTGTGTGTGTGTGTGTGTGTGTGTGTGTGTGCGTCTACCCGTGTGGAGTCGAGTGTGCAGGGATGAATGGTAGCAGTGTGTGTGTGTGTGTGTGTGTGTTCTAGGTATTACTAATCTGTTTATACATTATTGGGACTTGGACAAATGGTTCATTTTAGGATTACAGTTACAGTTAGAGTTAAAATTAGCGGAAATCTTCAGGAAATGAATGTAAGTCAATGTAATGTCCCCTTAAGTCACGGAAACCAGACTGTGTGTGTGTGTGTGTGTGTGTGTGTGTGTGTGTGTGTGTGCGTGTGTGTGTATGAGTGTGTGTGTGTGTGTGTGGGTGTGTGTGCGTGTGTGTGTATGAGTGTGTGTGTGTGTGTGTGTGTGTGTGTCTGTGTGTGTGTGTGTGTGTGTGTTGTGCTTGTGGCGGCAGCTGCTCTCAGTGCAACATTGTCCTCTGCAGATAAGAGGACGGGGACGCGCGGCCCTCACAACTGTAAGACTTATCAAAAGGGACCACGCACCATTACACAGCTATTCTGACAGCCTAAACGCACTATTACACACACACACACACACACACACACAGCACATGTGGATGCTAGCACACAAACACAGAGACACACACACTTCCTCACAAAAGACACAGACCGACAACAGAGAGAGGTTTGTGCAGCTGCTGGTCTTAGTTCTTTAAGACAGGCTTAACAAAACCACACCCCCGACCTAACAACGTTCTTTATGCCTCACACTAACATTTACTATTTTACCTCTAACTTTATCTGAGGAGCAGACTTTGGTCCCCACTAGGACTCCTGACAAGGTCAGTGTTTACATGTGAAAAGTTCCTAAAGAGGTAACAAGTACACACACACACACACACACTTTCCTCACCATTACCCATGGATGCCCATGGGCATGAAGGTGGCACAGAGACTGGGTATCGGTTTCAGAGGGGGACCCACTGGCCCGTGTAGTCCTTGTCCCATAGGGCAGGTGTGTGTGCATGTGTGTGTGTGATGTTGAGGGGGGAGATGGTGGGGTTGGGGGGGGCATTAATTACCTGTGTGCTTCTCCTGCTGTGGGAGGCACAAAGGTCGCCCCCGCCGAGGGGCTAATTATTAGGGAAAAGAGCTTTTTAATTTACCGCTGTCTGCTGCCATTCCAGAGAGGAAGAGAACCATGTCATTCTGTGCACGTGTGCGTGTGTGCACGTGTGTGCATGTGCGTGTGTGCACGTGTGTGTGTGCACGTGTGTGCACGGGCGGCCCTGGGATCTGACTGTGTGACGTCTTAGGACAGACAGAGTTTATTTGGAGCCCATCACCTGAATAACTGAGGCTGCTGTCAGGACAGATGATGTAATGACAGCGAGGAAGAGAGAAGAGGCAACAATGACCTTGCATTACTCAAAAAGTAGATTTATCAGTACAGACAGTCAATGATTCAGTCAACAAATCAAGCCATTTTTACTTGTACGCTGCCAAATGACAACATTCATTATCTCAATGCACTTTACATAGTGAGATCAGGACCTTATGAAGAGGAACAGGAATGATAAACAAGTGAGAAGAAGAACCAGACTCAGAGATGTGCTCACAGAGCAGATGTACTAATGCTGGAGACTGCTGAGCTCATAGGATTCTTCCAAACATCAGTGATGGTGTCTTTCTTCTTCATCTGGCTCATCAACCCTCCTTCCTTTCAATTTAACCCAAAAACAAAGAAAACACTAAACCTGGTCAAACACACTTGCGCTCATAGGACTTGATGTTGGAATCCTAAGAACTTCTTAAATGCCTTCTTAGTAATTCTATTCTATTTTAATATCATTTTAAACTTTTCACAGATGGTTTACATTTGGTTGCATTTCCATGTGGATAGAGTCGTGACCTCAGCCCAACCCACCCTGCTTTTCCTGCCAGTCTTCAAACCTGTGCCACCACTGCTGCACCTGCAGCATAGTAGCTGCCCCTCTGTGGCATGGTAACTGCCCCTCTGTAGCGTGGTAACTGCCCCTCTGTAGCATGGTAACTGCCCCTCTGTAGCATGGTAGCTGCCCCTCTGTAGCATGGTAACTGCCCCTCTGTAGCATGGTAACTGCCCCTCTGTAGCATGGTAGCTGCCCCTCTGTAGCATGGTAACTGTCCCTCTGTAGCATGGTAACTGCCCCTCTGTAGCATGGTAACTGTCCCTCTGTAGCATGGTAACTGCCCCTCTGTAGCATGGTAGCGGCCCCTCTGTAGCATGGTAACTGCCCCTCTGTAGCATGGTAGCGGCCCCTCTGTAGCATGGTAGCGGCCCCTCTGTAGCATGGCAACTGCCCCTCTGTAGCATGGCAGCTGCCCCTCTGTAGCATGGCAACTGCCCCTCTGTAGCATGGTAGCTGCCCCTCTGTAGCATGGTAACTGCCCCTCTGTAGCATGGTAGCTGCCCCTCTGTAGCATGGTAGCTGCCCCTCTGTAGCATGGTAACTGCCCCTCTGTAGCATGGTAGCGGCCCCTCTGTAGCATGGTAGCGGCCCCTCTGTAGCATGGTAGCGGCCCCTCTGTAGCATGGTAGCTGCCCCTCTGTAGCATGGTAACTGCCCCTCTGTAGCATGGTAGCGGCCCCTCTGTAGCATGGTAGCGGCCCCTCTGTAGCATGGTAGCTGCCCCTCTGTAGCATGGTAGCGGCCCCTCTGTAGCATGGTAGCTGCCCCTCTGTAGCATGGTAACTGCCCCTCTGTAGCATGGTAGCGGCCCCTCTGTAGCATGGTAACTGCCCCTCTATAGCATGGTAACTGCCCCTCTGTAGCATAGTAACTGCCCCTCTGTCTATTTTTCAATCAGCAAGTTGTCTCTATTTGACGATCTTGTGGGGCAGATTTTGTGGGGCAGATCGCGCTCCATCTGTAGCGAGTGAACTCAAACACTCACTCTCACCCTGAGCCTTCATTACTGCCCCCCCCCCCCCCCCCGACCTGACAGCCAGCGGGGGGTCGCAGTTTTCCTGACACACAATGATCTCTCAATTTGAGGGGAAGTAATCCATTTAGCTTGTGCACGCAGCTTCCATTCCGGTGCCTTCATCACAATGCTGCCCTTCACCTCCAAACTGCCCCGCTGCCTCTCTGCTCTGTTACGGTGTCTCTTGAATTTGCAGTCATGGGTTTAAAAGAGACGTCGTGGCTGAGCTGATCAGCACATGGCTGGTTTAGTCTTTTAATCTGAGTCTTTGAACGCCACACCTCACCAACATCTGGTGGACTGGGTTATTATTCATTTATAATATTATAATATACTATTATTATCTATATAATATAATAATAAACGCATTTGTGATTGATCAGGCTGACCGGTCATACATAAAAATATTAATGTACCTTTTTGAGATGATTGAGACTCAAGATTCCCTTTATTATCATTTTGATAAAACCTCAAAGATGCAGAACAATCATTTATTTATTTAATTATAGAACATTACAAGCTTGGTTTTAGATTAAAAACACAGCTAATGAACACGGTGAAAATACGACTGATCAAACTGTTGAACACATGAAGTAAATAAATAAATAAATAATGTTGCAGATCATTATTATTCATGTAAGTTGAGTCTTTGATCTTAGAAACCTGAATAATGTCAAAACTTTACCTTTTTCTATCAAAAATGACACATTTTGTATTTAATATTCACTTCATGTATTTTTTATAAATCCACTGCATTGAGCTGGAACACAAGTGTGTATTATTTTACACAAAACTATGAAGTTTCATCTGATTTCAAAGTTGCATGCACACTGTTAAGCAATGTTGTGTATCAGTTGTCTATCATTTGTGTATCAGTAGTGTATCCTTTGTGTATCAGTTGTGTATCATTTGTGTATCAGTTGTGTATCAGTTGTGTATCAGTTGTGTATCCTTTGTGTATCAGTTGTGTATCATTTGTGTATCAGTAGTGTATCAGTTGTGTATCAGTTGTGTGTATCAGACACAAACCCACATCCGTTGACTTGTGATTTTGAGATTATTGTGACGATAATATCTCGTTACTTAGTTGCAGTCGCTGCTTCTTTCAATCTCCAACAAACACCATGACACACAGAGATTATACCTGCAGCTCCAGTTCATGAACTCATTTCTTCTCCATTTTACCCCATAGTGCTTCATGACTGCAGGGCTTTCCTGGGGTAAGTGATGACACACACACACACACACACACACACAGCAAGTGATGACTATATTTGTGTGCACAGAGTAGCTGAGTGATTATAGCAGGAGCTGTGATATTACTCTGCAACTGAAGGAGAAAATGTGTCATAATAAACATGTTTTCCTGTCAATATTCTAACTAATATTCTAATACGTAACACAGAGTCGTGTCATCATGAAACATTGGAGCAGGGAATCAAACCCAGGCGAGCAGCTACACCACTGATCCATGTCAGTGCTGACTACATCACAGCCTCTTCTAACTCACGCTCACTCTCCTGCACCAAAGTTCAGTGGGAAAATCTGTGTTTTTAGTTTGTTTTGATAGAAACAGGAGCTGCTGCTGCGTCACTGACGTAAACCTGAATAAAACACATCAGCACTCCTGTCAACACGTGTGTAACCGGTTCTAACTTCTTCTCTCCATGGACTTTAGTGTGGGAGAATGAGAGGTTTACAGACGTGAGATTCATATATTCTTAAGATGTCACACACTGCAACTTTACTTTTCAAGAAAGTGAAAGAAATGTCTAATCACTCACATCTACTGGTATCTTTTCTTTACTAACATTTGTCATAATGAAGTGTTGATGATGAAATGATTCAGTAACACAGACACATTTGTTTCAGACGCTAATCGACGTGATACCGATCCTGAACATATGATTTAATGTGCTTTCACATCTCACACATACACACATGCAAAAAGACAGATGATCACACACAATCCCGAGATGGGACTCTGTTGCCATGGCAACAACCTGCCAAATCCTGTGAGTGAGACGTATTTAAATGGAAATCTGCCCTCCTCCTCCTCCTCCTCCTCTTCCTCCTCCTCCTGCACAAATCCAGATTAATTTCAGTTACCCCGCTCCTTCTCTCGCCTTGTCCTGGTGCATTTGACCGTGGCTGGTCGCCACACAGACAGCACAGCCCAGAGGTTTTTAAGCAGATTATCAAACCTGCTGTGAAAGCAGCAGGAAAGCGTATGGAAACTAATGAACAAAGAGATAAAAAAGAGGCTTGGTGATGATTTCATTCAAATTGGCATGTGCTTTAACATGGATGGGTATGGATGGAGCAGATGCTGGCACGCAGAGGGAAACTTTAGATTTGGCAGAGGATACAAAAGTTTTTCTCTCTTCATTTACTGTATTCAGATCAGTGTGACACAGAAATAATGGGACGGACTAAAGATGAGATGAGGTTTTCATCCTCCAGTGTGTCAGTCTTTGAATAGAATAGAATAATATAGAAAGTGTGTATTAGAGGTTAATCTTCTGAAAACAGTGTACACGACAGTAAAATAACTCTGAAAACTAGTGCATTAATAGAATAGAATAGAAACGCCTTCTTGTCATATTATTATTAGACAATGAAAAAAAAATCACTTTAGTATGGGGAACATATTCTAAGTAACACATTTCCTTTTCATTTACAGTTATTTGGACACTATTAACACTTGTGTTTTGTTGTGTAAGAACAGACCATATTCATTAAGTGTTATTAAGGGAAAATAACTCTTCTTGTGATACGACCACCTTAGAAAGTCCAGACTAAGCAAAGCACATTGAGATCATAATTCATATACAACAACTTCCTTACTCACTGCTAATAAGCAATAATTCTAAGGTTATTGAGGGAAAACTCTTAGTCAATGGTATTAATAAGTACTTAATAATGACTAATTAAGAGCCAATATGTTACTTATTTACATGCTAATAAGCAACTCATTAATGGTGAATATGTGTTCCCTAATCTAAAGTGTTACCAAAATTAAACATTATATTAAACATTTATAAAACATTAAATGTACTTTGAGATCCAACACTACAACGCTATGTGCATGTCATCATGTCCTCATGTCATCATGTCATCATGTCCTCATGTCATCATGTCATCATGTCCTCACTTCCTCATGTCCTCATGTCCTCATGTCGTCATGTCCTCATGTCCTCATGTCATCATCTGAGAGGAAGCAGGGTGAGCCTGGAGTAGATGCTGATAACTCCGCCCATTAATGTTTCCCCCGGGGACCACACACACACACACACACAATGATGATTGTTCTTGCTCTGTGCCGCCCACAGCTTCGCTCTGCAGTGTTTACATTTATATTCTACTCTGAATTCATCTGCATGAGTTCTCTGGAGCGCCGTGTGAACGTGCTCCGTGTGACTAATGATAGTTTGGAGGTTAATTCTTACACCTCCAAATGTGTCTCCTGTGACTGTCTCTGTCTCTGTGTGTGTGTGTGTGTGTGTGTTCCCCATGGGCTAAGACAGTGCAGGTAATAATGAATCACTTAGCTACTATAGTTTCAGCTGTTTTAACATTAATAAATATACACTCTAGCCTGTTTTACATTTTAATGTGCACCTTTATCTTTCCTTTATCCACCACACACACACACATGTTCAGATCCCTGACTCATTAGAGATTCATTTTGTTTCAGAAACTTCAGAAAAGGACAAAAAAATAAACGGTAGTTTATTGAAAGGATTGGCTCCAGTTTCCCCCACAATAACCAGTTTACACCATTCATACACACGATGGATAAATACAACAAGAATCATTCAGATATGTTTGCAGACTTAATGTAGTGCAGTCGGATGAAGGTGATGAAGACGTTGATTTACAGTTGAGGTTGAAGCACCAGAAATACAAAACACTGCAGACACAGGGATAGTTCAGGTTTTCTTTCATTCACGTCAGTGCTGACTGCACCTGCACCAACAACCAGCCTGACACTTGTGACACTTTGCCATGATACAGACCGAGCAGCACTGCCGAGCTCTACTCGACCCAACTCGACTTCCCATCCTCGATGTGGGCGGGTCGTCATAGCACGGCTGTGTGAACCTGCCGTAACGTCTACACGCAACACAAACACACAAACTACCGACAAGCACTGCAGTTGTTGTCAGTGCTCTGAATCATTAGACTCAGTTCATTAAAACGACAGAATCTTTCAGGATTTCCTGCACGACCGGAGCGCAGACTGCGTCTGACACAGTCACTGACATCGTGCTGAACAGTTAGTGATCCTGGCTTTTGGCAGTGCTGTCTGTGAATACACCAGACTCCTCTGTTAAATACTCAGATTTTACAAATGTTCTTCTTAAATGTTGGAGACTACGTCATGTTTCAGGATGTTAAACTCTTTGTTTGGTTCTTTGACTCTCTGACCAATCAGTGGCCAGTCAGTGTTTGTGTATCTATGCATATGTAGATGAGCTTGTCTCCAGACCCACAATTAGATCACCTCTCCTTGAAAGCATTGCACAGTGGGTATTCATAAAAACACCAGCAACAGATTTATGGCCACATCTACCGGCACCCGGTGTGACACAGCGCTGAGCTCATTATGCAGGCAAAGCCGTTTTAATGAAGCATAAATCTGCATAAAAGTTAAGAGAAACTTTGACTCACATGACCTCATCATACATCACATTTACAGCAGCGTCTGATCTACCGTCTCTGGTCGTGTGTAAAGATCATCATCGTGTCACATGATCTTAAATGACACAGTGGGATCATGTCATGCTGACTGCATCTCTGCAGAGGTTTGGAGTGGACTGAGGGATCTGGCAGCAACAGAGACACAAGTCAACATCCAAGTCACTTACTTTCACGACACATGAAAGACTAATGGGCGACGATAGCGGAGGAAAGATTCTTCATGAATGATTTGATTTTCCTCCTGAACTATTCAAAGCCATAGATGCTGCGAGTTACCAGAGGAAAATAAAGTAGTCTTCTGCGGTTGTCTCAGAGAACTGTTTCCCACAGCTTTGTTGTCTTTCCAGACGTTTCCCTCCCTCCCTCCCTCCCTCCTCCCCCAAAATGATTTCCCCCCATTATTATACACCAGTGGATTCAGTGTGTAAGATGTTCTCATGGGTTCCCTGTGCCAAACGCTCTCTCTGTGCCGTGCATGTTAACGACCACCCCAGATGGGCTGCATCACTTCCTGTGAGGGCGGCCGGCGCAGCTCTAAGTCAAAGCAAAGGATGGAGAGAGAGAGAGAGATGGAGGGAGAGAGAGAGAGGGAGAGAGAACTCATGCCAAGCCACGTTTAGCAACCAAACACAACAGCCCACAATAAACAGTTTTAAATTGATGTCATAAGGTCTTTCTACAAACAATAATGAAGGCAGACACCTGGAAACTATTTAAATGTTACAATTTCAAAATGTTCATCTTAGCTCAAACACTTTCCATCATTTCTATCTTTAATAATAAAACTGAAGTGAGAGTTCGACTGAAAGTCAGTCAGACAAATGATGAACTGGGTCAAAATCACATGTATTACATGTAATATATGTAATACATGTAATACAGTTATTTAGCATTGAGCATTTGATGGTGTTCACCCTCAGACATCATCTCCTGCTCCACTGACCAGCTGTATGTGGGACACAGGCCCCGCCCACGCTTCCTAAGTCTGCCTCAGTTGTAATAAATTAGAAATATCATTTTGGCACAGTATTTGGAGAATGTAAAAAAAAAAAAGTTTCCAAACACAAGTGCTACCATAACTCATTCACGCTCACACACACATGTATAAATAGACACTTGCCAACTGCTTTAAGTCCTCACAACCCCAGACAGTAAAAGTTAACAGTGCAGGACATGGGTTGTCTCTGAAGTCATCATCACCTCCACCTTCAGCCCTTCACCTCCACAGTTCCCAGATCTCAAGCCCAGAGGGAAACAGTCAACAAACACTGGCCTGTGGGCCTCACAGTGTACTTGTGTTGTTTAATTCCAGGCCAGGATGCAGTTGACTGAATGTCCGAGTGCAGGAGATCCAGCCTCCTCTCAAACCCTGGACACTTTTTGGATGGATATCAGACTCTAAACAACTCCCTCCTCATCCTCCCTCTCTCTCAAAATGACTCATTCCTACTAATATTTGACCTCCTTCTCTCACATTCAACTCCCTCAACATGGGGGGGCTGTGGATCAGTGGTTGTCTTTCTACTAGAGGTTTGTGGACGTGGGTCCCCGGGATGTGCCCATGTGTCCCTGAGCAAAACACTTGTGTGAATAATGATGAATTAATGATGGAAGTCTTCAGGTTGTGTGTTAACCTAACTATTGTGTGCTCGTGTTGCAGTTAACAGTAACTCTGTGAATAAACAACCCTCATATTTGATGCATGTAACTTCCATCTTTCACTGTATCATCTGAGCTCGTTCTAACAAGCAGCTTTAAGTCAGAACTAGATACTGAGCACGTGCTCTGTGTGTGTTTGTGGTCCACGTTGGTCAAAGTCAGTATTTGGGACACAGAGAATGGATTGTTTCCTTGAGACATGTTTGTGAGTGTTTTTTTGGATGACTCTCCAGAAGGTCGGTGGGAGCCGTGGTTTCATGTTTAGTTTGGATCCAGTCTGACAGTGATTTGCCCGCCTTCTGCTACGTCTCACATTGTTGTAATGTAATAGGACGTGAGCCACAAGGTCAGTTTGTTAGCGCATGTGTTTCCTTTTTTACATTTGTGTTGTTTTTCTTTCACATAGTCTGCACTTTAGTGCATGTTTGCATTACTTTCAAATTGCCATCGTCCACACGTGCATTTGTTTGTGTGTGTGGACACTTGTGCTTGAGTGTGGTTCATGAGAAACCCAGAGTTTGGCAGGAAAGTTATTGTGGCCTCTGCTCTGTTTATACAAGTTTTTTTTTGGCTTGGTGTTTGTGTAAAAAGCATCGAGTTCTTCTCTGGACTCACAAACAGCAGCGTACGAGCATAAACACACACACACAATCATTCACTGTACTGTACGACTGCACCACATCTGATCTCGGTGGTAGAATCTGTAATGAATCAATCGTGTAAAAGCGCTCATGCTTCTCACCGCTGCAGACCTTCGTCAGCGCATGAGTCACTGATGTCTGTTTGATTCCACACAAGCTTTACTGACGAGACTTTAACATCTGCCACATAATAAATCACAGTGTGCTACTTAACTAATTAAGCAGCAGTCAAGTTTGACTCTCTGAACCATCAGCAGGATTCACTTCCAGACAAAGGTGTCGTCTGCATTTCAAATCAAAATCCACCCAGCCAGTGTGTCCATGTGGGCCCCATGAGGGTTCTATTCAAGCCCATAGTGTGGGTCCCAAGTGGGTTTGTCCACATGGGCTTCTGATGTGAGACCATGTGACTGAAACCATATCAGATGCCCACTGAGTACTTAGCATGAGGCATTAGTGGGCAAATGGGCAAAACCATATTGTCAGCCTGAATATTACCCTTATTGGGCCCCCATGGACATGCTGGCTGCTCTCAGTAAAACTTAACAAAAGACTAACTTCATGAAATAGAAGCGATGCCCGATTGAGTGTATGATATCTTAAGAAAACATTTAACATTAAAGCATTTAGCAGACGCTTACACAAGAGGAATAAGCTACATAGAAGAAATCCACCCCAGATATGACCAGTGGACTGACAGAGGTGTGGAGGGGGGTAAACACAAGGGCAACAGCGTCCTGTGAGCTAAAAATACTGATTCTCTCTGTGGACATTGGTGCAGAGATTATATGGATAACACACTTGAGTTTCCAGTCAGAAAAGGTTGTTTAACAGCGAAATATCAAGCCAAACATATTCTTAAAATATCCTGAACGTAAGCAGGTGTAGGTTTTATGAGGTGAGTCTTTTGTTAAGTTGCTAAAAGCCTTTTTTCCCCGGTGTTCTTCACTCACAGACATATTTTCAGTGAGAGCAGTTTGTCACTGCCCCATACAACCACCCTTCAAAAGACATGAACTATCCCTTTAGAGTGCCATACGTTGCCTTCACATGTCTGTCTGCATTGACTGAACTTTGAGAACATCTCTCCCTCTCTTTTCTGGCGTCAACCCTGACGTGTTTCTGGACAGCGCACAATAAACTACACTTTTACTTGACATCACATTTCCCCTTCAACACACTTACATGAGATTTCTCCACTTTGGCCAAAACACAGATTGCTGTTTATGTTTTTTTCCCTCCTAATATTGACATGCTGTAAACACCTGATCTCGATTGTTGTGTTCCCCAAACAATCCATCACTGAGCCGCCCGTCACCTGCTCGGATCCACACAGGGAAGCTTTTTTCCATTCACACGACACCAAACGCATCAATCACTATTGCTGATTTATTGGCTCGTCTTTGTGCATCTTGAGTGTATTAACACATGGAATCAAAAAACCAAAATAAACGGCTTCTCCTCTCCTTGGCAGTAAATGTCTCATTCCAGACTCAGTGCTGAAAGAAACATGTTCTTCCATCTTTCTGGCAGATGACTGCGGCAATTTGGCAATCACAACTCATTTTCCAGATTGCACAAAGATGAAGCTAGCGAGCTCTTTGTGTGTTGTTCCAGCTTTAAAATTGGTATTTGGAGCTTATTGACATCAAATCTCTGTAAACTCATCTCATCTCAC
Organism: Solea solea; assembly: GCF_958295425.1. Classification (NCBI taxonomy): domain Eukaryota; kingdom Metazoa; phylum Chordata; class Actinopteri; order Pleuronectiformes; family Soleidae; genus Solea; species Solea solea. The sequence continues at coordinate 30,646,858 of NC_081140.1, read as the reverse complement.
TGAAGTTTACAGAGGACAAATGCATCGGAATGAATGAGGTGTTGCAGCCAGATCCTTCAAGTTAAGACACTTCTAGTAAACTTTTCAACATTAGAATAATGAAGTCTTTTGATTTAAAGCTATAAAGTAGAAGAATGAATCCATAGAACTCTTCACGATGTTTCACAAACATCTTTCACTTCCATCTCCATGTTCAGCTAAACTTTTTAAGGTAGCAGCAGATTTTCTGTGTCAATGTAAAGTGTCAACTCTGCAACTTCTGGATGAAACTGTACAAAAATCTCAAACATGGCAAAGAAGACAGATGAAATGGACCTTTATCATTCACAGTGAAGAAGATGAGAAACCAACGGCCAAATGTTAGAGCTGGTGTTTTGTGCCAGTGCAGCTTGAAACCAGGCAGCAGGCAGTCCATAATTCAGATCAGTGGCTACATACGCTGCCGTAAGCACACAATGTACTCTTAATGGATGCAGAGCAAATGATGTGATAATGGGCTTTCATAAATATTCTACCACCATCAGGGGCAGATGTCCTGTATCATGATCAACAGAGCCAGATGATGCTCACCTCAAAGCAGAGGTTGGATTTGCAGAGAAGGAGCAGAGATGTAACATCCCCACTTCCAACAGACGGACAAATACGTCCACCAAACAAGCATGGAATCAAAATAACATGACTAACAGTCTGGAAACTGATCACTATAAAATGAACTGTATGTCTGAACAGCAGCAACAATAGGTCAGTGACTGTATATTCATTTTCCTTGCTCGCTGTGAGTGAAATTCATAACCCTTGGTCAGTCTTTAGCATTATTCAATTCATTATATAATAAAGGATTTATTATAAACATAGAGCTTTTCATATAATTCAAAGTCCAGTTGTTACTGAGCTTGTCTTTTGGTTGGACAGTCATTCTGTTTGTAGTTAGGTTTTCTTGACCCAGCTTTTTTGTTCCTTCTTTTATTTTGGAGTTCTTTCCTTGTGTTGATACCTTGTCAAGTTTTGCTTCCTGTCCTGTCTTCCCCACCTTAATATGCCTTTTTGTTACTTTAATTTATTAAAGACTTGGTCTTTTTTGCCACTTGCATTTGCGTCACATGTATACATGGTTACAGAGGTATAGTTTCATGGTTGGCTCCATGAAAGCCAATAAGATAATGAGCTGAGAGCAGATTATTCCACAGAGAGTTTGTTTCTTCCTCTTTCTTCCTGTTTCTTCCTGTTATGCAATTCCAACTGTATAATGACAATAAAGATACTTTCATTAATATGTCTGAAATCCACATTGTTGTATGTATATGTCACTCCTTCCAGGAGAGTCTCTTTAAGATGCTGCTTTGACAGTCATGCATGATGACACAGTTCCACCCACAGAGTTTGTGGATTGACAAAGCAATTACATTTACATCTGAGGTCAATAAGGTCACAGTGTCCCTGACCATTGAACTGATTGGATCACTGTCCGTGTTTGGTGCATTTATAATACTAAGATGTCCATGGTAATACTGAGTGTAAATAGAGTTTGTCTGTTTCAGACATGAAGTCCCTACAGTCATTTGACTCGGTCTGGTGACGTTATATTTCTCTATCACTTTCAGTACAAGTCTGGTTTGTCTAGCACCGGGGGCAACGAGGTAAAACATGCAGTGAGTCACTCTTTATCTCACCTCCTTCTTCTTATATACACACAAAATCACTTTGATACATGTGTCAAACAGCCACTTAGTTTATAAGTTATATTCAATATACCAGTTAATATTAGAGAACTGGACACATAGAGTTTATATAAAGTAATCAGGTCTGTCAACAATGTTTATTAATTCTCACTATCATTGTTAACTAAACTAATAAATGAATTCATTAATTCACTTTTAGAAAAGTTCAGTTTTACATTTTTATGAATGTCAACCACAACTATAAATAAATTAACATGAATTCAAACACTTTTCAAACAAAATAATCACAAAAGGAATTCACTCTTTCACTTTCTAATGAAGTTAAACAAAGAGTTGAATGTAAATGTGTCAGATTCACTGTGAGCGTCCTTTGAGTTCAACAACATCACAAATGAAAGCTTCATCAGCAGAAAACCTTTTGTACTCCATCAGTGAAGCAGCCGCAGTGACAAGAGTTCTCTTCCTAAGTCATTTTGTCTCGTTGTGAGCAGACAACTGTGACTGCAAACACTCTTTCAGTCACTTTCACATTAAAAACATGTAAAAATAACAGTCATCACTTTTATAAGCTGCATCATTTAACATAAAACAATGACATGGTTTTATTCTGTGTATTTCTGGCTTATTACATTGTATTGTTGCTGTTTTGGTTTTGTTTCTATAAAAATTGAAAACTTGTAACTAATACATGACTGCACATTATAAGGCTACATAATAGTGTAATGATGCAGGGAGCAGAGACAGAGCAGACAGGTCGGTGCCGGGGAATCAATCCGACAAGCTGGAGAGACTAGTGCTGGCGACACTGAGTGAACTGAGAGGAGAGTTTATTTACTGGGTCATTGGTGATCAGAGGCAGCTGAGTGCAACAGGTGGGGAGAGTTGGTCTAATGAGCAGGGAGGGGCTGGCAGGCAGGTGAGGAGAAGGAGGGGCTAGTGAGCTGAGGTGAATATGGTGACAGAGAAAGATCATGACAAATAGTATATATAGCAGCGCTATGTAATAATAACAATAATAATAATAATAACACAATGTAACAATAATATTATATAACTATGCAATGCAATATTAAAAGACTACAGCATTTTAACCCATCCTTAATAATATTATAGCATAATTAGTAAACACAATAAAATATCATCATATGACCAAACTTCATAATAATGAGCTAAAGCAGCAGTGAATTGCTAATTAAATGATTAAATGAATATGAGTGATAAGTATTTAAACTTATTAATTAATTAATTTTGCTTTGGAAAATGAAAATAAGCAGAAGATAAAACAACTCATTTCCTCTCAAATGTGTTCAGATGCATCACCTTTAAAATGTCACTTCATTTTCTTACAAAGCCACCTCGCCTGGTCTGGCCTGGTCTGGTCTGGTCTGGTCTGGCCTGGTCTGGCCTGGCCTGGCCTGGCCTGGCTGCAGCTGACACACCTGTTTGTAATTGGCTGTGATGAAGGGGACTAATGGTTTGCACCTGTGCCGCTCTGCGACACTCGGTCATCTGGCCAATCAGCAGCGAAAAAAGTTGTAAAAAGTCGGCCTGCGGGGCAGACGGGGCAGACTGGGGCTTGTAAAAGTCGATTAGACATGAAAGAGGAGCTGGGATTGATGGCGGGCCTTCAGGCGAGGATTTTCAGTGAAAGGATCTCAGAGCAGAGCAGCTTGGATTTATTCCAGCGGTGAAAAAGATCTGCGAGATGGGACAGATAAGTTGACTGTCAGAGGGACGTAAGTGAAAACACCACACTCGGCTGATCTTATGTTTCATGGCACAAAGTTCATGTTTATTTCTCTCTTTGTCTGCAAATAACTTTCAGGTAGAGAGTATGTGCACACGCACACACACACACACGCACACACACACATATTGGGGGGGGGGGTTAAAATGTCTGAAACAAGGACAGATCAGTAACAAAACGTCTGATTTCATCCGTGATCGGCACAAAAACACAGTACAGGCACTTTATCTTCATACTTTCATCGACCTTCATCCACACAGATAAAAAGGGAATGTCAAAAACACACACACACACACACACTCACTCACACACTCCAGATACTTTCTCTTCAGTTTTTTACCCTGCTATGTTCCACCCCCACCTCCTATCTCCCCCTCAGGACAGGTTCAGGGTGAGGGCAGCTCAGAGGGGGAGAGGATAGAGAGATAGAAGAAGTGAAGGTATGGAAGGAGGTGTAGCAGCAGCAGCAGCAGCAGTCCACTAATGTGACGTGGATCCCAGTGTAAACCACAACTGATGGGATACTGCCAGGCTGATTATGTGTCACACACACACACACACACAGGAGTCCAAAGTGATTGAGTTGTAGTTTTAGTTCAAGTTTTCTGGAGTGTTTTTGTAACGCTGACCAGTTTAACATGCATGAGAACGTGGTTTTGTAAAACTCACTGAGAAAGGACAAGAGCTGTTGGTCTACTAGTGTCTCAATTACTAAGTTTGTGTGACTGAGGTAAATCTGAATGACGGATGTTAAACACCAAAGTCACAGAAGAACACATTTAAACGTACTGATGGAGGCAACAGTGGGTCAAAACTCCTGTTCCTTTTCTGAGTGAGTGCTTTACAAAACAACAATATACTCTAGTTTCTAATCAGAAAAAGGCTCCATAACAAAGACAAATAAAGAGGCAAATATATCCTTTGGCTATTAAAGACAACTAAACTTAATCTGGTTCCCAGTGGAGGAGACACACAGCATAGTCAGCAATATTTAACTACTTCATGCTTGACCCCTTATCTGTGCCGTAGGGGTAAGGATATAAGGATATAAGAAACTCTGCATTGTATGTTCTTATACCCTACCCAAAATTATATTTGTTCTAATGGTTAAAAAAACTACTTTTAAAAAAACTCATTATAATCCTTTAAAGTAAAGTGTTGTGTTGAATAACATTAAAATGTTTTTATTATGCCGATGACACACTGATGTATACCAACATCAGCAAAAAAAGTGCATGCTGTAATCAGATGTCACATTGTGTAATAACTGATTTGTGGACAGAGAAGAATCACTTCACTTAAAAAAACATGGTGACACATCTTCATCAACCTATTTTAGTATATCTGAAAAAAATACTGAATGTACTTTCTGATTTTTTGTAATTAATTCAATCATTGCATAAAACCCACTGCAGAGTGTCCCTGAACCCCCCCCCCCCCCCCCCCCCCCCATATTTAGGTTTTCATTCCAATCCTATTTTTCTAGCATTAGAACTTTATAAAAACACATGAATGGAAGATGATATTGCAACGTTGTTATTATTCTGAAAATGTAACATTGACGTAGGAATCTGAGACTGACTTTTTCAGTAGTAAGTGATAATTGATGTTTTTATGTGAACGTGGTCTTTCGTTCTATTTATTTGTAGAAAAACTTTACAGTGAAAACACAGAGTCTGGTTTCCATGACTTCAGAGCAGGGCCGACCCCAGCCTTTATGAGGCCCTGAACTATATTTCATTTGGGGGGCCGCCTCCCACCACCTCGGAGTAGCCGGTGTTCAACTATTATTGATACCAATGTAACACATTAAATGGCATTAATTTCAGTAATGTTATTCACACTAATCGAGCATCACGATGTCAGATGATCGATCACAGTGATTGTGGATCGTTGCCGTGTCTTGTTCTCACGACTGGCAGTTACAAGTCTGACCCCGACCAATCATTGTTCACGACACTGTGCAAGTTCATAGGTCATCTGGGAGGCGGTGCAATGAGTTGTTGGGGTTGAGGAGACGTCAGAAAGGCAGGGGTACTGTTGCCAAAGCTCAACCTCACATTCTTTCAGGTCACTATTCCACCTGACAGCAGCAGCATCATCCCTCTTCCTCTTCGTCGTGTTTATGTCTGCATGTCACGTCATGTCAGAGCACTCTGTTATCCTATTGTTTAACGTGAAGGAGTACGTCGTAGGAGACGTCAGACTATAGGCAAGAAAATAGAAACAATGTAACATGCTAGTCATCAGAGTATCACGGGAATGGTCTTGTTTATTATGTCTCGTTTATAACCAAACCGCTTGAGAATCTGTCTGGTACATACATACAGTAAGTGTGGTGATACTGAAGTTTAATGACTTTGATTTTTAAAGGTAAATGAGCAATCTTCAATTCCAAAGTATTACCAAACAACTTTTAGATATCTACAGATATCCAGATTTCTATCTTTTTTCTCCACATACAACCAGCAGCCACTTAGCCTTGGGCTGGCTCTGCTTCAGAGGACATTACTTTGATTTATATTAATTTCCTGGAGACTTTTACCTTAACCATAACTACGACTTGCCTAACCCTAACTCTAACCTTAACACTAACCTCAGCCTAAACATACAACATGTCTTCACCTTAAAATGGTTGTGGACTGCATGTGGACTTGCTTTTTGTCCCCATAAGGGATATAGTCCCCATAATGTGAGTGTGTAAACAGAGTTAGGTCCCCACAACATTAGTAATACCTGAACACACACATCTTAAGATTTCCCAGACGGTTCTATAGGAACACCAGAGCTCAGTGTAAAGCAGAGGAGGGGGAAATCATTATCTGCCTAACAGTGAACAGATGCAGCGACAGAAGATGGAGGGCAGAGAGCAGAGGCACCATTCCTGAATTTGTTTGACTTTTTTTCTTCTTCTTCTTCTTCTTCTTCCACATTTCTTATCATATTGTGGCAAAATTGTGGGCTAATAGAATCCGGCCTGGAACAAAACGTTTCAACCACTCGAGGTGTCTTTGATGTGACTGATTGATTTGCCAGATGCCTGGACGGCCTCCAAAGTGGAGCCATAATTTCAAAGATTATGATAAGATTTGCTCTTCTTGTGTGTTCAAGAAGTAAATAGATTCATTTTCCCAGGCCTGGTCCTGATCACAGAGGGAAGGGCAGAGGAGGAAGTCTGCTTGGAGACACTAATGTAAAATTACATTTTCAAACCTGGCCAAAAAAAAAAGGTCACATTCATTTTTTTGTACATGGCTGTAAAGAAATACAAAAAATATAAATGAATATTATTAAGAACGTAATCTGCTCTCGGACCAGCAGAGAAATGTAGGAGCTGATTCTCATTTAGAAGTTTGAGGAGAAAAAGAAAAAGGGCAGTTGATGGAAGCCATGCAGAGTGAGGCTGACACAGAACAGTGAGACAAAGTCTCACAGCTTTAGGTACATTTGAAATGTACAGCGTGCGGTCTGTCGCTCTAAACGCAGATATTAACATCATTACTTCTGTGTGTTAGCATAAGCTCTCCAGTGTTTTATGGTTCTTTTATTTAGTAATCCACAGCCGTTAGTCTCCTCTCTCTCTCTCTGTGTCTCTCTGTGTCTCTGACAGTGCTGCTCTTATCAAAGAAGGCCATTGTGTACTTATTACTGAGCCTGTAATCCAGTTATCAATCCTGCCACCGGGGGGGAAAAGTACGTACAGTAAGTTCTGAAGGTCGACTCACAGGAGAATTGATTTAGAGACAATAGCCGTGCAGACAGAGACAGAGACGGAGCGATGAAGATAAATATTTCACGATAAAAACACACATGAAGGCAAAGTCATGCACAAGTTTAGCACATACAAATACTGTATTTACATACAGTATTTGTACAAATAAGAAAATAGTTCAATTGAATATTTTCAACTCTTTTGCTGTTCATTTTTCAAGTGACATTCAACACATTCTACAGTGTTTCTAACATGTTTACTGTTACTTCAATGACTTCAATTGTATCATATTTGGTCCTAATGATAATTTAACTCTTCTAGTTTTACTTGAACACTAAAAAAGATCAATTTTACACAATTTAGTGTAGATAAATATTTTAATGTTACTTTATCACTGCAAAGGGTACTGGTGTGTGTGTGTGTGTGTGTGTGTGTCTCCATGTATCTGGAATTCCACAGCAGAGTAAACAGCGAGTCAAACTCTGGTGTTTTATGTCAGGCCAGAGAAATTCATTATGTCTTATCACACTTTGAGGTTTTTTTGGGGTCAGTAGCAGAACATAAACCCACACATGCAGTCAAAGTTTATTTGTGTGCACTTGCATATTATTTCACTCCTGAAATGTAGTGTTTATTAAACGGGCGGCTCTGCAGGAGTTTGCATGGAAAAGTCATTGCTGCATTAACAGATGGAGGGAGGCACAGAGGGAAAGGTCGTAAAGATTAAAAAGCGGTTTTCAAATAAAATACAGCGTCTCAACATTTAGACTTACAGAAGTGATTTTTGAAGTCTGTTTCAGAGGAATCTGGTTTCATTCCAGCACAATATGGATGAAGAGAATTGTTTCAGTGTGTTTCAGTGGAACTACTCACTATAAATACCTCTGGCAGGATGTTCTGTGGATTATCAGGAGCGTATTATTGGTAGCAGGGACTACAACTCAGAGACCCAAAACCAGGTTAGGGCCACACGGTGGAGTGAGGGCTACCACTGTTGCCCTGTGTATTGGATTTAAATCCAAAGTCCAAAAACATGCAAACTTTATTTGGACAATTTAATGTTGCCTCTAATGCGGAGTCAAAGTCATTTGAACCAGAACTGAATGCTGACTAAACAGATTCCCACTGTTCAAAAACCCATTTAAAGCCAAGATTAAAAGGGTGGATTCATGAATCCGTATCACTTGAATGTAAACATGAACTCAAAGTTCATTTGTTTAGACACCAGTAAGTTTTCCTTTACCTTGTTAACCAGTTGCGGCGTGTATCTTCCTCCTTCCTCAGAATGTTAGGTGGTGACGTGCTTTACACGGTTAACAAGGTAAAGGAAAACTTACTGTTGTCTAAAAAACAAACCAACAAAACTAAACTGGGACTCTGGAAAGAGTTGCCTTTTTCCAATGATTTAATCAGCACAAATACTTTAGAATAAAATCAAATGTACTATCAATACTGGATTACACAAGACAATCCTTCAGGCTTTAGTATAATCTGGCCACAATGACCCTGAGAAAAGGGAAAAAATAGAGAATAGAAAGGAGGACATAGTTGGGGAAAGGCATTCCAGACATTTCTGTGTGCTGCCTGTATGTGACGGTATGCTCTCGATACAGAGAGGTATTCATTCCCTTCACCACGGCCTTAGCGTTTTTTTTATTTTTATTGACCTTAATGATCAAAGGATGTTTCCAAGTTGTCCGCCCCGGCACTTTAGCACAACCTTGTCCTTTCTGATTTGAAATACCTTTGATATCTTTTTTCTCTGTATTTGTGTAACGGAGTCAGGGGCTTGAAGGAGTGTGAAGGCCAAACACAAGTATTGTACACTCAGAAACACACAATTATTTGTTTTGACTGGCAGCACATGAGCTAATTAGCCTTCAAAGCTACCATACAGACGCCCCAACCCTCACATGTACTTTATTGACTTAAACTCTTTACCTTGTGCCTTGTCTCCGTTTCCTTCGCACACAACCCAGTAACTTTCTTGACCTAGAAACCAGTTTGCTCCTCGGTGGATCGAGGCTCCCCTGTGTCCTCTGACTGAAGCAGATATACCCTTGGCCCAGTTCATCCACAGCTCATCTCATACCCATCAATATGGCAGCCATGTAGGCTGTTTCATGTGCTGTTAAACATTATTGAGAACATCAAGCACTCGGATGCAGTTAAAAATCCCAAGTGTGTGAGGCTCTGAGTTCAGAATAAAAAGGTTTATAGCTGCTAAACAGCTATTATGTTCATCAATCACTGAAAGAGTGGAGAATTGGTGGGTTTGATTATCTCCACACGCTTTATGCATAGAAATATGAAGACACTGTAGGTGCTTTTGCATCTTTCTGTTTTCCAGAAGGATTTCTTGTTCATCTGTAAGGCGACGCTTTGACAGAGCGCAGCTGTATATGACGCTCTTCCATGAGAAGGTGTTGCATAATCAGGTATTTACATATGAACTATATATCAACCATAATTACTGTTGTGTATCCATTCCTGTAGATATGTGTAGACATATGGAAATAGGAGTGTTTAACACAAGTAGATTCTTTATTCTGAATTCCATTCCAATATATTGTCCTTGGCATGTGCCACCATCAGGGCTGCATGTGAACAAGGACACTGATGGACCTGAAGACGGGAATCAAGGAACTGATGATTCCTGTTTGCAGGAATGTATATCACGCTGCCCAATCCTGACTCCCCCAATGGCTGCTTCATGCTAACGAACCCAGACTGACCCAGACTGACCCAGACTGACCCGTTCCACCTCTGGTTCACCCTCTCCAGCCTGATCTGACTCAGCTCAGACCTTCCTCTGCTTGCTTTGGCCCCAGAGCCATGCAGCGTGTCTCATTCCCAGCTCCTCATATTCTGGGTTAGAGACGAACCCTGACCACACCAGATTAATGTTTGTTGTACCTTGTTTCCTTCCTTCCTTCCTTTCTCCTCCTCCTCCTCCTCCTACACCTCATCTGTCTGTCTTCCTTGCTCTTGCAGCGGTGCAGATAAGCCCGGGCTAAAATGATTCTGGTTTCTATGAATGCTTTATTGTACATCGTGTGGCTGTGTGTGAGAAAGTGCACATTACAAGAGAGGGATGGTCGTTTTCCAGGTGATGACCTCAGTGGTGTGGAGATTTAGTGAAGTGCATCAGGGTAACGTGCTCTTTTGAGGGATCTGAACCTTTTGTGTTACAAGTCATGAGACAACAGAGTGTTTATTATATTCACTTTATCTGTTTGTACAAACTTATCTTTTCTAAAGTAACTCCACCTCCTCTGCACTTTTCCCTCTCAGGCAGAATGAGTGAATCAGTCGTACACCTGTGACGTATTTGCTTGATTTACTCATTGTTGTGATTGGATGTAACTGCACCTGCTGCAAATACACACCCTTTGTGTTTTGTGTTTGACGTCCTCCAGTTAGACACCACTCTGAATTCTCCACAAATCTGAGGCGGAGAGTGCCACTCTACATCCTCCACAAATCCTCCACATCCTCGACATCCCGCAGCTGCGTAACATTTTTATTTTTCTTCTGTCCAAAACAAAGCCTATAACTCAGCCCCCCCCCCCCACACACACACACAGACACACACACACACTCCAGATCGTAAAGGCCTGGTGGAGGGAATGAAAGGCGAGCGGCTGTTTTACTGCGGGGAGTGGGATGTAAATCGTGTGGCTCGTCAAATCAGCAGCGGCTAGTTTGAAGAAGGCCTTCATGACTCTGGGGGTCCAACGTCTCCTCACAGGTATGTTCCACTCTCACTCTGCACTGAATGTGAATGTAAACACAGCAAACAACAAAGTCAAATAAGCTTCATTTCTCAAATGTTCTTCCTATTTTATTTGCCTAAAAAGAAAAAAAATAATCTTGGCAAACAAGTTTTGCACAAGAAACATTTCAAATTCTTAATAAGACACTACAAGCTTTACTTTAAGTTTTAATTACCAGTAAGAAGATGAAACATAAAATTCCAGCTGCCCCAGTGTGCTGGTAATTCTTAATTTTGAGTACTGGCACTTTTATTTCATTATTATGGCCAAGAATAACCATTTCCTCCAGTGCAGTATAGTTTCACAGTTTCTCGTGTCTTGAGTTTATAAATGTATTATTAAACAAGAACAATATTTCATATTTCATTTACTGCCACATGTGAGTCGTGGAGTTCCCGTTAAATGAACTGTGTGCTTGATGTTTAAATCATCGTTAACATAAGACTTAATATTCCACCGAACAGTTTACGCATGCACCGACCACGCGATGCCACAATCTGGGCTGCACGCTCTGATGACACAAATCACGTCATGTGCATGAAGTAGACCTGGACCTTAATATTAGCTCCAAGTGCAACTCTTCATCCTCTTCCATGCACTTCCTCTGCTAACTGGCCGCACCGTGTGACCGTGAGTGCTGTATTTATGGCTCTTTCATAGCTCCCACATGAATTATGCACGAGGTCTCATCGTGACACGCAGAGCAGCGGCGTGGATGTAAATCGATAGGTGACACTAATGATCTCTCCCCTATCAGCTCCCCTCATCTTTGTCCATGTGTGTTATTCGCTGTCATCTTACACCTCATCCCTGGATAATAATGTTTATCACTCACTCATGCTTACTCAAACACATGTGAGCAAAACATGGGATTAGAGAAGCTTTAAAGAATGCAGAGGGAACAAGATGAACGAGTGTAAACTCTGTTTTTAAACGTGATGAAAGGAGCAGAAGACACTTTGACTGGGGCGATTTTTCTTTTCTTTCTAGGTGCAGTGTCTCCTCAGTGAGAAGACTGATGTGATGCCATGTATCAAGTGTGAACCTCTTTTATAGAAGTATTAATAGTTGAGCAGTGTAAGGATGTAAAGCGCAGTATTTTGGTACATTAAAATTGCGTGCATATGTTATTATAGACAGTTTAAAAATAATTCACTTATGTCTGCACGTCGAATATCTTAAACATTTTAAGTTGCCTATTTTTAACTAGAAACTGAAGTTTGTTCATCTCTAGCACAAAATATTACAGCACACATTAGTTCTTCATTCACTATTGTCGAACCTGTCATTTAAATATTTGTATTTAGTGACTTTGGTGTTTGAAATCCCTCATTTGCATTTACCCTTTTGGTAGTGACACAAACCCTAACCCTTACCAAACCCTTACCCCAAAACCCTTACCCCTAACCCTTACCAAACCCTTACCCCCAAACCCTTACCCCTAACCCTGAACCCTAACCCTGTCAAACCCTAACCCCTTACCAAACCCTTACCCCAAAACCCTTACCCCCTAACCCTTACCAAACCCTTACCCCCAAACCCTTACCCTAACCCTGTCAAACCCTAACCCTAGCAAAGGATGCATCAGACCAACTGTGGGCTAAAAGGGCTGGTTCTCTCTATGAGCTTTGGTGTGAGTTACAAATGGTTTCCAAATTGGGAAAATAAGTTGTGTAACAGTGAGATAAAGTGGCTAAAATCTGCTTTTTCTTGTGTCTCCACTGGCAACTATGTTATCACTGATAGTGAGTGCCACAGTCACCACGGACAGTAACTCATACAACCACAATTTAAAAAAACGTGAACTATCCCTTTAAGTATTTGGCAAAAAAAATACTACTACTACTACTAATAATAATAATATAATAAAATAAAATACATATCTTATTTTTAAAGTTATTTACAATTGTACAAGAGTAATAGACTCATTCTCCATCCAGTGAGCTGCTGACTGTAAATCAGCCTTTTTTCCCAGCAACACACCAACATGGAAGTGGATCGGTTGAGTGGTTGTCGGGTAGATGAGTTGGTTTGAGACATAAAGTTAAATAATGCCGTGCTCTTGTTACAGACTGTGCCATTCAAAGTTGGACAACACAGCAGGAGATTGTCTGGTTCTCACATGAAATACGACTGGAGAGCTGACAGGAACGTTCTGGAAAATGTGGGAGGGGACATTTGTGTTCTCACACACTATCAGGAAACATGTGAAAGCACGATTTACGAGTGAAATGTCAATGTTCACTTTCTGAATGAGAATAAGGAAATAGAGAACGACTGAGATTTAAATGGACTGAAATTACAGTCACATTTTTCCTGCGTATTTTTTTGAGATTATGGAGGCGGGAGGAAACATTAGCTCAGCAAATCCTGCACATGTCACAGACTCGTCAATGCGTTTCATTCTGAAAATAATCCTGCTCCTTTTTCTCCTTAATGTGGAATGTTCTCGGGTCAGTCACTGGAAACGTCTTTTCCACTCCGTTGCCATCAGCCCTCTGTCCCACTTTCAGAGTGTTTACACGTATCATTTGTTTCCAGCACAAAAAAAGCTCCACAAACGCCTGACACACCTGTTTTAGGGGTCAGAAAGGTCGTGACCTGAAAACCAAGAGGCCAGAGGAAGTGTGTATCTGTGAGTCTTAGACCAAACCTGTTCCCATGCCGGTGTCTCTGCACAACACACTTTTATTTGGACTATTTTAAGGTTGTGTTGTGTGTTTATGTTCTCACACACACACACACATACTGGTTTCCATGACTTCAGAGGACATTACATTGATTTACATTCATTTTGTGGCGACTTTTTCTAACTTTAACCATAACTAGTAGTGTCCTAACCCTGATCCTAACCAACCAACATGTATTTACCTTCAGATGAAATCATTTACATTTTTACTGGGACTTCATTTGTGTCCCAGTAAGGACGACGTGTCCACATAGTGTGACTGTGTAGACAGATTTCCGTCCCTACAAGACGAGTAACATCTGGAACACACACAGAGCAGCAGCTCCTCCAGAGGCGTTCACTGACGAGCCGTTAAACATTACATTACATTAAAGGTCAGTTACAAGAGTAACAGATGGAAGAGATGCCTTCCGTCTGTGAGTCAAAGAAATGAAAGCACTGTCTGTCAGGTTGCCGGTTTGATTCCCTCGTATCGCTGACACAGGGTTTGACTGAGGAGTGAGGTGTGATCATGGTGAGTCCACTGCTAATGTAATACTCTGATTACAAACACATCACTGTGTCTTCAGTGTGTGAATCATCATTAAAGTGAGAACATACTGACTGTGAAATGGATGCAAACATGTTCTTAAGATCATCGTAGACTTAAGCAGATGTAGATATGATCTGGTATATTTTCAGTGAAACCAGCTGAACTTCCACTTCCACAACTTTAAACTTTTAAACTTTAAATTATTTAAAATACGTTAACTGAAAAAAATATTGATAATCTGAGAAGAAACTCAGCGACAGTTTCAGTGTGAAGATATAGTTGCTGTCAGTCCTCGGTCATATCTTCTGAGAGAAAAGCCAGAGGTCTATTTTTAAGTGAACTGAATTCCACCCTCTTCTCTTTCTCCCTTTACTCACTGTTGTCTCCTGTGGATGTGTCCCCCATGTGTCCATCTCCTTTGTCTCAGGGACTGAGTTTCCCCCGCACACACTTTATTTAGACTCGAGAAAAAGCAGCGGCTCACGAGTGAGGAAAAAAGAAACCAGGCAGCGGAAAAAAGGAGTAAATGTCAGCGTGAACGTCGTCACAGTTATGAATCGATGGATGTGAATGAACGACATTTACACACATGCGTGTAAAACATATTAGAACTCTAATATAGAACTCTGGTTTAGCTGACGTCACGCCATCCATCATGCAACAGTTAGAATCAAAACAACGCCATTTTGGAAAAGGCTGACACACACCAGGCGACCCATCTGTGGGTCCCGACCCAGACTTTGGGAACCTTTGTCTGTTCTGTACCAAACTGTCTGATATTTGTTGTCTGCACTTGGGTCACATGACTTCAGAACATTCTCAGCACCGTAAACTCACATTTCACCGCTGAGCTGCAGCTGATTCTGATTCTGGAGCCATGAAGCCGACGGGGACTGATGGACATGAGGGTCTTTCTTTATTATTATTATTTCCTGGACCTCTGCAATTAGTTAAGAAAGGTTTCTTGACCCAGTTTAATTGCCAATTAATAAGAGGGAATAGTTTGGTTTCCATGGGGACAGCCTCCCCAGACGAGTCCATTGACCTGCAGTAATGATGGCAAAGATACAGCAATCATAGTTATTAATAGGTGAAGAGCCCCAGTATTAACAAGCACTGAAAATAAAGGTTTGAAATATTCATGATATTATTTGTGTCTTTGTTTTACAAGTGAAAAAAAAGAATTCTCTTATTCTGTGTGACCTGAGCCAGGTCTGGGCCTGACCCGTTATAGCTGCTTAATGGACTGTATCACTAGTGTCATGGGTTCAGAGAGTGCCAGCAGGCTAACCGGTGAACCAAAGCATGAACCACTTCATTCAATTAGCCCTAACTTTAACCTTATTACAACCAGGCTTTGTCTCCATCACTACATGCCAGTGTGGTCTCACTGAACCTCAATGATCCAGATAAGGTTCTAAGCATGTGCTCATGTACCAACACTAAGATCACAGATCACAGATCACTGCTCTAATATTACAACATAAACATGTTTAGAGCTTCATTCAACTATGCAGTGGTTAACATGTGTAACTGCACCTGAGAAAAGGATTCAAATAGTTAGGTTGAGATTACCAGCCTCACTTTCACTACAGATCACCAGTGAATGTGTGTGTGTGTGTGTGTGTGTGTGTGTGTGTGTGTGTGTGTCTGTGTGTGTGTGTGTGCGTGTGTGTGTGTGTCTGTGTGTGTGTGTGTGTGTGTGTGTGTGTGCACCAGAATGTTTACAATTTCTTGGATGATCATATTATAGTTATTATTATATTATTATTATATTATTATTATTATTATTATTATATTATAGTTATTATAGGTGTTATTCTATTATTATTATTATATTATAGTTATGATAGCTGTTATTATATTATTATTATTATTATTATAATAATAATAATATTATAGTTATTATAGTTGCTCATCTCAGTCTCATTTGAAGTGTGAATTTGGAAATAAAACCACTTTTCAAATTCAACTTAAGAATTTAAGTTTGAAAGAAGTTACACGTCAGCCACTAGATAGTTTAATTAAGCTTTAAAAATGTGTGTGCAAAATGTTTTTTGTGTGTAAAAGAGCAGCTAAAACATAAAACACACGGGTATCACGACGTCTTGGGACAAAGAAAAGATGAAAAACACAACGTTTATGCCGGAGGAAAGTTGTAAAATGGCTCAGTTTAGACCAAACACAGGAGGAAGGTTAACTACTCAAAAGACTATATGCTATACTTTTACACCCGCGAGCACATTTTCTCACAAATATACACAAACACACTGTACTTCTTCCTGCGCACACATTTTTACTGGGTCTCCAGGGCACACACACACACTCACACACACACACACACACTCACACACACTCACACACACACTCACACCGCAGTCCACTGTACAGTGAGCCTTAGTTGTTCTTGGACTCTGGAGTCTAGTTAGCAAAGGCCAGTATCAATCATTCAGCCAGTGGAGAGCAGCTCAGTCGATGGGGTCGTGTATGGGTGAAGAACCTGGCCCAGGCCCAGAATCCTTCACTCCGAGGGGGGCGGAGGAGCCGAGACGGGGCAAGGCTGGAGTTTTGGGTTTGAATGATGTTTCAAATAGGATGTGAGGAGGCAAGCTGAGCACGGCTTAATGAAAGAGTGAAAGAGCTGCAAATAAATACACCGGCCCGTATATATACACACCGGCCCGCTGCTTATTACACGCGGCGTTATGAACTAGTTCATTTTCACTGTCCAAAGAAAGCACGCTGAGCTTTGTGCTTTCTGCCTCACATCAGACTCCATCACGCTGCATGATCTCAAGTCCAGTAGTTTTCACTGATTTCTAATTAGCAGAGAACAGGAAATACCATCTCATTAAGTCATTCATCTTTAAAAAAAGAGAACATTCTTATGTTAATTTGGAGTCGTTAAGGAGTTGGAGTCCTCCACAGCATGATTCAGACAGCCAGAGTGGGAACACCCTCGACAGGTCAAACTGTAGCCCTGGGTTATTTAAAGTCTATGTGACCTGCAGGCTTTTGGTGGAGGGAACCAAGAATATGATGATCAATGTGTTTCATTTATTATTCCTAATATTCTTCACCTGGTGTGGAAATGTAAGGCAGGTACATGTAGTATGCACCATGGATCGTACCATTTCCATTAAGCAACGTAAGAGTCTTTCATTAGATTTTATAAATGTCTGTCTTTCTATTAAAAGTCTGGTTGTACTGTATTAGACGTCTTTTTCCGTCTTGAAACTGACGTTTGCAAACTGCTCACTCGCTCACACCAAAGTCCATAGAGGAAATGTTTGACATCACAGCTCACAGAAGCTGTTTAAGTTAGAATGGCTTATTTTCTGATTTCTGTGTTTGATAGTGACAAAGATTTAAAAAACGACTAAAAGACGTCTCCATGAGCCAAAAACACTGATTGTGTCTCTTGATTTTGGTTTGGGAGCGTGAGCGCTTTATACAGTGAAGTTTCAGAGAAAGTCAGAAAAGAATATTTAGTGTGGACAGATTTGATTTTATTGACAATGAGAATTTGCTCTCAGTCTAAAAGTCTAAAAACACTTCAAACAACTTAAATAATACTTTACATTTTAATAAACTGAACCAGATGATTAAAATCAGTGTTATATATGAAGCAAATTATCATGAGTCATCTTTCAAATCTGGGATTCAAGCTCTGTTTTAATGAAGTATATATACTTTTATAGAAGTATAACTGTGATTAGAGTTTGATTTACTGTGTATTGGTTCATTACGTGATTAAGTTTGCATTATGACAGCTTTATGTCAAATTCCACATTTCTCTGTTTTTTTATTTTATATTTTTGACTCTTCATCTGGACTTGTTCATTTATTTATTACTTTCTTTCATCGTTTGCCTTCATTATATTAAAAGCTCAGCTGTTGTTAATCTTCACTGATGAACCGTTGTTCATATTTAATGTGCGACATATAAAAAGATCATGTGACATGTTCCTCTGTATATATGAAGATGTAAGTTTATGTTGTATATTACCTCATATGTGCATATTCTTGTAAATTCACTGTAAATCATTAGAAATTAGATTATGGATATAATCATAGACATATATTAGCAATATTATTAATTGATCATTAATAAACCTAGCCCTATTGATTATAATGTAATTAGTCTAATCGTGTTTTAATCTTTGTTTTGCTCACATCATATACATGTTCTTCTAAATTATTATTATTGTATATTATATTGTATTTGTTCATTTTTGTCTTCAATTTATCGATGCATGTTTTATTGAATCAGTTTTTCTTGCCAGGGTAATTAGTTTTTTTTGTTTGTTTTTTGTTGTAAATATTTTATAGAACTGTTTCTTTGTACATGGTTTTATGATACAATAAAACCAGCCAAAACATTAGCAGTATTAGTGTTAGTGTGTGTATTGGCATCATAACCGCGGTGGTTGTAATACATTTTTAATGTGCAACACAAAACCTTATTGTCTTATATCACACACACACACACACACACACACATCTCTTGTGTGAAGACTTGAAAGAAACATGACGTTCAGGCTGATACAGTGTTGCATGATCTTATCATGACTTCCTGGACCACATCATCTGACCTGCTGAAAGGTGAGGATTAGCAGTGTGTGTGTGTGTGTGTGTGTGTGTGTGTGTGTGTGTGTGTGTGTGCGTGTGTGTGTGCGTGTGTGTGTGTGTGTGTGTGAGAGCGTTTACATGCCCACATGTGAGCAGTGATAGGAATCTCGTTGCTGTCAAACGTCCAAAGTCTGAAGCTGCACCGAACGGAGAAAACCACAGCGTCTGACTCTGAGTAGGATTAGTGAACTCTCCGTCTCCTTTCATCTGCATCCCGTTTTCTCACGACTGATGGATGGCTGTTGTGTCACAAGGTGCGTCTTTCTTTCTTTCTTTCTTTCTTTCTTTCTTTCGAGCACAGTTTAATGTTTAAAGTAAAATCGGTTGTATTAGGGTTCGGCATGAAAACAAATCCAGGTAATAGTAGAAAATCTCAATAGATTCACTGTTGTGTATCTTTGTCATTGTTGTGGAGGACGCTCTTCTTCTTGTGTTTGGAGATTGTTTGGTTTTTTCGCTTCATGATCATTTAAGACTTTCTTCTGTCACTGTTTCTGTGATTATATACAGTGTAATGTACACTTATCAAATCTTAGCACACATAGTCAATATCTTCTTCTGCAATGTTGGTGTAACCAGGTCACAGTGCCACATATAGGCCTGGCATATGTACTACAGTGTTTGGAGTGTAATGGAAAGAAAACATGGAGCTATAGTCAGCACACTTTATTTTCACCTCATTGTCTCTGTCAGATGTTTTTTCTCACAGGAAAAGTCACTCAGATAAATCCCTGGGAACATTTTCACACACCAAAGTCACAAAAGAACTCATTTCCACTTACTAATGGAAACATTTTTAAATGCTGATTTGTTTTAATCTGCGTTTCACAATGATTTCCTGTGCAGGAGCTGCACTTGGTGCAGTCAGCACACGTCAATACCTCATACAAGCACACTTCAAAAATACCTGAACCATCATTTGCAAAGACTTCAACATGAATCCACTCTCCTCTCTTTTCCAATCTTGTCGTGTGTCTTTCTTTATACACACAGCTGTGTGTCCATCTCAGTCTATCAGGCAGTTATCAGGAGGATTGTGATCGTTGCTTTCACTCTGATAACCAGCTTTCTGCTTGAGCTGATAGCCTGCCGCACTCTCACCGAGGGGGCACAAGGTGATGGAACGGGGGGCGGGGATCGGCTTGATTAACCGTCATCTTGCCGGCAGATATAGAAACCACATGTGTGCACGTTTCTCTCCTTCACCTCCCAGCCTGCAGACACCAGAGTCCCAGACAAGCAAGAGAAAGTGCTTTGCTTTAGAGATTAGCATTTTGTATGTTTGTATATGTGTGTGTGTGTGTGTGTGTTTGGTGAGGTTAAAGGTCAGCCTATCAGGTGGGGCCACCAGCACGGCCAGTGGATGGAGATAAAGAGAAATGACCTCCTCTCGCCTTCATTTGGGGAACAGGCAAGTCACGCCGGCGCCCTTTGGCCCGGAGGTGAGATTAGTCTGGTGCGGCTGATAAAGCTTCACTCTCCCAACAGACCAACAATCACAGGAGATTATGGTTTTCCCACCAAACGCAGGTGGAGAGAGATGCACCGCCACACTCTGTTTAGCCAAAACACACGGCTTCACATTTGTCTTTTAAAGATTTAAAACCTTGTGTCGCAGTTTTTTGGGACCGCCTCGTTGTCCAGGGTTGGGTTCTCTCTTGGCTGTTCCTCCGTGGCCGTGACACTTATCTGTGTGTTGTGTCATCTCCTGTTTACAAGTATGTTTGTGTGTCTGTGGGTGTGTGTCTATTTGTGATATCAAGAAGCAGCAGAGTACACACACGGCGACAGGTGTGTGAATCGTCAGAGTTTCAGAGTTCCACACTCAGCTGGTTCAGGATAAAGGACAAATGTGTTCACACCACGACACAAGACGTTTTATCTTAAAAAAAACAAACTCATCGAGGACGCCGCTGACGTTTTTTATTGAAGACATTTACGTAAGTCATGGTGTCACAAAGGAATCAATGAATTCTATCAAATTATTTTGTGTCTGACAAGAAAACAACTTTGAAAATACATAAAAACTCCAACTGAAATTTCACTGAATTCAATCGCTCAGATTCAAACTAACACACCCAGACAATGCAGTTAGGATTCAAATAACTATGACTGTTACAGAAAGACTCTAAATGGCAGTTGTTTTGGTCAATGATGTAAAAGGTCAACTCCAAAACGCCTGATACTAGAAATGTGAAACAGACGCTTCAATCACTTCATACCGGGACAGAACAGTAGTAACAGATTAAACGGCATAGATGAGCTACAACCATAGCAACAGCCACGTTACAGACAGTGTCCCACTACAGTCTGCAGCACTGTCTGACTGATGGCGTTAGTTTGTTATTGCCATGAATGGGTCTTTTTTGGCTTTGTCCTCTTTAACCTTTAGACAGATGTTCGCAGCCATATTTATATCTGTGTGTGATGAGGTGCTGAATAGTTCATGCATAAACAGAGGAAAGATCTTTCACTCCTTCATCTCCATCTCCCCCACAATACCTTCATCATCCGCCCACTTCCTGCGCTGAAAATCACGATTTATTACAGAACAAGACCAATGTCATGTCTACAAGCTGGAATAGAGTGTGTGTGTGTGTGTGCGTGTGTGCGTGTGCGTGTGTGTGTGTGTGTGTGTGCGTGTGTGTGCGTGTGCGTGTGCGTGTGTCTAACATAAGGCACATTGAGATGAAGGTCACCTGTGTTTTTTTGTAATGTTCAGAGTGTAGATTTTGTGAAGTGTGTCTGCATGAGCTGCTGCTACAGATGTTACTGTTGACAGCAGCTGACAGCAGGAACACAACAAATACAAGATTAGATTTGTTTGATTTGTTTGTGAAGTGTAGTTTTTAAGTCGTTACCCCAGAAATATTATTTCAGATTGTTTCAGATTTCTCTCTGGACTTTGGTGCAAGAGAAATTCTGTTTCCAGTGAAAAAGACAAACGGTGAGATAAAGTGACAACTACTGTATATTCTTTGGATATACTCTTATGCTGGTGTAGAATGTATTAGGTAAGAGGCTAAAATCATTGTTTCCCTCCCTGCTGGCAGCCATGTTGTTACCATGTTGTTCCTGTGTCTCCGGTTGGTTCCCACAGCTCAGTCAGTGATGACCATGTACCTCTGTAATGCCCCCTCTGGTTCTCCAATAAGTGCCTTTCATGTTGTGGGCTGTTTGTCCTTGAGTTGTTTCTGTCTCTGGTGTGTGTTGAACACAGAAGACGTGTCACAGCCAAAGTAAGAGACATTCTGTCTCGCTGCATCTGCAGTGGCCATCAAACGTCCTCAGACGTCAAACCTCGCAGTCCAGACACAAGGTCGAGCCTCTGGATCGATATGTGCAGACTTTTCATTGGTCCTGTCTATTTTCCCACTGAAGCTTTCAGCTCGAGGCTTTTTGTTTTTTTCTCCTCTTTTCTATCCGTTCTCACATTTCCTGATACGTCATCACAGCCTCTCAAATCGTCCTTCACAACGACAACAATGCCCCCCAGAGTTAAGAAAACTCAAAAGACTCAAAATTGCTTGAAGCAGCTGGAGATTAGAGTCGAAGCATTTGGATTATGGATTATGCCATTGTGTGGACCTGAGGACGTACTTAAGTTTGACAACACAAAGGACAGAGTAATCATAATGTCAGTGTGAAGGGTGATGTCCTATTGTGATTGGCTTAGAGGACAGACCAGGCAGAATCAGGAAATTGAATTATGAAAGAAAGTGACCTGATGAAAAGGATTGCAATGACAGTATGAAGCTGCAGGGGTTAAGCCACTTTAAGGAGCTGCCACTTCACCTAAAGGTTTCTTAATTAGATTGGTTGCCAAAAGCTGCTCGAGTGGTGTGTGTGTGTGTGTGTGTGTGCGTGTGTGTGTGACCTGAAGTGGACGAATGATGGCGCTCAAACGAAAGAGTAGAGTGGTTTACATAGATCTCTTGACTTGGTCTTCAATTTAGCCTCCTTGTTTGGTTATAAAAGTGAGAGGGTGAATTGAATTGAGACTTGATTGCGTTACCACAGCTAAGACAAGTTATACAGTGATTGAGTGATTTATTTGTATGAATAACGTAAGAGTATAAACTCTGAATTGCTCTTGGCCAATGATTTTCAGATTCATGCTTTTTATAAACTTTAATTGTAAAGAAAACAGCTGTTGTCACGGTTGTCCTATCAACTTCCTGTAATGAATCATGTACCATTGTTATACTCGCTCATGTTTTACATTTCCTGTTTTATTTTTGAAATTCACATGTTGTCTTGTTTCAGGTCTTTACTTCCTGCCCTCCTGTGTTTCCCCTGCCCTTTGATTACCTGCCCCTGCCCCGATGTGTTCCACCTGTGTCTGATAGTCTCACCTCATGTCCTCTTTCTCCTTGAATCAGGTGTTCCTTTTATCTTCTGTGACATTTCCGAGCAGACCACCTTTCTGACCACTGACTATGAGTTTTCCTTCTGTTTATTCAGATATTTCTGCCATTGAGTTTTTTACTTCTGGGATTTGCATTTTTGGGTTCAACCATGATAATTATGGCAAATCAACTTTGTGATCATGTCCCTTTTAAGACCTTTTCACTTTGAGCCTGATCAGAGATCCCAGCCAGACCTGAGTTTAAAACGATAAAAGACTAAATGTCTTGTAACTGTGTCGTGTTACCAGCCACCTTACCAGTGGGGACCAGAGCATGTGAATGTTGCTGTCTGTCAGTGTTTGTACAGAACAGTAATGTACAAGCACCAATATCAACAAACATGGAGACAAGTTAATGTTCACCATTTTAGTCGCGATTTAATAACATTAGCTACAGATCTGCTCTCTGTCTCCCTCTTTCTTTATCAGTGTTACTGCAGCCTCATAGCAGGAGTCTGCTCTTGTTTTTGTTCTCCTTCTCTACTTCATATGCTCATCTTTATATATTTGAAATAAAGTGAATCACCATGAGATGCAGGTGCAGTTACAAGACTGTAACTGAGACTGGAGACTTTTTCAGGCTTTACTCCACAATTGTAATGTTCTTCACTAATTCTTGACATAAATAAAGTATAATTACAAACTTGAACATCCGTCCTGAGGGATTCAGTAGATGTTTGGATGGATGGACACACCTGGCATTAGTATTGGACATGTCTCCTGTGACCACACGCACAGGAGATGAATACACGTTAGCATAATGTATGCTAATACACACAGACACAGGCTGACAGCAGCTGTGTTGGTGTGTATGTGCACGTGTGTAACCTGTTTAAATGAAAAACGACTTATTCTTCTGCATGTACTTCTTTATCAGAATGTGTTGTTTATAACAGTTATATTTTTATCCTTTTTCTTTATTTCTTTTTAATCTTCTTGTCTTTAATATTCTTTGTATATTTCATTTTTGTGTGTGTGCTTCCTCTTAAAGTTGAAGTTTTTTTGTTGTAAAACACATTGAGTGAACACTGTGAGTGATAATTACTACACCAGTGATTCTCAAACGTTTTATATCACCATAGTAACACCAAGTATCACCATTATCGCCATGGAGGAACTGAGCAAATCAAAGGACTACTTACGCTGCTCTAGCATGAAATAGGATTTCAATCATTGGTCAAAACACACTGACCGCTCCACCTCAGTCCACTTTGTTGACTGATGAGTTCAAAAGTTGCAGAACTGTCCAATTCCCAACTTGTACATTGCTGTGGATGGAATGCTAAAGACACAGGACTAGTATTAGACAAAGTCAAATGATTTATTATAGAACTGCACTTTCATTCTCCAAACACAACTGGACGTGTTGTGGTCATTATGAGAGAAATAACTCCACTTACACTCCGGTGAGCTCACTTTGTCAGACAGCCAGTGTTTTTCTTGTCTTCCTCTCACATTGTCTCTTTTTTCCACATCTTGTTTGCCTTTGTTTTGCTTCATTCTTTCTTTTTCTTTCAACAAAATTCAATCTTGTTTTCCCCCATGCAAGCAGTGCTGCCCTCCGGACGCAGTGCCAGTAGGTCAGTCAGCTCCCTGCCATTAGATTAGATTAACATTATTAAATTCTCTACAGACATTCATGTTACCCAGAGGATGAGCCCTCTCTCTGCGGGGATTCATTTCAAAATGATTTGACAAATATTAGATGGATTGTAAAGAAATGTGTCACCGAGAATCACAATTGTTTTTTTTAATTATTATTATTTAACCTTTTCTTTCCTCCTGGACTTAGATGTTAGACTTTGGATATCGTGACTTTTTCTCCAGCGCCAACAACAGGTCAAAGTATTTTACATATCTAAAAGTTGGACTGGTAGAGTGTGGGGGAGTTCTGTGGAGCACGTCGCTTAAGATGGAAGCAACCATCAAATCAGAAGATAGCAGCTCTTCAGTGGCCGCCATGTTGGATGAAAACAAAGGCCGCTTGGCGTCGCTTTTCTGTCGTCATGGGGTTTATGATTGGTTCCCTTTATCAGGATATTCTGAATTTAGCAATTCAATCAATACAAGTGGACGCCATTGGGCCAATCAGCTTCAGTCACTGTATCAGCACATTCAGTCCTTGAATTTGAGGGAAGTGGTCTGAGAAAATCCTTGAAAAGTCCCTGAATTTGATGTCAACCAAGGTGTAGGAACCCTGGGCCAGGTTCACCCAGACTAATGTTCACGTCTCAGTGCTGGCTGTGTGAATCTAAACCACACTTTAGATTCAAGTTAGAGGTTCTATGGTAAGAATCAGCATGTATGATCAAAGTAGCCCTCGTATATACGTTATATATTATTTCTATAAGTATATTATTTAAATCAAAGGTCTATAGCGTACTAAGTAGAGTATAAAAACAATCCATTCCATGTTGTGCCTCACTGATCTTCATCTGTTGTCCCCTATGAGTTTGCCAAAAATGCGTGAAGGAGGCAAACGTTCCCCTCCAGGACCGATAAGCATCTTCCACAGCAAACTTCAGAGCTTTAATGTATGCATGCCTTGTGCTGGTGATTTCTCAGGACATGTGTTAAATGCCATTTGGCTCAACGTTCGCCCTTGCTCCGTTTCTAAAACTGTCCTTTTCTTTCCCCCCCCTCTCTCTCTTGGGCCCTTATCAAAGACTGAGGACAATCAGCGGTTTATCGCTGCGGGAAATGAGTGCAGGAAACAGATGTTGTACTGATTAAACACACACACGCACACACACACACACGCACACACACACACGCACGCACACACACACACACGCACACACTCTGCCAACGTGAGCAGTGCTTACTGCTGCCTCAAGGACCGAGAGGAGCGGAGGGCCAAGTCTTGGAGTCATGATATCGGCTGTCGAGGACACTAACTGCCAACACTGTGCCCTTTCTCACCGTGTGTGTGTGTGCGTGTGTGGTGAAGTTACAGGGAGTGATGGAAGAAAATTAGAAAATGAATGTGCGGCCAAGAAAGTGATGTTCTACCTTGGCCTCTCCCTTCTGTTATGCAATCCTTCCATTATATGCAATCATATAATACAGCAATCAATGAATAATAGGTAATCAGATCCACACACACACACACACACACAATACCTGCAAGACTGATGAAACTGCTGATGACTTTACCATGTGTGTGTGTGTGTGTGTGTGTGTGTTCTTGTATTTGATACCTCCCTAGAGCCTTTTCTGGCATAAACAATAGTTGTCATGGAGACCAATTCCTGGTCCTGGTCCATTATTGAGGAACTGGTTCCGTTTAGGGCTAAGATTTGCCTGGTTTACGTCATGTTGCGTTGTCCATGTCATTTTATTGTGAAAGTCCGCTCTTATTTTGAAGTCTTGTTCGTCCCTCGTACTTTTCCCCTCCGCGATGACTCGATCAGTTTCACGTGCGTCTCGATCGTCTCAGCTGTTTGTCGTCTCCCTGATTCGTCAGCTGTATTTAACCACTCCCATTTCCTGTGTGTTGTGGTGAGTTCGTCTTCGTCAGTGTCAGACAGTGGATTATTGCACGTGCGCGTCAGTGAATGTGCTAATCTCTGTTTAATCTGACCCTATTTACCTGTTTTTGTGCTTTAAGAAAAATAAACCTTTTTACTTAGCACAGTCCTGTGTGTTATAGTTAACTGGTTATGGTTAAGGTTAAATGAGTGGATGTCAGTGCGTGTGTGTGTGTGTGTGTGTGTGTGTGTGTGTGAATGACAGACAGGAAAATGATCATATGGTTTCTACTTTAATAAGAATGCACTTGGCACCCCCTTTATTTTTCTTCACTTTAGGCTATTATTTTACAAACTAGATATAAAAGGACATAAATAAATGACATAAGTTACATGTACCTAGAGCTCCTTGACCAAAAAACAAATATAAAACAAAAAGAAGCCCAAACAAATATGATCGTGTCAAAAAAAGAGGTACAAAAAAAGATTGAGAGAATGTTAGATCACATGGCATTGGAAGGCAAACAATGACAAAACAATAACTGATGTTTTCTTGTTGTTGTTTTTTAACTTTTTTTCAAATCTTTTGACATTTAAGTAAAGGAAAAAAGTATTTTACAGTACATTCTGGTTTCCTTCTCCTTTCTAAGTGTCTTGCATAATTCCAAACAGGTCCTTTTTTATGATCGATAAAACAAAAACAACAAAAAAATAAAAAATCATTGCCAAAACAGGGAAGAGCAGTGGAGCTGTATTAAGGGCGGAGGTGTCTTCTTGAATTATATGAAGCAAAAACATTCACAGAAGTATATTTTGAAGAGAAAATGGAACAAAATGAAAACAGTCCACTGATTTAAACGTGTAGTGGTAAAAACTAACCAGCAGGTTTCTCAGGTTTTAAACTGCTCACAAGTTCAACAGAGCGCTGCAATCGACGTGTCCTCAGGGACTCAAGTCTACGTTTGTCCGTTTGTCCGGCTGCAGCGACTGCAGGAGCACAAATGGGTCGCATTCCAGAAAGTCGGATGATAAGAACGCTGTTGCCGGGTAGAGTTTGCACGACGGGACAGCAGCAGCAGCAGCAGCAGAAAATAAAAACTTCTCTTTTTTTTTATTATTTCATTTTCCGACACAAAAGCTCAAAAGAAAAGTTCAGGGTTTGTTGAAATATGTAAAAACCTCCTCAACGATGGCATGAACACAGACACAGTTACTGACAGCACACGCACACACACACACACACACACGCACATGCACACACACACACGCACACACACACACGCACGCACACACACACACGCACGCACACGCACACACACACTCAAACACTTGTTACTTTACATGCGGACAGAACAAAGGCATTAAAAAAAAATGACAAAATAAAATGAAACTTTCAAAATAAAAGCACATTATCTGCTGGAGCAGGGCTTCTCTATTATATTACATTCTTGTCATTGTCTCTGGTTTTTCACGCTGTGAGTTATTCCAGCACAAAACAGACGGGTGGCCGGTTTGTCAAGCTGACACCACGGGTTTGTCATCTCTGTGTCGGAGGAGAGGAGAGCTGGGGAGGAGGAGGAGGAAGACAAAAGAGGAAGAGTTCTCGTCGAGCCTGGGATCCTGTTTTAGATGGACGGCAGCAGCTGGGGAGAAAGAAAAGAAGAGGCTGCATCAGTCACGGTGGTTTTGAATGTAAACAATTTAAGCTTGGCATCCAGTCCTGAGCAACAATACAGCTCTCCAGCTCCGGCTCCGGCTCCAGCTTCAGCTCCAGCTCCAGCTCCAGCTCCAGCTCCAGCTCAGTGGAACATTCGACTCATACACTAAACAAAATTGTCCAGATAAAGCCAGCAGCAGCACTACAGGGGCAAAATATGGATTTTGTGGCAACGAAGATGTATTAACTTGTGCGCGCCACATGCTGATGTGTGTATAATACATGAAACATGCCCTTGGCTTATTGGCACACGACAACTCGCCCTGAATGAGTGTTTGTATTCCATGATTACTCCATATATGGATTTAACAGCCGCACAGACATAAATCCTTTGTAAAGTCTACAACACGACTCAAGCATCTGATGATGAATTATAGTCCCTTATTTATCATATTCTTTCATGAAAAAGGCTTTTTTAATATTTACTCCGACTACTACTATTGTGTTCATGCAACAATTCAAAGTTAGCAATAAATAATGTCTCACTACTTGTGCCTGCAAACAGCATGAACTCAAAAATGAAGGATGGAATAATAAGATAATTCTTTATTAGTCCCACTATGGGAAAATGGAACAGCAGAGACAGTAAGGGTAATAAATAATAAATGTACAATATAGAGGATATCAACTATTAATAAAATAGGATGAAATAATTTCATTTAAATGAAGATTTGGATTTAAATGAAAGATTTACAGTATTTTTGAAACAACTGTTAACCATGTGAAATAAGGGAGTATCATTTTAATACACACAATTCTAAAAATAAATACTATTTAAAATGTAACGTTTAGATTGTTAATGTATGTAGCACTCTATAGTCTGAATAACATTTTAAAATATTTAAATTTACATTTTAAAACTTTCTATATCCTGTATATTTACAATAGGTTTGGCTAAATTGCACATTTCACTATTATCTGACATTAATATTCAACATGAGAATGAATTAAGTGTTAATTTATCAGATCATTGTGAAGAAGCATCCTGATAACATCGTCCATAGACCATACACTTTGTAACCATATCTCAATCCAGGCTGTGGAACAAACCTTTATCAGCCCAGAAAACTACTTATTCTATTACTACTTTATTTATTTATTTTTTACTGATTTTACAGTTTTCACAGTGAACACTTTAAAACTGCTTGTATTTTGTACTTTTATGATGTTCTACTATTGTTATTCTATATAACGAGTTGTAACCTTGTTTTGAAAAGTGATATATAAATACATGCATTGTTATTTTTATTATTTTTATTATTATTATTATTATCACCACCACCACCATTATTATTATTATTATTATTACTTAATAAATTGAGTGAATGACTTCCATCACATGAGTTCAGTGAGATCACACACACACACACACACACACACACACACACACACACACACACACACACACAGTGTTAACCTATGTGCTACATTTCTGTGCATTCATTGTAATTGTTGTGGGGCTTTTGTTTCCGGTGAGGTTTTTGAAACTCTGGTGCTGTCTGTGCGTCTGACTGCAGGTCAGCTGCTCATTCATTCTTTTCATTAGCATACGAGCAGCAGCAGCAGCGGCAGCAGCGGCAGCAGCAGCAGCAGAAGCAGCAGCAGCAGCAGGAGACTGATCACAGGCCTGTGGCTGTTATTGATCGGCTCTGGCATGACCTGCATGTTCATTAACAGTTTGTGGAGCTGATGGAGCCACAGATTGGGGTGAGGTTCAGATTAAGAGTGTGACAATACTTGTTGGATGTTGGTTGATTATATTAGAAGCGAGCTGCAGTGATAAAAGGAGCTACAATCACCTCAATATGATTCTCTATGGGTAAAAAGTACAATAGAATTGATGCATTTGAGTCACGTTCACTGTTGGAATTCTGTGAAGAGAGTGGAGAGATGGAGGGGATTTTTCCTATTTTACAAAAAGAAAGAAGTGAACTTGAGAACCAATTGGTGAGAACTATGTTAAGATAACATTTAAAGTATTAAAATGAAATAAATGAATACACTGGAAAAACTGATCAAAGTAAAATAAGCTTGATTTCTGGGAACATTTTTTTTGCCCAAATAGAAAAAGAATCTTGTCAAGCAAGTTTTCTACGAGAAAAAGAATCCAGTTTTCTGAAATAAAATATCTCACTTTGTCTTGATAAAACATTACAGCTTACTTTAAACTTGAAGCTAAAACAATGGTTTGCAACAGCTCCTGCTCCTGGTTTGTGTATTAAGTACGTGTTCAACATTCTGATTGGTGTGTGTTTGCAAATGTCATCAATTCTAGAGCATACATTCTTAAAGTCAACATTTATCACATGACACTATTTCCTTTTTTGGCCAATTGTATCGAGTATTTGGCCCATTTATCTGATCATAAGGTTCATTGATTTTATGATTTACAAGCGAGTGTTAAGTATTTCTAGCCAAACACAATTTGCTTTATCTCACTGGCAGATTCTTTTTCTTGAAACACACAATTTTAAATACATTAAAGAATATTTCTAGAGCTGTTTTTTGCAGTGTAAATAGTTTATTTGAAGGTTCAGTTTTGAGGAGGGAGTGCTTTTTATTTGTCGGATCTAAGAAAATGCTGAGTGTGCTCCAGCTGGATAAGGTGTGTGTGTGTGTGTGTGTGTGTGTGTGTATGTGTGTGTAGAGTAAAAGTGAATTCAAGTCTCTACACCAATTTATTTAATTTCCCTTTTTGTAATTGTTCCTTCTTTTTCCGACATATTTTGTGCTTTTTTCTTTAACATGAATTATATAATATATACAGTATGTAATATAATAAATAGTATAAAAACAAACATACCTTAATGATGGCGTGAGTAAAGTTGGCTGTATTTTCTTGGCGATGGCAACACTGATGATTCTGATGGACTCAGCATCCATGTTGTCTTTTGTTGGACAGTTTTGTCCTTGTAAATCCTGCCAGTAAATTCCTTCATTCTGGCGTCCAGTCCATAAAAAGGCGTCTCAACTGGTCCAAACAGCTGTCCATCAACAGTGGTGAGGACGAGACGCTACGTCCCGCAGTAGCACAGCGTCCATTCCCATGACAAGATGAGTGGAAGAATCCAAATTGTATGTTTATCTGAGGTGTGTGTGTGTGTGGGGGGGGGGGGGGGGGGGAGGGGGCAGGGGGCGGGGGGCGGGGGGAGTGAGAAGTCTCCTCTGGAAGATCAAAAACATTCTCAGTAAAGTCCTGAGGCCACAACTGAGGAACAAAAAAACAACGAGCGCCTCAGATTGAGCCCCCTCCTGCACCGCGTCTCCCCGGGGAATAAACCGTCCACCTCTCAGAGACGTCGCGGTTCTATGGTGTTTGTGAGATACAGAGCACACAGAGGCGTCTGTGGCAGCTGGCGAGTTCCACGGCAACACATTTAATGTACAATAAACACAGTCACAGGATATAAAAAAAAAGAAGGAAAGAAAGGAAGAAAATCTGCTCTGCGGATTATTCCAGAAAGAAAGTTCCAGAAACAACATTCTGCCCGTGATGAGGAAGAAAGGTGTGGTTCCCCTCCTCCTTGCTTTTCCTTCCAGACCCTTAAAGGCACTCCAGATCGGCCTTTCGGAAGCACTTTTCCATCCATCCCTTCATCTATCCATAAACGCTGCAGACAGAAGTGCCCACTCTCCAAAACCACAAGAAAAAAAGGGCAGATTCAAAAAAAAGTGCAATTTTCTCCACTTTTTTTTCATCTTCATCAATTCATTCTCTTTTATTTCGATCCAATTTAAAGTGCACGGATGAGGTAAACTATTTCTTCATAGTTTGTTTGTCTCTTTTTTTTCTACATTTCTTCTTTTTTGTTATTTATTGATTTATTTCCCCCCCATAAGAAACAAAGTCGCTTCCGTTTCGCCGTTGTTTCGGACCTTCGGGTCAGACAGGAACCATTCTGCCTTGCATCTGTTGCATTTGGGACAGCATTCCCTGGACACTGGTCAGGATCTTGTTCTGGTGGGCTGCCGAGGAGATGCCGATGCGAGCCATGTCCCTGACAGATATAAAAATAGAGGAGGCCTTTCAGGACCGCGGACAACAATAACAAACACACCATGAATTTGACAGTCAGTTTCACTGCTGTACGAGGAATTCCACATGCCAACGTCACACTTCTGATCCTCACATCACAACAAGTGAACAACTACAAATGTCACAGACACGTGGAAACTTAATAGAAATATAAATATTCAGTTACTTCTCGTAAATCCAGTAAATCCAATGAAGTCATGGAATATTCTAAGGTTTAAGTTGAAGCCTCTGTGTTTTGACTGAGTTGTGTGTGTGTGTTTGGGTTTGTGCGTTGTCTCCTCTCGTTCCTACTCACTCTTGTGTCATGTGGACCACGGCCTCTGGAGTGGTGTATCCTGCAGCTGTGAAGTTGTCCATGTATCTCTCCATGCCGATGGCCTGCAGCCAGTCCTCCACTGTGGCCACGGCCGAGGACGCCTCTGGGCTGCCGGGCTCCAGCAGGGTGGTGTTGGGCCTGAGAAGGGTTGACGATGAAGGACATGATGTGACGTTTCAAAACTGTGATGTCATAATCTGGGTGGGGCTGCACCAATTTAAGCCTCTACTGATTAAATTAATCAGTCAAAGCATCGTTGTCTTTGTGCTTCATTCTGTTGGCAGCTTATGGCAGCTTTTCTGCTTTTCCTAAAGTCTTTTGAGCAGCAGCAGCAGCAGCAGCAGCAGCAGCAGCAGCAGCAGCATCAGCAGCATCAGCAGCAGCAGCAGCAGCAGCAGCAGCAGCATCAGCAGCATCAGCAGCAGCAGCAGTGCTGTCAGGGCCATGAAACATTTACAGGGGAGTGCGTGGAGTTGTTGTTGTGCTCTGGTGACTCTTAAATTGTCTTTAAGAGAACTGTGAGAACAGGACGTCAGACTCTTTAAGGTGGAGAAGCTTCATGATCCCATTTCACACACATGATGTTCTCCTTTCTAAAAGCTGCATTTACAAGATTCACTTGTGCTAATTACCCCACAAGAGCTGCCCTCTTGCCCTCGTCGTGTGCTATTAGATGAGTGCGTCCACATTTGCGTGCGCTCACACACTCATGTTTTTTTAAGCTGCTACATTCCTGAGCGCACAGCACCGTTACAGTCTGCAGAGAACATTACCAGTGTGTGTGTGTGTGCGTGTGTGTGTGTGTGTGTGCGTGTGTGTGTGTGTGTGTGTGCATGTGTGTGTGGTCTCACCTGACAGCAGCGTCTCCTCCGGTCCTCTTCAGAGTGTTGGGGTTCCGGATGAGCTTGTCCAGCATGTTGACGATTTGGCCAAACTTGGGCCGGTCGGCTCTCTCTCTCTGCCAGCAGTCCAGCATGAGCTGGTGCAGCGCCACGGGGCAGTCCATGGGCGGCGGCAGCCGATAGCCCTCATCGATAGCCTTGATGACCTGAGAGGTAGATTACAGCTGCTGTAAGTCACTCTGTGTCACACTGTAATAACATCTGTATACTGTGTCCTCACTTACGTCCTGGTTGCTCATGTCCCAGTATGGTCGCTCGCCGTATGACATCACCTCCCACATGACGATGCCGTAGCTCCACACGTCGCTGGCCGAGGTGAACTTCCTGTAAGCGATGGCCTCAGGGGCCGTCCAGCGGATCGGGATCTTCCCTCCCTGTAAATGAAAGATGGACTGATCAATGAACCCTGACAACGCTGACAAGGTGACACACACACACACACACACACACGCACACACACACACACACAGACAGACAGACAGACACGCACACACACACACTCACCCTGGTGGTGTACGCAGCCTCGGGGTCGTCCTCCAGAACTCTGGACATCCCAAAGTCGGACACTTTGCACACCAGGTTGCTGTTGACGAGGATGTTGCGCGCCGCGAGGTCCCTGTGAACGTAGCTCATGTCTGAGAGGTACTTCATGCCCGACGCGATGCCGCGCAGGATACCGACCAGCTGGATGACCGTGAAGCGGCCGTCGTTTTTCTGCAGACGGACACACATTGTTATCGTACAACGTCAAACTTTATTTGATAACACAAGTGATAACAGCTGATAATTACAGTAAATGTCATGTGAATAAGACGATAATGTTGTTGTGTATTAGAATGTTTTAAAGGTTATTTTCAGACAATCTGACTCTGAGACGACACAACTTTATTCCTTGATTTTACTTTTTCACAATCGGTGCAGTTATTTTATTTTGTTCCTGGAAACACGGCAGTGAAACCTCAGTAAGTCACGCTTGTAATTCTGCCTGCTTGACATTACGGAGATAAGAGCGTAGATCAGGCGGCTACGCTCACACACATGCACACATGCACGCAGACAGACATGCACGCAGACAGACATGCATGACTGACCCTCAGGAATGCGTCCAGCGATCCATTTTCCATGTACTCTGTGATTATCATCACTGGCTTACCTAGAGAGAGAGAGGCAGATGATCATGGTGATGCACATCAGAGGGAGGCGTTTGTGTGTCTGTCTGTGTGTGTTTGTGTTTGTGTGTGTGTATGTGTGTGTGTGTGTGTGTGTGTGTGTGTGTGATTTAATGAGCTCAGAGTTGGTTGCCCTGATGTTTTTTCTCCACTGAAGCAAATTACACACACACACTTATACACAAGCACAGATTGTTGAGTTTATGCAAATACACAAAGTCTCATCATAGTCTCCACCCACAATCCCTCTGACTTGCTCTTTTATGTCAGTCACTGTCCCTTTACCCTCTCTCTCCTCTGCATCTGTCACTCTCCTGCTCGTTCTCTTGTTTTTTTCCCAACACTCTTTCTCTCTCTTCTCTCTCTTCTCTCTCTTCTCTCTCTTCTCTGTGGCCTTTTCCACCCCGTCCCTCTGCGTCCTCTATAGCGTCTCTCTCTGGGGAGCGTCTGTGTCTTTATCTGTGCGACGGGGCTGGACATTCCCTGGTGAGTCTCTATGTGTCTTTGTCTCTCGGGATGAAGATGAGGGAGGAGGACAGTGGGGGGGGGGGGGGGGTACTTGTTTTTGTCTTAACCAGCGTCGTGGACAGCACATGCTGAATTCCTCCCAGGACCGTGCTGTACTTCCACAGTGAAGGTGAATTTAAACTTGTGTAAAACGTCTCGTTTTGTAAGGTGAGGTTTTCAGTGGCCACATGATTGGCACTCCATTAAATATGCTGCACTCCAGCAGCTCCTGCAACAGCCTCCCAAAGCAAGAGGAAGTGGAGTTAAAGTTGGGGAGAGTATGGGGCCCCCCTCTTTGTTCCCTTTGTTGTGCGCCTCTGCCCCAAGGCTGCCCGTGATTGACAGCTCCCCAATCAAGTCTGGGGAGCGTCTGACCTGCGACCCTAAACTCTCGCCTTCCTAGCCCTGCCCTCTTCCTCTCATGCATTTGCATGCTAATTTCTTGTTGACTGAATCGGCCTGAACGCCTTTGGCAATGAACTCTGGGCCAGCGCCGCACCAGTGCGACGATTATCACCTGCCAATGAAACAGAGGCTCATGTTGGTGAACAGTGTGCTGACGCTGAGTTTTCTCTTAAATGTTTCTTTAAACACATCACGTGTGATTGTAATGATGTGGATGATGGTGGAGTAAAGCACATGTATGTATGTATGTTAGTGCCTATTTGGAGTTGCTCCATAATTAATAAGGTTTAATTGGCTCAGTTGGACACGCCAGCAAACTGAGGCCAGATTGAGAATTCCTTTTAACTTGACTGTAATAGAGAGTGCAGAGCAATTCAAATAATGGACTTTTAATAGATTCCGCTGACACACTCAAGTGTGAAGGACTAATTTGCCCAAACCTAGTGTCAAGCTCTCAAGTAAGAGTGGAAGGAGGTGGAGTGGAGTGATCCCATGGCTCACCATCCTTTCATGTCTCTCTAACTCTGTCTCGCTCCGTCTCTGTCTGTCTTCCACGGCCTTTTCCTTTCTCCCTGTCGTTCCCGCTGTTGTTTTCCGTCTTCTCTCTAATCTATCAGCTTCTCCCTGTCTTGCTCTCGCCACGTCTCTATTTGCACCTTCCCTGGCTGCAGCCGCTACCCAATTTCTTTTTCTTTGGCCAGTCCATCTGTCTGCCTGTTCTCTGTCTGTCTCACTGCGTGAGGTCAATCCCCCACGGAGAGAGCGGTGTGATAGGTGATAAGCAGTTCTGCCTCTGCTGCTGTTCACTTTCAGTGTGTATCTGCATGTGCAGAGAGAACCAGAGAAGACCTGGCGACTGTGTCATGACACATTAAGACACTTCATCTGTCAAACCTCAAGTTTGTTAAGTTCACTCACTCATGCACTTCCTGTTTTATTTTGTATTCACCTTTGACTTCCTCCCCTTGTGTGATTGTCTGCCCCGCCCCTGATTGCTTTCACCTGTTACTTCCTGCTTAAATAGTCCTGGTCTTCCTGTCATGTGGCCACTTCCTCTTGTTTGGTCCATGAGTGACGTTGTCCAGTTTGTTTATAGCAAGTTATTCATGTTTCCCTGGTTTAGTTAGTACTCTTGTTGAGATTTGTTTCATCCTCCTGATGTGAGCGTTTTTGTTTATATATATTATATATTATATATAAGTAAACTTTTTGTTAAACTTTACATTGACTTTGAGTCGTCCAGTCTCGTGTCTGCACATACATGTGTGATGTAGGACACTCTATCGACACTAACACAGAACATTCACACATCAATAATCAGTATTTATGCCACGTTTCTTCTTCTTATTTTCTGTCTCTAGTCTTCTCATTGTTGGGGTGGCCATAGCCAATCATCTGCCTCCATCTTGCCCTGTCCCCTGTGTCCTCTTATGTTACACCAGCTGTCATCATGTTTTTCAGTTGTGCAAAGTTAAAAATATCTATATAAGTGAAGATTAAAAAAACCTCCCACTTCCACATGACTATGTTTCATTTGAGCTGGTGATTAAACTGTAAAGGTTCATGTGGTGAGAGCAGCGGCTGCTGCAGGAGAGGGCGTGGCTCAGCCGGTGATCAGACAGCTGGACAGAATCAGGTAATCAGTCGGCTATATAAGCACACATGGAACCTGGTTTTGGTCTCTTGCAGTAGGCTGGGTCCAGAAAGAGGGAGCAGGAGCGACAAAGAGAGCGACCGTGGTGTTTATGTTTATGTTTAGTCAGCTGTCACTTTGACATTGTCCTGCCCTGTTTACTGCAGCCATCATGATAGAATAATGATATGAATGAACGGAGAAACAATATAATAAATGCAGGTCAGTGCAGAACTGCAGTGTTAAAGGTAACATTTCATGATGGTTTTAAGATGCTGTTGGCGTCGCATTTTAAGAATTTCTATTTCTAATTTGTGTGCTAAATATAATCCACGAGATGATGTTGGTCATCAGCAGCAGCAGCAGCAGCTACAGACATCAGTCCAACTGCTAAACAAGTGGAAAATGAGTTGAGGAGAAAACAGCTGATGTCACAGCGCTGTCGCCAAGTTTTTTTCCTTTTTTTCTGAACCATGAGGTAAAAAGCACATTTTTCTTCACCCCCACTGAGAATTTGCATGATAAGCATTTGTGGTCGTGATAAAATCCAAATGATTCCCATTCCTAATGCACATGCACAGCTAGACTAACAAATAGCATCGGGGGAAGGTGTAAAAAGGTGGGAGGAAACAGAGACAGAGTGGAGGTAGAGAGGTCTGTGGCCATGCAGCAGCAGCAGATAGAGGAGGGATAGGGTATCACTCCCTAACCCCAAACACATTTACGGCTGTCACCATGATTAATGAGCCTGGTGCTATGCTACAGGGCCTGGTCCTGGACCCATTAGACTCCCCTCCCTCCTTACTGCCCAGCAACTTGTAATTCCACCTCCCCCTCCCCCTCCCCACCAACGCTGGACCCCTTCCATCTGGACCAAAGCCACCCGGGGATACCCTGAAAGTCTCCATATACTGAACATGAGTGTCCTGGATAGTTTGTCATAGAAGCAGAATGTGTGTCTGCACACACGGTAGCATGAACGCACACACACACACACACACAGTGACAGGTAAGACACTCACGTCTCCCCAAAACCACAGACTGTCATGATTTATTGAGACAAAGGAGAACAGGAACAAAAACAATGTAATGTTCCGTTAACGTACGCCACAGCAGATTATTTGCCTCCATCTTGCCCAGAACCTTTTGTTTTTTTAAATGTGAGTGAACTCTCGAGACTTTGATCTTTCTTCACATTTTTCTTTCTTCACATTGTTGTGTTGGACGTCACAGACGTGGCGTGAGCGGTCAATGTGAGAGCGATACCGTCAGTGACCAACGGCGACTATTTACAGTAGCTGCTTGAGATCAAGATGAAGACCAGTGCGGACTACGTGACGAGACTGAATAAAGAAGAAATAAGAAATGAACAGACTAGTCTTTGGACCGGGTGTCATGGTTCCATTACCAGAGCCAGAGCCGATAAAACCTCACTGCAGAATAACGTGATCCAGGGGTGAATATCCACTCAATCTGTTCTCACTGCAGATCAAATCCAGATGTTATCACACGTAAGACGAGTAAATAACCGCATTGACTACGTACATTTGGTGACCACGCCCTCCAGGTGAATGATGTTTGGGTGGTCGAACTGGCCCATGATGCTGGCCTCGGACAGGAAGTCCCTCCTCTGCTTGTCTGTGTATCCTGCCTTCAGAGTCTTGATGGCCACACAGATCTCTCTTTTGCCCGGCATCTTGAGGCGGCCGCTGCACACCTCGCCAAACTCCCCTGCAAACACACACACACACACACACACGTGTTCTGTAAATCACACCAGGAAGGCTGTGTGTGTGTGTGTGTGTGTGTGTGTGTGTCAGGTTCGTGAAAGTCCACTTTAAACATTGATCAGGGTCTGTAATCCCTCACTCCCCCTCCTCTGCTCACCGACTGGTGCAGAGAGAGAGGAAATGGATATTGATTCTTCCTCTTTATTATTTTGTCATTGGATGACTTTTCTCCAGCCACAGAAAAAACAACGACAACATATTTAGCCACTCCTCTTTTGTTTTTTACTCACTGACCTGTTCACAGACTAAATGTTGCTGTCTCGACATCATTGTTTTATTTTGTGAGCCTTTGTTAAAGATAAAGTGGATTCTTTTATTCCAAACATGTATGAATAACGTGATAATATCGTGATAATATACATATATATATATACATATATATACGACAGCTCCTCACCAATGCCGATGACTTTCTCAATCTTAATACAGGAGGCGTCGATCTCTTTGGCGAACTCTCGGACAGCTTGGTTCGGGTCTTCGTAGGTAAAGGGATCGACGTATATCCTCACTCCTGCAGGAAAGATGTTTGCAAGAAAGAAAGAAAGAAAGAAAGGAAGGAAGGAAGTAAAAAAAAGAAAAGAAGGGGGTGAAAATGAAGGTTAATTCATTCCGGCAACAAAACTCCATCTGTTCTTCATTTCCATCATGCTACAGGCTACACTGCCTTCCTCTCTGGAGCCGCCTCCTCCTCCTCCTCCTCCTCCTCTCTCCATACCCCGTTTCACACTCTTGACTGCGCTGCTTTCATGTCACTGTGGCTGACTTCAATAAAGACTGGGTTCATTAACTTGAAATTTTTGTGGGATGCAAATAACAACACTGATGACTTGATAACGAGGTGTTTGGCGCATGTTGTGATGCGAGTACATTCACTGTAAAATAGTTCGCCCCCCCCCCCCCACACACACACACACACACACCCCCCTCCTGTTTTATGGGCTTCATTTGTGGTTGAAAGTGCACGAACATGACACCTGACACCAGTTACCCAGCGTGTGTTTACATGGACATACCTTGGTGTAAGTGCTTCTCTTCGTCAGAGTCCTGCTTGGCCTTGCTGTACTTACTCCTTCTGGGAGAAAAGAGAGGAGGATGGTCAGAGAAAAGGAAACAACTACAACTGCAGTCTCATGCTAATGATGACGATGGAGCGTCATTACAGTCATCCTGGATTAGAACTAACACCAACGCTCCTCAACCCATTTACAGCATACATTATTGACACTCAATTAATTCAGTCTCTAGTCTCTAGAGTAGAGGAGAGAGGAAAGGACTAAAGGAGAGGAGAGGAGAGGAGAGAGGAAGGGTGCATTAGTGTAGAGAAGAACAAAGTAGAGAGAAAAAGAGTAGATACTGGTGTCATGTTACTTTAAGCAGGAAACAGGTATGTGACCAGCTGACCTGAAATCCTTGTTACATCAAATATAAAACTCATCTCCTTTCACATGACGGTTTGCTATTATTATCTTATATATTATTATATAATATTAATATATATATATACATATATTAATATGATCTATAATCTATCCATCAAGTGAATTTCCTTCCTTTGTCAAACCTTTGTTTTAAACCAGTTGAATGTAAAAGTGCAGCTTACATGTTCAGATAATGATCTTTTTCTGTATGAAAAGGAACATTCTGAATAGTGGGTATTGTGAGTTTTAGCACTTTGTTATGTTGCTGCTTTATACTTTTATTAAGCTAAATAATCATTTGCAGATTCATTTGTTTTATTTCAAATAATATCCTTAAAACTTTAAATCCAATAAGCTATCGTTGAGGAGTGTTAGTGTCTGAAGGGCAAACAGCAAAAACACGGAGTAGAGAAGCTATAAATAAATCCCAGTGAAGAAGCACTTAAATCCTGTGAATCCCTGAGGCAGACTGACACCTGTGCTCATATCCATGTGTGGGGTCAGTGCTGGAAATGACCAGATGTGCGATACATTGTCCTCCTCTGCCGCTGTGTAATGATGCTTTAACGGCTACGTGATTACAGTCCCTCCCACAATCACAGGGTGACTGCAGCCACACAATGACTGTGACATCACATGCATATGAACAAGCCTGACACACACACACACACACACACACACACACACACACAGTCAACAGTCTTGCTGAGGACCCTCAGCCGCTTAACCATCACAACTACAGGCCTTAGCATTAGCCTCAATACCCTCAACGTCAATATAACCTTAAAATCACATCTTTACCCGTGAACAGCCATTATAGGATGTGTGATAAAGTCAGAACAGACCATAATGTCCTCACACACACACACACACACAGAGCGAGAGCTCGGCCTCCTTCACACATGCAAACAAACAGTGATTTGGTTTCCATATGAAGAGGAGAACACACACACACACACACACACACACATGAGACAAAGCCTTTTTAAACAGTAGGATGAGCACTATCACACACACACACACATGAAAGGGAGGTGGTGAGGTGAGACAGCTCCATCTGCATGTAATCCCATCTCTGTGACGGTGCTTTGTCTCGCTCTCTGGTTAACACCCTGAGATTGGGTCGCTCTGCACATCCACCTGATGCCTCCGTCTCACTCTCTGTATTCTATCTCCCTTTTTTCATTGCCCGCTTATCTCATTGTCCACCCTCCCCTCCCCTCCCTCCTCCTCCCCCTTCCTCTCCCTCATTCTCCTCATGGCAGTCGGTGAGGCGCAACAGGAGAAAATAACCAGCGGCTGGGATTACAGCCACTAAAGCAGAGAGATAGAGGCAGACGGGCGGTGTGATGATGTGAGGAGTCGGGGAAGGAGGCAGAGGACAGGGAGCGAGGGAGGTCACTGATTGCATCCCTTCAGCTGTCGGAGCTGTCAATCACGGTGCCGGTGTGGCGAGTCGTCACTTGTCCGACGTGAGTCAGTCAGACTGGCTGTGCGACTGCGTGTCTGAGTGACGTCCCGTCGCTAAGTAAGACATCGTTCTCCTCGGGGGGAGACGGAGAGACAGAAAGCAGAAGGGACAGACGGAGAGACAGAAAGCAGAAGGGAAAGAGGGAGAGACAGAAAGCAGAAGGGACAGCAGAAGGGACAGACGGAGAGACAGAAAGCAGAAGGGACAGACGGAGAGACAGAAAGCAGAAGGGACAGACGGAGAGACAGAAAGCAGAAGGGAAAGAGGGAGAGACAGAAAGCAGAAGGGACAGCAGAAGGGACAGACGGAGAGACAGAAAGCAGAAGGGACAGACGGAGAGACAGAAAGCAGAAGGGACAGACGGAGAGACAGAAAGCAGAAGGGACAGAGGGAGAGACAGAAAGCAGAAGGGACAGAGGGAGAGACAGAATGCAGAAGGGACAGAGGGAGAGACAGAATGCAGAAGGGACAGAGGGAGAGACAGAAATCAGAATGGACAGAGGGAGAGACAGAAAGCAGAAGGGAACGAGGGAGAGACAGAAAGCAGGAGGGACAGAGGGAGAGACAGAATGCAGAAGGGACAGAGGGAGAGACAGAATGCAGAAGGGACAGAGGGAGAGACAGAAAGCAGAAGGGACAGAGGGAGAGACAGAATGCAGAAGGGACAGAGGGAGAGACAGAATGCAGAAGGGACAGAGGGAGAGACAGAAATCAGAATGGACAGAGGGAGAGACAGAAAGCAGAAGGGAACGAGGGAGAGACAGAAAGCAGAAGGGACAGAGGGAGAGACAGAAAGCAGAAGGGACAGAGGGAGAGACAGAATGCAGAAGGGACAGAGGGAGAGACAGAATGCAGAAGGGACAGAGGGAGAGACAGAAAGCAGAAGGGACAGAGGGAGAGACAGAATGCAGAAGGGACAGAGGGAGAGACAGAATGCAGAAGGGACAGAGGGAGAGACAGAAATCAGAATGGACAGAGGGAGAGACAGAAAGCAGAAGGGAACGAGGGAGAGACAGAAAGCAGAAGGGACAGAGGGAGAGACAGAAAGCAGAAGGGACAGAGGGAGAGACAGAATGCAGAAGGGACAGAGGGAGAGACAGAATGCAGAAGGGACAGAGGGAGAGACAGAAAGCAGAAGGGACAGAGGGAGAGACAGAATGCAGAAGGGACAGAGGGAGAGACAGAATGCAGAAGGGACAGAGGGAGAGACAGAAATCAGAATGGACAGAGGGAGAGACAGAAAGCAGAAGGGAACGAGGGAGAGACAGAAAGCAGAAGGGACAGAGGGAGAGACAGAAAGCAGAAGGGACAGAGGAAGAGACAGAAAGCAGAAGGGACAGAGGGAGAGTGAGACGGATGAAGCTCACCTTCGGCTGATGACGAAAGCACTGATGAGGATGATGAGGAGGACGACACTGCCCACCACTGACACCAGCAGCACTGTGGAGTTGGCCCCGTCACCAATGATAGGAGCTGGAACTGTGGAGGAAGACAGGAAATGATGATCATCATGAAATCATCCCTGAGACAAACACTAACATATTTAATCTGGTTTATAATCCTCCTTGACTGTGTTGCAGGTCCCTGAGAGACAAAGGTTGCTTATTAGAATGTGAGTTTGACCGTGTCATTATCATGCACCACTGTCTCTATTTACATTACAAAGAGGACACCTGGGCTAACAGTGGCAGTGTGTCTGTCTCTGTCTGTCTGCCTGTCTGTCTCTGTCTGCCTGACTGTCTGCCAGGTTTAGAGCAGCATAGCTGAAAAAGTACAGGGTAGATTTGGTTGAAATCCTCTGCAGAT
Organism: Solea solea; assembly: GCF_958295425.1. Classification (NCBI taxonomy): domain Eukaryota; kingdom Metazoa; phylum Chordata; class Actinopteri; order Pleuronectiformes; family Soleidae; genus Solea; species Solea solea. Next base: position 30,603,043 of record NC_081140.1, on the reverse strand, counting down.
GGAGGCTATGAGTCATGGAAGAAGGAATAATAAGATTTTGGTGGTGGTCCATGCAGACACAGATCCAGAATCAGGGTGTTTCACTGACACTGTGAGAAACTGTGTCGTCTTAGCAGAGTTTGGTCATTTCCAAGTGTGTTCCTGTTTGTTCTCTCTTGTCCTTCACGAGGGCAGATACAGGCAAATGGACTTGCTTGAGTTCTGCTGAAGATGTTTCACCTCCCTTCATTTTGAGGACAGTTCAGACCAGAAGAAGCCTCATGTATGAGAGGTGAAACATCTAAAGCAGGACCTCTTGACCTGCGTGACTGAGAACCTTCACTGACCCTCATCTCTTGAATGATTCTGAATAGATGCAGATAAATCAAGAGTCCGACACGTAATACATCTTAGCCATCATGTAATAATCTAATCATAACCCTCTAAATCAAAAATCAAAAAACCTTTGGATCTCCACTACATTTTGAAATAAGCGTCTGTGAGTTTAGTCAAATTCTTGGTGGCACTATGAGAGAGTCTTTATGACTGACCCACTGGGAGGTCAGTGGAGTTTAATGGGCTCATTTAAAGTGGTGATCACAGTCCACCCATGTAAATGCTGCTAAAGTTGTTTTCTTGGGCTTTCACTTTGTCTCAGCGTCTGCTGGAAACCGTAAATACTTCCTTCTCGGCTTCAAAGTGCTCACATTTAAGTTGACGAGAAGCAAAAAAAAGTAGCTCTCAGCACCTTCCAATGGAAAATGTCAAAAACAGTATTATTCTTCAAAAACCCATAATGTGGGAACTTAGCTGGCACATTCACTGAGACTCATTGCATGTTGAATAATGGAAGCTACTCAAGTTGCCAGTCAGGTGCTGGAGCACAATATCATTTATCTTTTCTAGTTGACAGCTATGCTGATGAATGACTTCACAATGAAAGGGACGGACTTATAAAAGATGCTATCATTGCAGAGGGAGGCGTGATATATCTGGCTCTGAGCCGCTCTCTGCTCCTGCATTCATGTCATTAAGACAAGCAGAGTCGCGGCATCGAGGCTGAGCTCACCAGAGTTGGTCATGAACTCAAATGGACCGCTGAATTCCCCGTAGCCTGCTGCGGTGCGAGCCCGCACATGGAACACATAGGAGGTGAGAGGGGTGAGGCCCTTGATTTCAGTGTTCCTCGATGATGTTTTTATGATCCGGTAGCTTCTTTCATTTTGATCCTGAGGACGAAAGACAACATTGTTGTTTCTTGTTAGTGCAACTTTTACTATTCTAGTATCGGTGAAGTATTCCTTTAACGCTTGCATGCACATGATTGGTCACATGATATAAGTCTTCAGTGTTCCATTTGAAGTCAAAGGGCTTTCCTTCCTCAGTTTTCCTCCTCGGAAACTTCCTAAACCCCATGAACCCTCACATTGGATTCCAATGGAATCAGTTGTACACACAGTGTTGTCACATGTTGCTAAGCTGTTTGTGTACTAAATAGCATGTTTACCATTGTTATAAACTAGTATAGCTATAAAATCTACCGACACACGAGATATGTTTGCATCCATGTTTTTTTTTCCCGACTTCTCAACTGGAACGCGATGAACTCAGGGGTGGAGTCACTGTAACACCTGAGTTTTGGTGTACATGGAAGCCATGCCAACGCAGATGACTTGTTATACAGGAGTGAAATGCAGAATCCTTTCTTATTGATGAATGACAGTAGTGTGGATGTTGCCCACTCACCTTCTCATAGTACTTGACTTCATACTCTAAGATCACCCCATTGGCTCTGTCTGGTGGATGCCAGGCCAGTGAGATGGTGTGTCTTGTGATGTCCTTTGCCTGGATGGAAGTCACTGGAGATGGAGCTGGTGAGAGACAGAACATAGAGCACAGAGTTGAAGTCAGTTGTTGTTTCCACAGTGGAGACACTCAGTCTGTTTTGTGTTGCGCTCTCTTATTCTCCTGCTGAGACACTCGAACAGTGAGCCAGGCCACAAGACAACCACTTCCAGTTGTTTCTGAACTTGGCTTCCATTTGAAGGCTGAGGCGTTACAAAGCTGTGTGAATACACAGCAGTACTAATACTCTTTTGGTCTATTATTCCTCAAGTAATAGTTGGTGTCCATAAAACTCTACCAGTTTCCTTTTGGCTGATGCTAGGATCTCAGCCAATTTCCCTACAAGCTCACAAAATAACTTCAAATTGTGTAAATTCCCGGGTCGCCCTGCAGAACCCCAAACAGCTCACAATGATCTCATTGCCTTTCCTCTTTATGTCTTCTAGGGAGCAAATCAATTGGTTTTCATTAAAGCTCCAGTGGGCGATCTTATCTCAGCTCCTTTCTGCCTCGGCTGATAATGAGGCCATATTTCAAGCAGCCGTGTGCTATCTGCATTCAGACGCTCGTAACATGTGAAGGTTAAAGCGCAGATAATGGATCGTACTCGTCCTCTCCCACCCGAGTGTCACAGCTGCACAAATCAGGCCTTTATCTGCACGGTCTGTGTGACCAGAGAAAATCATCCGTCCACGCAGGAGAGAGAGACACGGAAACACAAAGACACTCGTGTACAGATTGAGTTTTTCAACAGTCAAGAAGATAAATGGGCTCAGGTGGAATTATAACAAACACACACACACACACACACACACACACACACACACACATTCTGCACACGTGGAGCTTCAATAAAGACGGAACGAGCATTCAAATGACGTATTTCTCTTTTTCTCTTCTTGCTTTTTATTAACGGTGCATTCCATGAAGGTTGTGTCAGGGTTGTTCCTTCAATGACCAGAGACAGGTTGCTATGCTGTCTGTGTGCACCAAATACCACAGAGAGCATTGTTAGCGACAAAGGCTAGCCCGAGCCCCAGCGTAGCATAATCACAGGTGGTGTTATAAATATTTCACACTTTGAATCGAGTTCAGATTGAGAGTGAATTACGGCTGCTTAGCTTCAACTAGCACAACATGTCTTACTGGATTATTAGTATAAACGTGGCTTCAGGGCTTTTCAGGGCTTTTAGTCTAAAGTCAGAAATGAAACAACTTGACTCCACATAAATGAAAAATAAGAGAATTCCAGAGAAGCCCAGGCAGAATTTCATCTCGACATCTGGTCTTACAAGTTCTTGACCTCTGGGACCCACAGATACTGTAACCTTACTCATTTCAGACCATCTGCCTTTTAAAAAATTACAAGCGGGATGATTAATGAGGCCTTTGCGGTCCACCGATTATGATCGGATTATCTATGACATTATATACATTCTCATCACTTTGACCGGGGGCTCCAGGGAGCCTAGCCTCCGAGCTAACGCTAACAAAACCGTGCTTTTAGCTGCAGATTGAGTTCAAACAGATCTGGAATTCAACCAGGAGCCACGGGTCGAGTTTCAGAGACAGTGAGGAGGCAGCCGGACGCAGGGGCTGACTGGTGTGGGCTGAGATGGAGATAGAGAGGGATGGGATTGCAGACATCTCTTGGTAAACAGATTAACCCAAGCTTGTGTCATCCTGTTGGCCTAATGTGTTGCACCTCTGTTAAACAATTAGATGGCAGCCATTTGTATCCCTGCGATCAATCATACCCAGCAGCCAGAGCCAATTTGAAGGCCCTCCTGGGGCTGAGCAGGAACGCTCCGGCTCAGAAAGAAAACCCCTGAGGGGTCACAGGGCTTCATTCCCCTACGGCAATCCTCCCATCAATCTTTCCGACAAACATGACAGATATGGCACTTTAATCGCATTCCCCTCCTCTTGTTGCGTTTTTATTTTGCCCTCGACTCAAGTGAGGATAAAGATGAGTGATTCTCTCAGAGGCTCCTCCTGAGGTTCACTGTGTGAGACGGCAGAGCAGACACTGAGTATGTCGTCTGTCAAGGTCGGCCATGTTTCATGGCTCGTTAAAGGTCAATTAGTCTTTACCAACAAACTGAAATGATGTACATACAATATTTATAATAGAAGGAAACTGTCTGCATGAAGACTAAATCTGACATGTGAGTTCTGCAGACCATGCAGAAGCAACACGAGCTGACATTTATCACTAGATACATTAAAAATGATGGAGTCCATCTGTAATTTCTTGCCTCCTGAATGTGTTGAGAATGCTGGTGGAATAGCAAGTTTTAAACGCAATGAATATTAAGACGCTATTTTAGAAATGTGCCGTCCATAAAAATGTCTTCACAGACACACAAACGCGGCATCACCTGAGAGACCTGATGACATAATAAACAAAAATAATAATTCAGCGAGTCACATTATCTCACACAGACAGGACACTGCAATTACACTGCCTACAAAACTGATGCATCCTAATTCTCTCTTGTACAATTATGAATCCATGCAGGAAAAACTTAAAAATTAAAAAAAACAACTGCTGATGTCTTTCAGAGTTAAATACACATTCATTATAGGTGGAATTTACACATTATTTTCTGTCAAAATCAGCTGAAGCACTGGTGGAGTAACAGCTGATCGCTGCAGTAGTTTAGTTTTTCAATATTTCTTTGTAAATGTTGTTTAACTTTACGTATGATAGGCATGGATTAAACACTTATGTATTCAATACAATGACATTACAATAAGGAACAAAAACAGAGTGAAGGGTTTGTCTTTGTTTGTCACAAATACTTTGTGCTTCGAGGAGCGGCTGTGGTCGGTGCAAGCAGTTGAGAGAATATGCAGTCGATTACAGTCTTGACATTAAAAGAGACAAGGGGGAAGGGGGGGGCGGGGCTCACATGTGGTTGCCAGATTGGAATCGCTCAATTTCGCTGCCGCTGAGGGAGAGAAATAACCAAAGAGGCGGCCGAGAAAATGGCTCCCTGCATATGAGACGCAACAGCCTCCCCTTCCTTTACCACATGCACGTCTGTCCGGTCACTCACACACACGTGTGCTGACAGACACGCCCACACGTGCACACACACACACGTGCACTTTCAGTCACCTCAGCCTGCCAAGTATTTTGTATGGAGACATAAACACCTTTCACTCACACACACACACACACATGCAAAGTGGAAAGGGGAAAAAACATCCATTTACAGTCAGGGGTCAGTTCAAAGCCTCGCCGTCCCGCCTCTCACCCCCTCCCTCTAGGGTGAGAGGGTTACACTCACGCTGATTTATGACAGTGGAATTGTTCATGGAGCGAGATGTGGAATCTGAACTCATTGTACACACACACACACACACACACACACACACACACGTGTACACACAATCAACAACATATCATGTCTTATTATTTTTTGGGACATTTATCCACTGTCTGATCACGTAAAGCTTCCATAAGTCCTCCCTCCCAACTCACTTCTCCCTCTGTAGCTGAAATGTGAACTTGTATAGGACGGCAGCAGCGGCGCTGTCTTTCCACATCATTTATAAATCCTAATAAATCCATCCTAATAAACGTGTAATCCACGGTGTCTGGATAAGGGGGAGGCGACACAGCGAGAGAAGGACAGCCGCAGATGACTGGCTGGATTACCAGCGGCTGTAACCAGATCCTGCAAAGCCCCCGCTGAGCATTAGCCGTAAGAAATCCAATCAGTCTGGAGTTATTCACACACACACACACACACACACACACACTCATGGAAGACACATTGTTTGAAATGTGGGGGAAATGTCTTTGTCCATGAGCGTGAAAATATTTAGTGTAACATATTCTCTCACTTGCACTCAGTTGTGCACATGTGCAAACACACACACACACACACACACACACACACACACACGAGGTTGCTTTAGGCTAATCTGCTGACTAAGATATAGACGATGTTTCCGTTGCGTCTCATCATTGTTTGCTGCATGTTTTATAGTGTGTGTGTGTCTGTGTGTGTGTGTGTCACTGTCACCAGACCCAGAAGATGATTCGGCCAATCCCAGGTCGCCAGTCCATCACATACAGAGATGAACCCGAAGAGAACACATGAGGAGAACATGCAAACTCCACACAGAAAGCAGGATTGGAACCTTATCCCTGTCAACTGCCCCAACAATGTTTACCCTGTGTGAAAGGTATGAACATAAAATGGTGGGAAACATTGAGGTGTGTCTGTAGCTCAGTTTGTGTCTGTGTCTGCACGTTGTCCACAGACCACGGTATATTTTTGTGGACAGCATCCATGCATGCTCACTGTAATGCTCTTGATGGCATTGATTCTTGTGTTAAATGTCACTCTCATAACTCAGTCAGTGGCCGGAGCAGGTACCAAAGAAGCACCAGGTACCAGGTATAGTACCTGGTACCTGGTGCTTCTCTTTCCTAATGGAAAAGCAAAAAAAAGCCTCATATGTGTCAGAATCTCAAACAGCCACATTTGAAAAATCCTGGATTATGACTTATATCGTAGTAATATAGTGGGATATCTGCTTCTAAGATGTTCTTACGAGCCTTTAATGGGTGAAGCTCCCACACATGGCGCTCTGGCAGCACTAGCTGCTCTCCAAAAGGCAGCACATCCATTCATCTCTATCTTCCTGACCCCAGCTAATAAATCAAGCCACTGTGTCCTTACATTTCCAGTCCAAGCCCTATTCAAGATATTCGCTTTTCCCAGGGATGGAAATTAGTGATAAAAAAGGCGACACAAAGGGGCACTTAGCTTACCACCCAAGAGCAGGGCAATAAAGAAGGCTAAGGTAATGATCGGCTATAAGTGGAGGAGAAGAGGGAGGGACGAAGAGAAAGGGCCAGGGTCATAAAATCCATTTGCACAACAACCAGTTACAAAATGGCTAAATGACAAAACAACAGGAGGCTTTGAACGCAACCCCAGGCTGGAGAAGCTCTTCCCCAGCTCACGAGGAGACGCTGGATTCATGGGTGTATTTTAGCAGAAGAATTACACGCATACACGTATACAAACACACACCATCCAGCAGCATTAGTAATGAAGCCTCCACAGATCAATACAACTCAGCTCATTCATTAGCTTCTGAGCTAAATATAGCGCCTTGCCCCTATCTTCAGTCTGGGCTTCTCATGCCTAATTATGCAAAAACTCAAGTGAAATATTGCAGAAAATCATTTCCCACTGCAGAGAATCCATCATCCCTCCTTCAGTAATCATCCAGCCTTCACCCAAATTATTCACAGCTTTAATAAACATGTTTTGACACGAAGATTGCCCCCAAAAAACGACTTCAACTTACAACAAACTTATGCTCTGCATCAAACACAGCTAAAGAGCTTCTGCAGCACACTTCATGTTGTTGTTCATATGCACATAAGAGTCCAGAAGCAAAGCCAACCCCTGGAGATGCCCTACATTTAGCAAACTGAGTGATCAAATCTGACGACGTGCATCGATACATGAATAATTCATGAAACAGAGGAGGGGGAAAGACAAGGGAGCAAATGCAAATTCATTACTTTCCTTGTCATTAGTCTGTAAAGTGCATTAACACACAGAAATGTATCATTTATGACAAACATTACTCAACACAACTGTCTCCAAACGGTGTGAAAGCTCTGTTGTGGGGAGTGATGGAATAAGTAGAAGTCATGAAAATGACTGTAATTAACATCTCAACAATACTCTGCTGCAGTGGCCATCACTGTAAACAGGTCACAGGTCATAGATTATAGCAGATTAACAAGAGGATCAATGAATTCAATCGGTGAATGCTTGAGTGTACAGTATCCAAACTGCAGTTTGTGTCTCTGTGTAACTTTTGAGTTGTTTATCTGCTGCTGCTTCCATCAGTTAATTCAGATGTGTTTTGTGTGACTTTAACACAAACACACAAACGTTGTTCTCTGTGGAGAGTTTCCCTCTAATATAAAGCAGTGGACATACAGTTAAGATGTCGTTTTATCAGGTGAACCTTCTGTTACAGTGAGTGGTTAACATCTGTTTCTCCTTGTGTTCCTTGGTTTCCCTGGTTCTCGGTGCAGGGGCACACACACACACACACAGTGTCAGTAACTCATGATGATGATGACACTGATCTGTATCTTTAACGTCCTTAAATATCGGTGAACTTGCAGGAAGCAAACATCCATAAACTGTTGAAGTAAAGCCTTCATGTCTGAATGTCTTACCAGCCTGGTTGGTGGTGACGGTCACCGACACAGCCTGCTCCGGCCCGGGACTCTGAGGCGAGACTCCGTTCACCGCCCACACCTCAAAGGTGTAGTTGGTGTGGGCTTGCAGCTCGTTGATGGACACCCTGGTTCCCTTCAGGCTCAGCTGCTGGGGGCTGAAGTGGATGCCGTTGCCGCAGGGCTGACAGCGCCGGCCGTCAGGACCGCAGCGCTTGCAGACCACATTGTATGTCAGGTCCTGGCGTCCTCCCGAGCTCCGGGGCGGGCTCCACTCCAGATTTACAGAAGTCTCGTTCACATTGGAGATGAGATGGATGGGCGCAGATGGAGGACCTAGAGCAGAGGAAGACAGAAGAAAGAGTTGATGTTCGAAGCCTCAGCTCATGACCAGCGTTTTCACTGATCCACATATTTGATTTTACAGGGATTTTTTCAGCTGCTTTTCCTGATGCAACCCTCCCATTTATCCAGGATTGGGACCTGCACCACGAGTACCGCCACTGAGGTCAAGTTAGAGTGTCCAAATTTTAAACCCGGTCAATGGAGAGCCAGAGGGATTGGGTACCTTGCTCAGAGGAACCCCAGACCTACACGTGTCTGGGCTGCCCCCCTATCATTTATGTTGACGAAACTTTGGTATTTTGTGAGATGGAGAGAAAAAAAAAACATATTAGTTGACTGAGTGGTTATATATATATATATATATATATATATATGTATAAACTAAACTATAATTGAGTGTGTCGTCTCATGGTTGGGACCTGAGACTTCTCAAATTCCTTTTTAATGTCCTGTCCATTATAGCAAGGGAGGGTCCAGTTTCACTGCAGATAATCCAGCACGTTAGCTGAAATCCAATAGGCCGACAGATTTTCTTTCCCATTCACACATGTATGTGGAATCAGCTGGAGGTTGGCAGAGAGACGACTAACAGCGAGCCTTTATGACACACACAAACACACACACACACACACACACACACACACACACACACTCTATAACTTGTGTTGCTCTGGACCCTGTGAAGATTCTACTGTGATGTAAAAAGCTGAGCTGCAGTTCTGTGACACAAACTCTGCGCCTCATCAATCCCACTTTGTGTGTCAGCTCCATTGTAATGAATGTGTTGTTTTGCAATGCTTTCAAACACAACAGCGGTAATTGACTTAACTCTCCCACCATCCCTCTCTCTCTGTCTCTGTCTCTGTCTCTGACTAATGAAGCGCATGCGAGCGAGCTGGGGGATCGATGCAGGGTGAAATATGAAAGCGAGTCGGTCCACACACGATTCATTTCACAACGGAAATTAATTATCAGTATTATTTTTGGAGGAGCACAGTGACAATGAGTGATTTCACAGAGACGGAGAAGAGCAGCAGCAGCAGCAGCAGCAGCAGCAGCAGCAGCAGCAGAGAGGACGAGTGGAGCATCGTGTGCACACGAGCAAGAATGAGTCCACTTCAGGTTTACCTGTGGACTAGATGCTCATTATGTATATGGACGAAGACAAACACTGTCACTGTTCACCCAGGCTGTAGAAGCCATCCAAGGTCTGGATGGATGGATGGAGTGAGGAAGTAAGGGAGGGGGCAGGAATGGATGATGTGAGGTCAGGACGATTGTCTCTGACTGGAACTGACCTCCAGGTCAGGGTTCTAACGTGGGTCAGGGACTAAGGCTGAGTGATTTTGGGATCACATTACGACTGTTGGGACAGATGCTTCAATTGTGATTTGATATGCAATATAACTTTTTGAGTCATGGATCACTTAAACACAGATATTAACTGTATACAACATGTTGGAGTAGAGCTTAATAATTAGCTCTTTATTTGAATAGTGATTTAAATTTGAAAACAATCATTTGTTCAGCACTGTCAGGGACCCCCTGGTTTGCATTAAACAAAGAAAAACAACGTTTATCTCGTGTCTTCTATTGTTATATGAAGACAACTTAGTTACTTTAGTTTGAATTAACTTACTCTATTTAGGTTTTACCATTTGAAGTAATATTTTGGTTGTGGTGGTGCGCGTCATCCAGACTCAGATAAAAATCTCCAGCCTTGTGGGAATAAGTTTCTGTGACGCGTGGGTGTGCCTTTGTCAGTCACATTTTTAACATTTTTACACAAAGCTACTGCATATCAAGGACCTGTCATTCCATCGTATCACAACAAGTGTTTGTTTTGATATGGAACACAACATACTGTAGTTCACAGTAATAAAAACCTTGGCTTTCATGGACCTAACAGCAATTTAACATATGATTATTATAACTTACTGCAACTGTACTCCACATGTGGTGTTTGGTTCTGACATGTGTCGCTCAGACCCTCAGTAAGTCTTGCCCTGTGCTTCACCTGGTTCCATGTTTCTGGACCGGAGCGCCTGCAGGACACAGTCTGTTGCAATAAACTTCTGCTGAACAGATTTCAGCCTTTCACTCGCTGTCGCACCATCTGTACGTGCGGCTTCACCTTCTTTTGTCATGACAGCATCCAGAGGTCTGAATGTTTCCTTTGTTCTGCCTCATGCATCAACTTTTTACATCTAAATATAAAATTATATTTCATTATTTTATATATAATTATTTCATGGACCCCAGGATATGAGTTTGGACCCACAGAGGTTCCGAGACCCCCGCTGAGAAACCACTGCTCTACGTTCCAAGATGCAGACGGTGAGATAAAAGGATGCAGAACATTCTGTGTCGCTCAGCCTTTTCTCACCAACCACTCCAATCAAATCCTATTAATAAATTCTCATTAAAAATGGTGATAAAGCACTTTCTTCCCCTAGTTTCTCCACTTTCTCTTCTCTCCTCTCTCCTGCACCTCGTTCCCTTCCTTTGCTTCTCAGATGTGGGCGACAAGTTACAGATGGGGTTTCTAAAATAAGGCACAAACCATCACTCACAACTGTCAGCGTGCTAAGTTCAACTATAACCTCCACTGCCCTCCGAGCCATCGCACAGAGGAAAAGGTGACTTCAATGTCCCTGTCAGTGTGTGTGTGTGTGTGTGCGTGTGTGTGCGTGCTCCTGCCTTTCTGTCAAATATCTGGGAAATTCACTCATTCATTTGTCAACTATGAAACCAGCAGACTGTTAGCTCAAAGACGTAACAGACAGCTGTCATGACGATACAGTAGAAACAAACTGTGGTGAATAACAGATTCTTATCATCACAATTATTATTAACAAATATAAATAACAGCAGGAAATAATCCCAAACTAAACTAAACCCACTGCTTTAAAAAAACAATAAAGCACTAAAACACCTGAAACTAAATGTTTTCTAACAAAGATTCATAAAACAAAATGAAAATAAAATAAATACTGTGAACGTAACATTATTTAAAATCCAAATCAGGTCGCAGACAGTGACCAATGACATCTAATCAGGAAGTGAATGCAGGCTAATGCACGCTTCAACACGAGATGGTAACATGGACACAGACAATAGACTGGTGTGGTTGTTACCATAGTTACATAGTTACATAGTTACATAGTTGCAGTTTAAAACGAAACTTGTCTATTGCAGCTTTAAATGCCGGCGTCGGCGTGTGTGTTTGTAGAATCACGTCTAACAATAGTTGTGTGTGTGTATGAAGTGTTTAACACATTCCACACACACTCACACACTCACTGGCTAACTGTGGCTGTACCTGTCGCTCTCCAGTGGGAGCACGGGAGCGTGGGAGAGTCGTCGGCTGTGACTGACACTCCATAATTAATCCTCGGAGAGACAGAACGCTACGACGAGGAAGGAGCGCAAAAGAAAAGAAACCTTCATAAGACTTCAGCTCAATGCATCCTGAAGTGAGTGAGTGAGTGAGTGAGTGAGTGAGTGGAATCCAGAGGGAAAGTCAGAAATAGTCGTCTGTTTTTCCATTTGTTCATGGCCGTGATATTTGCTCTGAGACCTTTTTCTTTTTCATTCCTGTCACGCCTTCACCTCCACCTCCACCCTCCCTTCTTTAATTGGTCTTTCTCAATTTACTTCACTTCACATTCTACATTTTTTCCTGCCTCTGCATGCCTCCATTTCCCGTTTCCCCTCCTTTCATCCCTCTCTCTTTCTGCCTCTTTCCATCAGTAATTGTTGGCTGAGTGTTGTGCCGCACCGAGGCAGTGAGCAGGCAACGTTGGCCGGAGAGCCGACCTCGCTATTACCATCCGGCTGGGATTCATTCAGCCTCTCCCTCTGGATCCCTCCCCACTCTGTGCTCATTCCTCACTCCCTCCCTCCCTCCTTCCCTCCCTCCTTCCCTCCCTCCTTCCTCTACCAAACCACCACAAAGAAAATTGGGCAAAAATCTGACAAACACATCAAGTGGCAACAGAAACCCCAAAATGGAGAACACCCGTCCTGACACGGTGAACGCAGTGCAGTCCGGCTCCCGCGGGCGTCTGTCACTGGTCCTTATTACTGCCGGGTTTTATTACTCACCATAAGGTGGGAAGTACATACACTTCTGCTGTAGTCTGACACTTGACTTAAAACAGAGCTGCAGCAGTGAAGCTTCTGTGTGTTTGTCTTACTTTACTGTGTCTTAACATAAAACTAAGAGACATTAGTTTGTATTTAAAAGGTCCGCACCGCAGTTTTACGGGGATTTTCAGGCTAGAGTTCTTGTTTTTAACTGCCAACGTTTTATTTTACTTACATTCACAAAAACAGGCTTTTTTATTGTAATGCATGTAAGGGAAATGATCCTATAGTTTTATTATGGTCTCTGCACGCTGCCTGATTTCAACCCTAACCCACTCAACAAGAAAATAATACACTAAACAATACAGAGACATTTTCTTTTCATTCAAAAGATGTATTGTATTCTGGATCATTTTGATTCTAACGTTGTACTTGAGTACATGTCAGAGCTGCTATAGTATAGTATTTATAGTATTTTATCTCCTTTAAATACTTCAACTACTTTTACTCTGTGATGTGCCTGCTGTCAAATGCAATATAACATGTAAACTTATACAGTGCACTATGAGCGTTAATGATGTCACTGTTGTGTATGTGTCTCAGGAGGTGTGACAAGTATATATAATAAACGTCACAACAACTCAAGTAACATTAAAACCACTGGAGGCAACAAGCCAGGACGCATAAATGTCACTGTGAAAAATCTGTTTTTAAATGTCTTAATATAGAGAGAGAGGTTTGGTTGTTTATTATTTATATTTATTGATATGTTTACTTTCATGATCTGTCATGTGACTTGGATTGTCTGCAGTGATCATGTGACCATGGCATGTTTTTGCTGTTGATAGCGTTCCATAGCATGATTCAACTTCTCCGGTCACCAGGTGTGTGTGTGTGTGTGTGCGTGTGTGTGCGTGTGTGTGTGTGAAGTTTTGGATCAAATGTTAAAGCAGCATCAAGAGGACAGTCACAAGAATATGAGAAGAATAGAACCTGCACACAAGCAGTCGCATCATGACAGAATTACACAACATGCACTTTTAATCATCCTCTTACGTCGTCAGACCTCGAGCTACGAGAGGAGAGGAAAAGCATTTTCAATTACCTGCACACGCACACACACACACACACGCACACACGCACGTACACACACACACACACGCACACACGCACGTACACACACGCACACACACACATACGGACAGACACACGTTTCCCAGCCTCATACTGAACAAGTCAAACAGGGAAATGACTTGACGAGAGTTTTTCTCCCTCTTCATCTGCTCATCTACGGAGAGACTGAGAACCAAACGTGAATAAGAAAGGATGTATGAGTGACAGCTGTAATTACACAGCTCTGACATGTGGGTGAGAAGAACGGCAGAGGGGAGGATAACAGCAGACGACAGACGGGGTGATAGGTCAAGGCGGGGCGGGGCTCGCTGAGAGAGAGTCTGGCTCTAACGTTCACTTCCTCACCAAGGAAGGAAGGTTTGGGAATGTGGGAGAAACGGCAGCGCAGGGTCCAATAAAACGAGGCGAGTAATGAGCTTTGACAGCTGCTGGTGATGCCACAGTGACTAACGGGACCACGGGGATGAGCTCCAATCCCTTCCATTAAATTAGAGGTTGTAACTTAATACAAGACGAGACTTATGTTTAAACATCTGAGGATTTTCATTCAAAACTCTGAGAATTATTATTATTATCAGGCGGAACCTGCGTTAAAGAAGAACAACTATAAAAGCACAAATTAAAAGGTTGTAGTTAAACCATATTGTATGTTTTTTTATGTTTACCTCATTCAGTTACAGGAATAAGGGAATATTTAATATATCATTTAAATATTTCCTCCAACAGCAGGAAATGTGCAACAGTTATGTAGATTTTACAGTTTAAAAAAATTAGTGTATTTACATTAATTAAACTAAATATTTGACCTAATGAAATTAAAATCATGCAATAATTATTGACTAATTATCAAAATAGAGGCTAATTTATTTTTTAATCAATGAATCATGACAGAATTCTTCACATCGTAGCTGTATTGTGTGTGTGTGTATGATTAACAACAGCTGTTTAATGTATCTGGGAATAAAGTTTGTGTCAGGTTTAATGGTCAGTGTTGAAAAACAACACAATACTTCAATACCAGGACTGAGCCAAAATGCAATTTAAACTCACGTGTGTATTTAACAACAGAGCAGAGTCTCTTTAACAACGGGACACTAATTACTGGGACTTCAGTCATGCTTCTGCTCTCACAGTTCACTTTTGGGGGGAGTGAGTGAGTGAGTGAGTGAGTGAGTGAGTGAGTGATTAATCGACACTCAGGCCGAAACACATGTGTAGATTGCTTCATGACGCACACTCTGTGTGTTCTCGACCAGAACGGATTTCACGTTGAGTATCTACTGATTTCAAACCTGTGTTTCCCAAACTTTCTATATGAGGACCCACTTTTTAAAGATGACAAACTATAGTGACCCAAATCACAATCAAATAATAATAATAATTACAATCATAACTGTAACAGCTGATATCAAACATGAACATGAGATGTTTGCTTTCAAGACATTTCAATGTCGTTGCATGCACTGTATTTAAAAATATGGATGCAAATCTTAACAAAAGGTTTGGGAAAATTCTGCAAATTTGTTTTGGGGACTGAAAAAAAATCTCTCGCAACCATCTGTGGGTCCCAACCCAGTCTTTGGGAAACGCTGTTTTAAACAACCAATCTTTGAATAACATATTTGTGCAGCTGCATTTACCACCAGCCATTTTAAAAACAACCAGCTGTATACAGACATGTAATAAACACATCAACATAAAGGCTGTCATTGATATGAAATCTTGGGTTTTTTAGTGGATTTTACGCTTTTCTGTTTCCGTGATCCAGTCATTTTAACCACGATATGAGTCGGTACCGAGTGTCCAACCATTGTTTGTTATCTCAGTCACTGTGAGTCAGGGCCTGAGGTCAGTACCAAGCACGGTCACCAGGGGTTGACTCACATCCAGAGAGAGGAAAGTCACACATCCTGAGAAATTCAGCTCAACATCTTCCCTCAGCTCCATGTGCTCCTGTTTGAATTTTCCTGAAGCTTTTTTGTCTCTTTTTAACATCAGATTTATTCTTTGCATATCATCCGTCTCCGGCTTTTTTCCCACTATCTTCATTGTCTCTGTAAACATCTTATCTCCACTTGTCGTCCTTCATTGTTCTCTCCCTCCTCTGCTGTTGCTCAGTCTGGGATTCAGCACTTCATGACTCACTAAGTACAACCTGGTGTTCAATGAAACAGTTCTAGCGTTTCTTGGTTTGGTATCAGACACGTCATTTTCCATCACTTCGTAGAACCTCCTCAGCGTTGGCGGGATCTTCATAGCGCGACTGCATGAAACTGCATGTGACGTCGTTTTATACGCGACACAAACGCACAAACTAGTGACGAGCAAAGCCGTTGTTTTCTGTGTAAAAAGATTTGGATTCTTAACAGATCTACAGTTGAGTCAGACGTCCCGCTCATGACGACGCTCTCTGACCAATCAGTGGCCGGCAGTCTGTTGATGTCACATTTTAGTTGTTGAGTAGAACTTTTTAGTATAAATGTGCCATAAGTGACTGAGGTGTTCGTCAAATGCTGTGATTTATTTTAGACAGAAAACTGTTCACATTTACTGATCGGCCAGCGGCGACAAAGTCAGTCATCTTGGAATCCCAACTCGTACGAGCGGTCACTTGGAGTTTTTGGGTTTGAAATTCAAGGTCAGGGACCTCAAGAATTCCAGAGGAACACAGCATGAAAGCAGCCAGGGCTTTGTGCGTGAGAGGGGATAATTCAGGTTGCATGCGAGTGTGGGTGGCTGCGCCAAAACACAAGACTCTGTGTTTACAAGTCACTGTAAACCATTGCTAATACAGCTGTATGAATGTCATGGGTTCCAGTGCCACATGTGGGTGTACTTACGGGTGCAGGGCATGGATGCCGGGTCCGTCTCCGAGCGGAAGTATCCCTTGTCGCAAACACAGGAGGTGGATCCTTCTCTCACGGAGTAACTGTGGAGCGGACACTTGGAGCACGAGCCGTCACTGGCCAGAGCCCGGAAGTATCCAATCTTACAGGCTGGAGGAGGAAAGGACACAGAGGAAAGGAGGTGAGGTTAGAGGAGACATTAAAATAGTGCTGTCACATTCAATACTGAACGTTTGGCATGTGTAGAATTCTGTTTTAGCGTTTTCACACGACCAAAGCTCAGACACCACACAAGCCTCGCAGAAAAAGCAAGGGCGTGTCATGTTGACACATCACAGAGATAAACGAAGATAAATCAAGATAAATCAAGACAAACAGGTGTTTAATTCCACACATGCGGTAAAACAAGATGCCCCTCTGTTGTCATTCATCATAGACAAAGTAAATAATCCAGTGAACACAATGAAAGGGAGTAAAACCCTCGGTCTGCAGCGCTGCAGTGAGTCGTGCTTATTCTGTAGGTTAGATCCACAAGAAGAATAAGAAATAAAGTTAAAAGTGTGGTGTAATGAAGGAATAATGCCCTGTCTTTGCACTTGACTTCAGAGAGTGCCGGGGTAGACTGATTCCTGTCATCGCGCCCATTTTCCACAAATTAGCAGCAAGAAAACAATATGTTACCCTGAGGCGACTTGGTCTCTCCACAGCTCTTCCTCCATTCCTTTGTCTCTGTTTTCCTTCTTCAACACTTTCACCCCGTTCCTCACAAACCTGTGTTGTGTTATCACACAGAACACAACAACAGAGCTCGAGATCCTCTGACAAAAACACAAGATCAAATAACTTGAGATTGTCTTTCTCACAAAGTCGACCAGTGCGGTTATACTGGCGACACCTGGAGCCCGAGTGAAACCAGAGCTGCTGCCATTCCATAAACCAGTGGCACCACACTTTACTCTTAAACACACACGTTTACGCAGTATTCTTAGTGAGGACACTCCTTAACCCTTACCTTATCTATCACAACTAAATGTCTAACCCTTAAACCAAATCTTAACCCTCAAAAAGCCCTTTGAAGGGGTGACCAGCCAAAATGTCCTCACTTTACAAAATCAGCAAAATACCAAATTTTACCCATTTTTATATATAATACCCATTTTTTGGTCTTCACAAAGGTACCCATACAAGAACACACACACACACACACACTTCAGTCTGAAATGGTAACCTAAGTGAAACCTTTGGGTGACAGTGCCCGCCTTCCCTGTGAGTGACAGTTTGATAGGAGGGCTCCTCTTTCAAGGAGCTTCTCCGCTGCGTCCATCCATCCATTCCTGTAACTGCCGTAGAAGCCTAACAGGTTTATATTTCACCCCCTGAGCACTGAACCAGAGGAGCAGGACAAAAGAACAGTTCTCTGAGAGGTGTGGTGCACACCCACAACACTGATTGGACCAAATAAGCTGTCAATCGATGAAGCTGATGTGTGAGGGGCAGTGCACAGCAAATGGAATCCAGGCTGGAGGTTCGGAGGTTTAGGTTTGGTAGAGAAGGCAGTATGTGTGTGTGTATGTGGGTGTGTCTCCTCTTTAGGACCCTTTCTGGTATAAAACACTGGCTTTTTCAGTAGGGGACCAAAACCTGGTCCTAATTGGGCAGAACCTCAGTTCTGAGTCTTTGGTTAAGGTTGTAATTAAGATGCAAATTGAGGTTGAGTTAAGATTTGGAGAAGGCATTAAGTGGTTATGGTTAAGATGAGGGACAAGGGTGAGCACATGAATGCAAGGCCCTGACAGTGTCTTACCAAAGAACTGGAGTTCCTCACAGACTCACACACACAGTTCAGATCTCAATGTGCATTTGAAGCATGGACTTTAAGGACATCGTCATAAATTCATCAGAGGATGCTACGTACAAAAGAACGGTCACATAAACTCAAACATGTCCACGCACTCGAAATCAAAGTCGCTCCTCCAACCATGCAACACGTCACAGAATCCACAAACCCTCACAATACTGGGAAGTCCGTCACATGGACTTGTAATAAAGTCAGAGCTCCTCTGAAGCAGCGGGATTAGCGTAGCCCTGGCGTTAACCGGGCCGGACTAGCTGCGACCTGCTGAGCCTTTCTGGTCCCGCTCAAATCACTCAATCACGGCTAAATCTCTGCCGCTTCACTCGCTAACGCTGAGCTAAGGGCCTCTTTGATGGAAGCCTGCAGGGGGGTGTGAAACCCGCCGTTTCTTTCCTCCACAGTTGCAAGAGAAAAAGAGTGAGGAGATTAGTCGGGAGGTGCTTTGTGTCGTGGCTTTATCTTTTAAAACAATCTCTAAACGCCCAATCCCATCACTGCAGACAGAAGGACACTGGGATTTGTGGGTATTGTTTAAGGGGTTGTGACCGCTTCAGGTGACAAAACCTAAAAGTTGCTGTGAGGGGGTTTGTACATGTGCGCTGACCAGGAAAGTGTCCAGAGTTGAGCGAGGGGTCAACCAGCTGTTTGAGAACAAGACGCCCCTTCCTAAAAGCTGCAGGGAGACTTAATTGAGTCCCATGCTTCACAGCTTTCGGGTTCCTTTAAAAAGACACAGTCTAAGTGCGTCTTACCTCAAACTGTGCACGCCTGATGAGTTTTTCCCCTCTGTCAATTATTAAGCTGTCCCAGGCTGACCTCACACTCCCCACCGGCTGTGCCACAATTCTTTGCAGAACTACAAATTCACATTTGTTTGCCAGTGACAGGCTTTTGGCGTCTTAATCTGTGGTTTTTAAACATTTCAAACATTCTGTTTGAAAACTGTGATGTCAACATATGAGCGCTTGTTTACGGCGGTCGCTGATCCACGGAGAGGAAGAGTCAGGGGGATGAAAAGAGGCCGATATTCAAGTCAATCTGGAGAATT
This sequence comes from Solea solea, assembly GCF_958295425.1. Lineage (NCBI taxonomy): Eukaryota > Metazoa > Chordata > Actinopteri > Pleuronectiformes > Soleidae > Solea > Solea solea. The sequence continues at coordinate 30,583,673 of NC_081140.1, read as the reverse complement.
CACTTTTTATTAGCAGAACGTGTGTGTGTGTGTGTGTGTGTGTGCGTGTGTGTGTGTGTGTGTGTGTGTGTGTGTGTGTGTCAGGGTGAGAGAAGAGACCGCAGTAGTGGGTGGTCCAAAAGACGGTGGCTTTACAGAGGAATCTCCCTTAAGACGTTCTGGATTTATCACTGTCCGGGTTAGCCGTGGCAAACCCACACACACACACACACACACACACGTGACCACATGTGTATTTGGTTTTTGTGGCCGCTGAGCTCCTCATATCCTCTTATACGTCCTCTTAAAAGCCTAACCTGGTTTTTCCACACCGTCAGATATTATTTTGACTGGTTGCTTCGGCCTCTATCTCCGTGTCTCACTCTCCTGAGCGCTCTCTCTGCAGGCCTTCTTTCAGACAGAGACGGGTTTGTCAGGTGCTGAGAGATCAAAGGCAAACAAAGAGACTGGTGACTTACTGTTCTATTCTGGAAGGGCGAAAAAATGGAATCCTCACAGACTGGGACATCGCATTCTTCCCCTTTTCTCCCCTGGCAGCTCTTTCACTTATTCAATCCTCGTCTCTGGCTTTAGTCCCTCTCTTCCCTTTTGTCAGTCTTTCCCCCGCCCTGTCCACAGCCCTGTTTGTCTCTAAGCTAAAGCACGTTTGGAGAAAAGGGGGCAACAAGGGTGGAGGGGGAGGTTTGGGGGAGTTAATGAGTAGTTTTGTCCATGTGGGGATTTTGCTGGCTGAATTGGTTTCACCGCATGAGGGGAGGGGAAATCGGGAACTTGTGTTCTCGACTGCACCATCGACGCAGCTTCATCCACGGAGCACACATTAGCTAATGGTGATAGCTGCCCACACGGGAGCCAACGCAAAGCCAGCTTCCCTCTGTGGTAACAACCTACACCAGGGTAGATGCTCCTCACACATCTACCCACACACCCTCCCACTGCTGCCCACCTCGAGTGACCCGCATCACAAGCCTGATAGTGGAGCTATTCTGCAACCGGCACAACAAAAGTATCCAACACACTGGGGACTGGAAGCATGAGAGCATGAGAGCATGAGAGCATGAGAGCATGAGAGCCTCACAATAAGCATCCCAAAAAGCCCAGGAATCAAACACCCAGCACACAATAACAATCGCTTCTCTTGTAATCAAAAAGGAGAGAATTAACATCAAACTACAGCGTTTTCTCTCTCCTTTATCTTCCTTGGGTGATGAAAAGTCGCTCACTCTTGTTTTAGTCAGAACAGACAGGGAGCGCACTTCAGAAGAGCAGTCACAGAGGCTTCCTCACAAAGCTGCTCTTTCAACAAATGCAGCGATCGACTTTCACGACCCGAGGGCAAGGAGAGTCTCTCTCTCTCTCTCATTCCTGCATCTCCATTCACTTTGCCTTTCTGTGAGTGGCTCAGGTCAGACTCCTGCTGGAAGTGACAGTCATTTCACCAGCGCTTCATGTTCACTGTGGATGTGCTAACACTGTATTAAATATGAATATAATTTAATATATGCTATGAATTAGCTTAAATATCTAATTGCAATTATTCTGACAAAGTTTCCTCCGTACACAGTGGATAAGCGGCTAGCGTTGTTGCCTCACAAGTAGGTCACAGATTTGGAACCAGAGTTCCAGGATGTGTGAGTGGGTTTTTTCCAGGTAGTCCAAGTTCCTCCCACAGAACCAATATTCAGTGTATAATACTGTGTGTGTTTCATATGATGAATATGATGATTATCAATGCATCAGTGTTTAAAAGCAGGAAACTTATCATTCCAAAATCTAAGACTGTATCTTGTCTCATGTCATAATAAGGATATAATCTCCATATATTGCTTGGCCTTCGCTGGGATTGGATGTTAAATTGGAATTTAACTTTGTAAATCAAACTTCAGGTCAATATTTACTGTGTTATAGATTATAGAACACATTACCACATGAGACTCTGTCAGAATATTAACAACTATACTCTAATGCAAGGATGCTATATTAAAGAATCTAACAGTTTATACAACAGAACAATTCAATTGCAGCCTTTGCAGTTTGCTAACTGCACTGCTAGCCAACTGTCCAACTGTCCAACTGTCCACCTGTCCGTCCCTAAAACAGACATGGAGACGATGAAAGACCAAACAAATCAATACACCTGAGTCCCTTCCATATTAACAGGGATAACTAGCTGCTGACCATTAACATCTGTCACTAGAGCAGCAGGAGAGTGGAGCAGGTTAACTCATTCATTCTGTCACCGTGGGTTATTAATTACCTCCGGCCCTGACGGCGACACGCAGACACACGGCCGGCGAAACCCTTCAGCGTGATGGATGAGGGACACACGGCCACCGAAACCCATCGCCATGATTGATGACGTACACTCCACACACGTCTTGACCTTGACCTGGAGAGAGGGGAAAGGTCCCACTCCTGTGCCGTCCTTTAAAATGCTAAACCCAAAAAACGTCGGGCAGTGAAACCTGGGTTCAGCCCTAATGAAGGGCAAGAACAAAAGACCAGGGAGGCAAATGGTTTTAATAACACTGACAATCACTGCAGAGCCAGCAGAGCGTCATTCAAACGCTGGGTGATTTATAACTGTACGTCCAGCAGCATCCATCCATCACACAGGAGCCACCCAGGACGCTGCATGGCCTCATTAACATGTCTGTACCGACGACGCCGGCCAAACAACCAGACGAGCAAACGTGTGCAACATCACAACAGCCAATGATTATAATCAGTAACAAAGGAATAATGAAACTCTTTCTTTCTGCTCATTTTAAACCACAGTCATGTCTACATTGTGCAAACATGCACGCGCTATTTTACATTGAAGCACCTTTAAAGGTTTTAAGTCAACGTTGGGGTTTATGTTAATATTATATTAGTGTTAATAAGTGTGATTATATAATAGTGGCAGGGACACACGGTAACACAGATTTTAACCACTAAATGAAAGGCTGCTGTTCTGACTGGAATTTGACTGTTATTTTACATCATCAGATGTGTTGATCTGTGACTTTACCAAAGTGACATAAACTTACCAAACAGCAGCAGCAGCAGCAGTGACCAGCAGCTGAGCTAAATGAATGAATGAATGCTTCACGAAACTTTAGTTTCCATTTGTAAAACACGATCTGAACGTGAGGTATCACAGCGTTACGCGGGCGTATATTCCATCAGATGAGCCGTTTGTGGCTAAAAGCTGGTTCCACTTGTGTCCTCGTGTGACCACACTAACAATGTTTTTGTAATGTACAGGACAAACCTGTTCCTGTTCAAATATAAAGACATTGTTGGTGGTGCCACCTGTATTGTTATGGTTTGGATTGCATAACTGTAAAAAAATAAAGAAATATTGTTCGGAGGACTTCCTGCAGACCACGGTCTTTACACGTAGGCTTAACTTCCCCCATCATTTCTCTAGCCGGGCTTTAAGAAACAATATTGGAACAATGGTTATATCGCCACCATCTAAAGTATTCCACCCAACTACTTCAGAATGGACAAAGGACACTTGAGACCCGGGGTACTGAAGGTGAATGTAAGGAGAGTTAAAGCAACAATTGGAGGGGACATAATTGAGCCCAGAGAAACAAACAGGTCCATCTTTGTTTGACTTGGCTACACTGAGTAAGAGCCACTCACATTCCACTTTTGTGCCCATGCCAGAGCCACAAAGGGATGGTACCACCCACCCAACGCCGGGCATGGCGCCAAACCATCTCGGACCTTTTGTGACCTGAGATTCACACACAGCAGGCGGGTAACAGACCATCATTCAAGGCAAACAAGACAGAGATGTACAGTATGTACACAGACCTGCGCACACCTGCACACAAAGCCCTTCACACGCCCTCGGGACTACACACACACACACACACACACACACACACACAGGTAAACACACTCGGTAAAGGTGTTGTTGTGGTCCAGTTTCCCCAAAGTCTCCAGAGGTTCAAGGCTCATGCTGGATGTGTGTGTGTAGGCAGTGTATGCAGCTTTCCTCACATTGTTTATGATGAACACACTCTCATTTCAATTCAATTATGGAATAAAAGAAGTGGAGAGCTGCTGCTGCTGCTGCTGCTGCTGCTGCTGCTGCTGCTGCTGCTGCTGCTGCTGGGAGGGTGAGTGTGCTAATGCTGTTGTGCGAGGGGACACAAAACAATCGGGCGAGCCGCTGAGCCGCCGTGAGCTGAGGAGAATGAGGCAGGAAAAGGGAGGATGTGTGAGGAGAACACACACAAACACACACTAAGAATAGGAGAAGGAGAAGAGGAAGAGGAAGAGGAAGCGATAGGGAGGCCGTCTCCATGGGGCCTCGTGCACTTCAGTAAACAAGTGCAAACCACGTGTCGCGCTGCCGCACAAACACAACACAAATCCACTCACATGCAGACTTCTGTCAACTTATTTTAATTATAAGAATAATTGCACTTTTAAAAGCGATTTTTGAATTATATTTTAACAACCACTGGTTACTTTGGTTCATTTTTGTGATACAAAATATCTTGATTTAAAAACAAGGCGGAAACACACCCATCATGTTTTATTATAACTGTGTTTCAAGATTTTTCATCCAAACACTAAATACACTACATCACATTGGTGTCAGATAAATAAAGATTTATGATCATTATGACATCATCACCACAGTCAGTGTGCTCTCAGGGGCAAGTTTAACATCAGCCCTGTGGGGATTTTTTCACGTGGAGGGAGGGAGGGGGAGGGAGGGGGAGGGAGGGGGAGGAGAGGGTCGTCTTACGGGTGAAAAGGAAGGTATTTTTAGGTTGTTTGTTTAGGTAATCTGCTTGTAGCTCCCAGACGACAGCCTGTCTGGGGCCTCAAAAAACACCTTCCATTGTGTGTGTGTGTGTGTGTGTGTCCATGAGAAAACTGTGCCTCTGCACTGTGTGTGTGTGTGTGTTTAAATGTGGTTATATGCTGCGTGTGCGTGTGCGTGCGTGTGCGTGCGTGTGCGTGTGTGTGTGTGTGTGCGTGTGTTAATGCAGGGTACATAAAAACTCTTCTGGGTCACTAACTCTTCAACAGCACATGTCAGTGCAGTGACGGTCCACTGGTCTCCACTGTGGCTGTCACCGCTTTGACCTTTGACCTTTGCCGGTGTCACTCAGGCCTCGCTCCGCTCTCTGTCCGTCACCTCGAAGTGAAACCCTGTGTCCGCTCCCTCTGCACCATGTGTGTGTGAGTGTGTGTGTGTGTGTGTGTGTGTGTGTGTGTGTGTGTGTGTGTGTGTGTGTGAGTGAGTGTGTGTGTGTGTGTGTGTGTGTGTGTGTAAGTGAGTGTGTGTGTGTGTGTTCCAAAGTTAGTCAGTCTCCCTCTCTTACCCAAGGGCTAGTTGAACCTGGTCTTACATGGGGGGGGGGGGGGGGGGGGGGGTAACACGGGCTGTGTAAAAGGAGCGCGGGGGTTAATGGCTGCCGCTCAGACAGGGTTCCTCTGCTAATGTGTAACATTTTAACTGTTAGCTTTGATGTGAGGACAGACACACACACAGTGACGCAGTGATGACGGGACCACGCACACACACACACACACACACACACACAGAGTGGACTGTGGGAGCTGCTGTGTGTGTGTGTGAGCATCAGTGATAACAGTAATGTTCTTACTCACACAGAGTTTGATCTTTATGGTTTATTATCTGATGCTGAAGACTGAGATGATCTATCTCACGTCTACTCATGATTCTTCTGACATTTAAGTGGTCGTTCAGGTTTTTATCCTGTGAGATTTTATCAATGAGGTTCACGTGAACACGTGGACGTGGATGTGGATGTGGACGTGGACGTGGACGTGGACGTGGAGCGTTCTGATTTTAGCCGCTGAAAAAAAGGCTCGTCTGATAACTGAAATATACACTCATATCCATTTATCAGGACCCTCCCTGTGCCACACATCCATGACTCTGCCTCTGTCTTTCTCCTGAGCCTTTCTTTTTCTTCTGCCTCCCTCGCTCCTCTTCCAGCAGTATTTGACAGCTCACTGCGGATCAGGAAGGATCAAGGTCTCTAATCCCTGAGACTAGCCTAGCATGGACACACCTCTGCCTTTGGCTGGAGATCAGCGGCTTCGGATTCCCCCGCTGCTGCTGCTGCTGCTGCTGCTGCTGCTGCTGCTGCTGCTGCTGCTGCTGCTGCTGCTGCTGCTGCTGCTGCTGAGAGACCTCCACATCCCCAGATCACACTCGGGCTCTCCTGCGGAGCGGTCAGCCTGACGGTGCAGTTTGATACTCGTGTAGTTTGCTCGTCAGTGCACAAACACACGTGGTCGCAGCGAGGCATCGGCCACCTGATCTCAAAGTCTCCGTGCTGGAACTAAGAAGAGGAGCAACGAGCGAGGAGTGAGGAGTGAGGAGTGAGGAGTGAGGAGGTGTCAAATGAAGGATATTTTGATATGTTTCTTGCTGAGAAGATCAATAACATGCTCATGTCTGCTACTTAATACATGAAGCTACAGTCATCAGTCACTTAGCTTCAGGAGCGTTTTTCTCTGCTAAAGTAAAAATATACAGTTATAAAAAGCACCTTGGTGAATGATGTTCCCTCATTTGCATAGTAAGCTTCCTCTTTAAAACGCAAACAAATAAAAATATGGTCAAACAAGCCTCCACAAAAGCCTTAAAGGTTCAGTGTGTCAAATGTAGGTGAAGCTGATTTAATTTGGCAGAAAGAACTCAGAATAAACACTGCCACACATCAGGCATGTCAGATACATGACTCAGCAATAGACACTGATTCTCATCAGCTCTACAGAGACAATGTAAACATTGACATGAAAATGCTGATGCCATTGACTCTTTGATTTGTGTGGTTTTCTGTTGTGTGTCACACACACTTCATTACATTACATGTCATTTACATGTCATTTACATGTCATTTAGCAGACACTTCATGACCTCAAAACTTACTCATCAGAGGAAAACTAAAGCAAACCAAAGGTCATATCACGTCAAGTTTGTTAGGTTTAGTCACTCATGCACTTCCTGTTTTATTTTGTATTCACCTTTGACTTCCTCCCCTCCCCTGTGATTGTCTGCCCCGCCCCTTATTGCTTTCACCTGTTACTTCCTGCTTATATAGTCCTGGTCTTCACCGTCATGTCGCCAGTTCCTGTTGTTTGGTCCATGAGTGACGTCGTCAAGTTGTTTCATAGCAAGTTTCCCTGGTTTAGTTTACTCATGTTGAGATTTGTTTGATCCTCCTGATCCTGATTCTGATTCTGATACTGATCCTGATCCTGGTCCTGATTCTGATTCTGATTCTGATCCTGATTCTGATTCTGATCCTGATTCTGATCCTGATCCTGATCCTGATCCTGATTCTGATTCTGATCCTGATCCTGATCCTGATCCTGATTCTGATTCTGATCCTGATGAGTGTTTTTGTACTCGTTGAGACCCAAAACATGATGTGTCCTCCTCCTTTGGGTCAAATATGAGCTTGTGGTTATCGACGACCTGGACCACATTTCGACAGTTTTCTCGCTTCTCGTTATCGTTGGTTGGCCTCACCTGGATGACCACCGTCACATGGTTACACACATCATTTGCATCCAAATAAAACAGGAAGTGCATGAGTGACTTAACTTAGTATTATATATATTATTAGATATGACACAAAACCTCACAAACACTTGCTAATGTTGGTGTGAAAGAGGAATGTGAGCCTTCACTGTTGGATGTTTGGATGTTGGGAGATAAAACTCTGCTGTTGTTGCACAATTGATAAGAATTTGACCCAGAAACTAAAGAGTTTTCCATCAGCAGCACCCATGACAACACATGTGTAAGTGCACCATTGTACTCTTATACTGTATATGCACAACTCTTTATGAACACAACAGCTGTTTTCAAATAAACTTGTTGGTTTACTAAGTTAAAACTCTCCATACTTGACTTTTCTGCTGCTTTCTCTCAACACTTCACGTGTTTGGTTAGAATAACCTTCATTTGTACGTGCGTCTCTGTGAGTGTGACACATCCTCCACCTCTGTGATTAAAAAGGCATCACACAGCTCATTCAAATGGACACTGCATCTGGTCTCTGGGCCAATCACTTTCCAGAGCTTTCACTGCCAGGCTTTTTCTCTCATAACTGATTGTGACAGTGCAGCATTTGATTCGGCCGCTGAACTCTGCAGCCACCGAGAGAACACGCGACGACAAAAGGGGGCGAGGAAAGACTGAGAGCTTATGATACAAGGACTGAGGGACAGATAAAGGATTTCCAAGGTGTTTGCAATCAGCCTCCCATTGTCAGAGGATGAGGGAGAGCTGCTGCGAGATCACACAGCCAGATCGGAACGTTAATAGAAGTTTATGATACATGCAGTGACTCCAACCCATCACACCTTAACCTCACCACACATCACACACGTCTTAGCCCTAAACATAACCAGCTCCTCAGAGATCAGGTCCTGCCTCATTAGGACCTGGTTTTGATTTCCATGTGGTCCTGACAAGGTCAGTGTTTATGCCAGAAAAGGTCCTTAAGAGGTAACACACACACACACACACACACACACACACACAGCTGTTGTGATCAGCAACACATTAGCCACTGATCAAAGGGATTTCTCTGAAATAGTGAAGCGATGGATGAAGTGTAGAAAAAAGCCTGGTTGCCAGACTGGAACTGAATCTCCTCCACCTCACCTCCCTCCCTCCCTGGTTTGTTTTTGTCTGCTTTTCTCTCTCTACCTCCCTCGTCTCCCTCGTCTCCCTCGCCTCCCTCGTCTCCATCTCCTCCACTCGTCTTGGCCTCTCTTTCAGCACAGAAAAGGTGGCAGAGGCCCTCGTGTTCTCTTTCACAACACTCTCTCTCTCTCTCTCTCTCTCTATGAAAACCAGTCCACCCATGCCCACTTGATCGCTATCCACTTCTCTCTGCCTCTCCGTCTTTCTCTGCCTTTACATCCGTCCATCTCTCTTTACAAACCTCAGCCTCCTCTCTCTCTCTCTCTCTCTCTCTGTCAGCTAAAGCAGAGGTTGTTTTTTTATTTTAAAGTGAGTGAAAGAAAGAGAGAGAGACAGAGAGAGACAGAGAGAGAGAGAGGAGCTACAGGGAAAGAGCATGCAAAGTGGGGGAAGTGGAGGGAGAAGAAGGGAAACAGCCGCAGGAATGGGGGAACAGCAGGGAGGGATGGAGGGAGAGGGGAGAGTGGGGGTGAAAGGACTGTAGGATTGTGTTGGTAGAGAGCTGGGTATTGATTCAGGGCCTTTTGACATGCTAATTTGCATGCTGACTGCTTTAATCGCTCCCTCTTCCCATCACGGGCATCAAAGTGAGGATGCTTTTCAAAAAGATGAGGGAGAGGAGAGAGAAGAGAGGAGAGGAGAGAGGAGAGAGAAGAGAGAAGAGAGGAGAAGAGAAGAGAGGAGAAGAGGAGAGAGGAGAAGAGGAGAGAGGAGAGAAGAGAGAAGAGAGGAGAGAGGAGAGAAGAGAGAGCGGCTCGACTCCATCAACATAAACTCATGTTGCTGGTTTTAGCTGACAACTCTGTTACACTACAACACAATTCATCTGAATCTTACCTCAAGTAAACATAAGTCTGACACATTATCGAGTAGTGCTATAGGCGATAATATAATATAATATAATATAATATAATATAATATAATATAATATAATATAATATAATCAGCAGATAAAAAGGGGGTTAAATTATAAATATGTTTTCTTCGGGATGTGGCGTTGTGTCTCGAGACACACACACACACACACACACATTTGTGTTGCTAGTTGTGCAGCTAAAGAACAGAGCAACAGTGTCCATTAACAAAAAAAACCAAAATAAATCTAATTTAAAGAGGCTTTTTAAGTTTTAAAGGTATAGTTTTTTTAAGTGGGGGTAAAAAAGGTACTCATGTATATTGTGTGTGTTGCAATGCTGTCTTCTCTCTGTAAAAACACTGACTATGCATCACACCTCATGGCCCATTTAAAAAAGTCCAAACTATCCCTTTAACATCATAATGGCAAATTTGAACAAAAAAATATTGGAGATTTCTGGAGATTTCAATCACACCTGTTGCTGTTTAGTTAAAGCACACAGCGACAGCTCCTCACTGAGAAAAGTGACAGACCATCATTTCTGGAGCCTCCAATGTTTCTGCTTTCCACAGAATAATGAAGAACTTTAATGGCACACGTTTAAAACAGTTGTTGTGTGTGTGTCTAACACCAAGCCCTGATATTTCCAGTTTACTTCAGCTGTAGTTTAACATACTTTAACACTCGTGTCGGCTTCAAAAACAGATAAAAACAAGCTAAATGTTCACCTTGATTTTTTAGTTTTTTGTTTTTATTCTAAAAGCAAAAAAGGGAAATAAAGAACTTAAAGGTGGATGTCGACGGATGTGCACACGGCAGTGTAAAGTGTAAAGCACTGTGGCCACACACTGGCCCGGGTCACGGTCTCCATCACTGGTGGCTTCCTGCCCTTATGGCACCACACGGAGAAAGAGAGAGAGGTGATGAGTGTCGGGGATTGAACAGGGAACAAACAGCGAGGCAGGACGACAGCCCGAGCAGGAAAAGCATTTCAGCACCTCCGCTAATGATGGCTGGATTACCACCAGCTACACCACCAACACCAACACCAGCAGCAGCAGCAGCAGCAGCAGCAGCAGCTACACCACCACCACCACCACCACCACCAGCAGCAGCAGCAGCAGCAGCAGCAGCAGCAGCAGCAGCAGCAGCAGCAGCAGCAGCAGCAGCAGCAGCAGCAGCAGCAGCAGCAGCACCTCCCCCCAGTCAGTCAGGGGAAGTGCTGAGAGGACTTTTTTTGTTGAGCTAAACAAGAACAGAATATTAAAAAAAGAGGAGGGGGTGCTTTAAGCAATTATTTCAGCAGGAAGAGGAGGATATGATGAAGATTGCTCCTGAGACATTTTGTCCTTTGTGTGTGTATCTGTTCATCGTTCTCTGCTCTCGGCCAGTAATAGATTCCTCGTCTTTTCTAAGCAGCACAAAATGAGGCTCAGCGAGAGTGATGAGTGTGTATGTCGCTGCTGTACATTACAGCTGGACATGAGGCAAAATATGGTGTTAGATTTTACATTTGGATTGAATACTTTTGTCAAATACACTAAATATTATATATTGATAAAAAAATAAATGTGACTGTATTTAAAGGTGATTTCATTGTTTCTAAGACACGTAAATATCCTTCATTTAACATGAAAAAGCCAAATAAATGAACCAGGTATTATCTGAAGATCATGTAATACAGATCATAAACAGTGTATGTTTTAGTGTATTTCCAGCGTGTTGTTGCACAAACATCTCAACAGCGTTATATCCACATATGTAGATGATTTGACTTAAATTGAATGATATAAAAAGTAAATTACTAATTTTGCTGAGCCCGACCATACATGAGTCTTTGTGTGTCTGGATGTACCTGCATCACCTGTCTCTCTCTCTCTCACTCACACATGTAAACATGTTAGTACACGCACACTTCAACACGTGTGTTTGTGACTCACTCCCAACGCTGAAGGTAATGTCATTATTCAGCCCACTTCCTGCTGCTGCCACCACACACAGGCTGACAAACACGGCTGGAGCCAAGACGTGGAGGGTGAAGAAAGGGAGGAGGATGACGGAGAACGAGTGTGAATGGGTGAAAATTACGAGAGGCAAAAAAGTGAAATAAAGCAAAAGAGAGAACAACTGTTAAAATGCAGAGAGTCGTTTGAATTTGACGAGGTGGAGTAACACATTCTCCACATTCTCCTGTGGGTCGAAAAACTCAGAAGACGTGTTTTTTTTATCACTTTCCACAGACTTTAAGAAGCTGTTAAAGGAACAGATAATATGAAGACTTGATATGTACATATGTGTAGGACGGGGAGGGAGGACACAAACAGGGAGGAGGAGGAGAGTGAGGGATGGAGTCTGTATACAGTCACTGGGGACCAGTGGGCTAAATAGAATTATGTGGTGAATTTAGAATGATATTCCCAAGTGCATATTTAACACTGACTGCAGAGAGAGAGCATCGCAGACACACACACACTCACACACACACACACTCACACAGAGCTATTCCTGACTTGCATTCATTAGAACAGTTAATACTGAACTCTAACCTTAAACATAACCACAATCAAAATCTTCATTCAGCTTCATCACAACATGAGGACGACTGGTTTAAGGTGTTTCTGTTTTAAGGTCCCAAAGAGGTCACATATACAAGTACACACACACACACAACATCCACTTAAATGAAATCACCATTAATTCACCATTCTTCGGCCTCCTGTGCTAAACCCACAAACCCCAGCATTCTGCCTCCACATGTGATTTGAGAAGCTGAGACTGGACATGTCGCTGAGACTGGACATGTCTCTGAGACTGGACATGTCGCTGAAACAACAGCATCGCTGTCGTGTCCTTTAACGTGAACATTAACATTTTACAAACCCACGTCAGCTGCTGCCGTTCCTCAAAAGTTTATTCACCTCAGCTAAAAAACACCGTGAGGATCATTTACCCATAACGACATACTTGGTTCTCAGTAATCTCTCTCTTATCAACACCCCACCAACAGTAGGAACTCCCTCAGCAGATGAGGAGCGGGGCGACACCCTGACCCTCCACCCTTCCCCACCGCGTCCACGGGGGGAGGTGCTTAACAGGGAAAGGATCTCAAACACAAACAGACAGAGTCTCTCGTCTCAGATCAGGGGGCCCTCGTGGCCCTCAGTGCCCCAGTCGCTTCTCTTGCCTTGGCCCTGAATGAACACCAGAGCACACACACACACACACACACACACACACACACACACACACACACACTCTGCAGCCACAGCTGTCAAAACCCTGATGTCTTAATCAATCCTGGATCCACGACCCTGACAGACACAGCGCTAAGATGGATGCAGGAGGGGATGACCCCTGACCTCTGCCAGGAGTGGAGAATACAACTCTTATGCCCCGCCCCCCATCTTTCCCAAAAAAAAATATCAGCAGCCCCAAACAATGACGGAGAAGAGGCCATTCATCTGACGCTGGGAAACAGGGACCAACGTGCCCTCGTGACCTCACACGTATACGAGCACAGACACACACACACACACACACACTAGGCTCATGTTCAGCACATGAAACAATTAAAAATATATGATTATTTCAATAATGTGTATTTTTTTTTATTCTGACTGGAAACCAAAGTTTCTTTCCCGTCAAAAAACCTTAACTTTTAATTTACTATTACCCTAATTACCCCCAGACTCAGCTCCCATGTAAACCCCTGGGTCAGCGGTGGTAACGCAGTGGTGGAGCTCCTCGTGTAAAGAGCCTGTCACAGTGTCAGCGTTAAATCACGTGCATGTTACTGCATTGAAATGTTTAACTTGTTCAACGTTGTAATCGGAGCTCAGAGTGGAGCGAGTGCATGTGCTGGCACTGGAAAGTTAAACACAGCAGATGCAGATGCAGATGCAGATGCAGTGATATGTGAACTCAATGGATATATTGGCTTGAAAAACAATAGTGCCAGCTCAGAGGCTGGCAGGCGCTGCAGGACTGCATTAGTCATATAAAGCCACGCGTTCCAGCTCCTTTATTGCTTCTTTGCTCACTAACAGCTATTCATCTTAAGTGGAATTAAAGGAGAGATGAAGAGTCCATTTCACTGGCGCAGGCAAATTAAAGTTATGATGTACAGCATGAGATCAGGGCTAAAATGGGAGGTTGTTATAGTAAACAGCATGACAGATCACCAGCTCACGTCTGTAACTAACTAGCGTCTGTTCTCCTTCAATCATCCCTCCATTTCCCTCTGCTTCTTTGAAGCCAGCCCCGGGGACACAAACCGGGCCGCAGCCGCCTGAGCTCAGAGACAGGGAAGATGGACAACATGGATTCTTTCAGCCCACATGACACACACACACACACACACACACACACACCTAAGGCTACAGCCGTACTGCTACAATGTCATGACAAAAACAACAGCTCAGTATCAGACGTATGCAGCTGTGCAGTCATTCAATAACTCTAAAAGGTAACGGTGAGATTTAAAAAACACACTTTGACTTATTCAGTATAAATGTCAGTTTGGTGGTTTTTTGTCTATAAAATAGTTTTACAAATTTGACTGGTTTCTTTAGTCTTTAATTATTTGACATTTTAATAAGATCATTATCAACATCAGCTGATTATAAAATCTAAAGTGTTGACTCAGTAATGTCCATTATTGACATATAATGGGCTGCAGGTAGATTCAAATAATTAAAGTAAAGGGACACGATGATGATGCAAGCACTAACACGTTCCCAAGCATGTAAGACGTTAACTTGCTGCTGATGATGATGATGATGATGATGATGATGATGATGATGATGATGAAGATGATGATGAAGGGGGGCTGCAGGACAGCCTCGCCATAATCCTAAATCACCAGACCTGTTTGTCAGGTAATTAGTCCTCCAAGATAAAAGCTCCATTGTAAATTAGGGGAAGTGTAGCAGTGCCATCCCACTGTTAATCACCCCTGCCCCTGCCCCTGCCCCTGGCCCCCTTTAGTGTTGTCGCCTGCTGCTTCTGTCCGGGGCAAACATTAGCATGCACTCACTCAGGCAGCGGGCAACTGTGCCCTGCCTGAGGTGCATGTGCAGCTGATGCCCTGAACAGTACCATGCTGCACACCACTAACTGCAGTCTACCGTCAGTCATCAATCAAAGGAGTTAAATCAACATTAGAACCAATGCAGGAGTTTGAAAACGGGTGTTTCTGAATGAACTGAGACTGAGTTTAAAAATGTTTGGACGTAGATTTTTATACCGTTTCATAATTTCTTTTAAATGTGAAAGGTCGTAGAGTGGATCAGCCACGAGGAGGAAGTGGACACTGACCTCATCAAACATGAGGCTGGAATAATCCCCCCCCCCCCCCCCCCCCACACACACACACACAGCTGTGTATCCTCACTCGTCTCATACCTGCTTGGAATGATAAAGTCTCTCGCTCTATTTCCCGTCATATACAGCTGTCTATCTCCTCTCCCAGCTCCAGGCTCCACTGGGAGAAAGAGAACGAGGAGGTGGGGGTGAGACTTTCCCCTCCCAGTGTCACCAGTTCCCCTGGGATGCTCCCCACTGCACAACACCTCCCAGTGGGGGCGCTAATTACTCCATTTACAATCATCATTGCTTCTCTCACTATAGAGAGCAGGAGCGCGAGGAGAAAGAGGAAGGTGAATCCAGGGAGGGACAAAGAGAGGGAAACGGGCATAAAAAGGGAGAGACGGAGGGAGGGAGGGGGAGCAATAAAAAAGAGGTGAGGTGCAGTGGAGAGAGGCGATGTCAGAAAAGAGAGAGTGTTCTATAAATAGTGACTTCCTTACCTTGGCATTCTGCATTGCGCTCCTCATGTCCAGGGTTGCACAGACAGTTCCCGATGGGGACCAGCCACTCTCCATCAGCCCCACAGTACATCTTAGGAACCTCCTTCTCCTCTGAATTATCCACGCATGAGCCACGCACTTCCACCAGCGAGGAGGTGTCTGCTCCTGTGATGGTGTCGGGGAACTGGGCCAGGTTACGCACCGCTAACGGACATTTCTTGTAGAAGACCCTGACGGACACGAGCGCGATGCACGCTCCCACGTCCTGGAAGGCTAAATAGAAGCCCTTCCTGGTCAGAGCGCCAACGTCGCGCACCTCCGTGTTCAGCTTCATGATGCGGTCGCCGATGTCCACCTGGGTGAAGCTCTCATCCGCGGCGATGGTGTCGATCTTTCCGAACTGGTTCTCGCGGATGTAGCGCTCTTTGTCGTTGTTGGACTCATAGTAGTAAAGGTTGAAGGTCTCCTTGCAGGTTCCCATGACTCCCGGCAGACTGTTGCAGTCTCGCAGGGTGAACTTGATCTCGATGTAGACGCGCTGAGCGCCGCCGCGGGGGATCCAATCAGTGCGGAGCCAGTTGTTCTGGTTTGGCTCCATGACGTTACACACCTGGTACGTCCGGATGGGAATGTTCTTCTCGTCCATAATGCTCACCTCCTCCCACTGGACAAACATAGACAGAGAAAACAATGTTAGGACACTCTTGAACCCCTGAAACACAGAAAAACATCAGAACTCAATGCTGCTCAGTTTAGTTGAGCTAGGTTTGTAGGTTTTGCTAGGCTAGTTAGTAGCAGGGCTATTCCAGTTGACTGATGACGTCACACACCAAAATATCCTTCTATGAAATATGTTCAACACCATTCCAAGTCTTTCTGTCATTCATGAACTTTGAAATGTTCAATTCTTTGAGATGGCAGAGCCTTACATTTGTTTCCCTGTCATTCCAAAAATGCACCACTCGTAATTTCTCATGTTTTTCTCACTTCTTCTTCTTCTTCTTCTTCTTCTGTTTACTGGCCTCTTTAACTAGTTCAGGGGTAGGAACTGCATAACATGAGTATATAGTAATTCAACGTTTGTTGGACTTTGATTTCAGCCACACTAACATTCAGCCACACTAACATGTTAAGATGTCAGTTTAACTAACACAACACTCACACAAGGACAGAATAAAAGCCTCTGACAGAGAGAGACAGAGAGAGGAGCGTTCAGGAAGGATGAGTCAATATTTGAGTCTCACCAGAGAAATTCATTGACGGCTAAACTTAATGCATATTTTATCAATGGCACCTATTAGACATGTTAACCCGATTAAAGGAGCATTTATTGTAGCGATGAATTAATATGTTTCATGACGAGTGTGTGAGTGAGACAATTCATCATCATCTCTGTGCATCAGTGATGAGTTCAACGACTTATTTTACTGATATCTTTTTAACACACACACACACTCACACACACAGAGGAGAGAAGATGAAGTGGAAGGAATGAAAGTAGGGAAGTGCAAAGAGTAAAAGTCTCTGAGAATCACTACTGATGATCTAATGTGGGCCTGCTTCACGTCTGCACACAGGACGACGACTGGGAGACGGAGGGAGAGTGAGTGAGAGTGGGAGACGCTGACGTGGGTCACATGGATCACGTTACCCAGCGCGGCCTGGCTCATTTTTGCCAGAAGGCGTGTTTGTTTTACTTATGATAAAGTTCTTCCTCCCGACAGAGCGCCGTTGAGCAAACACGAGCGTGTACTGAGAGGTTCAAAGCGTCTTTGACTGAACTCTGCTGTAAACAAGAGCCGCCGCAGCTCAAACCATCTCAAACAAGAAGAATATTTATTATTAATAATAATAATAATAATAATAATAATGATAATAATAATGATACGTGACTGTGACACCTTATCATAAACAATCTGGCTTAAAGCTTTATTTCCCTGGAGAAGAGTGGAGTGAATGGTAAACGTTGCTGCAGCAAACGTCGATCATTCCCTGCTGTTCCATTCCACTCTGCTTTCTTCCTTTAGCCTCTTTTGTTGTGGAAATCAAGCCGTGCTGAGATAAGGCTGCACCTTCCCCTGATAGCAGCGAGGAGGAAGAATAAGGCCAATTGGTGGTAATGAGAGGGTGAATGTGGGCTTGACGGTGCTGCCAGGACCCTGTCAATCACCGAGAGGAGGGTCTGAGCTCAATTATGAAAAAGCATGTGAGCAACATGTGCACACGGTGAATTTCATATTCATTAGCTGCATTAGTGAGGATCATTTGCTCTAATTGTCAGGAAATATTAAAAGGCTTGTGTCATTTCTGTGAGGAGAACAACAGTCACCTACTGCTCACTTTTCTCATTAACGTGACCGCTGACTTTTTTCTATCATAGATAGGATTTAGATGTTAAGGTGACACAAAAAAAAGGTCCAGGATTGACTAGAAAGACAGAAAAGCTCCCTCTTGTGGCTCTTCAAAACAAATCACTAAGTCTGTATATGTGTTTTCAAGCAATTCATGTGAAATACTCCATAATCACAGCTGCACAATATCTTATAGAATCTATTTGTGCGACATTCTGATTGCTGTGTGAGTCATAATCAGTATGAAGTATCATTTTTGTATCTTAGCGTCTATTTTATTACAAAATAAATCACAATTGTAAAGATGAGATGTTTGTTGGCTTCAGTCGACAAACAAACACATTTGTGTAGTATTTCAACACGATTCTTTCAACATGATTCTTGCTGTGTGGATATTGCACTTGAATGTATTGTGATTTTCATTGTAAAATCATTGTGAGTGCTTTTTATAGCAAAGTGTGATGAAATCGTCCCATAATTAAAAATAGATCAGACCCATCCCCAAAAAAGCTAATGCTAATGGCACATCAGGGTCACTGAGGCCTTACCATACTCTGCGGCACAGCCCGGCACAGCCCGGCACAGCCCGGCACAGCCCGGCACAGCCCGGCACAGCCCGGCACAGCCCGGCACAGCCCGGCACAGCCCGGCACAGCCCGGCACAGCCCGGCACAGCCCGGCACAGCCGTCCTGCGGCAGGAGCTGAACCCCACTGCTCTTTCCCCCCTTTATTCATCCATACCAGAGGAGCCTCTCTCAGCTGCCAAGTCCCTCTCTTCTCTGTCTCCCCCTCCTCACTCCACGACTCAACGGTGGAAAGGGATATAAAGTTTCTCCACAAAGACCGATTCAATCCACCGTCTATTCAGGAAACCCGACGCCCGCTGCAGTATCAACCCGAGCATCTGAGTGGTTAGAGAGCGCAGGGGATGGAGGAGAAAGAGGGGCTACTTATGGACCCAGTGCTTCTCAGAGTGAACACTGGGGTCCCCATGGGGCCCCCAGACGGTTTTCTGTATAAACAGCGAAACAGCCAATTCTGATTTATCCATATGTCAGTGTCATGATTTTTGCAGCGTGAGCCTGACGTCCCATCAGAGCAGCCAGCCGCACAATAAATCACACACAAAGATGTTTCTGAGAAGCCCTCACCAGGAAAACAATCTATTCTGCCAATAAAAGATAACATCTCTCCATTCTGGGCTGAAATGGGGATCATGCATCCTAACCAGGGGACACTTGAGTGCTGAAGCCGACTTACCCCTCCTTCTGTTGGGTTGGCGACCCATCCCAGCTCCCCCTGTACAGCTCTGGAGTCCAGTAACGTGACTGGAAAACAAGAGGAGTAGAAGTGAGTGTGCAGATCCCACACACAACAACACAACAACACAACAACACAACATTAATGAAACACTTCACAGAAGGATCATTTTATATTAAATGTTGAACATTTTTTTTAAGTGATTTATCAGATATAAAAACATGAATGTGTGATGAATGTGTGCACACCAGGAGAATAAAGAGCTTACAAATGACACACTTGTGCTTGTTGTGTTGTGTTTAAGCCTCTGCTGAGCTCTGCAGGTGTCACAGGGATTGATTTTTCTTGCAGATAATGATTTATTTTCTTTTTTTTCAATGGATGACAAATGCATTTCCCGAGTGTGTTTAAATAATGATTTTTCAGTTTGCTCTGCAGCAGCAGCAGCAGCAGCAGCGCCGAGTCTGAGCGGAATCGGCCGAGAGAAGCCGTGGTGGCGCGGCGTGTGCGTGAATTTAGGAGAAAATATTAAAATAAAAAAAGCACAGAATTACCTTGTAAGATCATTTTAAAACACGAAATATTACAATATTACTTCAACCGTATGGAGATGTAGTGATTGTTTATATCCACATTCTATAAATCTGTGCGGGTTATTTTGATTCGGCACATAAATGAGTCAATATACTCGTTCTATAAACCCTATTTTAAATGTTCAGCACATTATTTCATATTTAACCAACACTGAGATCGTGATGCATCATTTTTTTGGACTTGTGTCGAAAAGCTTTTTCTGCAGAAACAGAAAACGCAGTTCTGGAGAGGACTCACGTCGGATCAGGGTGTATAAAGTCTACTAGTATACTAGAAAATGTAAGATATGTGTGTTTATAGTGAATATTAAATGCATATAATGGTGTGTGTCAGTGCGTTGAGCATTTTCAAACTGCGTCCTGGAACTCGTAATCCCGGAGATCTCTGTGTGCCGAGCCTGGGACGCGCGTATGATCATTATAAACTGTTTTTGTTTGTTTGTTCACTCAACGCATAATAAACAAAGATGAATTAGTGATAAATAACTAGAATCATCTATTATTGCATTTGTATTAATATGCAGTTGTGTGCACCATACGGCGCAACGAAAGTTTGGGGTTTTATGTTCCATCATTTTCCAAATATAAAGTCAACATGACAACATGTGGCGGTTCTTTTAATGAAAGTGATCATTTGATGTTTTTTGGTGAGCGTGACGTTCTCAGAGCCGCGCGCAGAGCCCTGATTACAACAAGTCGTGTCCCTGTTTCCAGGATTTCGGATCCAAAGCCCGAGTCGGTGCCTCGTGCCGGGACAGCCGCAATTCCAGCTTGTTTGCCCAAAAGTGATAAAAAAAAAGAAAAAAAACTCCTCTGTTTTCCAATAAAACAAAATAAAGATGAATCCGCACTACAGTCGCAACCACGCAGGGGCCACGCACAAGTGAGAGGCTCCGCTGCGCAAACGGCACACACGGAGCGAAAGTCGCACAAGTCCAGCCGCGGCGGCGGCGGTTCCTGGTTCCTGTTTCCTCTGCAAACATCTCCTTACCTTCATTAGGAGGATAAATCCGAGCCGAGGAAACAAATGTAGAGATCCCAGAAACAAGAAAGCTGACCGTGAACAAAACCCCTGCCATGAGTGCCATTTGTGTCCTTGTCCCGTTTTCTCTCTCTCTCTCTCCTCGTTTTCTGCCGTTGCTCTTCTTCCCAGCTCCAGCTCCAGCTCTCTCTCTCTCTCTCTCTCTCTCTCTCTCTCTCTCGCTGACACACACACACACACTCACTCACTCACTCACAGTCTCGCTCTTGGTCCCTCTCTCTCTCTCTTACCCTCTCCCCGTGGAATAGGGGTTTGAAGCGGACACAGACACACTAGTGAGAGCGCACCACAGCCAGGAGGCGGGTCTATGGTGTGTGAGTGACGCGGCGGAGACCGTCAAACCATATATGAGGGGGGCGAGAAAACAGTGGAGGGGGCAGAGGATTGGGGGCAATAATCATTAACACCCCCCTCCTCTGCCACCATGCACGCGACATGTTTCCTCACCTTACACCAGTGTTTATTATGTGTTATTAGTGTATATTATGCATGTATATTATTATAGATTTCATTTTTAACTTGTATTTATTTGCTCATGTGCTCCGTGTAATGCACTTATTTGACCCCAGTTTCCTGTTGCATTGTTTGTTTTACACCAAACACAACAAAGCAAATTCATTGTATGTTTAAAAAAGAAAAACGATCCTAAAAAAACTCACAGAGAAAGTCACGGATTGGTTGAAAATGATGAGTCTAAATGTCACATGGATCCTATAAGCAGAGTGTGTTTGACTCTCAAATATAGATATGTGTACATTCAAATGCACTGCGTCACTTTTTGTCTCCTCCAGCACTATGTGTGTGTGTGTGTGTGTGTGTGTGTGTGTGTGTGTCTCTCGCTTTCTCACACACACACACACACACACACACACAGTGCTGCTACTACTGCTCGTGCATCATGTAGTCTGGCTCCAGTCGAGCGCAGCGCTGCGCTGTGCTGTCCAAGGTGAGCCCCATCAGTCCAAGGTCGCCACCTAGCGGATGTACAGACGCCTGCTCCTGCCTGCAAATTGGATGAGAGAACAAGCGCGAGCAGTGACCTCCCTCTGTAACATTACACGGGTTTGCACTTTGAGAAATTGACATTTTTCTGATGTGCTTGTCCTGGGCCGTGTCTCTGTGTTTATTGCAGTGTTTACCTCAGGTATTATGGGTATTCATGATGAATATGTGCCCGTGCATGGACGTGCAGGTGCAGACCTGCATGTTTTGAGGTTGCAAAGGTGAAAGATGCAAAGGAATCAATGTAACATGTGCAGTTTTCCCCTCAAACAAAGGCCTTGTTGTTGGTGTTTGAGAAAAGCCAGCTGTGTCCAGGTTTGGGCTTGAGCCCACAGGGGGCTCCCACTCTTTCATGTCCTCCCACACAGGTCTGCCATTGCTCCCATGAGATGTGACCATCGCTGTGGCCAGAAGGCAACCTCTCAATAATCCACACAGGAGATAGTCACAGTGTGGGCAGGTTAGGGTTGTTGTTCTGCATCACCACACACATCCACAACCAGCAGCTTCACATTATTGGATCTCCTCGTGAGTGGAATGCTGTTTTGTTTTTGTTTTTTTACTTTTTACAGAGACAGTGATTCAGCGGGAAAACATCCAACCACGCTGAAGTGTCCTTGAGGCAAGTCATCGGATCCTTATCTACTGTAAGAGTTATGATACTTTCTGAGAGTGGAAAGTCAAAATACACTCAGATCACTCAGTCGACAAAACTGGCTCCATATCAATGTGTGAAGTCTGTGACCTTTAAAGCAAAGGATGAAAAGAGCAGGGCACACTTTGAAACCAACACAAGAAATAACAGAGAGATGATAATAAATGCTATAAATACAAGTGATGCACTCGTTTCTCACTCCTGCTGCTGAAACACGGGGAACTGTGGTCGTCTTTAGTGAAACTGTGGATTTTGGCTGCACTTTCCTCGCCATTTCAACGTAAATGAAATGAGATTTTAATGAGAATAAGTTGTCTCTTATGTTGCTCTTCAAAGAAAGAGTCACATATATCATTCATTGTTCCTGTGTTTTGAAATGTTAATGCATGCTTAAAGTACAGAAGGCCAAAAAGGCCATAAAGTGTTTGTTGGAGTTATATGTATGTATAAAATGTGTAAATCAACATCTTGTTTTTTGTGTCTGTACCTAAAAATGATAGTAGGCTTTACAGATAGAACTGTAAATGTGTCGCTCAAATTGTCTCATGTAATGATTTAATAACATATAGAGTTTAAGTTTATAATGCTGGAAAAAAATGACTCACACCAAAAATATTCATCACTTTTTCGTGTCCAACACTGACGTCAATATCGCCTTTAACAGTATGAAGCATATTGTCCCACATAATCTGCTCGTATGAAGAAGAAATAAACCCCAAACATGACTTTCTGACACTGTACACTTGTCTGTGCAGAGGGAAGCGTTGGAGAAATAGGATTTTGGATTGTTTTTTTTTCTCATTTTTGCCCAGATACCGATACTCACTATCATATTGTAAAAACAATACATTTGATACATGTGACAAGATGAAAGTCACTGTAAGCTTAAATGAAGTTGATTTCAATCTGTTTTAGATGATGACACAGATCCATTTCCCTCTTTTCATTACAGTATCATTGTCGTCATCGTTATGTCATCGTGAGGACATATAGTCTATGGCCTGGAGCATCCGTGTTTGGCACAGTGCAGTTCCCATGCCTTTTTGTATCCGTCACACCAGGCTCTTCCAAGACTTGGCTACAATATATATATCCCTGCACAAACAAGGAAAACAAGGAAACATGGAGAGATTTTCTCATACAACTGATCTCACTGTGAATAGACCCGCCTTTGTCTCAAAGGCTTTCACAAACATAGTGTGGGGCTTTGTTTTCCTCTCACAGATGCCACTCAAAGAAACAGAGTGCAGTGTTTTTATTTAGATGTGGTTGGAAGTTGAGAGGCAGTAGAGTCCAAATCTTGGATTACTTAAGGAAATCAAAGCGTATTAGGCTGATTTAGAGGAGACAGAGATGATTGTCTGTGGGTTTATGAGGCTCTTCTGGGACGTGTGCACTCCACTGTGCCACTGTGCCACTGCAGAGCTAAAGACCATCTCAACCTGTGTAATGAAGCACACACAGCATCTGGTGCTCCACTCAAATTGTCCAATTTATTCCCAAAACAATGATTGTCCAAAAAAGAAACACACTTTCCCCTGTTTGACAGCAAGCCTGGCAACCTTAGGGGACAACCTCAGGGGACAACCTTAGGGGAAAACCTTAGGGGACAACCATAGGGGACAACAAGCCTGGCAACCTTAGGGGACAACCTTAGGGGACAACCTTAGGGGACAACCTTAGGGGAAAACCTTAGGGGACAACCTTAGGGGACCCAGAGAGGGACCAGGAGAAACCAATGGCAGCAAAGTTTCAGGGAGCGACAATGGTGGCGCGTGCGTGATGGTGGTCGAGGGTGCGAGTGGGTGGGTTGTGGTTCTTGTCTTGTTTAATTGTGTCACAGTATTTTTGATTGATGACACTCCCATCGTTCCTTTATGTTCTTGTCAAAGCAGGAGCTTTTTTTGGTGAGTGGGAGTGAGGGAGGAGACCCCCACTCCCTCCCTAAAGCCGCCCACTGCGCTTTCTCCACATGGCATCTGCTGCCCACACATCTGCATTGTGTGCCAATCATACACACCGACTCACACACACGCTCAACCAAATTAACTAGCACTAACTTTGTGTTTGGTGATGATGGATATTATTGAGTGAAAATCGAAACGATCTCTAAAGGCAAGAGAGACTGTTGTTCTTTACAGAGACGTTCGAAACGACATGAACACGGAATTAAATGAAAACGTTACAAACAAATTGTTAGAGTTAAACAAATTAACTAAACCTGGGACTGTGTTGAAGAATAAAAGAAGTAAATATTATATAAATATGTATACATGAAATATTATACATACACAATGTCTAAAACAAGATATAAATGTTTCCATTGTATTTCATCATAAACAATAAACTCTTTGTTTTTATAAAGATGTTATACATATATATATATATATATATATATATATTCATATATTGTAACTGGGTGTGCATTCATTTTTAAACATGTTTGTCTAATGATCAAAATGGAAACAAAACAAAGTGGTTGTTCGGTCTTTATTGTTTTAATCACTGTTGCTTGCAGCAAATGTGCATGTAATATTGTATAATAACTAAACAACATACATAATCTTCATCAAGTTAAGCATCAGTGCACTTGATAATGCTTATCTGAAGCTACTGAATAATTGAATGGCAATCCAATGTAATCTTAATCTAATCTATGTGATTTATATACTGTACAGTATATGTCAAAATCACAGGATTGGATATTGCACAAAGTAAAAAGATAGAATCTGATATGATCCAAACGCCCTTAATATGATATTATATTATATATTATATTATATATAAACGTGAGTGAGATATGCACACGTCTGCAACGCTGCATTGATTGTGTGAGCTAAGTGAACATGTTTTAAGATAAAAGAGGAGAAAGAAAGAAAAGTCAGTATCGGACAGGATTGAGGCGTCCTAACCTTTATGTATAAGACTTTCCTTTCAGCAGCTTAAAAACAAGAGTTGTCAAACTTTCACCTACAAACCATCACAGCAGCCTCACTCAATCATTTACTCTCCAGGAAGTGTACCACACATTTTATTGTCAACAAAGCAAAAACCTGCAGCAAAGCCCCCCTCCCTCACTCCTATTGTCATGTTCTCCCACCTCTGTCACTACAGTTTGGGCCATTGTTTCAACTAATTCTCCTAAATTCCCTCCTGCCGCCCCGTGACCCTCCAGGCTCTGCCCACCGCCTTCGGATCCACATGCAGCTTCTCGCGGGTGTTCCTCGGGGCTGCAGTCAGGAAGGCCGTCCCCGGAGGTCAGAGCAAGTGGGAGTCAGAGGAGACCGGAGCAGAATGGGAGGATGGAGATCAAAGTGGCAGCGACAGCAGCAGCAGGAGCAGGAGCAGCAGCAGCAGGAGCAGCACCAGCAGGAGCAGCAGCAGCAGCAGAAGCAGCAGCAGCAGCAGGAGCAGCAGCAGCAGGAGCAGCAGCAGCAGCAGCAGCAGGAGCAGGAGAGTCGCTCTGAGGCAGAATGTCAGAGATAAAATCCACTGGACTGGAAAAACTGCTCACACAAGCAATACAGACACACACCCACACACACACACACAAGTGTTTTGTGTTATCTGACATAGTGGAATAACACAATGAAATGTTTCAGTCACATACAACCTCCCATTAGATCAGCCAGCTCAGTGAAGACTGTGCTGATGATTTCAGACTCACTCAGTCTCCTCTTATCATTACCAGATACATCTTTATACATATATATATATATATATATATATATATATATATATATATATATATACACAGCATGTGTCACTGGATCAGCCACGATGCCTCTCCACTCTTTACTCTTTATCTCCAGCCTTTGAAAGTGTTTCCAGAAACCTGTTGTCTGAGTCACATGGTGTCTGTGTGTGATCTTCTTCTTCTTCACTGCTTTATCAGTTACACTTCCTCCTCTGTTTACATCTGAATTATGAACGCACATATCCCAGTACAATTAGATACATTTCAGTACTTATTATAATAATAATAATAATAATATCATTAAAGCAAAAAACTATATTGAAAACAAATATTCTTTGTCTCACTTTGACTGTGAACTAAATATAACATTAGATACAAAGGTATTGGAAGAGTGAGGACGACTCACTACTCACAGGGTTTGAAGATATTTCAGCTTTAGTTTCCAGGCATGTACATGCAGATATGTTAAACTACACTTACAGAATACAGCCGTGTGTGTAAGGGAACAGCACAAGTATAGCAACAGTACATTAGACTTTCAAAGAATAATAGTTCATATTTTCCTTTGCTGTGCTTTGTGTTGGTTCTTTAGATCTTTTATCTTTACTTGAACTACTGTACTGACATTGCAACACATCCACTTATTGTTAACTTAAGTGAAGTATTTAAGTTAAGTGTTTTTCCATGAGGGCAGCATCGGACCCTGTACTGGTGTCAGTTCAGTGCATCCCATAATATCGGTGTCAGGGCAGATCATGTTAAACACTCATGATAAAAACAACATGTATGACGCAGTTTGAACATCACTGGTAGCTCGGCATTGTCGGTGACGGGACTATAAATGCGGCAGATTTTCCCGCCTCTCTGTCTTTGCGCTCCTGTCCAACGCGTCACTTCCGGTCGGAGTGTGCGGCTCTCGGTGAGTAGGACCATGTGCTCGTGTGTGTGTGTGTGGGCGCACGTGTGCGCAGAGCAGCTGGGCTGCCACGCTGAAGGTGCGCTGTCTCCTCGGTTTGCGGCGGTAAGTGTCCGCTCCCTCTGCGTCAAACTGGTGCTTCACGGCTAACACCTGCGTGGTTAGCAGCGCGAGTCTGTGTGTGTGCGCGCGCGCGCGGGCGTCATACTCGTGCGTTTGTGGTTGTCTTTATTGCTGTGGCTCTCGTGGGCTGTAGTGGGTCCGTGTTTCCTGTGCTGGTCTCTTAGTTTATGTTTATTTCTATTTTGTTTATTAATTTGATTGTTATTCCGCCTTCTTCTTTTGTTTTTGATTTCTGAGATTTATTTTGGTTATTTAGATTTAATTAACTTCTGTATTATATACATTTTTAGAGCATTTAGTGCTTTATGTAGCCTGAACAGATTTATTTTTGGTATGAATGAATAAATTGTGCTTTTAAAAGATCTAATAGATAAATTGATTATTTTATTGTAAGATTCTGAACCACGTCCCCTGCCTCTTCAGTGGAGTTTACCTGCGTGTCCTTGATTGGGGTAAAATAAATCTCTGGGTAAAAGTCCCGAGGTGACGTTGTCAGTAACCAGGAGGCTACGAGCGGGACCTCGTATTTAACTTTAACAATATTCCATCTCTTAGTTTAGTTTCCTCCTCACTCACACAATCAGACGTTCACGTCTCCCTGCATTTACTCTTAATCACTTTAAAGCATTAGAAAGTCAAGTTTGATTGTTTTCTCGCAGTAATTCCATCTGCATTTGACTAATGATCAACATGTTCATGGATAGGATGGAGAAAGCCCTGGATGTTGTTGCTCTGAGTGAGTGAGTGTGAATGAGTGAATGGCAACACTGTACTGTAGTGCTGGGAGTGGTCATCTGCATGTGTCATCCAGATTATTAATCTGAGGGATTGAAGGTCTATTCAACTGTGTACAGAGACATTTACTATCACAGTTGGTCAAATCAGGAGAAAACAGGACGTGACGACAGGTGATGAGTTTTCCACGCTCACACTCAGATTGAGATGCAGTAATAATATAATATAAAGTAAATAATATAGTCAGACATTAGCCGCGCTCGTCTCATGCACAACATTAGTGGCTGCAGCAGATCCAGGAGCTCTCTATGAACACTATAAATACACTTGGCATCTGCTGCATTTATAGTCACTTCCACCTACAATGTGTTTTAAATTATTCTTCTTTGTTGTCCTGTTCTTTCCAGTTGAATGTTGTTATGTTGATTATGTATGTTCATGTTTTATGTTTAATGTACAGCGTGTGCTAAGCATAAAACCCCAGTCCAATAAAGCTGATTCTGATCCAATCATTATCTCAAGGCTCTTTACATAGTAAGGCAGATACTTTACAATAGTAAAGCAAGAATAAATGAGCAAGCACTCAGTGGAGAGAAAGATCTGTGACAGAATCAGACTGACAGATGTGCAGCCGTCTTCCTCAGGCGTCTTCCTCAGGCGTCTTCCTCAGCCTAACGCGTGTTCCTGTTTAAAGGTGATGGTTTCATATGAAGACAGACAACAGAAAAACAAGTGGGAACAATCACCAACTCTCACAAATAACATAGAAAAGTCAACAGCCGTTCATAACCCGTCAGCCGACGACAGCGTGAGAGTCGATGAGCGTCGCAGCAGTTTCACCAGTGGAGCCCAGCGGGCGAACGCTTTCTCTGTGATGGTGGAAATGTGAGTGAGCGGCGAGCGAGCCTTTGTGTCACCTCAGAATCACCTGAAGGTATTCACAGAGTCCACCCTGTTGTTTACCACCCTCCTCTTCCAGTCTTGGCTTGTTGTTGTAGGAAATGCCAGCGGTTTGATACCCAACAGCAGGAGGCATGTGTCCCCACAGAGAGGCTCTTTAATGCCATGCTGTAATATTACTTCTCTGATCCAGACGCAGCGAGGTGACACGCCGCTCTCTGCTTCAGTCTGACACACAAACACACAAACACATGAATGTTTCTCAGGCTCTGACTACGGTGTCTTGTTTTATGGGCCGTAACGGTAACAAAGTTGTACCAACATCACAAATGACTGCTTGTTACCTCATGACAAGCCAGTCGTCGCACGGTTTGTTTGTAGATGCATCACTTTATGGTTGTTCCGGCGGCTGAGTAACGATCCAGGAAAGTCATGTGGCTGCCAGATGAAGTCGCTGCCGTTGGACGCGTTTTCTGATGTCTGTGGTGCGACAGTCACTCAACGCTCCGAGCATCATCAACACCACGCGCTACAAATCAGGTCCAATTCCAGGCAGCTGGAGAGTTTTTATGTGAAAGATTACATGCAAAAGACATTTGGCAGCTACAACAGAGAAGGAAGAGCTCCAGGGGAGATGATTTAAGGTGTCTTTAAGTTCATTTATGGCCCCGTGTCAGGGACTCTGTTCTGCCTCTGGATTATGATTTAAGGGGGAAAGACAAGGAGGCGGAGAAGTGACAGCGTGTGTGTGTGTGTGTGTGTGTGTGTGTGTGTGTGTGCAGAGCATGAAGAACATCACTCTGAGGCTCTGGCATGTTAGTAACAACGTGTGCATATACAAATACATACAGTATTAAACAAGCATGTATTTAGATGAGAGTGGGAGGACACGGGGGGCGGGGCAAGATGGAGGCAGGGGATCTGCTGTGGTCACGCCAGAGGAAGAAGCTGAGGGACGAAGGAGAAGACATTTAGATTAGATCAAATGTGATTAGATTAGATTATTTTAGATTAAATTAGATTAGCCCTTATTGAAATTCACTTGTTACTGCAGCAAAGATGGGAGCAAAAGGAACTACAACAGATTAAATAAGTAATATAATATATATATATATATATATATATATATATATATATATATATGCAGGAAGACATGACCAACATTCAGAAACAATGAAACATGTTTACATATATTACACTGCACACGTTATAATAATATTACACTTGTGTTATTAGTTGAGGATGTAAGCAGAGCAGGATTATTGCTGATTATGTGATGAACCAGATATTACAGGCTGTGTGAGTTGTAGTCGTGCAAATGACAGAGTGTATGTTAGTGTTCCACAGTGTTATGACACAGTGCTGCTGTTATACAGTCTAATGGCAGAATGAATGACCTCCGTCTGAAAGAGCTGCTTAAAGCTGCCACAGTGTCATGTCGGGAGCGAGAGGTCAGAGGTCAGCTACGCCACATCATCAGTGTTCACAGGGATGTCCAGGACCGACCGGGCTGGCTCTCCTAACCCTCTCATCCAGTCAGCTCCCAGCAGACCACAGTGTCATAGAAGGTCCTTAACAATGAGACTCCTCTGTGCTTGTAGTCCACTGTGTTCTGTTGTTGGGGTGAACACCAAACTCACTAAACCCACTATAGCATTAATATCTGGTCCAGTAGGTGAATTCAAAAATAGGATTTAAAAATTAAAAAAAAGTTTTCTAATTTGCTTGATTTTCTCCTCAAAAATGACAAAGTCGTGCAGAATTCAGAATTCAAAGCTTTTATTCTGAAAACAAGTCACTTTTTGTACAATATTGACGGAAGAAGAAAATGTTAGTTGGACAAAAACAGGTTTTCCTGATAAGATATGATGTTTTCACCAGTGCTGCATTAAAACATACTGGGCCTAGACCACCTTTACTTTAATAAGTCATATATGTATATCTGTCAAATGATCTTATAACTGTGGATGAGCCAATACAATACTGCTCAAAATCACTGGATCAGAACACGATGTTACACTATGTGCAGACTGTAAACAATGCAGCTGCATCTTAGCTGAGTCATGTTGTGGCCGTTCACTTCTTCTTTATGGGAGAATTAGGTATTTGAAATAGCTCGAAATGACTCAGCACAAATGTGTTTTTAACAGATTCATAGTTTAGTGATATTGTATTAGAACTGGACACGTTAAAGTGGTACAGTACTGATGATTGTGCTGTGTGTGTGTGTGTGTGTGTGTGTCCTCATCTCGCCCCAGCTCGAGACATGAACGCTTATTCTCACTGAGAACGACATGAACCACTTCACAATCAAACCTGTGTCTGCTGAATGTCAGGATATGTTCACCACTGTATCTTACCATTAAAAACCTTTTCTGACTGAGCTGAGGTTTGTAACCTGCTCACTGTCCCACACCAAAGTCCAGTGAATGAATCCGCTCTCATCGCTCACAGGGACACAGCAGCTGCTGCTCTGTTCACCAGGTTTGTGTCACTTTAGTGAAAGAGTTCAAACACTGGAGTCACAAAATAACATCAGCAGGGGATGAACTCATGTTTGCCACGGTGGAAAACCTCTGATTTTCTCTATGGACATTGGTGCAGGGAGTGAGTTTCATAAAGAAACACAAACTGTCTGATAAAGATAAAGATTTAGCAGCAGACACAATCCTAACATGTCACAGACGGGACTTCAGCAGACACACGAGGCAAACGCAGTGTGAATAACACACACAGTGACACTTAGCTGATCAAACTTTGGAGGTTCATGACGGAGACTGTGTTCCAGCTGATCTCATCATCTCCTAATTTAGTGCATGACCAAGAAAAAGCACAGAAGGCTGTGGGAGTTCTCAAGCACGCAGTGAGCGTTTGGTCCTTCAGCTGCTCCTCTCACACAGACTAATATCCAAAGCTTCTGCAGGAAGAATTCATCTGTCTTTATTATTACTATAAGCAAGAAAAACAAGAAAGACATGTGGTTGTAATATCTACGAAGACCACACTCACAGAAGCAAAGCTTCATCTCTATTTGCAGTCACTTCCTCTTCCTGTTTGCAGCCATAAAACTTCATACTGTCAAACATGTGACATGTGAACGTGGTGACTGAGGTGACTGAGGCCAGAGAGTGAAGGTGGTGCAGATATGATGATTATCATACGCGTCGTTAACCTCCTGAATTCATGAATCTGCATGTTTATTACATATTGATGTATCAATGAGAGAAAGAATAAATAGATAGTGATGTCTCACCTCATCGACCGTGTGAGAGGATGAGGATGAGGAGAGAAGATCGTTAGGCGACGACAAACCGAGCGTTCGCTCATAATGATGCAGCACATTAAAGCTGCAGTCCGTAACTTTTCATGCTCTTTCATGTTGACATTGTGCCTCAGTTTAACGTTCATGAACAGTAACAATATTTGTATTGTTTGTATTTTATTATATGTGTATATATATGTGTGTGTATATATATATATATATATATATATATATATATATATATATACATAATAAAATACAGAAACAGTCCATATAACAAGCACAGCTGTTAGTCACACCATTTACTTCCCATTGTCACAAGTAGAATCTCTGCTTTTAGACTTGATGACTGCAGAGATGTTGCGACGCTGAGGTGAAATATTTAGTTGAGACCAGCGTTTCTCTTGCTCTTGGTCCCTCCTGCATGTGCAGGCTGTAATTGCACCGTCGGTGTTGATGGAGGATGTGGGCGAGGTTGAGCTGAACACCGTAATCACCCAAAGGTGGAGCGGTTGCTATAGTGTCCTGTTGCTGTACAGCGACAGCAACAAGAGCTCATTGAGTTGCACAGAGGAGGAGAGAGCTGTCGACATGTGGAGCACACACACACACACACACACACACACACACACACACACACACACACACACACACACACACACATAATAGTTGACAGGTTGAATTACTTTACACTTGAGGACCTTTTATCAGCTGCATTAACATCATTGTTTTTCATGTTTATACCAGACTCTGAACTAAGGCACCTTTACTTTGCTCAGTGCTGTTTCATAACACATCACATTTGACAGTACCTTGCACTTGACGTCCATGTGTATGCGACTGTCCTGTCAAATGGCAAGCATGTGCACATTGACCTATTTGCATGTGTCATAAACAACAGAAAATGTGATATTGTTGTGAGTCCACTCAGTGTTGGAATGTAGACGAGAAATAGAAACTGATGGCAGTCCATTTGTGGGTCTTAAAGCAACTATGGGATGTCTGGTTTTGGGTCTGTGCCACAAAAAGTATTTCAACATTCTACTTCCCGGCATACAGCATCTGAGCTTGCTGTGTTGTTGAATTCATCTCATTCACAAGTGACTGAAACAACAATGTACACATAATGAGCAAAAGGTTCAAAACACAAACTAAAGCAACTTCTTTCTTTTGACATGTTTTCAGGGTCAGTTTTCATCTCTAATACTGAAAAATAAAACAATGAAATCATATTTGTATAAAATGATGTAACAAAAAGTCATCAAACATGTTTGTACTTTAGAAGTTCTGCATACGGCACTTATATTTATATATTATATAAATATTTACAATCATACAATCTGTGGGGGGGGGCTTTAACTGTTGTTTGGCTTTAACTGGAATCCGCCATGTCCTGCCTTTATATATATATATATATACACACACACACACACACACACACACATATATATATATATGATTTAAGAAAACGTACTGAAGGGACACAAATCTGATTTGAAAATCAAATGTGATCAGTAGATTTCTGAGAACCCGGAGAAAACCCACGTCCACATGAGGAGAACCTGCAAACTCTGTGCAGAAAAGCACTTGTTCTAACCGGGTCTTCTTGCTGCAAAGGCAAGAGTGTAACCGCTACAACCACCGTGTGGCCCGTTAATCAATCAGACTATGTTTATATAACTTATATAACTATAATACTAACAAGCTGAACGGAGGAATATTGCCACGTCAGCAGAGTGAGACAGAAATGAATTTAATAACTCAATCTCCAGCTGGTGCTTGTGTACAGGGACAAGGGCAGTTGTCCCTGTACACAGTGGAGTCAAGCTCCAACTGAAGCTTGACTCCACTGTGCATGGAAACCACTGACTATACTCTCCTGATTTAACCATGCAGCACACGCAGAACATCAGAAACACACGCAAAGACAAAAACATGCCTTCAAAATGAAGATATTCAGAGCAACTGACAGCTGCCCACGTACTGGCTTCAAACAAGCGCACACACACACTTTAGCAGAGTGAGAGTGAAGGAAGGAGGTGGAGATGAAGTCACACCAACCAACTAAAAACACACGACAGCAGCACACAATATGCACTGATGACAAACACCAAATATCAAGCTGAGGAGCTGTGGGCTACAGACGCACACGACTGTCTCCACTGGACACAAACTAACACGACCACAACATCCACACATGTGCTGCAGACAGACAGACAGACAGACAGACAGACAGAGAGACAGAGAAGAGATTCACTCTGTCAGGGACCAAACAGGAACACACACACACACATATGCATACAAATCCATCTCAAATAGATTCACATCTCTTACTCTGAGTCTTATTGACAAGATCCTCGCACGCACACACACACACACACACACACACACACACACACAGGTAGCACCTCAGTGCCAAAATAGCAATTACCCGTCCTGTGCTGTGAGATAGGAGCTGCTGGACCCTGGAGCAGCTGCCTGGCATCAGTGATTTAAATATCCCACTGCAGCATCTCTATCCAATTTGGGGAAGAATGGCATTATGTATATAAGTAAGTGTGTATGTATGTGTGTGTGTGTGTGTGTCTGAGGTTTATTTGCATATAGAAATGAAGGGAAGTGTGTGTGTGTGTGTGTGTGTGAATACAGACAGTATTGTGGTGGTGGGAGGCAGAGATACAGACGTTATGGTGATAGAGATCATTTTACACAAATATCTATACATTTCAAATAGAAATGTGTTGAATCATCGAGAGAGAAAATCATTGTGAGAATCTCAGAGTATCTTTATTTAAAGTGACAGTTGTGTGCTTGTGTGTGTGTGTGTGTGTGTGTGTTTCTCTCTGTAAGCCTGTGCGTATGGAGTCAGTTTCCTGTTGATCTTCACGTCACAGAACAGTGAAGGTGAGACGGGTTGTGCTGTGGTTCCGCATGTTTTGTACCTGCTGTACGTTAATCACCAAACGTGGCTCTGGAGGTTGAGGCTGTGTATGATTTCCTGCAACAGTTCTGCTGATTCTACGTCGTCATCAAAGACTGTGGAGGAAATTCTGGTGCATGCACAGAACACCGAGTCCGACTCCAGTCTGACTAAGTGTATACATGCAGGAGTAATCGGACTATGAATCACATTATCCAGGTATATTAGTCAGACTAAGACTAGCTCGATTTTAGCTAGATGAAATAAATCCATCCGATGATCTGATGAATGAATGAATGATACTGAGCACAATTCATGTACAGGTGGAAAAACACCACAGGGGAGAACAATGGGAATCATATGTTAATGACCTTTTTCAGCAGCTTCACTCAGGTTTAAAAATGCACCTGTTCAATTATTCTAACAACTCATTCTAACCCATGATGTCATAGTATACTTACTATCTAGCAGAAAACCAATGGATACTACATTGGATACTACTGATTATAAATGACACAGGTGTGGTAAAACAAGCAAACAACATATAGTAGAATAAAGATCCATATACGTATATATCCTTATATAATCCAGCATAGACACACAGTAGCAGTGGATTCAGGCGACACTTTAATCCCATTCCCAGCAGCTTCCACACTTGTGTCACATGGACAGAAAGTAAACAGTAGCTGACAAAGACTCCTGTGTGTTTGTCTGCATGATAAAGTGATATGTGAGCCTTGACCTCACGACCTCTCTCACCTCACCACCATTTAACTGGTGATGTCACAGAGACACACACACACACACACACACACAAAAATGTGACAATATGAGACAAATGAGTTGTTGGTCCAGTGATGCCTCCACTAGTTTAAATGTGTTTAAATATTGTGACTATATATATACATACATCAGTATACATCAGCAGCCACTGAATCCATGTGAGCTTTCCTTTATTTGGTGTAGGAGAGCGAGTGGATTACAAACCTCAGTTCTGGGTGTTTTCCAGCTTGTTGTTGTGGTTGATTATCTGCGCAGGTGTGAGCCTCATACAACCACACGTTCTCTTACATCCTGGCTTATGTGGCTTATGTTTGCATCGTTACAAAACAGAGGGACATCAGTCCTGCAGTGAGCCGCTACTCTGTTAAACCACTTCAGCCACACTCAACCCACTTACAGCTAAAAGCTGCTGGGCTTCTGTAGCCCTCTCCACTATAGGTTCAGATATACCTACATGGAGAGGAGTCCCCTGTGTCCCCCTTGCAACCTGACCTATGCAATAACCCCCCCTCCGTCCTCCTCTCCAGTTCCCCCTCAAAGGTTGCAGGTAAATGGAGTAATCTCCTGGCCCATCGCCCCCTCTCTCTGGATGGATGAAACTGGAACCCCCCAGCACAACTCTTAGACCCCCGTCTTGCCCACTCCCAACAAGGCCTACCTATTTCTCTCTCTCTCTCTCTCTCTCTCTCTCTCTCTCTCTCTCTCTTTCTCTCTCTCTCTCTCTCTCTCTCTCTCTCTCTCTCTCTCTCTCTCTCTCTCTCTCCTCCTATCTAATCACAGTCCATTAGCCGCCCCATTAAAATTCTTTTGTCCAATTTGGAAGGAATGTTACCCCTGTGGAAAAACAGAATGAAGCCACAATAGAGCCTTTTCAGATCACGCTCGACTTTTATTACTGTGAGTCGCTGAGTGCCACCCACCACCAGCCCCCCCCCCCCCCCCCCCCTCCCGTCCCCCCCATGTATGTGTGTGTGGGTGAGAGAGCGAGAGAGATGGAGAGAGAGGTTTGTCCATTGATACATCATACACAAAACCTGCTGGTTGCACATTCACTCTAACTAGTCATTACCAGTCATAATATGAGATGGTTACTCACCATTTCTTACTGTGACAAACTCACAAATATCACGATCGAATCAGTTCAGAGCTTGATTGTTTTTAACATCTGATAAAAAAATTCAACTATTATAACTTTTGTAAAGGTAAATGTAAATAAATGATTTTACTGAGTGAAGAGTCCACACCTCAAACGGATATTTCCGATATAAAACCACACACTACTCTGACGCTACACGACATGATAGGGAAACAACCTTCCAATTTGGAATGGTAAAGCCCTCGTCAGGCTTGTGTTTCAGGAAAAGTTGGGAAAGTTAGAGCAGTCGTAAAGGAGTGATGCATTTCTGTTGCCTGATCAGCTGACTGTTGTGGGTGGAGTCAGTCTAACTATACTCTGGTACCTCAAGGGAAAGTTGCCACAGAATGGAACAGTTGGGGCTGGTTGTTTTGGTATTATTCCTAATGGAAACACAAATTATATGTAGCATACTGCACAGTTCCACTCAGTGGAAACACAGCTTAAGACTCTTTATTTTGTCAGAATTATCTGTTTGTTTCCCACTAAACATACATGTGTTCCTTCAGAGGTCTCTGGGCTTCTGTCAGGTTGCAAAGGAAAACCCTCACGTCATAAATGTGCTGCAACTGGAACATTGTAGCTCACCATCATCATTTCATGCTGGAGAGGCTGCACACGAGACTGCCAAATAAAGTAGCAGATGGTGAAATAAACATGTTCACATAAGTGTCATGTTTACATTACGACCAATTAGCACCAAAGCTGATGAATTAAATGTCATGCGATCAGTGAGTGAATGCAGATTGTATGTATTCTCATTACAAGAGGTCTGGGTGAGTTTTTCTGACCAGTGAGAAAGAGGTTCTTAGGCACTAGGCTTTTTGAGCACACCACACCACAAACGTATAGACTAAAGAATTCTAATCACAAGACAAAGGGTTTCCTGTTTTCATCACCACATTACTGTTCAATTCCTTTGAGCGGTTCAGACAACTGCACTGCTGCATGCTTTGGCCTGAGAACATTGTTGCTTGGGAACGGGAGGTTGCATTTCTCATGTTTGAGGTGGAACAGCGTCGATGCTCCACTGTGATGTAATCAGTCTTCAAATACAAACACTCCTGAAGGATGCTCTTCCAGCCCCTCTGTGGTGTGTCGGTGGATAGCTCCAGTGCAACCGAAAAGCTTTGCAGAGTCATTGGAGGAGTCCAGGCAGCATTTATTCAGACTTCAGGCAATACATGTTTTATTGAAGACATTTCTTAAGGTTAACGTTTGAAGAACGAGGCCAGTAGGATACAAAAATGATGATAACGAGTGTGTGGATGAGAGCAACTGAGCATTAGAGATGAACAAAGCATGAGAATTACATTTGCTCATCAGAGAACACACAACAACAGTACAAATGACCTTACTCTTCTTCAGAGACAGACTTCTCGTCTTCACCTCTGCACTCTTCTTTGACAACAGTCTTTCAAATACCACACATTTGTGCAAAGAACACATAGTGATTCTGTGCTTTGTCGTCTCATGAGTGTGTGATTATCCAGCTGTTCCTCAGAGAAGACCTCAGGTCAGGTTTCTCTGAGGAAAAACTGAATTCTAATTATGTTAGAATGTATGTTACGTAAGTTACTAAATCAAATTTCTCAATGTCGGACTAACACACCCAGATAATGTGATTGAGACAATGCATATGGGTGTTTGACAGATGCACCACAGCCGCCTCCCTCTGCATCAACCTGGGAATCATAGAAGAATAAGACAATAACAACAAAAACATGGTGACATTCAGGCCACTTCATGTTTTTTATGCTCGGTCACCTTAAAGAATTGAAGTTTTGAAGTTGAAGTTCATGGATGGTAGAAAGACACAGAATGGTGCACATCACATAAACAACTATCCATCCATCCAGATGTTGCCCGTGTGCAAAGACAGTGTAGCAGCTTGATGTAACTGCACTGAGCGTGAGTATGGATATTGGCCTCAGTAACATTGTTTCCTCAAATAAAATCTATCTTTATTAACAAATGACTGCTTTGTACTGTTGGAAATGATGTCACATGATGTTACGTGAGCGTCTTGTTTCAATTGACTTGTTGTTTAAAGACACATTGTCCCCTTGATCCTTGAGTGTTCTGTGAGATTAACCCAGCAGATCGTGGGAGCCATTTAAGTGGACGAGAGTGTGATCCAACAAGTGTGCCCAATCTGGCTAATACACACACACACACACACACACACACACACTTAATCTCAGGCTTATCTGTCAGCATTCTGGGACACAGGCTGCAGACGACAGGCAGGTATGACAGGCCAAGACATGC
The DNA here is from genome assembly GCF_958295425.1 of Solea solea. NCBI lineage: Eukaryota > Metazoa > Chordata > Actinopteri > Pleuronectiformes > Soleidae > Solea > Solea solea. Next base: position 30,544,654 of record NC_081140.1, on the reverse strand, counting down.
TGATAAGAGATATGACTGGCCTTTGACAGATGGTGTGTGTGTGTGTGTGTTTAAAATAACACTTGTCTTGTTTATGGTGGCATGTCTTCCTCACAATGACGCACATTATGTCCCTGTAATGTAAATGATTAAATTTCATGGTGAAGACATATTTCTAGGTTAAGATATGTTTAGGTTCAAGTCCGGGTGAGATATTTAGTTCAGGTTTGTATTAGTGTAGTTAATAGAGGAACTAAAAGATAAGTCGGTCAGAAATTATCACAAGTAATCAGACTTTAAATCAGATCACTGAGGAATGTTATTCCAACTAGAATAATTAGATTTTAGTGGTCTAACATGTTTACATGACACTCAGAAAACCATTCTATTGTCTTAGTCTGACTAAACTCTGACTTTTAACATGCGTGTTAATGCACTGCATGTTGACTGTGCCTGAGACAACACTCACTTTCAGTGAAAACTACACCAAAGGCTCAGCTAATAACATGCATGTTACCTTACCTCTGTGACATCTTAAGAACATGTTTGGCAGCTCTTTCCACGTGGAAACTGACCTTTGCAAACAACTCACTTTCCTGCACCAAAAACCCAAAGTGCTGCAGTTTGATACGTGTCACTTAATTAATCTGAACAAAGGATTTCAAACGCCAACATCAGAGTGCTGTGGGTTAAGATCACTGATCAACTCTATGAGCTTTGGTAAGAGAAGAGAATACGACTTTTAAACCACAAAATAAAGCAAAGGCAAACATTGTAGACATAAACTGGTTTAGATTTGACAAAGTATGCCTTTTATTCAGTGGCTAAAATCCTGCCGCCATGTGTTCAGGGTTCAGTCGATGGAGAGACAATGAGAAAATGAACATGCGCTCATAAGTCAACACAGTGTATGTTGGCAGGTGTTTGAGTGTGTTTCTCTGTGTCACTTTGTTCTGCTCAAGGGTGTGAGGCTTCCATTACACCTTCCACCGGGGTAATTACCAAAATGAGGCCAGCACACTCAGGTGGGGGCTTTCCATTACCCTTACATGTAACAAAAGTCCATGTGTGTGTGTGTGAGTGTGTGTGTGATCCTATCATAGCTGCTGTGAATGTGTGTTTTTATTAATAATGCTTCAGATGTTTTGCTGTTTGTCCATTACCATGACTCTTAAGAAGTCATTATTATAACAGGTATTGTATTAAGTGGATTAGGTAATAGCTTGGATGTCACTGCGTGTGTGTGTGTGTGTGTGTGTGTGCACATGTGAGAATGAGCAGCTACGATACAGCAGTTTGAATAACCCTTGTGTGGATGTGAGTGGGTGGGAAAGGTGAACAAAATGGGGGGGGGGGGGCAGAGAGGCTGACAGTGAGAAAAAGTCTCAGTGTGTGTGTGTGTGTGTGTGTTTGTGTCCTGTTCTACTGTAAGCCTAGACGTAATCCAGAACAGGAAGCAGGGCAGGGCGTTACAGTAGGTGTTAAAGCTCCACTGCTTTCCTGAAACACTGTGGTTGACTGTTTCACTCAGTGCCCACTAATATGAGTTTCAGTGCTGTAACCCACAGAGCGCCTCCAACCACCATCGCTGGTGTAGAAACCCACCAACTGTACACTCAAGGTCACTCTGTGTGGAGACACATCATTTACAGAAATGTGTGATTGTGTGCAACAGTGCATTTAAAGCATAGACCACATCTTTTCATGTGTGGTTATAAGGCACTGACACGTGGTTACCGCTAACTGAGCCGGTCCCACCTCCATCTCACTCCCTGCATTGGGAAGCAGCTTGAGACAGAGCTGTCAGTGAAGTCAGTCAGTCTGACACAGTCACTGACTGAAATACAGCGGCAGGGTTTGTGATGCAGCTCACGATCAGCAGGGCTGAATACACCAGACTCCTCTGATCAATATGGAGATTCTAGACATTTCTCTGGTTGTTGTCAGAGATTAACACAAGTTTTTAGGATTGTAAAGTCTTTTTAACTGATCTACAGTTTGGCACTGTTCGGCTTGACTCTTGTGTGGGACCAGGTACTATGCTAGTGGCAACACAACCTAACCGTGCCGAGGCGAGCCAGTGGAAACACGGCGTTAGTGCTGTGTCCGTCATCTGACCACACTTCAAAAAAGGGGAAAATAAAAACGCAGTTTTAATTTAAAAGCATGTAAAGACACCTGAGTTTACAGCACATATACAACCTGGAATATGAAAGTTGCCGCTTCACTGATTTTAAATGATAACGTTAAATGTTTTGCAGCAGATGTTCAGAGTTTTGTTTTCTGATGACATTCGTCCCACTCTGAGCACAGTATCGCTGAATCAGCCCAAAAGACGACCATGTGATACATCACAACATGTCAAGAGTTTCCCGGTAAAACAACTGCTGCCTTGTAAAGGATGATCATTTACTTCCTTCACCGAAGACTACAGCGGGAACCCAGCTGTGTCTTCACAAGAACAGGACACGTCAGCACCATCTCTCTGGCAGGCCTGTCGGACAGAGTCTGGACCGCTGGACAGCTACCTGTCAACAAGATGTTGGAGCGTTGTCACCCACAGACCTCCCACCCTCTCTTCATCTGCTGATAATGACCCTGCTGCTACTTTTCACTCTTTTACTCACTTGAGAAAGACATAGTTAGCTGCTCTGTTATGTTATCTTGTGCAGTTTACCCTCCTCAAACAAACCTCCATCATTTGTTTGTCACCTTCATGGAACCCCTTGATGTTACACCATTGTTTTTACATCATTTTATCTGAAATGAATGTATCATAGTTTAAGTGGACCCTCAACATTTCACCGTGAGCATCAGCGGACGTGGTTGTTCATCTCTATGTTGGCCATGGTGATGATGGTCACCTGTGTGTACCCTGACTTACTTACTTACTCACTCCCATGTGGAGGATGAAGTGGGAGAAAAATCTATGAATGGTCAGAGTGAGGATGGATGATAGCAGGTCTGAACTGGGCCTTATATGATACCAGGTCTGAACTGGGCCTAAATGAAAAGCTAAACCTTGGTCAGACTGCCAGATGCTGTGAGTGTTTATTGGTGGGTGCATGGTGTTGGGGGTGGGATTAGACAGTAGCCTGTGAAGATGAGTGAGTGGACAATTGGAGCTGGTGTGAGGGCAGAGGCGGGGCTTCACTGTGTTCACAGAGAAGTCACTGGATGTGCGACTCTTGATGGAGTTACGTTGGCTTACTGTGAATCTGGTGCCAGAAGAAAGAGTCAGCACACACTCCTGTGTTCACTCCTGTGTTCACTCCTGTGGGCACTCCTGTGTTTCGAGTCTCACTAAATGACTGTTATGGTCAAGTAAAGTGTTGCAGGAACAATGGAAGCATGCATTTGTTCAGAACCTTCTCGTTGTTGCTGCAAAGACTCAGTTTCCCCAGAGAGGTCATTAAAGTTTCATCTCATCTTAAGTGCTGGAAAAGTTGCTTTGAAAGCATAATATATAGCTCATTAATTTTCTGAGGAAATACATGAGATTACACTCTTTTCTGTAGAGATTTAGGTTTTTCTTCTGGATCATGAGAAGCCAAGTGAGTGTTAAACATGAGGCACTGGTCATTAAATGGTCTGTTTCTACTACGAAAATATTAAGCAGCCTGACATCATTTGTCATTTGTCTTTTCTTTGGAATGACTTACGGCGTAAGAGAAAATAAAGCTCTAAAATACACACACATGCTCCAGTAATAATATGATACATGATTGTAGATTAACTGTATTTCCAGATAATGACACCGCTTCTACAATTGGCTAAAGCTTCTGCACTCACTCACTCACTCACTCACTCACACTGCACTTCCTCCACCCACTGACTTCCTGTGTATTCATGTGTTTGTCCAGGACGTCCACACATGAAGGTGTGAGTACACATGAAGGACGGCTGAGTAATGTTAGAATACACATAATACACCAAACGTCTCCAGCTGTAATCAGACCAGACATGAGGTTCTATGAACATTACTTTTAATATCTGTGTAAACATGTTAGTCTGACTTCAACTGCACTAAATCAAATGTCTCAAAGTTGGACTGACACACCTACATCTACACCAGAGTCACATGACTATTACAGGTAGTTACAGAAGGCAACAGTGACAAAAACAGGGAGGAAATCCAGACCGGGAATGTTCAGACTGATGAGAAGAACAAATCTATGTACGGTCATATTTTGAAGTTAAAGAGGTAACAACGCTGCCACCTAGGGTCAGGTCACGACCTCTGGATTTATGTCGGCAGTCTTTGTTTGTTGACAGTCTGTGTTTAAGTTTTAAGTTTGTAGTTTTTTTCTTGCATATTTTGTTTAAGTTTAACTTCCTGTCCTGGCTGCCCCGCCCTCATGTGTTTCACCTGTGTCTTGTTACCCCTGCCCCCTGCCTCCCTGGTGTATGTGGTGTACCTCGGTTTGTTTTGTTGCAGTTGTCTTTGTTGAGTTTCCTGAGTGAAAGGGTTAGGGTTAGAGTGAATGCCACTCAGACACATTCCCACTGGTGGAAAACCCGTTCAAACCAGTGATTAAATACGTTTTTAGATATAATGGAGAAGTTATTTTTTTATCATTCAAGTTAAAAAAGATTAAACTGAACCAAACTCTATATGGACTGAGCTACGTCAACAATTTAGATAAAACAAAAGTGTAAAGACGGTCAGTCACCATGGTGGTCATTATAGAAGGATCAATGATCACTCAGCTTCATTTGTTTTACATGACATGGAACAAGAGAAATTTGAACCTTATGTCTCCATGACAACGGAGCAAACCCCCATCTGTTGTTGAAGACACAGTGATATGACTGAGAGCTCCACAACTACTACTAAATGGACCTTGACGTGAGATTTTTTGAGGCATTTGAGTTGTTACAGTTGAACATTTTATATAAATAAACCCAAGAAAGTCGCTGTAATGTGGATTTTCCTTTGGGCTGCGACAGAGTCCAGAGTCCAGCTCCCCCACATCATTAACATGGTGAACGTTTGAGCTGAGCACTGGAAGCATGGACAGAGTAGGAGCTCTTGAATGTTTGTCCACATATGAGGCATGAAACAGAGCCGCGAGGCAGCAGATTTTCAAATCAGGCTTTGTTATTGTAGGAGGCCGAGGACGAGAACAGATGCTTCGCTTATTCAATCATGCCTGTCACGACCCAGACGGCTCTCTACTGCCACCACTCAGTCTGTCTGTGTGTGTCTGTGTGTGTGTGTGTGTACATCTGGCGGTGAGCTCTAATCTAAGCCAGGTGGTGGAAGACCCCATCACTGTTGTCATGAATGTGACAACAAACTGTCAGGCACCTAAACGCCCCACACTGACCCCACAATGAGGAGGAAATGTGTTTGTTGATATCTTCTTGTGTGTGTGTGTGTGTGTGTCCTTGATCTCACTATCCACAGAAGCCCACCCATAAGTCGGCAGACTGGGGCAATCAGGGTCCTGGTGGAGTGTCAGTGGATGTCAGAGGGCTCTTTACCTACCATGACAGATGGGAGTGGGGTCACCAGAGAGGCACACTGTTCTTTTAACACCATCTTACACCAACAACACACACACGCGTGTCAGTTTCCCCTCTCTGTTGTGAATGGAATCATTTATCTTCCACACTCATGTTTCTAGTTTATCTTTTACAAACTGAATGCAGTGGATTTTGAGATGAATGGTCATTTCCTGACTGCACTTTTCTCTTCACATCTCATTTTGAAAGCATTACTGCACCTGAACCACAGCAACACAATCTGTCGAGCTCCAATAATAGAAACACTCAAAGAAAAAGGAAGTCGCCTGATAATCTCCACCAACTAACAGACGTCGTTACCATGACTGTGTCCATAAATATGTCGACGAATGTCTGCTTTTACTTCAAGAGTCACATTTCCTCAGAGAAAAAGCTCAGTCTTGGTGTGTTGAAGTGAGACTTGAGGTTCTGACACATCATCAGTGGAACACACGCCTACTGCTGTCCCACTGTGCTGAAAACCTTACTCAGAAACAAGGCAACACTGATTGTGGCCACTGAAGAAGACTTGCTTCAGTCCACAATATCTCAAGAACGCTGCTTTCTCTTGCCATAAGAACACCTTTTCTTTGTAAACTCACAGGGACACAGGACCTGCTGCATCACTGTGATTTAAAATCAGTGATTTCCATCAATCAGGAGTTTTCTCTGGAGAGTGAGTGATTTATAAAACAAAGTTTTCATTCAAAATGATCTCACTGTTGTCTGCAGTGTGATAAGGCGACACTCGTTATAAACACATGTTATAAAGTGAGTCTATTGTTCAGTGGTTAAAGTCTGTATGTTATTCAACTGTGTGACAGAGACGTTCTTCCCTTGTACTTAGTTTGTATTAAACCTGAAGACCTTTAAGCAGCGGCAGTGCTTATCAGTCATTACACTCCAGACGACCAGGTGATAGTTGTAGTAACATTCAAATATCTAAATGGAATAAGGTATGAAAGAAGGCGTGCAGGTCTAACTGTGCCGCACACACCCAGTGTAAGTGCAGTGTCCCATGGCCATGAAAATCTGTCCCCATGTTTTCACTGAGAGAAACCACAGGAGTGTGCAGCTGATGGAGGGGATGACTTTTTGTTTTTTATGTTTTAGTATCATAAAGGTTAAGGTAAAAAACAGCTGAAATGTGAATATGGTCGGCAGCGAAGGAGACATCTGTTGGGATAATCTACGTCACGGCAATGTGACGACGCATCGTGATAACATCCAGACTCCTGAGGATCCAGCCCTTGAACTGGTTCTGCATGTGAGGTGCTGTCAGCATTACCTCATGCAACAAACCTGATCTATCCCATTAAGAAACTTTAGGAAACATTATTGGCCACTGCAAATGTATATTTCCTATTTCCAACACTGTAGAGCTTAACTCTGAGATGCGTCAGGATGTATTAATTGAGCCGATATGCAATCACAAACAGAAAGGAGTTGACTTTGTGCAGCTGAGTGAGCGAACGGGAAGACAAATGACTTTCAGATATGACTTCAGGCTCAGAGGCCATTAATGTAGATAATTACGCACATGGATGTCCTTGGGGTAGCGTGTGTAATACATTAAATCTACACCATAATCACTTACATGCTGACAGAAGTTCCACTGCCTAGAGAACTTACTCTGATCCTTTCAAAAAGCAAAATAAACGCTCCACACTGTCGGTCTTTCACAGATAAATAAGCATGTAAGCAAACACACGGTTCTCGCACTTCCCTAGTTTGCAGTATTGCACCAAATTAAAGGGAATTTATTCATAATTTACTGCTTGCTGAGTTTCTAATGTCGAGTGCTTATCAATTCGGAATTAGTGAATGAATGGGGAAGCTTATGATTCCATAAGTCAGCTGCCCTCGTCCAATCTTTATCTTTGAAAAATGGAGTTTCATGTCGCACACAACACCAGTTCCTCTGCACTGGCGTCAACAACAGGATCCAACAGAATCTAACACTCCTCTGTGAGACTACCTGCAGCACCGTGACTCTGGTTTGGTTGGCATGGAGGAACACTCCCGACTCCCTGTGTGTCACATCCTTGCTGCTGCTGCTGCTGATGATGATGCTGCTGATGCTGCTGATGCTGCTGCTGCTGCTGCTGCTGATGCTGCTGCTGCTGCTGCTGATGATGCTGCTGATGCTGCTGCTGCTGCTGCTGTTGTGATGGCTGTGGGCCAGGCAGCGACACAATCAGCCTCTGCCTTTAGCTCAGCTGCAGTAACTCTGCTGCTTTGACTCTGATAACATATTATTATGTATATTATGTAAATGCTAAAGCAGTCTCTGGCTCTGTTGACTGTGCATGTTCATGTAGAGTCTGTGATCACTTTACATTCATTAGTACAAGTACACAAGTAGTAATAAGTACAAGTACAGCAGATCTGTTTAAACCGCTTGTTGCTGCACATTTGTCTTTGTTTGAACCTCCAGAGAAGAAGACTTTCCTCTGTAATGGTGCGATCCACTATAGAATCTATTAGGATCCACTTGACTCAACTCTCTATTACTTCATGAAACTGCAGTGACACACACACACACACACACACGTGAGAGGCAGAGCAGGACAACTCATACAGTGGTTTATACAGATACAGCAATAAAAATCATCAGGTTCTCAATAGTATTTCAATTCGGGGGGGACGTGAAAACATTTCTGTCCTCTGGGGGGGGCATGACAGAAAATAATAGAGAACCACAGCTCTAATCCTACACACCACTCTATCAGCAAAGACGGATGGAAGGAAGGAAGCTTTATTTGTCCTGAGGGGGTGATTCAAGGTGGTCTGAGGGAGAAAGAAAGAAAGAAAGAAAGAAAGAAAGACAGAAAGTAAGATAATGAACTCATCTCCAACAAGTCTCTTATGTGTTCATTGTAAACAAATCATTGGCAACATGGCTGTCAAATGTGCCGTGTGCTAATAAGAGCGTTGGAGCTGCAAACAGAGATGACAGCAGCCTCTTTGTGTCTCTGTGTGAAATCCATTCATGTAATTGTGTCGTATGACATGTATGAAATCAACGACAATGCCTCGCTGCCTCAGCCCATTTAGCGACGTGATGGACTGACACACTGATTTGAGGGGGTGGGGGGGTGAGACAGGAATCAGAGGAGACGGAAGACAGCTGCGATGATGGTTTTACACACACACACACACACACACACACACACACAGGAAGCTTCTTTAACAATGAAATATAACCAAAATTACAAAGTTCAACCGACCAGACACATGACTCAGAGACCATTTATGCAAATTCTTATGTGCTAACATGCTGATGTTTTATAGGGATAATATTTAACTTGATAACATATAATGATTTGCCAAAAAAGTGGGCTACAATTTAATCATTTCCATCGTGTGGAACAGTTCGGTTTACCATTTCAAACAGCACCGTACCGTGATGAAAAACAGCTATAGTGCAAGGCAGGACCAAGAAGTCTGGGGCTTCTTCAGAGTGTGTGATTTATGTTGTTTTATATTGAACTGTCATTTACTAAAAGCTCTATACTCATATAACAATGTATTATTGTAATAATCCATTCAATAATGATAGATATTTCACTCTGGACTGATTGATCCAGTCATCGAACAGTCTGAACTAAAATAAATGACATTTTCACGTCCCAAATAACCTGAGCAAAATAATTGCAAGTAATGTTGCAGCAGGCAGAATTCATTTCAGTCTTATTGATCAAATAATCCATAATAACCTTTAAAACAACACTTTTGTCCACATTGCAGATTAGTGGCTGATACTGTTGCCTCACAGCAAAGAGGTCTGTGTTTGGGACTGTGGAGCTGGTCTCCCTCTTGCAGCTATAACAGCTTCCAGTTTTCTTGGAAGACGTTCCTGAAGATGTTGAAGTGTTTTATGTGAATCTGTGTCCATTGGTTCCGTCGAGCATTTATGAGGTCAGGCACTGATGAAGGTCTGGCTCTCAGTCTTTGTTCCAGTTCATCTCAAAGGTGTTCAGCAGGGTTGAGGTCAGGTCAGTCAAGTTCTTCCACACGTCTTTATAAAGTTCCGTCATCAAACTGTTGCTTCAAACTTGGAAGCAAAGCATTGTCCACAATGTCTTGGTTTGCTGGAGATTCAGTAGAGATAATGGGCCTCGCCCAAAGTCACCTGAAACACCTGAGTTCATAATAAACTGTCCTCCTTGTCAACATCCATGAACCTTCTCTGTGGTCTTCCTCTTTTGCACCCATCGTCAATGTCCCTCAGTGTCCGTCCTCTGCACAAGACCAAACCATCTCAATCTTGTCTCTCTTACTTTATCTCCGTACTGTTCGACCTGAGCTGTCCTTCAAACATGCTCTTTTCTAATCTTGTCTAATCCTCGTCACTCCCAACAACAACCTCAGCATCATCAGCTCTGTGAGGGCTTTAATAGTCATGTGCAAAGACGTGTGGTGTTCAAATAACAATAAACAAATAAGAAGGTAAACCAGCCAACCAAACTGTGCAGCTCCTCAAGGTCAAAACCGTACCACGACATCATGTCCTTGTCACGTCTGTATTATGGGATGCAGGTGTGACTGCACCAGTGTTAATGATGGCTCCGCCCTCTCCCAGGGTTAAAACCATTCCCTGGTTCAGTTCTCCAGCCTCATCCCTCAGAACCAGAACGCCGCACCATCGCTCAGTGGCACACAAGTCAGAGGAGCAGAGACACGTCACATTTATCTCACTCAGCCGAAGGTCAATGACTCCAGCCACAAAAGTCACATGATCAGTGAAGGGAGGAGTCACATGATCAGTGAAGGCAGGAGTCACATGATCAGTGAAGGCAGGAGTCACATGATCAGTGAAGGCAGGAGTCACATGATCAGTGAAGGCAGGAGTCACATGATCAGTGAATGTAAAGCAGGGAGAAAGTGACGACTGTCAGAAAATCACTTTCATCACGTCATAAATATGTTGTTTTTTTGTCTTCTAGCAACGTCAGCTTAAAATAAATCAATTTGTCACACTTTGGTTTATGAACAAACACGTTGAAAAGCTGCACTTTGAGTTTAGTGTTAATTAGAAAAACATGCTAATACACTGAGCAGCAAATGTGCTGCTGTTATGAGACAGTGTGTTGAAGTACGTCGACTAAATCGGTGACTTTAACATCAAATGTCGTGTGCCTGTGTGAGTGTGTGTGTCTGTGTGCATGTGTGTGTGTGTGTCTGTGTGCATGTGTGTGTGTGTGTGTCTGTGTGCATGTGTCTGTGTGTGAGTGTGTGTGTGTGTGAGTGTGTGTGAGTGTGTGTGTGTGTGTGTGAGTGTGCGTGAGTGCGTGTGTGTGTCTGTGTGTGTGAGTATGTGAGTGAGTGTGTGAGTGTGTCTGTGAAAAGAACTATGAACAAATAACAAACATCAGTTACAATGACTCAGCAGTTTAGTAACCTGAGAGGACACAGAGGTCTGTGTGTGAGCACATGAGTCATGTGTTCATGTCGACAAACTTCCTCAATGACTGAAGGCAGATAGTGATGTCACTGATGTGTGTGTGTGTGTGTGTGTGTGTGCTTTCACTTTCACACACATGACACAGCATGAGGCTGCGTCACAGTCCTGCATGTGAGTGTTAACTACAGACACATGGATCCTCTCAGTGTCAGTCACACAGCAGCCGACGGGCGACTGACAGACGACTGCGGTCGATAACATCTTCATAAAAGCATTGATAGAGAAACAATGAAGCCACACTTTATTAAAGTAAAAACACTCAAACTTAACAAACAAATGACCTCCAACAGTATCCAGGTGTTCAAATGAAGGGAAAACACACTGACCATGAGAAATAGGATTATTTATAGCAAGCATTTAGTATAAAACATGATGAATGAATGGATATATGATGGGATGATTTTTATAGTTTGAGACCTCAGGGTCAGAGTAATGACAGTGTGTCGGTCACGACCCATTTGTTATCCAGGTGATTTTTGTCTTTGGACTTTTTTGGGCTTTGTGTTTTCTTTCATCTGGGACTTTTATTTGATGTGTCTGGGTTTCATTTCCTCATTTTATCTTCTAGTTGTTCCTTGTGGATTTTCTGTATGTTGGTTCATTTTCTCTCATTTTCCTGCTCTTCCTGGTTCCTGTTTCAGGTCAAATGAGTTTTTGCAGCTGTGACTTAAAACCAGGGGAGTGGATCTGCATAAACATGAAGGGGTTTCTCTGGTCACATGAAGCATTTTCTGATCAATAATGTTTTCAGTTCAGCAGCAGGTGAAAGTGTGTGTAAAGAATGTGTCACAGTGTGACCTCAGGACACTGGAGACACAAAGCAGCGTCCAAACGTTCCTTATTGACGTCTTCAGCGTCTTCGTCCTTATACTCCCCCCCCAGTCGTATTTAACATCAGAAAGGACCTGGCATCTTCAGTGCGTTACTTTAAGTCCCACGAGTGGAGTCCACCTCAAGTCACTTACCAAACGCTTAATCACGTTTTGGGATGTCGACCCTCGTCTCCACCGCGGTCACTAATCCTCCCTGTGCCTCCACGTCACTTTTGTCTTGTGCTAAGACTGAAGCTTAAGAAGGCTTACAGTCTTCTTCCTGAGAGGCACAACAACGGCCTCTTGAAATTAGACTGAGCCCCCTGTGAGCCGGGGGGGGGGGGCGGGGCAGGGGGCGGGGTTCCCCAATCACGGCAATATTTTGAATCATATAGCACGAGATTTATTTAGGAGGAAACCCAGCTGCCAAGCTCAGGAAGTGAGGCTGTATATAAACATTCACATCAGCACAATCCTGTAAGTGTGTGTGCGTGTGTGTGTGTGTGTGTGTGTGTGCGTGTGTGTGCGTGCATGTGTGTGTGTGTGTGTGTAGCACCTCACATCACAGGGTAATCACTTTTAATTGGTTCCGTCTGATTATTATTTATTATCATTTCCTCCAAAACCTTTTTTTCCCTCCAACAAGCCTCTGGATATGCACTCAGGAAACAGATCGTAATTATTAATGGATGAAGATAAACTGCCGGGGTCACCCAGGGTGTGTGTGTGTGTGTGTGTGTGTGTTTAAGTGTCATTAATGAGCCAAAAGTGGAAGAAAAAGTGAATCCAAAATGAATTCAACTGTCAGAAATGCATGAATGATGAAAACAGTCACAGATGTGAATCAGATGTTTTCCAGTATAATAATATATAATAATGCAACTCTGTCAATGAAAGTGAGAAATAATAGAGATAATACTTTTGTTTTTCACCAGGTCGCCAACAGTTTCTACACAGCACGAGCTGCTGCTGTTCCTCAGGGTATAAACATACAGATAATATTATAAACTCATTTATTTCACCTTCTGTTAGTGTAATAATAAATGGATCCATTTATTATCATCTCTTTAAAAATAAAAACAACCCATAAAATGACGTTATTTCAGCAGACAAAATAGCTGCTGTTATTTATCATCATCCTGCATTTTAAAGTTAATGTCTTTAAATGGACTTTGGCTTAAGAAAGTTGCATTGTGGTCTCACATGCATGGATGATTTCATACAACAAAGGTTGGTCTGTGTGTCTGTTGATGTTTGAAGCACAGGAAACACTTTCAGAACTTCGTTCACTCTTCTTCACTCTCTCTCAAAATGTGCTTTTAACCTCATGGTGCATGACAATGAGCAGTGTAATGAGGCAGGATCCAATTCACCACAGTCAAATACATCATTACCACGGGTCAAACAAACCTGTTCAAACCCAGGTTTCACTCATTTAACGACTCTACAGTTTTATCAGCTTCAGCTCTGATCTGCATTAGTGGGAACTTCTAACTTCTATCTTCTTTTGTCTTTTATATTTGATTTTATAATCACTATCAGAGGTCACCAAGGTTGTCCAGAGTGAGAGCTGAATCATAGACATTCTATTGAGGTGTGAGCTTCCCCATCATGTCTCAGAGTAGACTTTCAGGAGATCTTTGCAGGGAGACGAGCTCCCTTTCGTTCCCCTGTAATTCAAACCATACTCTCAATGAACAGTTAGGAGACACAGGGCTGAAAATAACAGGTCAGATCAAGGAAACAGGAAAAAAGGGACGGTGTTAGGGGGTCACCCTGACTTTACAGATCCCGGGTTTACCCACTCGTTTTAGTGTGAAAGGGGCTCAAGCTTATTCGGGGGGAGGGGGCTCTTTCAGATACACCCATGGGTGGCTTAGACACGTCCCTGCCACATGCACAGGACACGTCCACACACTCTTTTCAGGCCAGTGAAAGAGGTTCCAGACAGTTGGCTTTAGGGGCCTGCTGGGCTGCAGGTGTGTGAGGAGGAAGGGGGATGTTGATTGAGGTTGTGCATGGGGGGGCGTGGGGGGGGGGGGGGGGGGGGGATGTTCCCACCCAAGTTCCCTGCAGCTAAAAGTGCTCAGGACAATTCTTTAGACACTGAGTACACAAAGAAGCACAGAAAAAGCACATAGACACTTGTGTTGTAGCCTGAAGGTGTTAAAACTACACATTGATTTCTTCTTCTTGCTTCTCCTTCACTGCACATGTGATTTGGCTGCTGTGTTTGGTCGCAGGCATTCCTTTCATTCAGAGAGATAAGAGCGGCCTCCAGACATCCCCGATGCCCCCCTGCTTTGCTCTTTTATTACCCAACTTAAAGGGATAGATCAGTGTGGTGTGTGCATGATGTGTACTGACTCAGATGACAGTGGAAACCTTTCTTACACATGCAGGTAGACCTAGCTAAAGGCTCAGCTAATATAATCTACGCTTGCTTTATTTAGGCATTAGACGACTTTTCCTGTCTGGGAATGAAAGTGTGTTTCACTCTCTAAACTCAACTCACTGTCCACCAACAAAGTCACGTAGTTCCACAGCAGCTGCTTCCACCCATACATTCAAATGAGTTACTTTGTGATTTCAGTGTTTGAGAAATGACCGCAGTGAATGAAGCAGCAGCAGCAGCAGCAGCAGCAGCAGCAGCAGCAGTCGACCACCAGCTCCTTTAAACACCAATGTCTTTCTCTAAGGACAAACTATTTCAGTCAGAAAACTCACTGAACATATGCTTTAGCTAGTGTAGACTTAAGATCTGTAATATCTACTGAGACTGCAGGTTGTAACTCAAATGTCTCTTTTTACGCCTCGAGTTTGTTCTAAACAAGTTTAATTGGGCAAAGATTTGACAAACACCACAGTAGCCATGATTTAATTGAGGGTGAGCGTCTCACAGTCAGCACAGTCAGCATTGACTCGAGCTCTATTCACACTAAAATGAGTGGGTGGAGCCAGGATTTTTAACCCCATGTGGAGCCACTGAAAACGACAATTACACTAACGGCACTCCTGTGTTTTTCACCTGCACAAGCATTGTGATGTCACTGAGAAAAACAACAGCCCTTGTCTCTGTCTTTAAAACAATCATTTAGAGCAGCCATTCCAAACCTCTGAGGCCCACACACAAACCTTAAACCCCGACTCTGATCAACACACCAGACTAGGATTAACAATTCTTATTTTGTGAAAATGGGGAAACACAAACTTTATTTCTGATCTTTTATCAAAGGTAATTAAAGCTGCTCCATGTAACATTTTAAAGGTTTAGCTCACACTGAAATGTGTAGTTTTCCATCAAGGTAAATAATAATTTACAATTTATGAAAATGAACAAATTGACATGATGTGCAAATGTTGGGCCTGTATGCTGAGAGGCTGACACAGGACACTTACACACAGAAACTGTAACACAACAGGACCCAGCATCAACATGAAGAGGCAGAAAATATCACTTTTCAATCAATTTGAACTGAATTACAAAACTGAAAATTATAAACACATATGTATTCATATTTAATGAGCCTTCATGGCCCACCTGCAGTACCGACACAGCCTCAGGTAAGATCCTAACAAACACTGATGCTAATTGGTTTGCTAACAGCTATGCTAACAGTCATCAGATGCATGTGTGTTGTAGCTTGTGCAGGAAATAGCACATTTCTGGCATAAATAGAGCACATGAAGAAGAAATTAGAGAGCGAACCCAACATTGAGCCAAATATAACCTTGCATGCATTGCAGAGTCATGTGACCAGCGAGTGAATGCAGATTAATCACATCACACGTAAACCTTTTGATCACTGAGGCTGACGTACATCCACACTTTTCACAATCAGCAACTACACTGTTGACTTCAGTGTGTTTTAACCCTGTTGTGTTTCTCTCTTTCTTTGTGTCTTCATTCATTTATTCATTATTACAGTTTCCTTGATCCTTTGGTCCTGAACCATTTATCACAGCAGACTCTAATTCAAACAGGAAAGTCAGACTGTGCTGAAAAATAGCATTCCATCTGTGTGTGTGTGTGTGTGTCTGTGTGTGTCTGTGTGTGTCTGTCTGTGTGTGTGTGTGTGTGTGTGTGCACTCTGGTCGTGTCACGATCCCATCAACCTCTCAGTCTCTCCCAGTCTGACCTGTGACATAAAGAAACTCACAAACCCAGTTAAGGAGTCACGTTTGTGTACACATGGACCCACACACACACACACACACACACACCTAACACATGCAAACACTCACATTTATATCAGTGCATTGATCCCCACACACACACATGCAGTTGTCCAGGTGCAACGTGTCTCACTGATAAAGTCCCAGCAGCAGGAGCAGCTTCAGCAGCAGCAGCAGCAGCAGCAGCAGCAGCAGGAGCAGCAGCAGCAGCAGCGTCACAGACCCAGTCTTCAGATAGAGTCTAATGGATGTGTGTTAATATGGGAAGCGCGGCGGCTGTACATGTAAACATTTACACTGGTGACCACAGGCCGCCTTCCTGTCTGCACTCTGTGCTTCTTATCGCTCAGAGTTTGTTGGAGCTCAACATGTCAGACATGACATCACACCTCAGAGTTTATACATCACTGACATCTGCAACGCATCACGTCAGAAAGATGAAATCCTTATTTAGATTATTTATGGAAACATTAGATTAGGATTAAATTAAAGGTCACACATCAGAGAGCAGTGTAGGTCATCCTGTGTGGTTGTGGTCATTTACATTTAAAATGTAATAAAGATATAAATGGGGAAGTTGGGCTGTCCTAATGAATGGAAGTCAATGTGGAGTGTGTGTGTGTGTGTGTGTGTGCGTGCGTGCGTGCGTGCGTGCGTGCGTGTGTGTGTGCATGTGTGTGCGTGTTAATGTTTTTCTAGTCCATGTTCCAGTTGCTGCGACACAGAAATGTGTGGAATGCTTGTGATGAAAGACTTTTGTCAGCGCAGCAACTGCAAAATAATGGAAATCATTTTCTAACCACAAGCTACTAAACATGCTGCAGCTTAACTACTGTTCATACACGCGCACACACACACTCGCACACACACACACACGCACACACACAGACACACACACGCATACACACACGCACTCAAACCTTCTGCTAAGTCTAAAAAAAGCTAAATGAGTTGGATGAGAGCGTGTGTAACTTTGCCTTAAGCTGCTGTTGATTTAGTGATTTGGCTGTAAGCTCATCATGCTCAGCAGCACCTGTGACTGTGCAGCTGTTGGCTGATGAGACGACTGATAAGTGCATCTTTTCTGCATCTCATCCCTCGCTGGTGAAAAAAAGACCAACTGTCTGTGGCTCTGGGCCCCTCCATCAACCCCAAGGTCCGTCACCCTTTCACCTCTGTCACCCCCGGGACTCCGCCTTGCTTTAACTGACTGGACAGCGACCAACGGAGGCCCAGACGGCGATGTAATTGACCACAGAGTGAATGAATAGGGAAACAGAGGGAGGCATCGCTGTGGTCGTCAATAAATAGAACAGCCTCTGTATTACCAGCCATTGATTATGTGCGAGTCATCATCTGAGGACAGAGAGGCTTCTTCCGTTTGCATGAGCCTATTTCCCAGGACTGAATGATGAATTACTAATCAATAGCAACAGCTTAATAAATCCCCAATCAGGACGCTGCCAAATGCTGCTTTTATTTCCTGATTCCTCCTGATGTAGTCAAATAAATCCAACTTCTCTTTCCCATCCTGCAGAGGCTGTTACACGTCTGTAAAACACTGTTTCAGCTGTAGTCTTTATAAAACATCATTAACAAAGCACCAAGAGGAAACCTCAATAATATTTATAACACTGGTGTGAAATATCACCGTGACGACAAGCAAGCACCGTGCTCATTTGCTTAAGTGATCAGCGAGGGCAGAATGAAATAATGCAGCGAGGGGTGGGAGTCAAACGGTGCCAGGCACGCGGGCTTCCCGCTGGTTTACCCACATTTCCCGGAGTTGATTAAGGTGCCACGCCCTTCATTACATTAGCTCATGAACTGTGGGGCCCAATCAGAGAAATTAAAATCATAAAAGCAGCCGCAGCCATCTTTCTCTGAGGAGCAAAAGAATGACGCTGACCATGGTCATCACTGTCCTCATTAAAGCATGATGATAACAGAGAGAGCCTGGCCACAAAGCATGTACAATGTCATTATCTGAATGAATGACTAAGGCTTCACCTTTAACTTCACCGTAATCAGGTTCCGGTTGTCCCATTTCAACATTTTGTCACTGGTGATTAGATATTTAAATTGTTCTTGCCCTTGAATGTGTGAAGCAACACATGGAGACGTTTGCTGCATGTGCAAGTGTGTGTGTGTGTGCGCTGTGTGTGTGTGTGTGTGTGTGCGCGCTGTGTGTGTGTGTGTGTGCGCTGTGTGTGTGTGCGCTGTGTGTGCGCTGTGTGTGTCTCTTTGTGAGGATCAAAAAAAGCAAAGGCTATAGGAAGTAGGGGTGGGTCAAATATCAATGTTGTCGTCCTTTGCATTAACATTCAATACAGAGACTTTTTGCACTTTGTTCTCTACTGCACTGTTAACTGTTCATGACCGTGTGTGTTCTTCATCATTGTATTGTGATGTTATTGGTATGATGGAGCATGTATCATGTGCTGTTATCACCACCCCTCACATTTAGTCTAGTTCTGACTCTAAAGGAGGAGGGTCCTGAGCTGCAGGTGTTGCCCTCATCCTCATCCCACTGCCCACGGGTGAGGAACAGCGGCGAGTCAGCAGTTTCCCTGCAGAGGAGGAAGAGTCGACCTTCAGGCTCTCCACCGGTTTCTCCCTTCTCCTCACACAGATGTGTCAGGGATCACTGAGTGAAGGTAGTGAAAGGTGCAGATATAGTTCACACCAGTTATGGACTGCTGCAGAGTTCACCTGCAAGTGGTCCAAGATGTGGACCAGAGTTTGAGAAGTACTGGGTTAGGGTAAGAGGCTAGGGAAGCGTGTGTGTGTGTGTGTGTGTGTGTGTGTGTTTTGAGCATAGACCAAATATAAGACAAAGTACAGTCTAGTCTAAGCAGAAAGTAATAATTTAATGTTTGGCCCAGAGTTCAATACAAAAATACATGTGTTTGAATGGAAGTCTACAGGAAAATGAACTTTTCTCACTGGATTTATAATATCAATAAACATTTCCCTGAGGTTTTAATGGTCAAATCACTGGTTTTATCTCTTCTTTAATAGAACATGACGTCAGTTTTATAAATGATGTTCCCATTTAGAGGAAAAGAGATGATAAAGCATGGTACATACAGTATGAGTGATTGACAGCTGCTATCAAGAGGAGCCTGGTTGCAGGTGTGAGTTTCCAATTCTGGAAATTCCGAGGCTCCAAAGTGGGAGTTGGTTTTGTAAGTGGAGGTCTACTTCCATGTTTTAAATGTGGTTTTAAAAGGAAACAGTAAAATCCATCCTTCCCAGCAGGCACACATGTAAACACACTGGGCGGCTTGTTCATATGGCGACACTCCAAAAAGAATAATTTCAATCTTTTATTCATGTTGTTTATTGTAACCCTTTAATCTGGGTTGGGGACCCAGGGGGACTGTAATCCAGGAGCGCCAGCTGCCTGCTGTATATGCTGTATACTGCTCTGAGTACATGAGACCCCATTGTGGTTCCAATCAATCACACAGTCATTACAGCAGCTCTATAAATGCCAACAGCCATGCCCAAGGCTGCAGTCGCCAGCTCTTCCAGATCGTGTTTCTGCCTCCAGTGTGTGTGTGGGCACGATCGCCACCTCACCAGCGCGGCACAGCGCGGCACAGCGCGGCACAGCTCCACTGCAGTGTTGTGATGATGCATGGATGATGCTGCGAGGCAACACTGTTGTTCTTGTTTTTATGAAAACCATCGGTCTGTTTAAACCACATGTGATCGCTCATTGTCATTTGCCTGCTCACAAGCTGCTTGAATGAATTTAGATGTGAATTATGGGAATTACTGGTGATTGTAAATTAGTCATAAGAATAGAATCAGACTTGGGTTTATTGCCATGTACAGCTTACACAATACTTGTTGGAGAAAAACAAAAGCAAAAAACGAAGAATTATTACAGCAAAATAAAAATAAAATGCAAGAAATAAGTCAACGTTTGAAGCTAAGATCATTTTACATTTTCTGTTCCTCACCTGCAAAAATGAGTCAAGAATAGATCAGTTGACCTCCTCCTTCTTGTCCTGCACGGATGTTTGTCTAGTCGGACATTTTCTATACTTTCTCTACTCAATTGGAACTTTGTGGTCGCTTTTTCACATTTCTCCCTCTCTACAGTTTCAGAGTACATATTTTTATTAAGACACCACCAGAAACATCCATTGTCTACTGCTCTATCCTCACTCTCATCGTATGTGCTTTTATCTTCAACACATCAACAGCCAACCACCGAAAACAAACCAGCAACATCGTTCATGAAAATGATCGATCAAACAAGTGCAAATACAACTGTATCCCAGAGACAGAATTGAACCTTTTACATTTCCTCTTATATTCATGAACCTCTCATGTTCTCATGTGTCTCTGGATAAACAAGCACACATGAGAACCTGCATTTGTTCCATCTGGGTCATGAACCTGGTTCTTTTTGCTGCTCCTCCACTGTGTGACCACCGTACAAAACTATATGTATCTGGCAAATAAAGTCATTTTCTGGTTTTAGAGAGTCTGAAAAAAACCTTCCACTTCATGTCAAAATCCCATTCACACCATGTTTGCGTGTGGAGAGGTGTAAAAGAGCAGAGGCGTGCCGCGGCTTATTATGGATGTGAAACTGTGACTGCATCGAATAAACACAAACCAGGAGAACAGTGATAAACAGCTCAGGCGGTTATATCAGGCTGTGTGATGTTTGAAAACAACATCATCAACTTAAACATAATTCCACTCTCATTCACTCCAATGGTGCAGCTTTATTACATCAGTGAATGTACTTTGACCATTTATCTGCTGAGACATGACATCGTATCACTGGCCAACGTCAGTGTGTCTGCAGCTACACACACAGACAATGTTCATATATATCCTTGCATTAGCTTCTACCTGGAATTTCTTTGTGACAACAGTTTAAAGAAATGGGAAAGAGTCCAACGATGCATTTGGGAGTTTAAGATCTACAGACGGAGCAGATCCCCTCAAAAGCCATAACCATGACAATCAATATATACAGACCCATTACCATGATTACTATTTCTGCCAATTCCTTTTTTCCTCCATTATGGTGTGGTGCTACTTTTCTTTTAATGCTCTGACCGTTGGAAATGGGGTCATGTCTGACTCACCTTCTTCCATTCTTTCTAAAGTTTATCTGCAGTGGTCCTGGCAGCAGATATTCATTTCTTTTTCATGCCCTTATCTGTGCTCACCTGTAGTTTATTGCCCCCAAGAGGCCACTTTGAGTAATGTAGCACACTGGCAACAGAGAAAGATCGGTGCGATGTCTCTCATCATAAACATCAGTCTGTCTGCACTTGTCATACAGTGTGCGTACACTATAGTCATGAGCATAATGTGTGACTTCCAGGGAGTGATGCTGTGTCTGTGAAAAATGACTAAAAAAAGATTTGCCTCGTTTCTGCACCTAAAGGATGAGTTTGTGTCACTTAGGAAAATATGAATGAAAGAAGTCACTAAATAAGACATTTGAACTAAAGACTGTAAAACTGTGTCAAATGATGTAGAAATGATGCTTTTCTCTTTGGACTTTGGTGCAGGAGAGTGAGCACCATCAGACAACATCATTTTGTTATTGGAAACAGTCATGACTTCAGTGGGTATTTGAATAAAGGAGTTTTTGTTGTGGTAGTATGGGGTTAAAGGTTATTATGAAATTATTGATCAATAATATACCAATATTTGACCATTTTTGTTTAACTTGTACATTCACTTATGATCAGTTTGTGATAAGCATTTTCCAAAGCTGAGACATGAAGTTGCTGGTTCTGAATCTTATTTTGAAGATGAGCTGCTCTTCAGCGTCTCTCTCATGTGTTATTTAATAATTGTATTGAATCTTTGAATCCTAGTTCCGAGGCCATGACTCGTGGCTTCTCAGGTGCTTTATTTTAATCAGCAGTTCAAATGGAAATGAAACATGTTGATGAATTGAACTGTAATAGTTTTTTCCACATTATCAGGTGTGACATACTCATGGGTCTCGTGTCAGTGTGCCAAAAATCAACAAGGGTAAAATAAGCAGACCATGAACCCGGCTGATAGTGGACCACTGCCACCATTTAGCTGTGTATTTGTCTTGGTCGTCAGCCAAGTTCTGGTCTAAATGAACTACAATGTGTGCGTTAGGTTTGGAACAGTGGTGCAGAGATCAGCCAAAGAGCAGGTGACTGAAATAACCATCATGAAGCAGTGGGAGAAGGTGCAGCAGCACAGCAGTAACTAACATTTCTCTGACTTCCCCGTCGTTGAAGGGTATTGTGGAGACTTCATTGACAGTGCCCTTGCCTTATTCAGGCGTACAGAATCTTCCCTGATTGGCACCATTGTGTCTAAAAAAACACCAGATAAAACTATTTTATCTTTTCAATTTAACTCTGTCACCTCGTGCATTGTGTTCAGCTGCAGCTGGACTTTGCCAGAATTCCAATATTCCGATCATTCAGCCTGAGCACAGCGTGCGGCCGAGGTATCAAGGGTACAGACAATGTCAGCGACGCTGCGTTGGCAGCATCCTGCGAGCTTGCCAAGTCTTATCCCGACTTTAATGGGTTTTCACTCAATAACAATGAACAGGCAGAGTGTACCATAAAGACAGAATCAGCCAATCCTCTGTGAATCTTAATCAGGACGGACGCATTTTAATGCAACACTGTGCATAAGCCGGCTTTCCACGCTGAGCTCTCATGCGCTGCCAATCAAACAAGCTGCAGTCACTGACAGTTTGGCAAGCGCTTGGGAAAATAGCCCCGAGGAGTTATAGTTACCGTATGTGTTTGCTGTGTGAGCGAGGGAGCAGGAAGGCTTTTCTAATTACAGCCGCCGAGGAGGAAAATATGTCCCAAACAAGTCTCTGCTGTAATCCGACCCAGACCCAGCCACTCCCCAGCTACAGTGTGCAGGAACAATCACAAATGCTGATGTTATTTTTCATGGTTTGGATGACACGTCGGGCCTCAGGCAATCAATCATCGCAGTGTATCAACGTAAGGCCCCGCTCACAGAGGGGACGGCACCGACCATTCACACGGTCGCTCAGTTATTGATGCCACCACAGTTGGACAGTTGAAAGAGCTCGAGCACAAACTTTCGCGAGCCCTGGAGCGCTTTTGACATGTGGTGTGTAAGACATGTATATGAAGCGTGTACAAATATAGGCAAGCAGGTGGTGTGAGCTCAACAGCAGATGCTGCGTCGCACGGCTAAAAGCACAAAATGGGTTAGTGGGTCGGAGGCTCATTTCACACACACACACACACACACACTAGCTGCGCGTATAGATTTTATTTATGATCTCTTCAGCTTTTAGATGATGAGTCAGCACACAAACACCCAAGGGTAATAAAACTGTTACACACAACAGTCACACACGAGAGGTTTCAAACTCCAAAAAGACTCTGTGAGAGTCTCTGGGTTCTGTTATGAGCAATAAAAGAAGAAGAGTGTAACATTGCCAAATCACAACATGGACATAAATGAGTTGTTTATTGCTAAATAACTCAATCATGTTTTTCTGTTTAGGAATCCGAAAAAAGTTTGTTCCTCTCTCTCTCAGAAGAGTTCATTATCCGACACAGAGCAGAAACTTACTAAATGACACATCTTTGCATAAGTGTCTTTACTGTCAAGCCAGTTGTTCCGTTTATTTCAATATTAGAATCCACTCCCACCTCTCAGCCAACGCTGTATGAACATGTACAGTATATGTATATCCTGTGGAATGTTTTGTTTCCTGTGTGACTGCACACTTCAGGGAACCAAATCCTGAGAAAGACTAACTTTTGAGCAAAGGTTCAATATTATATGATATTATATAATATCATATAATATAATACATCAGTAATGACTTGGAGCTCCAGCAGCTGATGTCACTTGACCAAGGTAACTCCCTCTGGCAGACAATGACACTGTTCACCTCTATAGTCGTTTATACTAGCCACACATAAATCAGGCAATTATGTCAGACAACTCGTCTCTTTGCCGACTGTTTCATTCTAAAATGAAGATGGTGGATAGATGTTGTGCACAGTGATTTACATTTTGATTATGAAGGGCACCCCAAAATAACTCATGTGTATCTCCCCAAATGTTGGCATCCTTCTTTTGTGATACCTACCAGGTCGATACACTGTGGTCACCAGAGAATCATCACATCCATTTGATCACAGAAATGAATTAATAAAAACATGCCATTTTTAAACATACTGTGCATTAGAGGACGATTCAAGGCCATTTTATTACTTATTATGAATAATGTCAACATGCAGCAGTGTTTACTGCGTCTTTGTTGCATTTATTAGTGGGCTACACTGATATATCGCAGGTTATTTATGTAGATAATCTGGCCTTTCACACCCTATGATTGAAACACAAGGCAGATTAGTGTAAATGCCTCCACTGTACTGTAGTGAGCTGAACTGCACAATCACTTGATTGTGAGTTTTGTTAATACCTAACATTTGCATTAATGGCTGAGCAGGACAAACTCCATCCCTCTACTTTGAATTTGATTTGTATCTTTTTGCTTCGACTAAAGTCAAAGTCAAGACTAGGACTTAAGTACTAAGGCATGTTCCTGTGGTCCTGCTGGCCCATTAATGCTAAGACTTCTGTATTTATAGCACTTTCTTTCCTCGTCACATTGACCATTAAAATGCTTAACACAACAGTTTCATCAGCACACAGTACATTTATATGCAGTGCTTTTGTTCTGTCACACATCATTTAGACACTGTTGGCACAGCTGCCAGGATCAGTTTAGAATGAGGTGTCTTACCCATGGTCACACATCAGCATGTAGACAAGAGGAGCCAGAGATTGAACCCCCTGCCTACTCTTCCCACTAAGCCGCAGCTTCCCCAGTAGCATGTCAATGAATGCACCTCAACTCTGCCCTTAAAAAGATGCTCCAAGGGTAAATAATAACTTCTCCTGTAAACACAAGCGTGTTCGGTGCCTGTAGCAGTTTTAGACCAGCTTTACCACGGAGGCCACGCTGGTGCCTTAACCAAACAAAAGAGGTGAAGGTTTTTGTTGGAAAATGTACTTGAGTATACAAAGAAGTGATGGTTGTACCCTTCTGAAGGTCAGGACATCCAGCAGCTCTTTTTTTCCAAGTACTAAAGAATGGAATGGTTGGGGCTGGGGATTTTGCCGGGTATTATTCCCATTCCTAACATTGCACTCAGTGGAAACATGGCTATTAACTGCACCTTGTTTTATTCACTTTGAGTATTATACACAGTTAAGTCATTAACTTGTCTGATGCTACAGTGATATTCAGTATAACTTTAATAATCAATTAATCTTGGGAATGGCTTGGGATAGATGGGAAGAAGGAGATTATGTTAAAAAGTATCGAACAAAACAATAACTTAACTTAATATTAAAAATGTGTGAACATGTTAATGTGTGTGAACTGTTACAAGACTGCAGGGGATCAGAATCTTTAGTCATGATCAGGCCGTTTATACCAATTCATATGATAATCCACGTCTTCTTAAAACGACCATTTCTGCTCCTCTTGTAGAATCTTGTTGTATATGCTGATCACAACAAATTGCAGTGAGAGTCATTTCCCCCCCTGTTAAAAATTGGTAGGTGAGGTGCATCTGGAGGAATGAAACATTTATCACAGAGCGATTTTTCATCACGGCGAGGAGAGAGCTGCCATCAATATTTCAATGGCTCTGTACACTGTGTCAATGTGTGCAAACATCTGAATGTGTGTGTGTTGCTGTACAGTTTAGAATGACCTCATCTATTCACAAGGATACAGTTAAAGGAAAAACAGGGCAGTTCTTCCTGAAGGTTACCTCCAGATTAGGCTAAAATGAGAGGATTCTAAAATAAAACAAGAATTTTAGTCAATTTAAAGTGTAACTAAACCCCTAAACCGCTGCTTTAAACCACTGTGAAAACCAGTGTATATGGGTATCGAGTGTAAATCTTCACAGTTCAGTGTAAAGCATTGAAATTATTCATGTAAAATTGACATATCTACTGCCTCTCTGGTCACTGGTCACCGTCTTTTCCAATCAGTGCAAGACTCATTGTCTCAGACTCCTCCCCCTTTTATAAATGGCAGAGCTGTCACTTCATCTTCTTTGTTTCTCCACCGCTTGAAGTGCAGTGTCAGGGATTGAGATTTTAAGATTAGGCATCCACTCAAACATGATGTCATAAACAGAAACATGTATGTAAATGTAAAGTAAAATAATGCATATAGGCCACTTTCACTCCCTCTGTGTGTACTGTATGTACATGGATGCAGGACTGTCTCACACACTCACATGCTATAGCTGCGATCGTCTCTCCGTCGTCTCAGCAGCTCTCCCTGCACTTCAGCTGTTGTACGCGGCTCCAAGCATTGTCATCTGTCACACTTCTTCAGAGTTCACGGTGCTGGTTTTAGACCTCTGCATCAAATATTCATGGAGTGAGAGAAGAGAGAGGCAGGTTCTCCATGTGCTCATCTGTCTGTCTTTCATCCATCTCTTCAGATGCCCCATAAATCTCCTCCACTCCCCCGTCATCCCCTTATTTCTGTCCACAGCCAGGTCTGAATTTCAGCTATCAGTGGGAGATGGAGGGAGAGGGAGAAAGCTAAAGAGAAAGAGAGAAGTAAGAAACGCTGTCACTGTATTCTAATCACTATTATATTTGTTTTATAGGACTTATAGGTCACACAAACAAAGGCCTGATTTTTCAGATGTTTTGCTGCACCAAAGAGGACATAGTTTGAGTTTTTTTTATGTTCTACAGGAAGAAATTAAACAACACCAACAACAATAACAGTCTCTTCTTCTTCTTTCAGCTTCTCCCTTTACGGGTCACCACAGCGGATCATCTGCTAGCATCGTGTCCTGTCCCTTGTGTCCTGTCCTCATGTCCTCCTTCATGACCTCCATGAACCTTCTCTGTTGTCTTCCACATTTCTTCCTGCCATGTTTTGTCCAAGATAATCACGATCCCTCATCTGCATGTGACCAAACCACCTCAGTCTCACTTCTCTTACGTACTTTATTTCCAAACCATTAAACCTGAGCTGTCCATCGTATATTCTATTTTTTTTTTTATCCCGTCCATCCTGGTCACTCCCAATGACAATTTTAGCATCTTCAGCTCAGCTACCTCCAGCTCTGCCTCCAGTCTTTACTGTCCCTAATGCCTTGTTTCCATTGAGTTGGAACGGTTTGGTTTGGTACAGTAGGGTACATGTTGTTTTTCTGTATTTCCATTAGGAATGGTACCAAAATAACCAGCCCTTGGGGAACCAGAGTAAAATGGTACGGTATGGTCAGGGAGGGTGGAGCCAGACTGGCGCCACCCATGACAGTCAGTGTAAAAACACACATGCATCTGCTATTGTATACAGCATAAATCTGAAAGGAGCAAAGACACTTGTGTTGCACTCACAGCCTGAGGTATGGGAGGTGAAGTACAGCGGGTGAATAATTGGGCAATAAAAAAGCACGAGTGGGAGTGACATGGTGTGGGGGTTAAATACACCGAGTATGCTGGGATGGTATATGAATTTTTGATGGAGCAGTGAGAGTGGGTTGTCTCATGAGTGGTGCTGTGAAAATATTTACCTTAAACACAGCATGGTGGGACATGAGGAGCAGGGAGGGAGGGAGGGAGGGAGGGGGATGAGGAAGAGGAGGAAAGCTGTGAAGTTCTGTCTTCCTTTTTTCTCCTGCTTCCCGTCAGATAAAGTGGGTCAGCATTACGCATCGGTACGGTGCGCTGGAGGGGAGGAAGAGGAGGATTTAAACTGCGAGAGAGAGATGGATGGATGGGGAGTGAAAAAAGAAAGCGATGCTGTGCAGAGAGAGGGGTAAAATGGAACTTCACAAAGAACACAGAGAGGAAGATTTAATTTGTAAGATTTTGAGAAAGAGCAGCGATGGAGGAAGAGGAGGAAGAGGAGGAAGAGGAGCGAGGGAGGAAAGACAATGATTAATTCATGGTAACGTTCCAGTGGCTCCTTCACAGCACAGGTCTGTGGACTGCAGGCCGTATGATGGAGGATAAGCCATTACATGTGTTTATAACGCTGCCTCCCAACACTCCTCTTGTCTCATCCTCATTTAGATCCTGGGGTTTGTGAGGCAGAGACAGAAAGAGACAGAAAGAGACAGAAAGAGAGAGAAAGAGAGAGAAAGAGTAAAAGCAGGATCAGCCTGTGCCTGTGGGTGTATCCACCTGTATCCAGTATCTCTGAGCACATGTTTACCCTCCTTCTACTTTACTCAAGGCAATTATATCATATCTCCCTCAGCATGATAATAATACGGTGCCATTCATAGAACTCAAGGTCACTTTATAGGCAGAGTTTGAAGAATTACAAAGTAGCAGTAATGATTAGTCATTCTGAGGCTGCTTTTCCACTAACAGACACTAGGGGGAGTGAAGACAGTTAAGACATTTAACCATCACAATGACACCAAAGCTGGTAAATGAGGGAGGGGAACAATCTTGCATAGTTCTGCTTTAAATAAAATCTGTGTTTTACACACCATATAACATTTTCACTTTCTGGATCTGTTTAAAACATAACCTGCTTATAGCTAGTACAATCTTACATAATGACACGATGTTGCTGAGATACAGTTAACTGTAATCTGTAATCTGTAATCTGAGTTTCTGAGTTTCTGAGTTTTGCCCATGAAAAGAGATAAAGACTTCTTGAAAATGTGACGTCATCAGAGCGTACGTTCTTACCATTTTGGGAACATACCCGGATGATCACCCACCAAATTCAGATTGATCACGTAGAAACTGATTGAAACTGTAGACAGGAAGTTGCTTAAAGAAGGACAAATGTACAGATGAACACACTCCAATGAAAAGGGAACTTCCTTGGCAGAGGTCAATACACTATCTGTGCATTTAGTTCAAACACAAACAGCCCTCGTACAAGGTTGTTCTTTGCATTGCTGCTGATTTTTGTTTGACAATGTGCACAGAGCAAGGATCAACCTCCAGCAGCTAAAACCAGCTCCAAGCATCAGACCTGCCCAACACTGGCTCATGAAGACAACCTTGAGTTGTGATATGACATCAGGGTGTATTTGAAGAAGCCAAATCTAATCTAATACTGTCACAGGAGAAACATCCAGGATGTAATTCAATGCCAGGTGTGAATAGTCGTTTTTAGCTCTGTCCACATGCAATCAGATGACTTTTGTTAATACCAGGTCTGAACACATCCTACGTGTGAAATATTCAAAGATGCAGCCCACAGAGACACGCTGGCGCCTCCCCAATGCATCACAGATCCCCATCTCATTTTCAGCATGATGGAAATTTGACCCAAGTCTGCAATGACTTTCGCAACCCCAGCGAATCAGACACCAGAGCAGGGCGACGGCGACAGGAAGCTGAACAGTTATACAACAGCAGCTCTTCAGAAGATCACAAACAACTGACACGAGAAAAGTTCAATGTGGATTCACAGCATTCTTGTTTTTGTTCTATTTTCTTCTTTGTGTGAGGCAGGTGGAGTGGCACCCTAGCGCCCTCTATTGATGGGCTGCTACTGGTGATACATTTGGACAAAGGATGTTGCGGATCTAGTGGGCGTTTGGAGGTATTGCAAGTCGGGGTCAAACAAGGACATAAACATTCTTCAATTTACAAAACTGGGGAAAATTAATTCAAGTTATGAAAGTAGATTACTAAATTCTGAATTAAAATATGCTATGACTTCAACAGTTAATACAATTACTTTGCTAAGTGATCCTTCATTTGTAACTAAATGTTTTCATTTTAATGTTTTTCAGGGTGTTTTTCAGGGTGCATCATCACTAACATGCAGATGTGTGTGAGTCTCGAAGATCAGACTGAATTATTCGGGGCCTCAGACCTCTGAGACCGTTTTTTTATACTTGTTGTCGTATGTTGATTTTGCAAAATAAGCTGCAAGTCTAATGACAGGACGACAGTGTGTGCGTGCAGTGCATACCCTCCCCTCCCCTCCCTCCTCTCTGTTTACCACGACATCATCTCCTCCACTCTCTGTTTAAGCATCTGCCAAAACCAGCACATCTGAGGCTGTACAAACTGTGCAAACCTAGGTGAATCACCTTTCTTTTCCTGATTCCATCTAAAACCCACTTAGGTCCCTTATAAGTCTGCCAGCCAAAGAACTACAAAGCAAAAAGGGGTCTTTTTAAGTCTGTTGCTGGGACACCATCATGTGTGCATCACTGTGTGCTCCTCAACCACATCAAACGGCTGGCAGAGGGTTTGCCAACCAGCTGGTGCAGATGGCAGGACTCAGATGGGACATTGTAATGAGCAGGAGGTTGGAGGGGGCATTAGTAGTCTGGGCAGGGGGTTCAGCACCCAGGAGACAACAGCGACACACACATGCATACAGAGTCGCACCGACAGGACGGGCCTACCAAGCTTTTAATGCTTGGGGCCCCGATATGGAACTTTCCATTATACAGTTCTACTCCTGCCTTCAGGCACATTGTTTTGCATTACTTACATAGTAAGTCCATGTGTAGGAGGTACGTACATAACACCTCCTTAACATGGGCGGGGTCTTCATACCAAGGCTGCACGAAACTTCTGTGAAGTTGTTTTATGCGACACATAAACTAGTGACGAGCAAAGCAGTGGTTTTCAGTGTAATTGAATCATTAGAATCAGTTCAGTACTTCCTGCATGACTTCGCCTGACACTCGGCTGAAAAGGGTTGTGATTCAGCTCATGAAATACACCTGTGCAGAAATGTCCTTGTTTTCAGGATCTTTGCGTCTGATCAACACTTCAGCATTGTTCTGTCTGATTCTTGTGTCGGACGTCGTGCTCGTGACTCTTCCAGTGATGACACTGTCTGACTGTCTCATCAGTGGTCGCCAGTCTGTTGACGTCACATGGAACCTCACCACAGCAGACTCCATGTACCAGCTACTGTCACTAATGCAAAAGCAAAGAAACAGAGTGGAGTCGAGTCCAGTTG
Source organism: Solea solea (assembly GCF_958295425.1). NCBI lineage: Eukaryota > Metazoa > Chordata > Actinopteri > Pleuronectiformes > Soleidae > Solea > Solea solea. Next base: position 30,513,726 of record NC_081140.1, on the reverse strand, counting down.
AGGCGAGTAGTGCTGACCTGTATCACCGTTACATCAAAGCTCCTCCCTCTTCTGACTCTCAGGAGGATCTGTGAAAAACACATGAGCCATGTCCTAGACTGAACTGTGAGTGGCAGTAATGAGCCCCTCATAAGCACTGATTGCATTTTTATGAGGTTTAGGGTGGAAACATGATGAGCAGGGGGGAGAAGGCAGTCAAGATGGACACTTAACAACTCACTTCATCCCACAGACTTATTCAGATATCCGCTGCTCAGACACACATCAATCCATAATCAGCCTGAATCTGAGTCAGCAGCAGCAGCAGCGGCAGCAGCAGCAGCAGCAGCAGCAGCAGCGGCAGGAGCATGTCACAGTTAAAACAGCATATGTCTCTGTTAGTGTGCTGGAAAGGTTCAGGCTTCACTTACTGTGGAGGTGGGAAGAGGAGGTTAATGGGTCCAGCAGCTCTGGTCAACTGCAGACTTTTACTGCCACCTAGTGGACTAAATGGGTAGACCATTACCTTACTGTGAAAGGATGGACAGTACTAGCAGAGATAGCTGGACCATGCACGCTATCTGGTGGACACTGTGAAACAGTGTAGTGCTACTATTTAAAAAAAATGAATGGTATAATCAGGGCCGGCCCAAGACTTTCTGGGGCCCTAAGCTGAATTTGATTTGGGGGGACCATGAAAATTTATCCCATTTGGAGCTTTTTCAGACCAAATGCAGTTTCCCTTCTCCTGTTTGGTGAGGTGTACGTCACATGTGTCAAACTCAAGGCCCGCGGACCACATCCGGCCCACCATACAGCTGTAATCGGTGCATGACATAATACGTTGTCTTTCCATTGATACACTCACTCATAAAAGTTATAAATAAATTAAATGTGGATTTTGAAAACTCAGAGCGGGGTTATAAGAGGGCTCAGCCCCTCATTTGTGTATTTTGCTTTTCTTTTTTTTTTAGCTTTATGTAAGTATTTTTAAGGTGCTCTCATGATGAACGACGTTTGATGATGAAGATGATGATGATGAACGACGTTTGATGATGAAGATGATGATGGTGATGATGATGATGATGGTGCAGTTTGTAATTTAGAAGGTTTTTTGAGTGGAAAATGGAATTGTGCTTAGAAATGATCAATCATTATATCAATCAATATAATCTTTAGAATAATGTGTATTTATAGAGCATTTACCAAAGCAGAAAGGGTTCGGGTTAGAAAGGCCCAGTCAGTTTGTAGGTGGTGTTTACGATAAGTTGCCAGCAGGTGTCAGTGTTCTGCAGCGTATTCAAAAACCTCTGCAGCGAGATACAAGCAGCTGTTGATAATGCTGCTGCATTCAAAGTCTCATTTTCTCTCTCCAACTTTATAAGAGGAGCAAAATAAACTGAGCATTTATACTTGCCTTAATGAATAACATAATAAAAGCCATAATCATACAGTTAGAGTATTAAACACCAGTTAAGAAATGAGCAGCATGGATTTATTTAACCGTTTATGAAACTTTTTCCGTCTGTCTTTCTGTCTTTATCTAAAATGTCTCGCAGGCTTTTCAGTTTTTCTCCTTCATGTCAAAAACTTGTAAAATGATATTTAGGCCGTGGCTGCAGTTTGACTTATGATCTCTGGACGTTAACTTATACTCTGTATATGTCATTTCTTCATCCCTGTTGACAAATGCTTAACCTTTTCAAGTAACTGGCAATGTTTCCAACGGTACCTGAAGGCAACACGATACAGAAATTCCTCTTTGTAGAAAATACAGGCTCTTAGACAAGAGTTACACATGGATGTGGTTTAAACCTCAGTCAGGGCATTTTATCAATAGTTTTCTTTCTGTTTTTATTAAGTCAGATTTTCCGTTCAACTGGGGCAGAAATCACAGACAGTGCACTTTGTATAATATACAAATATCATAGTATAACTCAGCTGAACTTTAAATACTCATTGTATCATTTTTTTCAGTTTATTTTAGGGGGTTCAGTTCTATTTAAAGCTCACTCTTTTTTTGATGAGCATCTGTTGAGTTTTCTCTCGCTTCATAATAATTACTGCCTTTGTTGTTGTTATTGGATATATGACACAAAAATCTAACCCTGTCATAGAACTTTGATAAAAGTCAATAAGGCTGCATTTCAAAGCAGTGTTTTACTGTAGGAGAGAGTTACAGGTTTCTCTCAGTTGCTCAGATGTGAATTATAATCCTCCAAAGATATGTTGAGCGCTCACATCGTTATTGTCACATCTGTCAGGACAAATGCTCTCGCTCATTCATGCCGATGATTCAGTACAACACTCTACTGTTTCCCACTTTAATAACTGCTTATATTCATGTTGATTTAAATGTCATTACACTACAAAACATCCAGGCACTCTTTCATCACAACTGTCTAACATGTCAAGCATTTGCCTACTCCACTCTACCCTACCCTGCCCTGCCCTGCCCTACTCTACCCTAACCCTACCCTGCCCTGCCCTGCCCCACTCTACCCTGCCCTGCCCTGCCCTGCCCTGCCCTGCCCTACTCCACTCTACCCTACCCTGCCCTACTCTACCCTACTCTACCCTACTCTACTCTACTCTACTCTATTCCACCATTAGTTTATCGCTCAAAAGGAAGTAATTACATCGATGAACATTTCATTGGCATCAGAATGTCAAGTTGCTGAGTCATGGTTGAGAAACATGAGAGGTCTGTTGATGTAACAGAGTATTCTGAAGGTAAACTGTGGATGACAGTGATTGAAATTGCACAAGGCTGCACGTTTTCTGTCACCATATTCATTTCAACTCTATCAAGTTACTCATTTCTGGATGTGGGAGACTGATATATATCTGCTAAAAAGAAATGACATACACTGTAATATGAAACGCATGTATACAGTACTAAAGAAGTAGATATGTGATACCTCTACAAAATGTTGCTGATATGACGACAGATTTTTTAATTGTTGCGTACTTTTAATTAATAATTGATTTAACCTTTGTTTCATTAGAGAGTCTCACTGAGATTAAGATCTATTTTACAAGTGAGAAATAGTCAAGACAGCATCATACAGTACATACATACAGTACATACATACAGTACTTACATACAGTACTTACATACAGTACATACATACAGTACTTACATACAGTACATACATACAGTACTTACATACAGTACATACATACAGTATAGACAAAGAACGTGGAAAAAGATTGCATATTTATTTATTAATCAATTAATATGCTTATGTTCTTTTAAATGCATTTACAATCCTTATGACAACTGATTCAACCTTGTACATGTTGTTGTACTAAATCATTTGTATAACAGAACCAAGGATTTGCAATTTAAAAAAAAAATTGTTTTGTATTAATATTTCTGCATATGTTTACATTGATTTTTCTCTTAAATGTTGTCTTTATTTTCTGAATTGCAGTGACAGAAGATCATCATTTGTCGACAAACAATTCAGTATTAATTGTTCACATAGAGAAATGATTTACTTTACACTGTTGAAATGTACATGTGTCTCAGCAGTAGAGTTGTGTAGCAGCATAGTTTACTTCAAAAATCAAAAATAGACTCACGTGGTGCAGTGTGTATTACTTGTTTCAAGAAATGTATACATTTATGACTAAGGCAACTGAGGGCTGTTTGAAGATAATGTTGTTTTATTGTCATCATCTTTTCTAATGCATTATTTTTAGGAAAAAAGAGAAGAAAAAAACCCTCAAGAGTTAGCATCTCAAATACCTTCCAGGTGTGATGTAGGTATATTATTTATTAATTTATTGCATAATTATCCTAATATTGGTATGCAAAAATCTTATCATATAGTTATGCATATATTTAACTTTTGTTAGGCAAGTTACTTTATTGAATATGTTTCTTTAATTTTGGATGTTAGCATCCTGTAAAGTTTGCCAGTTAAGTTATTTGAGGCCAAATAATATTTCAGTTCCATAAACTGTGGCTGTTTTTCCTCGACTCATCTTTTCTTTGGCCTGTGAACCTGGAGCACATGGGTTCACTGTGGGTTGAAATCAGTCACAGTCTGTCGAACCTAAATCAGGCAGACAGGGATGATGGGCTTTAGGAAATCATTCATTGTGGCAAACATTCACTTTTCAGGCCCCATTGAAACAATGACCCACTGGAGTGATGTGAGACCAGAGTATCACTTACAGCTCACTGTTCCCTCAACTCCCTCCTTCACTCTTTGTTGTTTTCATTTCATTAAACTAACTTTTTATCTTCATTCTTTAAACTTTACTGACATTGTGAGAGCTTGATACTTCATAATAGTCATGTTTAAGTCTCCTCACCTTTTAAAAGAACTAGTTATACAATTTGTTATTGTATATCTATCTATCATTATATAGATAGATATATATTTGTATATCTATCTATAAATATATATATATATGAGTACATACAAGTTATTGTACAATCCTTCACACTTTATAAATGTACATTTTAAGGATGAAATAGATATATATATATTAGCACACTTGCTAATAGACAAAAGACATAAAAGACAAAACAAGTCTGGTATCAATAAACCTGAAAAAGACGACACAATGAGGAGCATGATTTTCTGAGTTTATTATTGGTTGGTGATGTAGGAGTACGACAAAAGCTATAGCTGCACACACGCTAAAAGATGTGGCTAAGTGAGTTTAGCTCCTTGTGTCACGTCAGTAATCTGGAATATTCCTGAAGTTGAATGTCAATCTTAACAGAGTTAAAAAATGAATTTCTACATTATGATGGAGTAATATTTTTGGGTCAACTGAAGAAAAAAATGTAGTCTTCTGTGAATAAAGTCATAATACTACAAGAATAAAAGATATTACGAGACTTTTTAGAGTTGTAATTATTCTCAAGTGATGCAAGGCTACTGCTGGTTACATCTGTGCGCTGTTCAAAGATGTTTTATGGTTTCTCAAGTAACAATTATAGGTTACTAACAATGCTTTGTGGCATATGGATACTTATGATAAACTAAAGCCACATGGCATTGCCATGAATGCTGGAAGAAGGCTTAGGTTTGTCCTCCAGTCCGTTCTGTTGCTAGAGAGTTAAAAAAATATTATATTATGACTTTTTTCTCATAACAATAGGAGTTGCTTTGTTAGTGCCTGCTGCTGCAAGGCATTGTCATACTTTAGTATATCGTCCAAAATGTGAAAAAAAGGTCATAGTTTAGTATGTCGTCCAAAATGTGAAAAAAAGGTCCTAGTTTAGTATGTCGTCCAAAATGAGACAAAAAAGTCATATTATAGTATGTCTTCCAAAGTGTGACAAAAAAGTCATACTTTAGTATGTCGTCCAAAATGTGAAAAAAAGTCATACTTTAGTAAATCGTCCAAAATGAGACAAAAATGTCATAGTTTAGTATGTCGTCCAAAATGAGACAAAAATGTCATAGTTTAGTATGTCGTCCAAAATGTGAAAAAAATGTCATACTTTAGTCTGTCGTCCAAAATGTGACAAAAAAGTCATACTTTAGTCTGTCGTCCAAAATGTGAAAAAAATGTCATAGTTTAGTATGTCGTCCAAAATGTGACAAAAAAAGCCATAGTTTAGTATGTCGTCCAAAATGTGAAAAAAATGTCATACTTTAGTATGTCGTCCAAAATGTGAAAAAAAGGTCATAGTTTAGTATGTCGTCCAAAATGTGAAAAAAAGGTCCTAGTTTAGTATGTCGCCCAAAATGAGACAAAAAAGTCATATTATAGTATGTCTTCCAAAGTGTGACAAAAAAGTCATACTTTAGTATGTCGTCCAAAATGTGAAAAAAAGTCATACTTTAGTAAATCGTCCAAAATGAGACAAAAATGTCATAGTTTAGTATGTCGTCCAAAATGAGACAAAAATGTCATAGTTTAGTATGTCGTCCAAAATGTGAAAAAAATGTCATACTTTAGTCTGTCGTCCAAAATGTGACAAAAAAGTCATACTTTAGTCTGTCGTCCAAAATGTGAAAAAAATGTCATAGTTTAGTATGTCGTCCAAAATGTGACAAAAAAAGCCATAGTTAAGTATGTCGTCCAAAATGAGACAAAAATGTCATAGTTTAGTATGTCGTCCAAAATGTGAAAAAAATGTCATAGTTTAGTATGTCGTCCAAAATATGACAAAAAAAAGTCATAGTTTAGTATGTCGTCCAAAATGTGACAAAAAAGTCATAGTTTAGTATGTCGTCCAAAATGAGACAAAAATTTTATAGTTTTGTATGTTGTCCAAAATGTGACAAAAAAATGTCATAGTTTAGTATGTCGTCCAAAATGTGACAAAAAAAGCCACAGTTTAGTATGTCGTCCAAAATGTGAAAAAAATGTCATACTTTAGTCTGTCGTCCAAAATGTGAAAAAAATGTCATAGTTTAGTATGTCGTCCAAAATGAGACAAAAATGTCATAGTTGAGTATGTCGTCCAAAATGAGACAAAAATGTCATAGTTTAGTATGTCGTCCAAAATGTGAAAAAAATGTCATAGTTTAGTATGTCGTCCAAAATGAGACAAAAATGTCATAGTTGAGTATGTCGTCCAAAATGAGACAAAAATGTCATAGTTTAGTATGTCGTCCAAAATGAGACAAAAATTTTATAGTTTTGTATGTTGTCCAAAATGTGACAAAAAAATGTCATAGTTTAGTATGTCGTCCAAAATGTGACAAAAAAAGCCACAGTTTAGTATGTCGTCCAAAATGTGAAAAAAATGTCATACTTTAGTCTGTCGTCCAAAATGTGAAAAAAATGTCATAGTTTAGTATGTCGTCCAAAATGAGACAAAAATGTCATAGTTGAGTATGTCGTCCAAAATGAGACAAAAATGTCATAGTTTAGTATGTCGTCCAAAATGTGAAAAAAATTTCATAGTTTAGTATGTCTTCCAAAATGAGACAAAAAAGTCATACTTTAGTCTGTCGTCCAAAATGTGAAAAAAATGTCATAGTTTAGTATGTCGTCCAAAATGAGACAAAAATTTCATAGTTTAGTATGTCGTCCAAAATGAGACAAAAATGTCATAGTTTAGTATGTCGTCCAAAATGTGACAAAAAAAGCCATAGTTAAGTATGTCGTCCAAAATGAGACAAAAATGTCATAGTTTAGTAAGTCGTCCAAAATGTGAAAAAAATGTCAGTTTAGTATGTCGTCCAAAATGTGAAAAAAATGTCATAGTTCAGTATGTCGTCCAAAATATGACAAAAAAAAGTCATAGTTTAGTATGTCGTCCAAAATGTGACAAAAAAGTCATAGTTTAGTATGTCGTCCAAAATGAGACAAAAATTTTATAGTTTTGTATGTTGTCCAAAATGTGACAAAAAAATGTCATAGTTTAGTATGTCGTCCAAAATGTGACAAAAAAAGCCACAGTTTAGTATGTCGTCCAAAATGTGACAAAAAAGTCATAGTTTAGTATGTCGTCCAAAATGAGACAAAAATGTCATTGTTAAGTATGTCGTCCAAAATGAGACAAAAATGTCATAGTTTAGTATGCCGTCCAAAATGTGACAAAAAAGTCATACTTTAGTCTGTCGTCCAAAATGTGAAAAAAATGTCACAGTATAGTATGTCGTCCAAAATGTGACAAAAAAGTCATAGTTTAGTATGTCGTCCAAAATGTGACAAAAAAGTCATAGTTTAGTATGTCGTCCAAAATGAGACAAAAATTTCATAGTATAGTATCTCGTCCAAATTGTGACAAAAATGTCGTAGTTTAGTATGTCGTCCAAAATGAGACAAAAAAGTCATTGTTTAGTATGTGTTCCAAAATGTGAAAAAATGTCATAGTATAGTATGTCGTCCAAATTGTGACAAAAATGTCGTAGTTTAGTATGTCATCCAAAATGTGACAAAAATGTCATACTTTAGTATGTCATCCAAAATGAAACAAAAAAGTCATTATATAGTATGTCGTCCAAAATGAGACAAAAAAGTCATTGTTTAGTATGTCGTCCAAAATGTGACAAAAAATGTCATACTATAGCATGTCATCCAAATTGTTACAAAAAAGTCATAGTTTAGTATGTCGTCCAAAATGAGACAAAAAAGTCATAGTTTAGTATGTCGTCCAAATTGTGACAAAAAAGTCAGTTTAGTATGTCGTCCAAAATGTGACAAAAATGTCATAGTTAAGTATGTCGTCCAAAATGTGACAAAAAAGTCAGTTTAGTATGTCGTCCAAAATGTGACAAAAATGTCATAGTTAAGTATGTCGTCCAAAATGTGACAAAAAAGTCATAGTTTAGTATGTGTTCCAAAATGTGAAAAAAAGTCATACTTTAGTAAATCGTCCAAAATGAGACAAAAATGTCATAGTTTAGTATGTCGTCCAAAATGAGACAAAAATGTCATAGTTTAGTATGTCGTCCAAAATGTGACAAAAAAGTCATACTTGAGTCTGTCGTCCAAAATGTGAAAAAAATTTCATACTTTAGTCTGTCGTCCAAAATGTGAAAAAAATGTCATAGTTTAGTATTTCGTCCAAAATGAGAAAAAAATTTCATAGTTAAGTATGTCGTCCAAAATGAGACAAAAATGTCATAGTTTAGTATGTTGTCCAAAATGAGACAAAAATTTTATAGTTTTGTATGTCGTCCAAAATGTGACAAAAAAAGCCATAGTTTAGTATGTCGTCCAAAATGTGAAAAAAATGTCATAGTATAGTATGTCGTCCAAAATGTGACAAAAAAGTCATAGTTAAGTATGTCGTCCAAAATGTGACAAAAAAGTCATAGTTTAGTATGTGTTCCAAAATGTGAAAAAAAGTCATACTTTAGTAAATCGTCCAAAATGAGACAAAAATGTCATAGTTTAGTATGTCGTCCAAAATGAGATAAAAATGTCATAGTTTAGTATGTCGTCCAAAATGTGACAAAAATGTCATAGTTAAGTATGTCGTCCAAAATGTGACAAAAAAGTCATAGTTTAGTATGTGTTCCAAAATGTGAAAAAAAGTCATACTTTAGTAAATCGTCCAAAATGAGACAAAATTGTCATAGTTTTGTATGTCGTCCAAAATGAGATAAAAATGTCATAGTTTATTATGTCGTCCAAAATGTGACAAAAAAGTCATACTTTAGTCTGTCGTCCAAAATGTGAAAAAAATTTCATACTTTAGTCTGTCGTCCAAAATGAGAAAAAAATGTCATAGTTAAGTATGTCGTCCAAAATGAGACAAAAATGTCATAGTTTAGTATGTCGTCCAAAATGTGACAAAAAAGTCATACTTTAGTCTGTCGTCCAAAATGTGAAAAAAATGTCATAGTTTAGTATGTCGTCCAAAATGTGACAAAAAAGTCATGGTTTAGTATGTCGTCCAAAATGAGACAAAAATTTCATAGTTTTGTATGTTGTCCAAAATGTGACAAAAAATGTCATACTATAGCATGTCATCCAAAATGAGACAAAAAAGTCATTATATAGTATGTCGTCCAAAATGAGACCAAAAAGTCATAGTTTAGTATGTCGTCTAAATTGTGACAAAAAAGTCATCGTTTAGTATGTCGTCCAAAATGTGACAAAAATGTCATAGTTAAGTATGTCGTCCAAAATGAGACAAAAAAGTCATAGTTTAGTATTTCGTCCAAAATGAGACAAAAAAGTCATAGTTTAGTATTTCGTCCAAAATGAGACAAAAATGTCATAGTTTAGTATGTCGTCCAAAATGTGACAAAAAAAGTCATACTTGAGTCTGTCGTCCAAAATGTGAAAAAAATTTCAAACTTTAGTCTGTCGTCCAAAATTAGACAAAAAGTCATAGTATAGTATGTCGTCCAAAATGTGACAAAAAAGTCATAGTATAGTATGTCGTCCAAAATGAGACAAAAAAGTCATAGTATAGTATGTCGTCCAAAATGAGACAAAAAAGTCATAGTATAGTATGCCGTCCAAAATGTGAAAAAAATAGCCATAGTTTAGTATGTCATCCAAAATGTGACAAAAAAGTCATAGTTTAGTATGTCGTCCAAAATGAGACAAAAATGTCATAGTTAAGTATGTCGTCCAAAATGAGACAAAAAAGTCATAGTATAGTATGTTGTCCAAAATGAGACAAAAATGTCATAGTTTAGTCTGTCGTCCAAAATGTGACAAAAATGTCATAGTTTAGTCTGTCGTCCAAAATGTGACAAAAAAGTCAAACTTTAGTATGTCATCCAAATAGTGGAATAAGTTGTCATTGTGCAGTATGTCATCCATTACATGTCATTTAGCAGATGCTTTTATCCAAAGGAACTTGAGTTCAACCTGCAAGGGGTGGAATTGAACTTGTGACCATGATGTCCCTGCACAAGGGGGTAGCTGTCTAAACCACTGAGCCACCCTCCCCATGTACTAAACTTACAGTTTAGTATGTCGTACAAAATGAGACAAAAATGTGATAGTTAAGTATGTCGTTCAAGATGAGATAAAAAAGTCATACTTTAGTTTGTCGTCCAAAATGTGAAAAAAAAGGTCATACTTTAGTATGTCGTCCAAAATGTGAAAAAAAGTCATAGTTTAGTATGTTGTCCAAAATGTGAAAAAAGTCATAGTTTAGTATGTCGTCCAAAATGTGACAAAAATGTCATAGTTTAGTATGTCGTCCAAAATTAGACAAAAAAGTCATAGTATAGTATGTCGTCCAAAATGTGACAAAAAAGTCATACTTTAGTCTGTTGTCCAAAATGTGAAAAAAAATCATAGTTTAGTATGTCGTCCAAAATGTGACAAAAAGTCAAAACTTTAGTATGTCGTCCAAAATGAGACAAAAAAGTCATAGTATAGTATGTCGTCCAAAATTAGACAAAAAAGTCATAGGATAGTATGTCGTCCAAAATGAGACAAAAATGTCATACTTTAGTATGTCGTCCAAAATGAGACAAAAAAGTCCTAGTATAGTATGTCGTCCAAAATGTGACAAAAATGTCGTGGTTTAGTATGTCATCCAAAATGTGACCAAAATGTCATACTTTAGTATGTCATCCAAAATGAGACAAAAAAGTCATTATATAGTATGTCGTCCAAAATGAGACCAAAAAGTCATAGTTTAGTATGTCGTCCAAATTGTGACAAAAAAGTCATCGTTTAGTATGTCGTCCAAAATGTGACAAAAATGTCATAGTATAGTATGTCGTCCAAAATGTGAAAAAAATGTCATAGTTTAGTATGTCGTCCAAAATGTGACAAAAAGTCATAGTTTAGTATGTCATCCAAAATGTGACAAAAAAGTCATAGTTTAGTATGTCGTCCAAAATGAGACAAAAATGTCATAGTTAAGTATGTCGTCCAAAATGAGACAAAAAAGTCATAGTATAGTATGTTGTCCAAAATGAGACAAAAAAGTCATAGTTTAGTCTGTCGTCCAAAATGTGACAAAAATGTCATAGTTTAGTCTGTCGTCCAAAATGTGACAAAAAAGTCAAACTTTAGTATGTCATCCAAATAGTGGAATAAGTTGTCATTGTGCAGTATGTCATCCATTACATGTCATTTAGCAGATGCTTTTATCAAAAGGAACTTGAGTTCAACCTGCAATGGGTGGAATTGAACTTGTGACCATGATGTCCCTGCACAAGGGGGTAGCTGTCTAAACCACAGAGCCACCCTCCCCATGTACTAAACTTACAGTTTAGTATGTCGTACAAAATGAGACAAAAATGTGATAGTTAAGTATGTCGTTCAAGATGAGATAAAAAAGTCATACTTTAGTTTGTCGTCCAAAATGTGAAAAAAAAGGTCATACTTTAGTATGTCGTCCAAAATGTTAAAAAAAAGTCATAGTTTAGTATGTCGTCCAAAATGTGAAAAAAAGTCATAGTTTAGTATGTCGTCCAAAATGTGACAAAAATGTCATTGTATAGTATGTTGTCCAAAATGAGACAAAAATGTCATAGTATAGTATGTCGTCCAAATTGTGACAAAAAAGTCAAAGTTTAGTCTGTTGTCCAAAATGTGAAAAAAAAATCATAGTTTCGTATGTCGTCCAAAATGTGACAAAAAGTCATACTTTAGTATGTCGTCCAAAATGAGACAAAAAAGTCATACTTTAGTCTGTCGTCCAAAATGAGACAAAAAAGTCATAGTATAGTAAGTCGTCCAAAATGAGACAAAAAAGTCATAGTATAGTATGTCGTCCAAAATGAGACAAAAATGTCATAGTATAGTATGTCGTCCAAATTGTGACAAAAAAGTCATAGTATAGTATTTCGTCCAAAATTAGACAAAAAAGTCATTGTATAGTATGTTGTCCAAAATGAGACAAAAATGTCATAGTATAGTATGTCGTCCAAATTGTGACAAAAAAGTCAAAGTTTAGTCTGTTGTCCAAAATGTGAAAAAAAAATCATAGTTTCGTATGTCGTCCAAAATGTGACAAAAAGTCATACTTTAGTATGTCGTCCAAAATGAGACAAAAAAGTCATACTTTAGTCTGTCGTCCAAAATGAGACAAAAAAGTCATAGTATAGTATGTCGTCCAAAATTAGACAAAAAAGTCATACTTAAGTATGTCGTCCAAAATTAGACAAAAAGTCATAGTTTAGTATGTCGTCCAAAATGTGACAAAAAAGTCATAGTATAGTATGTCGTCCAAAATGAGACAAAAAAGTCATAGTATAGTATGTCGTCCAAAATTAGACAAAAAAGTCATACTATAGTATTTCGTCCAAAATTAGACAAAAAAGTCATTGTATAGTATGTTGTCCAAAATGAGACAAAAAGTCATAGTTAAGTATGTCGTCCAAAATTAGACAAAAAAGTCATAGTTTAGTATGTTGTCCAAAATGTGAAAAAAAAATCATAGTTTAGTATGTCGTCCAAAATGTGACAAAAAAGTCATAGTATAGTATGTCGTCCAAAATTAGACAAAAAAGTCATAGTATAGTATTTCGTCCAAAATTAGACAAAAAAGTAATTGTATAGTATGTTGTCCAAAATGAGACAAAAATGTCATAGTATAGTATGTCGTCCAAATTGTGACAAAAAAGTCATAGTTTAGTATGTCGTCCAAAATGAGATAAAAAAGTCATAGTATAGTATGTCGTCCAAAATGAGACAAAAAAGTCATAGTATAGTCTGTCGTCCAAAATGTGACAAAAATGTCATAGTTTAGTCTGTCGTCCAAAATGTGACAAAAAAGTCATACTTTAGTATGTCATCCAAAATGTGGAATAAGTTGTCATTGTGCAGTATGTCATCCATTACATGTCATTTGGCAGATGCTTTTATCCAAAGGAACTTGAGTTCAACCTGCAAGGGGTGGAATTGAACTTGTGACCATGATGTCCCTGCATAAGGGGGTAGCTGTCTAAACCACTGAGCCACCCTCCTCATGTACTAAACTTATAGTTCAGTATGTCGTACAAAATGAGACAAAATGTGATAGTTAAGTATGTCGTTCAAGATGAGATAAAAAAGTCATACTTTAGTATGTCGTCCAAAATGTGAAAAAAAGTCATAGTTTAGTATGTCGTCCAAAATGTGACAAAAATGTCATAGTTTAGTATGTCGTCCAAAATTAGACAAAAATGTCATAGTATAGTATGTCGTCCAAAATGTGAAAAAAATGTCATAGTTTAGTATGTCGTCCAAAATGTGACAAAAATGTCATAGTTTAGTATGTTGTCCAAAATGAGACAAAAAAGTCATAGTTTAGTCTGTCGTCCAAAATGTGACAAAAATGTCATAGTTTAGTCTGTCGTCCAAAATGTGACAAAAAAGTCAAACTTTAGTATGTCATCCAAATAGTGGAATAAGTTGTCATTGTGCAGTATGTCATCCATTACATGTCATTTAGCAGATGCTTTTATCAAAAGGAACTTGAGTTCAACCTGCAATGGGTGGAATTGAACTTGTGACCATGATGTCCCTGCACAAGGGGGTAGCTGTCTAAACCACTGAGCCACCCTCCCCATGTACTAAAGTTACAGTTTAGTATGTCGTACAAAATGAGACAAAAATGTGATAGTTAAGTATGTCGTTCAAGATGAGATAAAAAAGTCATACTTTAGTTTGTCGTCCAAAATGTGAAAAAAAAGGTCATACTTTAGTATGTCGTCCAAAATGTTAAAAAAAGTCATAGTTTAGTATGTCGTCCAAAATGTGAAAAAAAGTCATAGTTTAGTATGTCGTCCAAAATGAGACAAAAAAGTCATAGTATAGTATGTCGTCCAAAATTAGACAGGAAAGTCATAGTATAGTATGTCGTCCAAAATTAGACAAAAAAGTCATAGTATAGTATGTCGTCCAAAATGAGACAAAAATGTCATAGTATAGTATGTCGTCCAAATTGTGACAAAAAAGTCATACTTTAGTATGTTGTCCAAAATGAGACAAAAAAGTCATACTTTAGTCTGTCGTCCAAAATGAGACAAAAAAGTCATAGTATAGTAAGTCGTCCAAAATGAGACAAAAAAGTCATAGTATAGTATGTCGTCCAAAATGAGACAAAAATGTCATAGTATAGTATGTCGTCCAAATTGTGACAAAAAAGTCATAGTATAGTATTTCGTCCAAAATTAGACAAAAAAGTCATTGTATAGTATGTTGTCCAAAATGAGACAAAAATGTCATAGTATAGTATGTCGTCCAAATTGTGACAAAAAAGTCATAGTTTAGTCTGTTGTCCAAAATGTGAAAAAAAAATCATAGTTTCGTATGTCGTCCAAAATGTGACAAAAAGTCATACTTTAGTATGTCGTCCAAAATGAGACAAAAAGTCATACTTTAGTCTGTCGTCCAAAATGAGACAAAAAAAGTCATAGTATAGTATGTCGTCCAAAATTAGACAAAAAAGTCATACTTAAGTATGTCGTCCAAAATTAGACAAAAAGTCATAGTTTAGTATGTCGTCCAAAATGTGACAAAAAAGTCATAGTATAGTGTCGTCCAAAATGAGACAAAAAAGTCATAGTATAGTATGTCGTCCAAAATTAGACAAAAAAGTCATACTATAGTATTTCGTCCAAAATTAGACAAAAAAGTCATTGTATAGTATGTTGTCCAAAATGAGACAAAAAGTCATAGTTAAGTATGTCGTCCAAAATTAGACAAAAAAGTCATAGTTTAGTATGTTGTCCAAAATGTGAAAAAAAAATCATAGTTTAGTATGTCGTCCAAAATGTGACAAAAAAGTCATAGTATAGTATGTCGTCCAAAATTAGACAAAAAAGTCATAGTATAGTATTTCGTCCAAAATTAGACAAAAAAGTCATTGTATAGTATGTTGTCCAAAATGAGACAAAAATGTCATAGTATAGTATGTCGTCCAAATTGTGACAAAAAAGTCATAGTTTAGTATGTCGTCCAAAATGAGATAAAAAAGTCATAGTATAGTATGTCGTCCAAAATGAGACAAAAAAGTCATAGTATAGTCTGTCGTCCAAAATGTGACAAAAATGTCATAGTTTAGTCTGTCGTCCAAAATGTGACAAAAAAGTCATACTTTAGTATGTCATCCAAAATGTGGAATAAGTTGTCATTGTGCAGTATGTCATCCATTACATGTCATTTGGCAGATGCTTTTATCCAAAGGAACTTGAGTTCAACCTGCAAGGGGTGGAATTGAACTTGTGACATTGATGTCCCTGCATAAGGGGGTAGCTGTCTAAACCACTGAGCCACCCTCCTCATGTACTAAACTCATAGTTCAGTATGTCGTACAAAATGAGACAAAATGTGATAGTTAAGTATGTCGTTCAAGATGAGATAAAAAAGTCATACTTTAGTATGTCGTCCAAAATGTGAAAAAAAGTCATAGTTTAGTATGTCGTCCAAAATGTGACAAAAATGTCATAGTTTAGTATGTCGTCCAAAATTAGACAAAAAAGTCATAGTATAGTATGTCGTCCAAAATGTGACAAAAAAGTCATACTTTAGTCTGTTGTCCAAAATGTGAAAAAAAATCATAGTTTAGTATGTCGTCCAAAATGTGACAAAAAGTCAAAACTTTAGTATGTCGTCCAAAATGTGACAAAAATGTCGTAGTAAAGTATGTCGTCCAAAATTAGACAAAAAAGTCATAGTATAGTATGTCGTCCAAAATGAGACAAAAAAGTCATACTTTAGTATGTCGTCCAAAATGAGACAAAAAAGTCATAGTATAGTATGTTGTCCAAAATGAGACAAAAAGTCATAGTATAGTATGTCGTCCAAAATGAGACAAAAAAGTCATAGTATAGTATGTCGTCCAAAATGAGACAAAAAAGTCATAGTTAAGTATGTCGTCCAAAATTAGACAAAAAAGTCATAGTTAAGTATGTCGTCCAAAATTAGACAAAAAAGTCATAGTATAGTATGTCGTCCAAAATGAGACAAAAAAGTCATAGTATAGTATGTCGTCCAAAATGAGACAAAAATGTCATAGTATAGTATGTCGTCCAAAATTAGACAAAAAAGTCATACTTTAGTATGTCTTCCAAAATTAGACAAAAATGTCATAGTTTAGTATGTCGTCCAAAATGTGACAAAAAGTCAAAACTTTAGTATGTCGTCCAAAATGTGACAAAAATGTCATAGTATAGTATGTCGTCCAAAATGAGACAAAAAAGTCATAGTATAGTATGTCGTCCAAAATGAGACAAAAAAGTCATAGTATAGTATGTTGTCCAAAATGAGACAAAAAGTCATAGTTAAGTATGTCGTCCAAAATTAGACAAAAAAGTCATAGTATAGTATGTCGTCCAAAATGAGACAAAAAAGTCATAGTATAGTATGTTGTCCAAAATGAGACAAAAAGTCATAGTTAAGTATGTCGTCCAAAATTAGACAAAAAAGTCATAGTTTAGTATGTCGTCCAAAATGTGACAAAAAGTCAAAACTTTAGTATGTCGTCCAAAATGTGACAAAAATGTCATAGTATAGTATGTCGTCCAAAATGAGACAAAAAAGTCATAGTATAGTATGTCATCCAAAATGAGACAAAAAAGTCATAGTATAGTATGTTGTCCAAAATGAGACAAAAAAGTCATTGTATAGTATTTCGTCCAAAATTAGACAAAAAAGTCATTGTATAGTATGTCGTCCAAAATGAGACAAAAAAGTCATAGTATAGTATGTCATCCAAAATGAGACAAAAAAGTCATAGTATAGTATGTTGTCCAAAATGAGACAAAAAAGTCATTGTATAGTATTTCGTCCAAAATTAGACAAAAAAGTCATTGTATAGTATGTCGTCCAAAATGAGACAAAAAAGTCATAGTATAGTATGTTGTCCAAAATGAGACAAAAAGTCATAGTTAAGTATGTCGTCCAAAATTAGACAAAAAAGTCATAGTTTAGTATGTCGTCCAAAATGTGACAAAAAGTCAAAACTTTAGTATGTCGTCCAAAATGTGACAAAAATGTCATAGTATAGTATGTCGTCCAAAATGAGACAAAAAAGTCATAGTATAGTATGTCATCCAAAATGAGACAAAAAAGTCATAGTATAGTATGTCGTCCAAAATGAGACAAAAAAGTCATTGTATAGTATTTCGTCCAAAATTAGACAAAAAAGTCATTGAATAGTATGTCGTCCAAAATGAGACAAAAAAGTCATAGCATAGTATGTCGTCCAAAATTAGACAAAAATGTCATAGTATAGTATGTCGTCCAAATTGTGACAAAAAAGTCATAGTTTAGTATGTCGTCCAAAATGTGACAAAAAGTCAAAACTTTAGTATGTCGTCCAAAATGTGACAAAAATGTCATAGTATAGTATGTCGTCCAAAATGAGACAAAAATGTCATAGTATAGTATGTCGTCCAAAATTACACAAAAAAGTCATAGTATAGTATGTCGTCCAAAATTAGACAAAAAAGTAATTGTATAGTATGTCGTCCAAAATGAGATAAAAAAAGTCATACTTTAGTATGTCGTCCAAAATGAGACAAAAAAGTCATTGTATAGTATGTCGTCCAAAATGAGACAAAAAAGTCATAGTATAGTATGTTGTCCAAAATGAGACAAAAAGTCATAGTTAAGTATGTCGTCCAAAATTAGACAAAAAAGTCATAGTTTAGTATGTCGTCCAAAATGTGACAAAAAGTCAAAACTTTAGTATGTCGTCCAAAATGTGACAAAAATGCCATAGTATAGTATGTCGTCCAAAATGAGACAAAAAAGTCATAGTATAGTATGTCATCCAAAATGAGACAAAAAAGTCATAGTATAGTATGTCGTCCAAAATGAGACAAAAAAGTCATTGTATAGTATTTCGTCCAAAATGAGACAAAAAAGTCATAGTATAGTATGTCGTCCAAAATGAGACAAAAAAGTCATAGTATAGTATGTTGTCCAAAATGAGACAAAAAGTCATAGTTAAGTATGTCGTCCAAAATTAGACAAAAAAGTCATAGTATAGTATGTCGTCCAAAATGAGACAAAAAAGTCATAGTATAGTATGTCGTCCAAAATGAGACAAAAAAGTCATAGTTAAGTATGTCGTCCAAAATGAGACAAAAAAGTCATAGTTAAGTATGTCGTCCAAAATTAGACAAAAAAGTCATAGTATAGTATGTCATCCAAAATGAGACAAAAAAGTCATAGTATAGTATGTTGTCCAAAATGAGACAAAAAAGTCATTGTATAGTATTTCGTCCAAAATTAGACAAAAAAGTCATTGTATAGTATGTCGTCCAAAATGAGACAAAAAAGTCATAGTATAGTATGTCATCCAAAATGAGACAAAAAAGTCATAGTATAGTATGTTGTCCAAAATGAGACAAAAAAGTCATTGTATAGTATTTCGTCCAAAATTAGACAAAAAAGTCATTGTATAGTATGTCGTCCAAAATGAGACAAAAAAGTCATAGTATAGTATGTTGTCCAAAATGAGACAAAAAGTCATAGTTAAGTATGTCGTCCAAAATTAGACAAAAAAGTCATAGTTTAGTATGTCGTCCAAAATGTGACAAAAAGTCAAAACTTTAGTATGTCGTCCAAAATGTGACAAAAATATCATAGTATAGTATGTCGTCCAAAATGAGACAAAAAAGTCATAGTATAGTATGTCATCCAAAATGAGACAAAAAAGTCATAGTATAGTATGTCGTCCAAAATGAGACAAAAAAGTCATTGTATAGTATTTCGTCCAAAATTAGACAAAAAAGTCATTGAATAGTATGTCGTCCAAAATGAGACAAAAAAGTCATAGCATAGTATGTCGTCCAAAATTAGACAAAAATGTCATAGTATAGTATGTCGTCCAAATTGTGACAAAAAAGTCATAGTTTAGTATGTCGTCCAAAATGTGACAAAAAGTCAAAACTTTAGTATGTCGTCCAAAATGTGACAAAAATGTCATAGTATAGTATGTCGTCCAAAATGAGACAAAAATGTCATAGTATAGTATGTCGTCCAAAATTACACAAAAAAGTCATAGTATAGTATGTCGTCCAAAATTAGACAAAAAAGTAATTGTATAGTATGTCGTCCAAAATGAGATAAAAAAAGTCATACTTTAGTATGTCGTCCAAAATGAGACAAAAAAGTCATTGTATAGTATGTCGTCCAAAATGAGACAAAAAAGTCATAGTATAGTATGTTGTCCAAAATGAGACAAAAAGTCATAGTTAAGTATGTCGTCCAAAATTAGACAAAAAAGTCATAGTTTAGTATGTCGTCCAAAATGTGACAAAAAGTCAAAACTTTAGTATGTCGTCCAAAATGTGACAAAAATGCCATAGTATAGTATGTCGTCCAAAATGAGACAAAAAAGTCATAGTATAGTATGTCATCCAAAATGAGACAAAAAAGTCATAGTATAGTATGTTGTCCAAAATGAGACAAAAAAGTCATTGTATAGTATTTCGTCCAAAATTAGACAAAAAGTCATTGTATAGTATGTCGTCCAAAATGAGACAAAAAAGTCATAGTATAGTATGTTGTCCAAAATGAGACAAAAAGTCATAGTTAAGTATGTCGTCCAAAATTAGACAAAAAAGTCATAGTTTAGTATGTCGTCCAAAATGTGACAAAAAGTCAAAACTTTAGTATGTCGTCCAAAATGTGACAAAAATGTCATAGTATAGTATGTCGTCCAAAATGAGACAAAAAAGTCATAGTATAGTATGTCATCCAAAATGAGACAAAAAAGTCATAGTATAGTATGTCGTCCAAAATGAGACAAAAAAGTCATTGTATAGTATTTCGTCCAAAATTAGACAAAAAAGTCATTGAATAGTATGTCGTCCAAAATGAGACAAAAAAGTCATAGCATAGTATGTCGTCCAAAATTAGACAAAAATGTCATAGTATAGTATGTCGTCCAAATTGTGACAAAAAAGTCATAGTTTAGTATGTCGTCCAAAATGTGACAAAAAGTCAAAACTTTAGTATGTCGTCCAAAATGTGACAAAAATGTCATAGTATAGTATGTCGTCCAAAATGAGACAAAAATGTCATAGTATAGTATGTCGTCCAAAATTACACAAAAAAGTCATAGTATAGTATGTCGTCCAAAATTAGACAAAAAAGTAATTGTATAGTATGTCGTCCAAAATTAGACAAAAAAGTAATTGTATAGTATGTCGTCCAAAATGAGATAAAAAAAGTCATACTTTAGTATGTCGTCCAAAATGAGACAAAAAAGTCATTGCATAGTATGTCGTCCAAAATGAGACAAAAAAGTCATAGTATAGTATGTTGTCCAAAATGAGACAAAAAGTCATAGTTAAGTATGTCGTCCAAAATTAGACAAAAAAGTCATAGTTTAGTATGTCGTCCAAAATGTGACAAAAAGTCAAAACTTTAGTATGTCGTCCAAAATGTGACAAAAATGCCATAGTATAGTATGTCGTCCAAAATGAGACAAAAAAGTCATAGTATAGTATGTCATCCAAAATGAGACAAAAAAGTCATAGTATAGTATGTCATCCAAAATGAGACAAAAAAGTCATAGTATAGTATGTCGTCCAAAATGAGACAAAAAAGTCATTGTATAGTATTTCGTCCAAAATTAGACAAAAAAGTCATTGTATAGTATGTCGTCCAAAATGAGACAAAAAAGTCATAGTATAGTATGTTGTCCAAAATGAGACAAAAAGTCATAGTTAAGTATGTCGTCCAAAATTAGACAAAAAAGTCATAGTATAGTATGTCGTCCAAAATGAGACAAAAAAGTCATAGTATAGTATGTCGTCCAAAATGAGACAAAAAAGTCATAGTTAAGTATGTCGTCCAAAATTAGACAAAAAAGTCATAGTTAAGTATGTCGTCCAAAATTAGACAAAAAAGTCATAGTATAGTATGTCGTCCAAAATGAGACAAAAAAGTCATAGTATAGTATGTCGTCCAAAATGAGACAAAAATGTCATAGTATAGTATGTCGTCCAAAATTAGACAAAAAAGTCATACTTTAGTATGTCTTCCAAAATTAGACAAAAATGTCATAGTTTAGTATGTCGTCCAAAATGTGACAAAAAGTCAAAACTTTAGTATGTCGTCCAAAATGTGACAAAAATGTCATAGTATAGTATGTCGTCCAAAATGAGACAAAAAAGTCATAGTATAGTATGTCGTCCAAAATGAGACAAAAAAGTCATAGTATAGTATGTTGTCCAAAATGAGACAAAAAGTCATAGTTAAGTATGTCGTCCAAAATTAGACAAAAAAGTCATAGTTTAGTATGTCGTCCAAAATGTGACAAAAAGTCAAAACTTTAGTATGTCGTCCAAAATGTGACAAAAATGTCATAGTATAGTATGTCGTCCAAAATGAGACAAAAAAGTCATAGTATAGTATGTCATCCAAAATGAGACAAAAAAGTCATAGTATAGTATGTTGTCCAAAATGAGACAAAAAAGTCATTGTATAGTATTTCGTCCAAAATTAGACAAAAAAGTCATTGTATAGTATGTCGTCCAAAATGAGACAAAAAAGTCATAGTATAGTATGTCATCCAAAATGAGACAAAAAAGTCATAGTATAGTATGTTGTCCAAAATGAGACAAAAAAGTCATTGTATAGTATTTCGTCCAAAATTAGACAAAAAAGTCATTGTATAGTATGTCGTCCAAAATGAGACAAAAAAGTCATAGTATAGTATGTTGTCCAAAATGAGACAAAAAGTCATAGTTAAGTATGTCGTCCAAAATTAGACAAAAAAGTCATAGTTTAGTATGTCGTCCAAAATGTGACAAAAAGTCAAAACTTTAGTATGTCGTCCAAAATGTGACAAAAATGTCATAGTATAGTATGTCGTCCAAAATGAGACAAAAAAGTCATAGTATAGTATGTCATCCAAAATGAGACAAAAAAGTCATAGTATAGTATGTCGTCCAAAATGAGACAAAAAAGTCATTGTATAGTATTTCGTCCAAAATTAGACAAAAAAGTCATTGAATAGTATGTCGTCCAAAATGAGACAAAAAAGTCATAGCATAGTATGTCGTCCAAAATTAGACAAAAATGTCATAGTATAGTATGTCGTCCAAATTGTGACAAAAAAGTCATCGTTTAGTATGTCGTCCAAAATGTGACAAAAAGTCAAAACTTTAGTATGTCGTCCAAAATGTGACAAAAATGTCATAGTATAGTATGTCGTCCAAAATGAGACAAAAATGTCATAGTATAGTATGTCGTCCAAAATTACACAAAAAAGTCATAGTATAGTATGTCGTCCAAAATTAGACAAAAAAGTAATTGTATAGTATGTCGTCCAAAATGAGATAAAAAAAGTCATACTTTAGTATGTCGTCCAAAATGAGACAAAAAAGTCATTGTATAGTATGTCGTCCAAAATGAGACAAAAAAGTCATAGTATAGTATGTTGTCCAAAATGAGACAAAAAGTCATAGTTAAGTATGTCGTCCAAAATTAGACAAAAAAGTCATAGTTTAGTATGTCGTCCAAAATGTGACAAAAAGTCAAAACTTTAGTATGTCGTCCAAAATGTGACAAAAATGCCATAGTATAGTATGTCGTCCAAAATGAGACAAAAAAGTCATAGTATAGTATGTCATCCAAAATGAGACAAAAAAGTCATAGTATAGTATGTCGTCCAAAATGAGACAAAAAAGTCATTGTATAGTATTTCGTCCAAAATTAGACAAAAAAGTCATTGTATAGTATGTCGTCCAAAATGAGACAAAAAAGTCATAGCATAGTATGTCGTCCAAAATTAGACAAAAATGTCATAGTATAGTATGTCGTCCAAATTGTGACAAAAAAGTCATAGTTTAGTATGTCGTCCAAAATGTGACAAAAAGTCAAAACTTTAGTATGTCGTCCAAAATGTGACAAAAATGTCATAGTATAGTATGTCGTCCAAAATGAGACAAAAATGTCATAGTATAGTATGTCGTCCAAAATTACACAAAAAAGTCATAGTATAGTATGTCGTCCAAAATTAGACAAAAAAGTAATTGTATAGTATGTCGTCCAAAATGAGATAAAAAAAGTCATACTTTAGTATGTCGTCCAAAATGAGACAAAAAAGTCATAGTATAGTATGTCGTCCAAAATTAGACAAAAAAGTAATTGTATAGTATGTCGTCCAAAATGAGATAAAAAAAGTCATACTTTAGTATGTCGTCCAAAATGAGACAAAAAAGTCCTAGTATAGTAT
This sequence comes from Solea solea, assembly GCF_958295425.1. Classification (NCBI taxonomy): domain Eukaryota; kingdom Metazoa; phylum Chordata; class Actinopteri; order Pleuronectiformes; family Soleidae; genus Solea; species Solea solea. Next base: position 30,490,211 of record NC_081140.1, on the reverse strand, counting down.
GTCGTCCAAAATTAGACAAAAATGTTATAGTATAGTATGTCGTCCAAAATGAGACAAAAAAGCCTTCATTAAATTCATTTTTCCTTTGTTTTGTCCTCATATTCATACGTCATACAGACAAATATGCAGGTCAGGACATGTATGCAAATATTACATGTGGATTTATGAACATAAATGACAAAACAAGACTGCTACCAATAAAGCAGGAAAAGGACGACACGATGAGGAGCATGAATCGGCGAGGGAAATATAGAAATGATTGACTTGTTTCTGTTTTTACATAATTCCATCATGATAACTGTGTCACTTTTTCAATGAAACACTTGGTAACACCAGGCCAGTGATGATTTAACACACTGTAGATGTAACATAACACATACAAACAAGTGGCTCAATGGTGAAGGCTCGGCATAATTCCATTTAAACACATTTCATGAATATGAATGTATGTGCATGACAGTGTCTCGTCTACCTCATGTTTCTCTGTTGCTGTTTTGTTTATTCATGTATAATTAATTAGTTATATTTCATATTTCTACTAGGTAATATCTTTATCTTTTTTTTAATATCTTTATCTTTCCCTGTTTTAAATAAAGGACAATGTTGATGATGATGATGATGACGTTGGCGTTGAACTAAAAATACAATTGATACATTTATTTTCAGATTATATGTCTAATACAAGTTGTTTACATGTCTAAAAACAATACAATTGTCTATAAATATGGTAACATCCTGCTGATACACATAATCAGGCTTCAAAAGAAAATCTTATGTCAATTCCATGTTTTGTTTTTTAATAAATGTTCAATTTAAAATCAAATGTGCAACAATATCAGAACTGCCACTGCCTAATAAGACAATATATAATAATACATTATATGTATAATAACCCATAATAATAAAAGCATCAAAAGTCATGACAGATGACATATCACAACAATAATAAATCTAAAAGTCAGTGAGATTCATTGTGTATATAACCTACATACAAGTGCTTCAATGTAAAAGTGTTTTATATTAAATGTTGTGTACATATTTTCTTTCACATCTGCAGTTCACATAAGAGCCTGTTTGTTCCCGTCCAGCCTGTGTGTGTGTGTGTGTGTGTGTGTGTGTTCCCTCATTCATGCCAATACTGAGCCAAGGGCCCATCTGGCTCCTATGAGGGCCGCTGCTTCACGGTGCCTCAGCCTGATTCATGGTGAGCGGACAGCCTCAGCTGCTATCCCACCTCCGTTTTACATCCCGTCCACTGCAGCGCTCCAAGAATCACTGTGTTTACCTCCCAGCTCCAACCACTCTGCCGCTGACAGACGAGCTCTGAGGAGACGCCATATTTCTCCATAAGTGGATTCCTTCAGGAAAGCTTGGCCGTCACTTGCTTCTGCCTTCTCCTTCCATCTGTTTAAGAAATCCTCGCTTGTTCTCGATCTGGGAGAAATTCTGCAAAGTCCATTGTGTTTTTCTGGGGGTTTTTTTTTCCTCTCATGGATTTACCAACTTTACCTAAAAAGTATACCACAAATAACGTCCTGATGGAAGAAGTGCAGCTATTTTTTCCTTCTTCATCACGCTTCCTTTCATTTGTCTCGTCAGCTTTCACACTCACCAACATGACGTACCCACAAACACAGTGCGGCCATAGTTTGTCCTCAGACTCTCAGCCAAACCTCACTTGCCGATGTAAAGCAGATTCTATTGCACGGAGCATGAAGTCTCATATATGCACTCGTGATCCATCACTCTTTTGATTATAATAATAATAATAATCTTCACATAATTCAACATATTTGGCCTCAAAATAGAAATGTCCGCATTTAAAGACACAGTTACATAATGGAAGTGTGTTGTGTTTCACATGAGTCACATGGTCATGATGGAGAGCGCTCTCCCCCGCCCTAATCTGTGGGCATAAAAGCTGAATTGTCACACACACACTTATGGACACATACTTTCTGTTCTGAATGTGGCTGAAATTGGTTGTATAGAAAAAAGCGTAATTATTTAATATAGCTCCCAGGGAATGAAACTATCAAACAGAAACATCTAAATTAAGATGCTTTAAAAATACCACTAAAACATAGAATTGAGTTCTTGAAGAAACAAGAAAAACAGATTAAAGATCAGCACTCAATAATAATAATAATAATAATTTTAAAAAATCATAACAAACCAGAGATACTGAGACTGTTTTTTAATGCAGACACAAATCAACCTTAAACAGGTAGTTCAGGTTTATGTTGATGTCACTGATCTGCCCCAGATTCCACACAACAGTGTGGATTATATATGAAATCGATGCTTGTGAAGACGACCTTGTTTTCAAAATGCTTTGTCTCACATTAAACGGCTTTTTTCTTTTTTTCTTTGTAAACTGTTGAAGTTTAATCCCTGAACCAAAGTCCATGGAGAAAAACAGCAATTTTACATCCCGGCAAACCGAGTTTTAGTGACTTCAGACTTTAAAATCTTTCATTCAGATTTTCCCTGAGGCTGCAGCAGACGAACAGCATCGTTCATTGTCCTCATGAGCTACAAACACGGGCTTTCTCGGTGGACTTTGGTGCAGAGGTGTGAACACTACAGTGATAAAGCTGCAAACACCTTTTCACCTTTTCTTTCGATGGTGCTCCCACTACAGTTTCACACATCACTGTACACATCGATCCATCCATTGTCTACAACTTTGTGCATTTGTTTTCAATGGATCTGGCGAACAGAAGCCGCGGACCTACGTCCATGCCAGTCTGTTTTTTATGCTTCTATGTTTGTCAATTCTCTGCAAATGTGGGAAACAACCAGGAAGTGCAGAACAGGGTTCCAGGGCGCAGAAGTGAAGCTGAGCAGCTGAGGAGAAGAAGAGGCCACAGAGAACAGGATGCTTGGACTTGTAACAGCAGCACTGATGATTGTCAGACTCCACAGTCTGACAGTAGTGTACATGTGACAGGGTGGATCATGATGGAACTGACTGCAGCTGGTGGAGTTCTGCTCTGACACCTGTCTCTCACACTCACACACACACACACAGTTTGGTTCCATGATTACATTGACTTAAATTCATTTTTACCATAACTACCACTGACTTAACACTAACCCTAACCTTAACCATAACTACCACTGACCTAACACTAACCCTAACCTTAACCATAACTACCACTGACCTAACACTAACCCTAACCTTAACCATAACTACCACTGACCTAACACTAACCCTAACCTTTCTTAAACTTTCACATTATGGGGACTTACTTTGTGTCCTCATAATGTGACAGTGTGAACCGATTTAGATCCCACAACATGAGAAATACCTGGAACACACACACACACACACACACACACACACAGTTAGAATCTCATCACCACTTGTTTTGTTTAATTCTGCACATTATCAAATACATGAGACACGCTCACATGGAGGTTTTATATGTCAGAGATGATGAAAACCACATGAAACCAGCAGTGACACAGTCTTTGAATTTCTTCCTTTAGCAAAGATCCGTTAAACATGCAAAGATGAAGCCGTGGATTTGTTCGCTGATAATGTTTTTATGATGAAAATGACGATCACTTTCATTTGGACACTTCACATATCAAACATTGAGTCATGATATAGAGATTCAATGCATCTGTAATTCACCTCAGTTTGTGGTTTGAATAATAACTAGTCATAATTAAACTATCGATAACTGACACTGGAATTAAAGCTGATCAGGACTGAACTGAATTATTAATATTTGTAATGAGAAATTCCAGTTAATTTTTTTTCCTTGTCAAAATGTGAGTTTTTAAATATAATGATGTTATAAACATATATAACATCATTCAAAAAATGAAATATGACCAGTTAAAATGATGTTGATATCCGTAATATTAATTGTGGCTCATCAAATGTAAACATATTGAAATGATGGTCATAAGAGCTGCATGGAGCAGGGACTGTTGCTCTGAGTGTTGCATGGAGCTGCAGCATGAATGTGAGTCTGTGGTGACGAGTCGTGGCTTTCCTTGATTTTGAGCTTTCGATCCAAACTGATGAGAAACGATGTTTGTGTCTTTGAGCCGCCGCTCTGCTCGCTCTCTAGGCCGAAGATCCATCTCTCTCTTTCTCTCCCTCCCTCTTACTCTCTCCTCACTGAGGCGGAGAAAACATGACGCCTTTGAAAAGTTAAACGATCATAAATAACAATGACAAACATTCTCACTTACCTCCACATTCACACTTTCCTCCTCGAGCAAAGTCAGCGAACGCCCATGAGCTCCCACATGTTTCAGATGTTTCCACATTTCAGATTTCAGAATGTGATTGTGAGCGTGGCTGTGCATCTTTAGTGTACAGCCTGCTGGAACTTACTGGAGGAGGAAGAAGAAGAAGAAGAAGAAGAAGAAGAACTTTGAAGCGCATACAGAAATGTGTTCTTCCTGTGGAGGGCAGCATTGCATTGTGCAGCCTGTCGGAGATTATTAGAGGAAGAAGGACGCGACGTGTGACGATAACATGGTGCAACTTCACTCAAGTAAAAAGCTCATGAGCGTACGTCGACATGGGCCGGAGACTAGGTTTGTGTGGTCCAGATTTGGCCCGTGAACCATTATTTGGAGACAAACAAGTGCACATATGGTGAGAGTCTGGTTGCAAGTAATTCCTCTGAACTTGATCAGGTCATGTGATCTATTGTTCTTCATCCTTCATCAGTGTCACTAGGTCACCGACCACCGTCACCTTCAGGGAGATTTTCTGATCTTGTCCAATTTACTTTTATTATTCTGTTCATTGTGTAATAAATTCATGTTTCTATACAACAGTGTCTTTCTGGTGTTCAATAAACCAGTCCGACTCTTTCCAGTAAGATGTTCAGCAGTCGTGTCTGCAGAAGTCACCAAGAGTGTTAAACGTTGCTTCATTTTAGGACACGTTGAATCCCTGAGGGCTGAAAGTATGTAACGGTTATGTTTTCAATCAATATTTGAAATTGTAATTGCTAAATAGTCCAAGTTAATGCACACAATGCAAAGAGTCTCATGTCCATGTAAATCCAAGCGCAGCCTCATCATAAAATGCGTCATTTCCTGTCGTTTTCTTTTATGTTTCCCAGGGAGAAAAAAACACACCTAACAGACAGTGACAGGCAGAAGCAGATGAACGGGGTATTGAATGTCTATCATCAGCTGGAGATGAAGTCAAAATAAAAAAAAATGATATGAATTATTGCTGCGCTTGGCTTTAAAGTGAGGCATGAGTAAACTCATTGCAGACAGACGTAAATCCACATGAGTGAGCTTTTTGCCGACAGATGTCTCTATGTTGGTCCAGATGACTGTCAGGAGAGATTAAACACAAGTGCAAGCCTGCCAAGAAAGTGGGTTTTAACCTCCAGTGTTTTCCTGTTTGTGCTCGCAATCAGGGCTCAATGGCACGACCTGGTCGCGTTAAAATTGCTTGTGGCATGTTATTGCATCGCAATATTAACATTGTTCCCCTAACAGAGCGCCGCTCCTCTCTCACCGTTCCACTTCTAACAGTTTGTTTTTGCACACACACGCAGGACATGTGATGTTTGTGGGGGGAAAGTGAGCCCCCACGAGCAGTGCCAGCGGCTCGGCGCTCGTTCCGAACCAGTCGCTTTGCTCTTGTTTTGTTCGCCATCATTTCCCATTTAAATTCCCGTCTGACTTCATTCCTTCGGCCCCTTTTTTCACCCCTGATCTGCGTCACTGTCTGCCAATTGTCTTTTGTCTGTGCAGAGAAACACATGCAAGCTGCAACACACATATTTTACGCAGCGTCCACTGACACACAGGGAAAATGAAAACACTGTTCATATTGTTGTCTGCAGTCCTTTGCGCTCGCTCTCTTCCACTATCATGTGATTCTATAAACTAAAAAAAAGAATCAGGGCAGTTCTGCTTTTCCGTTGGATATTTTTACTCGTAGCTCCACCGCTGTCAAAACACTCTCTTGGCAGCTGTGGTTTGTAAAATTGATACTCACACACAAATTCTGTCATTTGAGTATCAATGTGTTTGGGCAGCGCCCTTAGTTTCCTCGTCCACACTGAACGGGAGCTGTGGCGAACTTGGACCAATCAGTTCTGACAATGGAGTTTTCTAATGGAAAGAGAGAGTGTCAGATGAACAGTCAAACAAACTCATTTACACGCTGTCTGTTCGTGTTTCTCACAAGATACGCCTTCATTTACAGCCTCCACAGCAGAACTGTGAGAACCACAGCTTATTTAAATTGGCAATGATAAATATTTTTATAGCAAAGGAACAGTTTGATTGTGAAGGTTGATACCACCCAGGTAGCAGCTGCTTAGCTCAGCATAAACACTGGAACCAGGAAGGAAGAACTAGCCTAGCCCAGTTCATATGAGAATCAACAGTGGATGGAGAGAGAAGCCGTGTATTTGCCTCCAGTGGCAACATTTGCTGTGTAGCATCACAGTCAATGTGGAGACATGTGACTGGTTTTCAATTCAATTCAATTCAATTCATTGTATTTTTATTAGCGCCAAATCCTGACATGGATTATCTCAAGACAGAAACACTGAGCATCAAAAACAGAAAATATCTCTGACACAACAAACATGTGCAGCATCTGCCTCGACCGGTTGGGGTGGAAGGAAACTCTGTCAATAAATGGGGAGAAAAAATGAAAGAGGGATGTGAGGGAGAGACAGACAGGAGAGTGAGACCAGGAGCAGATATATTAGGAAAATTCTGAATCAGTGATGACATGTTTATAGAACTACAATGTCATTATTACATTTATACAAGCAGCAGCAGAGATGTGTTGATGAAAATGATGCTGATATCAACTTTAATTATAGTATAATGATGAAAATAATACTACTGTAAGTCATCATCATAATAATAATAATAATAATAATAATAATAATAATAATAATAATAGCCTTGGAACTGGATCTGGATCCTGCAGCCTGCAGAGAGAGAGAGAGAGAGAGAGAGAGAGAGAGAGAGAGAGAGAGAGAGAGAGAGGACAGGAAGGAAAGACACAAACTAGGGAGAGAAAGAACAATGTTAATGACATGTAATAAAGTCATATGCACCACACAATTCCCCCAGGAGGAGGATTTTAAAGTGAATCCTAAACTGTCCGGGGAGCCAGCGTAGAGAAGCTGGAGTGATATGGTCTCTCCTTCTAGTTCCAGTCAGAACTCGTGCTGCAGCATTTTGACTTGTTGGAACGTCCTGATCGTAATAAGTTCAGTAATCTAGACGTAACAAAAGCATGAAGTGGTTTTTCAGCGTCCTTTAAAGACAAAATGTTTCTAATCTTCACCATGTTCCACAGTTTACAAAAGGCTGTTTGGGAAACGTGTGTGTGAATCATGTCCTGGTGGAACTGGAAGCCAGTTAACACTCGATCACATCCCATGGCCAAGTGAAAAAGGAGCTGAGTTTGTAACCAGAAGATGCCTGTTCCAAAAATCTGGGGTACCTACCCCTGAGCAAGGTACTCAACACCGATTGACCCCCAGGCGCCGTTGAGTGGCTGCCCACTGCTCCTAATTCTGGGAAGGTTCCTAATAGAGGATGTGTTAATTGTAGAGAGGAATTTCCCTGCGGGGATGAATAAAGTACCAAAAATAAATAAATAAATAAATAAATCACATGACGATTGGCTTACATTCAGCGACTTTAGCTCATTGTTTTGTTTTATGTGCCTGAAAGTTTTGCTCTCTGTTTTGATTCCCTCTCACATTATCCTGGGTGAACTCAACCAAGTCTGCCAGCTTTGATTTCTCGCAGCAGAAACGTCTGCAACGAAGCTCCAACAAAAAAGGAATTCATCACAAAAGGTTTAACGTGAGAAGCAACGTCCCTGCTTTCTTCTTCTACTTCTTTCTGCTTCTTTGCAGAATCAGAGGATGTAAAATAGTTGAATTGCTGTCACTAGAAGGAAAAATGCATTACATTAAATCTCCAGTGTCACCTGAGTTGAACCACGCTCTATATTAACAAGCATGATTTCTGAAAAGTTCTCAGATGTAATAGAGTCATGTGATAACGGTGGTTGGCTGAAGATGATGAGAGAATGATTATTGTATGTTTACAGTGGTCTTTGTCTGCCACTCTTTCTTTGTCATACACATTGATCCCACGTCTCATTCACCCGTCACTCGTCCGTCCACCCACTCCCCTCCTCCTTCTCCTGCCACTCCCCCTCCTCAGATTTGCCCTCCCTCTCCTCTGCAGAAGTGTTTTTCCGTCTGAGGGTCCAGAGGTTAAGTTGGCCCCAGCATGTGTTAGTGCTCAGGTCAGCAGCAGCCGGGACCTGCGATGACAGAGTGTGTGAATGCTGGAGAGTGTCAGAGGTTAAATGTCTGTACAGGGGCTTGGACGGCAAGCCGGTGTACAAAGGAGGGGCTTTGAAAAAGCTTCCTAACACCTGGTTCCCTCCTGGACAGAAGAGACATGCTGATATCACGCTCCACACTTGGACATAGTGATGGAAAGATGTTAACGCTGTCGCATTTGATCAGAATTTCAAATATCTGTTCAAACACGGGGGGAAAAGTCGGACCTTAAAGTGTAACTAAAGCCCTAAGCCCCTGTCTGTCCACATCTACTAGTTCACATAGTTCTCCAGCGACAGCCGATCAATGACGTATTTAAAATGCACACAGGGTTTTAAAAAAAAAACATTGCATTTCTTTACCTTAGTGTGAACTCTGGCTCTGGGAAGAGGAAGTTAGTTTGTCGTAGTCCGGGCTCGACTAACTTCAACCAGGGCTCCACACACAGTGACCCCCAACTGACCATTCTAGGGGCACAAGCAGAACATTTAGGGACGTACACTGTAAACTGACTAGTTTTCATTAACTTTAACAAATGCACAAATTACAATGTGCTGTTTTAAATTCAGTGTCAAAATCAAATGTGTCTCTTAAAAGGAACAAACAACTGGATTTTAATTGTTTTTTTGTCAATTTAAAATATTTTTCAAAACAATTTCAAACAATTGAACAGTTTAACTTTCAGAATCATGAAATCCTAATATGAATATGACAAAGTAACAAATAACTCTCACCTGTTAGCTCAGCTGTTTTTCATGTGTCTGCCTCAATAAATGACTTGAAATGATTTTGGTGTTTGACAGTCTTCATTCTGATTTACCTGAGTGACACAAATGTACTAAATGAGAGCGAAAAACACAGATAAGTCAGTAGTTTACAGACTAATGTTCAGAGAAAACAGCAAACAGGTGCTTAAGATATTGTAGAATTAAGTGCACATAGATATAAATGGGTGATCTTTTTGTTAAGGGGCTAAAATCAGCTTCTTGTGTTGCCATTGGCAGCCATTTTGTGTCTCAAGTTGCTTCCTGGCACAGAAATATAATCAGAAAATGCTTGAGAAGAATGAACCATTTTTCAGGGAACTTTAGTCTGGAATTCCATCCAAACGTAGTAGAGATCGTGTCCACAGTGTCAGATGAAGTCATTTGCCCTCAGTACGTTTACTGACGCTTACAGTTGTTCAACTACTGCCTTAAACTACTCATCAGTCTGTTCAGAGCTCACGTGAACCCTGCAAGTCTTTGGAGCCAGAACATCTGTGGTAAACCCAAACGGTCACAGGGAGAACACGCGAACACGGGCCAGCTGGTCATCACATTCAAACCCCCACCGTGTTAGTGTGCCAGGGTTTCTCTCTGACCACAAGATCATTTTTGAGTTTATTCAACAAAGAGCCACAGCACACATGGTAGAGTCATACACACACACACACACACACACACACATTTAACATAGTGAGAGTGACAGCAGCAGCTGCTGGCATGAGCGCGAGGTCATGTTGGATGTACATGGAGAGAGAAAAACGAATTCTTTAGCGTGTGAGATGTAAGTTAGTGGATCACATGAATGTAAAAGGTTCTAAGTGTTTCCTACGATGTGTTTCTGTCGTGGACAAAATAAAATGAGCGCTTTACATTCAAAACGTTTATTTGAAAGTCAAAGTGGTCGAGTGGGAGCTAATCTCTCACAGCAGGAGAGTCTCTAAAAAACATCAGCTCACACTTACACACAACATAAACCATCATGAACACAGTAGTTAGACCCAAGAACCCAGAACAGTGTCCAAGTGTCCCATACGGACACGTTATATACGACTTACACACTCGCAAAGGTCGCTGACCTTGTGCTTAGTTGATTAGAAACTTGTGTTAACAAGCTGTTGAACATGTGTACTAACGACGTGGTTGCTATGGCCCTTCATCTATTTATGGTGATATAACATTTATAAGAGTAACATTTCTATACTGTATGTATACAGCACTTTACATAGTTTATGAAATAAGACCGACAACCATGACCATTGATTAAATCACCTTTCTTTCTCAGTTTGCATTGCAGCAGGTCATCGTGACCATTTGATGTGATATGCTGGACAAGCTCAAACTATTAAAAAAGTGTACTTAATAAAGTGATCTGTGTCTTATTAAATTATTCATACATGTTTTATACAGTATGTAAGTGGCGTGTATTTTCTAGACATGATGAATTCTCACATATGCAGTGGCCATTCACCCATTCACTCACACATTCATAGAGCACGTAGATCATAGAGCATGATCTTCTAGGTGAAGGACAAACTGCTCTCCCACTGATCCACAGTCGCCTGCTCTATAAAAACATTTATGTTATTGATGTTTTTACCTCATGTGTTCTTATATTGTACATATACTACAAAAAAAGTGCAATAACCATAGTAAATATTTTATTATTATTTGTTTTTATTTGTACAGAGTGTATATTAAAAATACATGTTCAAATACAGTGGGTTTATGTATGTTTACGTACATGTGTGTGTGTGTGTGAGATGATCTGTATGACCACTAACAGCTGGACTACAGTTTTGCCATTCACTCATTCACACTCATTCACTCATGCATTCATACAGCCTGCTCTCCCTCTGATCCACTGCCGCTCACCATATAAACATAGACCATTCACATGTATGTCTTTAACCTCATGTGTACATATACTAATATACATATGATGTACATATATGTCAATGATCTGAATTCATACAGGCCTGACGAGCCATTCACCCATTCACTCACGCATCTATCAGGTAATCCAATCCACGACCGTCCAGCCGAAGGACGACCTGCTCTCCCACTGATCCACAGCCGCTCACTATATAAATACAGACCATTCACTTATGTCACAGACAGATAGATAGATAGATAGATAGATAGATAGATAGATAGATAGATAGATAGATAGATAGATAGATAGATAGATAGATAGATAGATAGATAGATAGATAGATAGAGTATGGGCGAGTTCATACAGGCCATGTGTTTAAACAAAACACGAATGAGAAATGGTGCGACTATGATTTTTAAACTGGAAGAAAAGTAAATATTTAAAATAAAATAAATAAAAAAATACCTGCAAATTTAATACACTTGCAAAGTTAGTGATTGCACCTGTGTTGATAGAACGTGAGGTTTTGGGGGGGTTTTCACATTAAGAAACAGAATAAACGCATATATTTAGACAAAAATCTGTTTATTTAATTTGGATTTATTTGGACTAAAACTGTGTGTGTGTGTGTGTGTGTGTGTGTGTGTGTGTGTGAGACCACTGTGGCGATCCAAAACTTTGTCATGATGTGACAGTATGAAAATAGTCCGTGTGGAACTACACTCTGGGGCGTATTAAAGAAATAATAGTCTTTTCAGTGCAGGGGAGGCTTCATTAATAAAAGTGATGTCTCAGCAGCTTTGGAATTTCACAGGTGTGATTTGTCTTCATCTTTAATGGTATGGACTGATTAAGAAAGCAAACACAGGGCGTGTGTGTGTGTGTGTGTGTGTGTGTGTGTGCGTGTGTGTGTGTGTGTATGTGTGTGTGTGTGTGTGTGTGTGTGTGTGTGTGTCGGTGTCCTTTCATTGGCTGAATTATTCAGACTTAGCAAACAGAGTTGACAAGACTATGAGTGATCCTTAACCGTTGTTATTGACTTAGACTTTATTTATATGGAGTGTGTGGTCCAGCTTACACACACACACACACACACTCACACACACACACACACGCAGCGCCGCCCATGCAGACACGATTAATCAGAAGAATGTTATAATTAGGACTTAATACCCTCAGGCTGCATGAACACACACACACACACACACAGAAACAACACTATATGTGAACATGAACATAATGTATGAATGCATGTGGTGCACACACACACACACACACACATAGTGACAGAGGAGGCCCTGTGTGTGTGTGTGTGTGTGTGTGTGTGTGTGTGTGTGTGTGTGTGTGTGTGTGTAAGCAGGGTGGATGGGTTGCAGAGTTTGGGGTATAAAATGCTTTAAGGGCCGTCGTTGCTAAACAAAAGTGAGTTTGTTACAGTAGCCGGGGCCAGCAGGGTATTAATACACACCACTGCAGATGTGAGAGCATTTTTACAGCACGTCTGTTGTGTTCTGTGTCACAATCCAGTGTCTGGTGATTCCCCACACTCTGGCCTGCACTTATTATGGTTGGAGGGTTTCACATGAGCGTCTTCAAAAGTCAAACATTTGTCTCCGACACCAGTTCAATGTGAATCACACAGAAAACACAAAGGATCCATTTACTGAGTCGAGAGTGAAGAAAACTGGGGCTATTTTCGGCATTTTTTTTTATTATTATTTTATTATAAATAGTAGTGATAATGCGCTCGTACACATGACGTTCTGTCACATCGCTTTGTCAAATAATACAAATATATAAAAAGGAATAAAAAAAGGCAAGGGCGGGGCTGCTTCACTCATATATAAAAACAGAGATACGTGTCTGATGGGACGTCCCGGGGACAGAGTTGTTTGTTTGTTGACACGTTTGTGACAACAAATGCGTCAAAATCCAATTTCTCTTCTCTGAAAGGTCAAAAACCCAGAGGTCCCAAGAAACACACATACAAAATCAAATAAAAAAATATGAAATACACTTTTGGCTTTGTCATTCCTGCTAAAGTTCAGTTTACATCGTTGTTCCCTTGATTTTTAAGTCCTCACAAATGTGGTCCCCCTCATTGCAGCAATATTAACTATGTTTCCTATTTGTTTTGGACCCCAAAAAGCCTCCAAAGGCACATGTGTTCTTCCAGAGTTCCAAACCAGATCCAGAGTCTGAATCCAAAGTGTTTCGCAAAAAACTTCCAGAGGCACATTTGATGTTTTTTTGTTTTCCCTGTTTTTAATGGCGAGGTCGACTCGGAGATACATGATATTGCACGTGGAGTCGTCCGGGAGGAGAGAGGAGAGAGGAGAGAGGAGAGAGGAGAGAGGAGCGAGGAGAGAGGAGCGAGGAGAGAGGAGAGAGGAGAGAGGAGAGAGGAGAGAGGAGCGAGGAGAGAGGAGAGAGGAGCGAGGAGAGAGGAGAGAGGAGAGAGGAGAGAGGAGCGAGGAGAGAGGAGAGAGGAGCGCTGCCTTTAGTCCAAAACTCAAGTGTCTCTCGGTCGTGACTTGTGACCTGGCAGCTCTTTCCTCACAGGGAGAGGATCTTAAAAGGGTTTTCTTTTAACCCTGTGATCGATCTTGCCTATCCCCCCGCCCCCGCCCCTGCCCCCGCCCCCACCCTTCGTCTTTACAGCCACGTCTTCCACAGCTCTCTCATCTGTCACTTTCCCTAAAGTCACCCTCTGACCTCCTCTCTAAAACTACAAAAAGGGTCAGGATCCTTTGCCTCACCGTCCGAAAACATCAATGAGACAGAAGGACAGACTGGGAGACAGGGAGGAGGAGGAGGACGAGGAGGAGGAGGAGGACGAGGAGGAGGAGGGGAGGAGGGGAGGAATGTTTGAATGAACTCGGCAGTACAGATGTGGTGTACATTAGACTTCCTGATACAATAAAACCCAAACATGAGCTTTTTTTTGTTTCCTTTTCCTTCATTTGTCTGCGTGTGTTGGATCTGGATCCTCAAGATCTCATATAATCACAGTTCAGTAGATACAGATACGTTAAAGGCATGAAGTTGGCGATACACAGAATGTCCCGTGTAAACATGTTTGTGCAGCGGGCCGGCGGCAGCCTTTGACAAGAGAATTGCGTTTGTTGTCTTTGCACAGACGTGTGTTTGGTCACAGCCTCCACTGATGCAACCACATGAAGCCCTGACGTCTCTGCTGTTCATCCACTATACTGATGCAGCAAATGTTTGCCAGTCTGTTTTTGGTCTCATATTTCCTTCTTGTGGTCTCTTCTTCTGCTGTTTTTTTCTCCTCTCTTTATTTTTTTGTCAATTTTTTTTCCGCCTCCACCAGGAATTAATCATGTTAAGTTCTGCGGTGGAGAAACATGGTCCTGGTAAATGGTAGTTAAAAAAAAAAAAAAAAAGAAAGAAAGAAAGAAAAACGATTTGGTCCGGATATTAAAAGACGTCCATCGCTGTACACACACATTTGTGTGATCAGGTGATTTCAGGCCTCAGATAAGGAAGGGCACCTGTGGACACAAAGGACGACACTCACGTTAAATGGTTGCATGTTTTTTTAAATGAGGTGGAAGAATGATAAAAAGAGATATATAGCTGTAATAAATTGTGTGCATGTGTTTAGCATGCCATCGGACATGTGGCTGTTGTTAGCGTAGCATGTGCTTACAGCATTTGGGTTGTAAGGTCAATGGGTGGAGATGTGAGAACAGGACTGTGGAGGCGACACACACACACACACACACACACACACAAGTGTTGTACGCTACATGATATACAGTAGAAGGAAGAAAATAAGGAACGAGGTTAAAATGAATAAATAAAAAATCCCATTCTCTACTATAGAGAATAAACTTGGTAAACTGTTTACACAGATTTAGATTTAAATATAGCAACAAGTTGTTTATGATAACTTTTGTTTTCATTCTTTATTTCCCCTTTTTGCCCTGGCTCAGGTTCTGTCATTATACACATTGTAATGTATATTATATACATTATACATAGTAATGTATATAACTCCTTTTTGTCATTTGTGAGGATAGAAACGTTTCCTGAAACGATGGAAACTTTTTAAAAATGACAAAGAAAAGGATCGTATTGTGTGGATAAAACCAACGTCTGCAACATTCCATTTATTTCTCATTATTACTTTTCCAAGTGAATACTCAGCAACTAGTTGACTTGTGACAGCAGTGAAGCAGTGAAGCAGCAGCTCCTGTGACCATCACAAGCTTAATACATGCAATACAATACTCTGTGGACTTTGGTGCAGGAGGGTGAACACGAGTGAAAGTGCAAAAAACATGAACTATCACATGAACGTTTCACTCTGCAGAAGAACAAGAAGAGCGTGGATTTGTAATAAATCCAAACTAATGATTGTCCTCTCCCACAGTCTGTCTGTCTGTAAATGTGACGCCCCCTGCTGTCCGAGTCGTTACCAGTCTAACGTCTAACGTTGACTTGTGACGTGTGAACGTGTTTGATGTGAGTTCAGTGTTGATGAACACACATGCTGTCGTTTAACGAGACACATATCTGCTGTGTGTGAACGTGTGAACGAGCTGTAAAACACAAGTGTTATTATCCAGACTGATGATTTAGAGGATTAAAGGTTACATTTGATTTATGACTTTATATCATCATATCCTGTAAAATTGTACTGAAATGATTTTCATTTGGCAGAAATTGCAAATAAAATCATATAATTGTATGATTACAATTACACAGGGGGCCATGTTGGAGCATACCATGTTTTTACTGTAGCCCACGATGGACAAAAGAAATATCTTGAGTTTTGATGCCAAAAAAAAGCTCAACATAGAAACATAAGCGACAGAGAAAGACGTCACAGTTGTGGCTACACTGACTGTCAGGTGACCACAGTGAGGTCTACATTAAACAAGTGTTTAATAAAGGAGCAGTGAGAGGAGGTCCGGTGAACGCTGGCGTTCAGCGCTGCTTCCCCAGCTGACCTCAGTCCTAGCACCTGTTTCTAATCGCTGCCCTGCCACAGGCTATTAGGGTCCGTCCAGCCCCCAGTGAGGACCCCTCCTCTGCAGCTATCCAGTCGCACTGATTAACCACATCAAGATGGACTCGGCTTGTAGCGCTGCAGAGGTGTACGTCAAGCACGCGCGCACTGCCTCATGCTAGTGTGTGTGTGTGTGTGTGTGTGTCGCCCTAATTCTTTATTCTGTACACTTTGAGATATTTGACCGAGATATTTCATTAGACATCTGCTGCTCTCGGATATTAAGTTAGATTCATTTGATACCTGCCGCCCCACAGAGCTGCGTGCAGCCAGAGACTCTTTGAAGGTCCCGCGTGGACTGAGGTTGCCACAGAGTCAGTGGATGAGCCTGATTGGTCAAACCCCTGTAGACCCAAAATTGGAAACGGTGGCCACTGTAATCACGCGGGGCGGAGAACGATGTTGCTTCCAAAGTTAGACAGAGATTTGTTTGAAGTTGATTTTAACCCTTGAAGTAACAGTAATATGAAGTGAAAAGAGCCTCTCACTGCAGGACGGGGCAGTCTGAGGAGGGCAAACAGTCTGAGGAGGGCAAACAGTCTGAGGAGGGCGATCAGACACCGCTTGACTCTACAGTATACCTGACCACAGAGTTCAGCCTCAGCCTCACAGATGGAATCAGATCTGCACAATTAACCCCAACACTTGAGACTGCATGACTGGACCCGGAAAAATGTTGGTTCTCGTTAAGCGGACAGCTCTACAGCTACATACAAACTGTCAGCTGCACGTACTGCACGGAATCTCAGGTGACAGGACATGTGTCGTACACCACTGCACTACCAGCGCGATAATGACAAAGTGTGTTTGGCTGATTTGGTTCACGTGTTCTCGCCTTCATTCTTTTTCTGAAAGTAGGTGACGGCCGTGGTTTGAACGACACAATTTCCCCCCTATTTAAGTGTAGTCTATGTCAGCTTAAGTTTATAATATATATGTATATATATATATATATGTACATATATATATATATATATATATATATATATATATATATACATATATACATATATATGTATAATATTTTCTCCACTTTATCTCAATGTTAGATGGAAACTTAAGTTCACTCTTCCACACCAAAGTCCTTAAATAAATCCTCATGTTTAGCTCACGGGAGCTAAAGTCGACTCTTGTGAACTCAGTGAAGGAAGCAGCATTGGACCAACAGCTCCTGTGTGCTGTGATGTCAAATCATGTAAAATGATTTTCTCTATGACATTTTGGTGTTTAAATGAGCTTAAATGTGTTTGGTGGTCACATGATCTTTCACTCACGAGACAAAGTACAGTCAGAGATGCACAGAAGTGAAAGGTGAGAATAAAAAGGTGAAGTGTATTGACCTTACTTTGTCCGTACTGGCCGTACTGGTAGGACGCCATGTGGTCAACAGTGTAGCCTGGTGAGCTGTAGGAGGGGGGGCAGTAGGATTGGGAGCTGGGCAGGGAGGGCAGAGCCGACATGGAGGGAACGCTGGTCAGACCCTCCAGGCCTTTGATGTGATCCATGCGCTGGCTGCAACTGGTTGCCATGCCAGCGGGGGGCTCCAGGCCGCCCGTCAGAGGTGAGATGGCGTAGTCGCTTTGGGGCTGATGTGGAACACCGCCGTGGTTCAGCAGACCCATCACCTGAGGCGAAGGAAGGAAGGAAGGAAATGTTGGTGTCACTCTGACGTCACTGGGATTTATCTCTTTAACACAAGATGAATTTCAACAATGCAACAGAGAAGGTTTTTAAATAAGTACTGAAAAAATAAAGCTTCAAGCAACTCAGCAAAAATTAGTTTGGTTGAAGTTAATGTCACCGATCAGAATACTCGGTCAAGGTTTTTAATATTTATTTTTTATGTAAAATAGTTTATTTATCAACTTAAACATGGAGCATGGACACAAATGAGATCAATATAATTATAAATAAGTGCAATAATCTTTGCATGAATGTGTGACTATGAGAAGTGCTGAGACGTTCTTCCACTGCCAATATATACATCATATTGATGATTACTTGTTTTTGGCCTTATACTTCTGCATTTATTTTTTTAAATAAAATTATACTTAGTTATTCAAAAATGTGCTTTTAAATGATCACTTTTTTATTGTTCTTTTACACCTTGAGCTGTGAAATGCAGAGTTTGGTTGTATTTCACAATGACTGTGTTGTTTCTGAATCGTCAAACCCTTTAAAAACATTAAAAAACAAAGTCCATTTTTACCAATAACAGAGATCATCTGCCTGTGTTTGTGTGGAAATGCATCCACAGTTTATTACTCAAACACTTCAAACTAGCCACACCTGTTATTTATTAATTAAAAATAAAATAAAATGTACGAACTCAAACTTGTTACACCATCTTGTCATCCTCCTCTTCCTCACATGTACTTCACACACTGGTATAGTGAGATTAGATTAAGATGAAGCGAGAGATAAGGCTCTAATTATCATCATTATAATTATTATTATTAGTAGTAGTAGTAGTAGTGTTATTATTATTATTATTATTGTTATTATTATTTATTTATTGTTATTTGTTTCATTTCCTACGCGCTCTGGTCAAACCTCCTACAGTAAAACATTGTTTTCTGACTTTCCTCCAAGTACCACCAGAGGAAGCTCGCGTACCACTGGTGGTACACGTACCCCAGTTTGAGAACCATGGGCCTAGAGAGCAGGGGACATTGTTCTGCAGCATATGAAACGCATCATTTTAAACGCACAAGCACGCGAGTGTGTGTACAATATGTATCTGAGACAGCAAGACAAACACACACTCAGACACACACACACACACACACAGGAAATCCCCCGGTCACAGACATCAAACGGCTTCCAGCCAACTCGTCCCGTAGACGCAAAGAAGAATTAGGCAATTTGTCTCAGATCCACTGCTCCACTTATTCTAAAATTCCTTTTTGACACCGCTCCAAAAACCCGTGGCACAAGATAACGGCTTATCTCAGAACAAGAGGGAGATATGTCGACAAAGATAACACAAAAGAATGGAGGTTTGTGCGAGCGCCTCAGAATAGATTTGCAGTTTGCTGTTGACCTGGTCTTTATTAGCGACCAGATAATCGAATTTGGGGGAATATTCCTCGGTCAAAGGAGAACGGAAAAGAGCCGCGGGGCAAAGTGTTTGAAAACAGGGTTTGAAAACAGACACAACACCACTGAGCCCCACTATCACGCTGCTTTACCTGTCGCTTATCATAGTGCTCTGCAGAAAACAATACTTTCTCTCAGAGTGCACTTTCTCACTTTATGAAAGTAAGTCCAGCACAAGCTGCCACCTCTGCCTGTATCTGTCCCACCTCCTTCCCAGCAGAGCAAAGGCCTCGAGGCTCCTGAGTCCTAATAAGAAGCAGGTACGCTGCTCCTTGGATCCTCTTGGCCCTCTAAGTGACATATTATTCTACATCCACACACACACATGGTCCTGCTTAAATCATTTCCCAAGCAGGGGAGGTGAATGGAGGAGTCTGTGTTGATTTGGAGAAGGAGCTGTGTTTCCTTCTCTGTGCCCAGCAACGTTTCCCCTCAAAAATCAACCTGCGTTTGTTTTTAAGGGTTTGGTCTAAAACCCTGAAACGAGCCACGAGGAGCAGAGGTTCACGCTCCTTAACCACAGGCCGTGGATGAGTGATGACTTTAGCTGTTTCTGTCTCTACCCATCATGCCGTGCTGCCTCTCCCCGCCCCATGACACGGCTGCTGTCTGGCCCAGTCTCATATTCACTAAAGGACTAAAGCAGACGAGAATGTCGGGACGAGGGCGGGACATTCCTTTCTCCTGTATTTGAAATATATACAAATAAATGAGAGCCTCTGTTTCTGCATCACGAGGAGTTTCCCTCCAGGCCGTGTACTGGTACATATACACTTCATGGTATACAACGGTGGGATGTGATGAAGTTCTTTCACTTACTTTTTACTAAACTACATTTCTATAATGCATTACATTACATGTTTACACACAAACGTGTGTTTATGTCTTAGTGAGGACACATTAACCTTCACATCTAAGTAGGAAACAATTACTGAATTAATTACAAAATGAAATTAAATTAAGTGTCAACTAGTTTTGAGTTTGAGTGTTTTTTAAAGAATTAAAACAAGTTTATCTTCCTCACTGTGAATGTGTTCTGGTTTCTTTGCTCCGTACAACAAAAATCATGAAAAGTAAATAATATTTTGCTATTTGATATTTGAGGACATCATTATTTTCAGGTTTGAAAAACACACAACATTTTATAGACCAAACAAATTGATTATGAAAATAATCGTTAGTTGCAGCTTTAAAACTAAGTGCCTAATCTTAACCCCTTACCTGAACCTAAACCCAATTCTAACCCTAAAATCAGGTGTATATATATATATATATATAGCTATAAATGTCTCCACAAAGACAGGTTTTATATATATAGTAAAAGTAATCAGTAATTAGCCCCGCCTCCTGCAACGAGTGCAACACCAGACTACACGTGTCATTTTGTTATTGCACTTTTTGCATTTTTTTTTGTTTAAAAACGTATAATGCAGTGAAATAAAAATTGCATTATTTTTATTTTATTACTATAAAGAATGCTGAAAAGCAGACTGAGGGCATGCTGCTAAACCATGTCATATCATTTTTGTGCAAAAGATTCTTACGTGATCCTCAGAATGTCATGCAGTAGATCAATTATCTACACTATCTATACCAGTGTGAGTGTGTAGTTGTGTGAACCCGTGAGCGTGTGTGTGTGTGTGTGTGTGTGTGTGTGTGTGTGTTTTCACACCGCTGCAGCCAGAGTGTTCTTTGAAGAGTCAAACTGTGCCAGGCTGAAATCTCATTTTCTGCATGTTCTCTGACTCGTCTGTCTCGTCTGTCTCGTCTGTCTCGTCTGTCTCCTCTGCGCTGCCCTCTGTCCTCTGGCGCACAAACCTTGGACCCTTCATGGTCTGGATAACTGGCTGTAATTGTATTTTCATTTCTCATTTGTCACATGCATAATAGTCACATATGTCCCTGTGGAGTTGCCTCACTTTTACCCTGCAGAGAGAGTGTGAGAGTGGCGAGGAGCGTGTGACTGAAGAGTTTGCAGTGTGGATGCAGTGATGTGCTCCACACCTGTGTTTAACATTGTTTTTTTTTTTTTTACAAAAGCTGCTGATTTATTATGAAGGTGTCCGACAAGATAAATCATGGGAAACTCAGCCGGCTTCAATCTTTGAAATCATGTCCAAATCTAATTGTGCCCAGCTCTGGTTTGGAAAGTAAAAACTCTCCTGATAGGCACATGTCGTTTTTATTTGCCCCATAAGAGCATTAAAACACACTTCACTATTTTCACTCAAATTAACTGTGAGGTTGTTGTTTTCTTACGTAGATCAATAAATGTGTTTCATATTTTTGACCTCTTAAAACTTAGCTTTTTGTTGTTCTAAAAAGGTGTTTCTCTCTGTAACTGCATTGATGTATGAGTTACAGCAGCACTAACACATATGGATTATGTTGGAGGCTCACCTGTGGGGAGAGGCCATTTCCTATGGCTGGGTTCATGGGATTGGCCGGTCCTCCGGGGCCCACAAAGCTGTCCGAGTATCCAGAGAAGGAGTGGCGTCCAGAGGCGAGGCAGTAGGCAGAGCCTGCCTCACCCTGTCCCCCGGCACCAGAGGCCTGGTGGCCTGAGGAGGGAGGCAGGGGCTGGGGCCGGTGCACCGTGCTGGGAGGCTCGGACACTGGCACAGACATCAGGCGTTAGTTATTTCACACTAATAACACTATAGTCATACTTTATTAATATTATTGTTATTATCATTGTTAATTATTATTATTGTTATTATTATTATTATTATTATTATTAATAATAATAATAATAATAATAACTATAACAATAATAATCCTGTTTTTACTGCTGTTGAATGCCGTCTGGATGTTAATGTCGTGTGATGTGTTATGTGAGTATGATATGCAGCTGTGAGACAAATGACAAATTGATTAATGGTCCAATAATGAAGGTGTTAGTGCTAATATACAGAATATAAAAACAATAATTATAATTAATTATATAATTTTTTCCAAGTCATTTAGTAAATAAACATAATTTTGTCATACCTTTTTAATCATATTCCTCATTATTTTAAGATTAGGATTTTTTCACATTAACCACTTAAACAGAAATTAACATATATATATGTATATACTGTATATATATATATATACATATATATATATATGTTTCGTGATTGTTCTGCTTCTTAAATGTGAACATGTTCTGATTTCTTTGCTCCACAGAACAAAGAAATCATTCAAACTCAATCATTTTGTTTAACGTACAAAAGAACACATCATCTCCAGGTTTGAGAAACACTGATCAACATTTTTCCACATTTTCTGACATTTTGGGAACCAAACAAGTCGTTGAGAAAATAATCAACAGATGAGTTGATTATGAAAAGAATTGCTAGTTGCAGCCCTCAATGAAAAGCTTGTTTTTAAAAAGCTCATTTTCAGCTTTTCATGTCATTTGTTCAGATTTAAAACTCCACTGATGTCTGTCTGTGGTTCATTATTTTATGCCACAAATTGGTTTTGGAACCTACTTAAAAACCAAAAATTAAAAATGCCTAGATGCATGAACTGTCGTTTGTCGTGTTCATCGTGTGAAGTGTGTAACTTAACATGTCTTTACCTTGTGCTATAGATGAGGGGGGGTAGGTGCTGTCAGAGAGCTGGTAGGGAGGGATGCTGGACATGGCTGAAGGTGGGAAACCCCCTGGGATCAGGTGATTAAATGCCATCAGCTGATTGGCTCCTGCCTGCTTCCTCCATCTCGCACGCCTGTTGCTGAACCACACCTGTTAAAAACATGACAACGAAGTTCAATCAGTGTTTGTTTGTTTGTTTTCTCACACTGAGTGTGTCTGCACGCACGCGCACGCACACACACACACACACACACACACACACACACACAGGTCTGGTCCATTGATTTGGACAGCCTGACCAAAGCCTTCCTCTGAACCAGAAACATAACCACAATTTAACTCTTAGCACTAAACTTAACCAGCTCATCAGAAATGAGGTTCTGCCTCATTAGGATCAGGTTTTGGTCTCCATGAGGACTACTGGTCCTGACCTCAGTATGACTGGTGTTTATGCCAGAAAGGGTCCTCAGGAGGTAACAAGTACAAACACACAGACGCGAACACAAACTTTTAAAGATACGCTTTGTGGTTTTATGCACTGTCTGAGCATTTAACACACACACACACACACACACACACACACACACACACACGCACGCACACACACACACACACACACACACACAGCTCCCAGGGGCCCAGTCAGGACTTTTCCTTGTTCTGATCTAGAGTCCAGTAAATTCTCCTCCACAGGCTCCATATGGGAAGTGTAAGCATGCCCAGCATGAGCTCTGACCATATGGACACGGCATGTCACTCACTCACACATCAACCAGCCATGATGCACAAACACACACACACACAGATACACACACACATTTTTCACACTTGCCTTTAACCATAATTTACAGCTTTAAACTCACATAGAACATGAGTTACACATGTATCTGTGTGTGTGTGTGTGTGTTGGGGGAGGGGTTATAATAAGGACTAAGGACAGGTGAATATGTCAGTGGTGGTGTTTTGTTGTGTTTTAGTTTGAGTGTCAAATGTTGTGTCGTGTCATGTATGTATGTATGTGCGCTCTCTCGTACCTGCACTCTGGCCTCTGTGAGCTTGGCTCTCTGGGCGAGCTCCTCCCTGGTGTAGATGTCGGGGTAGTGTGTTCTCTCGAAGGCTCGCTCCAGCTCCTCCAGCTGCTCGGCTGTGAAGGTGGTGCGACTGCGCCGCTGCTTCCTCTTCAGCGGCAGATCGGGCTCCGACTCCACGTCTGAGCCCTCGTCTGAGTGACTCGCTGCAGAGAGAGAGGAAGAAGATGAGGAGGAGGGTGAGGGTCGTTTTCTCTCAGGGCAGAAAATGAAGGTTATAATTCAAGAAGAAAAGAAAGCAGCTCTGACATCACAATGACAATTTCCACAAAATAATTACCAATAAATGAGGAAAATGTTGCCTCATCAGACAAAAGACGAGATATATTATATAATATATAATATGTATAATATTTCCACTTGACTTCTGGAATGTTTAATGACTGAAGTGACACTGAGCTGAAAATGGCAGCTTGTATAAATAATGTAATCATGTTAGTTTGGTATCGAGCAGCTTTTACAGCATCATCATAGTAAAGATAAATATTTAGATTATTAACTTGTAAAATCTCCTCTGTCCCTGAAAAGACACAGATAATGAGCACAAATGTTCAAAGTTTGGTTTTTAAGTTAACCCTCTTAAGGAAAGGAGCTTGTTTTTCTTTATCTACACACACACACACACACATGCACACCCATACGCACGCACACACACACACAGACACACACACTCATGGTTTTACAGCCAAACAGAACTCCATTCAGGAGGAATATTACCAGTCCAAGAAATAATCCCAGTGGACAAGATTCCCAGGACACTGCAGGAGGACTGATGGACTAAAAGCCACACAAAGGGCTAATTTGGATACAGGGGCAATTCTTTGAGTGTGTGAGTGTGAGAGAAAGAGAGAGAGAAAGAGAAAGAGAGAGAGAGAGAGAGAGAGAGAATTTCTTTTAATCCATTTATTTTGCCATTAAAATGTAGAAAAGTTTAAATTACTAAATGACTAATCATATGACAATGAGAGAACTGTAAATCAAATAAAAGTGAAAACAGAATATAGAGATTTTCTTTCTTGGTGCATCTTTACATCAGTGAGAAATGCACGACCTGTTCTGTGTGATGTTCAGCCTGACTGAGCCTGGCTGATATTATGTGTCCTGACAGCTTTAGTGACCGCTGTCTCAGATCAGTATTAACACTATTGTGTTCTGTGTCCTATAAACCAGCAGTTTGGTTTTTAACTCACCGCTTCAAACACTCCTTTGCCTCCTTCTCCAAGTTCACCAAGGCCAAAGCGCCCACTTTTTTGTGTTACACTTAATTAATTCCCCCTCAGCATAGGGGGAAGTTTTGTGTGCAACACTGTATTAGTTCCCCCTCAGAAGCAACAATAAAATACAAGAGAATCCAAATAGCTCAGGGCCCCTCATGTGAAACTGATCCTCTCGCTCTCCCCCTTCAGCGATTCTCTCCCCACAACACCAATAGCAGTGGGAGTCAACTTAACATGAATTAGGAGCAAATTGGTAAAGAAACATTCAAGCAAAAAGTAAAATATTTTCAAAGGGGGGAGTGAGATAAATGGAGATGTTGCCTTAAGCCTCCTTTGAATATCTTAGGATTTTGAAACATTTCTCGCTCTTTGTCACCCGCTGATTTCACACAGAAATCTAAATCAGACGCATCAAATCAAAAAGTTGTTTGTTTGAGGCTGTAAAGATCTCGTCAGTCTTTACTACACCAAGAAAACAAACACACAGCATTCCACATGACTGCAGGGTGGGGAAGGAATTCCGGGTGTGGACTGTGGGGCTTTGGAGTTCTGCACAGAATGGCTGAAAAACAAGAGATGAGGCCTTTTGTGCCCCCCCCCCCCACCTCCTCCTCCAGTTCCTGCATGCTTTCTCGCTCCCCCTTGCGACTTTAGCAGCATGCACGTTCCTCGGCATTTCACAGGGATTTGGGCTGTGGGAAAGCCGAAGCGACCCGGGGAAAAATCACTTTTAATCAGTTTGGAATTACCTATCGGTTATGACTGCTGCCGGGGGTTTCAAGAGCGTTTGAAAAGAAGCGACAGAGTGGCACCTCTGAAGGCTCAGGAGTCTGGTGGTGATAAATCCTGGAGCAGATCCTTCACGGAGGAGTCGAGTGGGCTCATTTGTTGCGCTCCACTTTGGTGGATTGCTACATCACTTGATGTTAAGCTACAATGAGATAAAGAGATGGAATGGGGTGATAACAGTGTCTGTGGGGAAACCTCGGCCAGTGGAATATGATTATTCAAAGAAAACACAAAGCATGATGTGATTAAAGAAAAATGGCTCCCAGCGTTTGTTGCACAGGAGAAAATGTCTTTTCTCAAAGTTGAAACTTTAACCGACAAACACACTTTCCTTAAACAGGCACCACCTTCTCCTCCCTCCCCCATCCTCCCCCTCCTCACCCTCTCTTTGTCCCCCCTCATCTTTCTCTTTTCCACCCCATATTTCTCTCTCCTGACTTTCGGCTCTTTGTTGCTCCACAGAGCTGAGGGTCTTTGCCGGCGATTTCCACGCTCCATCTGTGGAATCCGTCATGGCTCCCTCAGCCCTTCACAGTGGAGGGCTGTCACCTGCCCCATGGGGGAGCTGGGCGGGGGGGCATAAAGAGGCTCGACAGAGGGCTTGGAGGTGGTGGTGGTGGGGGGGGGGGGGGTGGGGGGGGTTGTAAGATGGGGGCACAGCCAGGGGGCATTCTGCCTCCCTTCCCTTCCTCCCACGGAAAGACTAACCCCCTTCTTCCAGAGGGAACTGTAAGAGCACCTGAGGGGGTGGGAAGGGCAGCAACGAGGGGCAACAGGAGCTGTTGTTGTGGATGTAAATGCACCCAAGGGGATATTTTGTGTGAGCATCTGTGTTGGTTCTCCTTGTTCTTGTTCTTGTTGTTCTTGTTGTTGTTCTTGTTGTTCTTCTTGTTGTTCTTCTTGTTGTTGTTGTTCTTGTTGTTCTTGTTGTTCTTCTTGTTGTTGTTGTTGTTTTGTTCTTGTTGTTCTTGTTGTTCTTGTTGTTCTTGTTTTGTTCTTGTTGTTGTTGTTGTTGTTGTTGTTCTCTAAAGAGTTTTTGTCTCAGAAAGACAATTTGTCCTCAGGTATGAGGCAGATGAAGGTGATGACATAAGGACATGTTGATATTTGTTGCCTGTGCATTCAAGGCCACGTGTCACAGGTTTAAGTTTCCAACTGAGTTTAGTTCCATCACGAGTTAAAGTTCAATACATGATTGTGTGAGCGGTTTTTACAGGTGCTGATATTCTTGGCTCCGCCCTCACACCAAGACCTCACTGACACTAAAAACATGGCTGCCAGGGAAACGCAGACTTCCAGCAGCTTATGTCTATGATAATTCAGAGCATGTTTTTAAGTCACTCCCCACACCAAAGTCCATCCATACAGAAAATCACAGTACACAGGAGTTGTTGCTCAGAAGTAAGTTTAAATGTTTATTGTTTTAATTATTTTGTGACTTCAGTGTTTCTAATACTAAAGTGTCACAAACGAGGCAGCTCCTGCATCTTAGTGAGCTACATATAAATGCTGATTTTCTCTGTGGAAACTTCTGTAACCAAGCATAGATTTGATATAATGAGCCTTTTGTTGAGTGTAAAATTAGCAGTTTGTTGTGTCCCCGTTGACAGCCATGTTTACAGTGAGAAAACGTGTCCTGGTTTAAAGCTAGTTCTTGGCACGGGGCACATAGACCTTCAGAAGGTCCTGTCCTGACACAGCAAAGCTACGAAACATTTACCCTCAGCAGAAAGAACAGTGAGTGTAGTTTGTCGTCTGATTCAGCATCAGCCGCATGTCTTACAGTGGAAAATGTAAAGCTTTGCAAATGAAGCGGCAGGTGATGAAGATTAATGTGCACACACACACACACACACACACACATTCTTCTTCAGACAAATATAAACCAGAACCACAATTCAAATCTTACCACTAAAGTTAACCAGTTCCTCAGAAATAAGGTTCTGCCCCATTAGGACCAGGTTTTGATCTCCATGAGGACGACTGGTCCTGACAAGGTCAGTGTTTATGTCCTACATAGGTAACAAATGTGAAAACATGGCTGAAGTTGACCTGGTGCAGTCGAGCACAAAGTCATTGTTTCCAGAGATACTAGTGATGTTGAAATATGAAACCATGAGAATGAGTTGTTTATTAGCTCTCTCACTGACACAGAGAACAAGGAGACGGAGCAAATGTAGAGACGGAGGGTGAAACCTTTTCTCGTGCCCGCCTGATCTTTTCCAACCTTGTAAACCTGTGGTTTCAGAGTGGCCCATTTGCCGTCATCGCCTCACTATCCCTGAGATCTGATCGCATTGATTTGGCACCGCTGAATAGCCTCAGCCAATCAAATTATCCACTCTAACCCCGGTATCGTTCCTTGCCTGTATACACATGCTTTATCTTAAAATGCTGTATTTATAGCCCCCATAAACACTTGACTTGTCTCAGTTTAAAGGGGTCGGGTGGCGGTGGTGGGGGTGCACACGCAGTCCTGGCTCTTGTCGGCTCATCGAAATATGAGAAAATATGAGCCTTAAAAGGGTAAAATTATCTGAGCGTAGGAAAGAGGGAAAAAAGCAGCTTGTGTAAGATTGCCCGGGAGCCGAGGAGCATTAAGCCGCAAAATAAGAGACGACCAATTTGGAGGGGCTGGGTGAAAGGGGTTAGGGGAGAAAAGAAAAGTGTTTAATTTAACCAAACTGCAGCCCCGAGAGGCACACAGTGCACGGGGACTCCCGGCCAAAACTACCTCTGCCGAGCCAAGAAAGCCCAAAATGGCTCCTGCCGTGCAGAGAAAGAAAAACCTGGAGCAAAGAGATTCAGCTGAAACAGACTTTGGCACTGTTGGGTTTTTCTATTACTTATTTGAAGAGGGGGTCAGTTAGCTGGGGACACAAAGGCTTAAATCTGTCCTCTGAGACAGTCCGCGTCAAACACGTATGCATGAGAGCAATGGAGACGCAGAGAAAGGGGATATGTCAAACTTGGATTTGGGGACTTGGGGGAATTAACTGACCATATGTGGACTATTTACACCCCTCTTTTGGACATCCCAGTAATTCTTCTGAGGCTTTGGTTAATAGTGAGGGTAAATTGAGCCTCTGACATGTCACACTCCCCCCCCCCCCCAAAAAAAACTCTCTCTCCACCCACCCCTCTCAAAAAACACAAAACAAAAGGCAGAGGAGACAAACGCAGCATTTATTTGGGCGGGACAACCGTGCTGCTCCTATTCAGGAGCCGGGGGACTAAGTGACTGGCCGACTGCATTAAACAGTACATAGAAGTCAAGACGGGCAGATGCTGGGCCCATATAATAGCTTCACTGACAGCTTATGGACCCATCTGTGACTCTGTCTGCTGCATTAAGAAAAAAAAAGATGCTGTGTGTGTGTGAGTGTGTGTGTGTGTGTGTGTGTGTGTGTGTGTGTGAGTGTGTGTGTGTGTGAGTGAGGGGGGGGGGCAGACTCACTTGACTTGCTAAGAAGCAGTTTCAACCTTTACAGCTGCCTCGTAAATGAGAATATTCCATGTGTGTGTGTGTGTGTGTGTGTGTGTGTGTGTGTGTGTGTGTGTGTGTGTGTGTGTGTGCGCTGCAACAGGGTATCGGCAAAGCAAACAATTGCCCGAGGCCCCAAACTGAGTGTGGGGGTCCACAGGCAGAAGAAGAAGGAGGAGACGAGAAGTAAACTGTTGATGGACCTGCGCTTCTTCCTTCACAGTGGATCATGTGGATCCGCCTTGTGCTCCCCCCTGTGTTCCCTCCTGCTACACCAACTGTCCTCATGTCCTCGTGTCCTCATGTCCTCTTTCACAACATCCATGAACCTTCTCTGTGCTCTTCCTCTTCTCCATCTTCACTATCCTTCCTCTGCACAGGACCAAACCATCTCAACCTTAGCTCTCTTACTTACTTTATCTCCAAACCATTCAAGCTCAGCTGTCCTCCGATATGTTCTTTTCAATTGTCCTAAAAAGCAAACTGTGGATATTGAACATTTCCTGTCACATGTGTGGATTATTTAAACATGTGACCCAGATAATCTCCTGCTGCTTTGGTCCTCAAACTTTAAATGTCAGTCAGTAGAATAACTGTATTTATGGGCTGCTGCTTTACACGTTTGTGTTGCCATGGGAATTTGATGTAGTTTGATGAGGAGCCCCCCCCTCCCGTTTGCCCGAGGCCCCAAACTCCCTGGAAACATCTCTGTGTGTGTGGTAGAGAGCGACTGGTAGAAGAACACAAAAACACCAGCATGCGTCTCCTCATACAAGCTGCCTGTCATTAATCACTGCCTTGTTATGGTGGAGTAAAAAAAAAGACATGACAGAAAGTGTAAATGTCAGCGTGGTTGGGGGGGGGGGGGGGTAACAGGAAATGATTACCTGTCATTTGTAGCTAAGTGTGTTTCTAACCCTGCTTCCTGTAGCACTAGGGGAGAGTGACCCTCTGCAGCCCTGTGACCCTGCACTTCTTCTCTGTGAGAGGTTTACTGTCATTCTTCCCTCTTTGTGTCGACAATGAGGACGTTTGACAACTTGACCAAATCTTGACATGAGAATCCTGTAGTTTTGTAGTTTATTCACATGCCGTAGCAACATTAAGTAACGTTAGAAAAACTACAACACCACACCGGATCATTCATTAATGTTTCCTGTTATCATATAAAGTATCATCACAAGTTGGTAATGAACACCCCCAGCTTGGGTCTGATTGCCCTCAGGGGCAGATAACCCCCGTCTTTGCAACTACGAATCAATAGGCACAACAAGTGCATTAATAGTTGTACAAGAATGTTTTTGGCAGAGTATAGTGAAACAACATGGAAAGAAACTAGGTTTATATATGAGCCACACACTCAAACCTCCCTGTGCCTCACATTTGAAGAACATTCCCTCACTGGTACAATAATAAGCTTGGAGATGGCAGAAATGTGGACTATCACAGAGCACAGAGGCTACAATGTGAAATAAATCAAAAGAAGGAACACATACGCACAAAAGTTGATCAAATCATATCTTTTCAGCGGGTCCATTTCTGTATCACAGGTACAAAATTGTTTTACATAAAGGTTACGCCCTCAGCGACAAGCGTTTACACATCCTTACGTCTGTTTTTGAGTGTGTCCTCTGCAAAATACCATTTGACTGTAAATATAAATACCTGATGAGTAGAAAAGTGTGCATAAGTGCATGAGCTTCACTATGAGCCACAGATCGTCACTATACCTCGATGTTCGGGGGGTTATTATATTTCTTCCATCTAACAATGTGCACATATGTTCTGCTGTTTATTGAATATAAAGCTCATAAACCAACACAATGAATCATGAAAACTACACAAACAACCACTCTGAGAGTGTGCACAACGATGACAACATACTCCCACATGGCACGAACGAACCGGGCATAAACACACGTTTAAGTCTTTATTTCCCCATGTGACACGAGAGCTGCCGCTCTAATTAGTTAACAACGCTGTGAAAGAGAGTCAAGCTTCATCAGTCAGGTGATTGACAGCCGACTGTCCATCCCCCCCCCCCCCCCTCCTCCCCATCACACAGCGTATAGATGCTGCATTTACTGGCCTCTCGCCGGCCCTTGCAAACTTTGACATCCGACCCTATAACCTCCGATACGACACACACACACACACACACACACACACACACACACACACACACACACACACACACACACGTTAAAAACACCCAAACACAAATATATGAGAGAGAAAGGACACACACTCACATTCTCAGCAACACGCACAAACACACTCATGCACATTAAAAACCACCTCTCTCTCTCTCTCTCTCTCTCTCTCTCTCCCTCTCTGCCCCTCTGCCCCTCTGCCCCCCCCCCCCCCAGCTGTTGTGCATACTTGGAGCAGATAAAGAGGGGCCTTATTCTAAGGCGAGCCATTCTACTTGACCTTCGCTGGGCCTTTTCACTCTTTCACTCCCTTCAAACCGTCTTTGGGGCTCACTTCGCTCTCGGCTCAATGTGACTAGTCCATCACTGGGTGAAGGCTGGGGCGCTAGTGCTGGTCTTCAAGGGGGAAATACCCCATATACCCCTCCACCGTACACCCATGCACATGCACGCACAGCCCCCCCCCCCCCCCCTTCTCAGAAATCACCCTGACTTCAAAGTTTGGTGTGCATTCATTAATTGCCCTTTGAATTGATATCAGAGGGTCACAATAAGAGTGTGAAAGGAAAAAGAGGCTTTAATGAAGCATAGAGCAGCCATTCATTTGCAGATAACTATGTTTTCATGCTTGAATAGTCATCATGCATGGGCTTATTAAAAAAAACTCACGAGAGGGGGAGGAGGAGGAGGGAGGAGGAGGAGGAGAGAGGGACAGAGAGACAGAGAGAGCCCCCGGGGGTAAGAGGAGAGTGATTTGGTGCTCGCCACTTGGCCCTCGTGCCCCTCTGTGCCCTTGTGCCCAGGGACCCAGGGACTGAGTGATACATTCATTCTTTCAGACAGACAGACAGACAGAGAGACAGAGAGACAGACAGACAGAGCCCTCTTCACCAGACACTTGGCACAGAGGCCGTAACAGCCAACAGCTATTATTGGGTCAGTCCAGCGTTTATTGGTTCTGTACTTGTCAGATTTGACGAGACACAAATTACAGAGGCTGCAACTAACAATTATTGTAATTATCAGTCCATCTGCTGACTCTTCATTTCTTACTTATTGAGTTCATGGTTTCATTCAAATGTTGGAAAACCCTTTATACATTCTTTAACTTTTTTGTCCAATGTGACATCATCATCATCATCATCACCAACACTTTACATTAAAGAGGCTGAATCTATAACAACTGGTTCATTCTTTGTAACTTATATTCAAAAACAAACACAATGACCAGAAATGTGTTTTTCTATGTGAGTAAAATAGTGTTGTGCTGTAGTTTGACTGATGCAAAAATAAAAAACGCTTACTTATACATCGCACTTATGAACAGCACTTCATAGTTTGGCTTACTTGAAGCTCTTACTTACTTCTAGCTCTTGTTTGTGCCTAAATGTTTAAATGCACTTATTGTAAGTCTAAATGACATGTAATGTAATGTAATGTAATGTAATGTAATGTAATGATGCATGGCTGCATTCATGCATCAATTACAAATGGACTGATTGGTTTAAAAGCTTCTTTTCTGACAAACACAGATGAAGATGTTTCATCATTTCCTGACATTTTATGGACCAAGTGCTAAAATAACTGTTTGTTGCAGAGCGTGTGTGATGTTCACTGATCTTCACATCAAATACAATAGTCCTCCTGGGCTCACACACCTCTGCTCCCTCACTCCTCACCTCCTCTCCTCTCTCCTCTCTCCTCTGCCCTGCTGGCACTGATCCAGTGTGTGTCTGTGTCTGCATGTTACTGTTTTTTTGCAGCACGCCATCCTTCACCCCGAGTGGCAAAGAGAAACCCCAAGTTCTCCATTCACTCGCATTATTTACACAAACAAAGTCCTGCTCCGTTTCTGTGACAAAGCCAACTAAATCTTTATGGCTCTTTCATGTATTGTGAGCTCACGGTTCCCTTTTGTCCCCCGGCCATTGGCCTGGGCCGTGGATACAATGAGGCCGGGAGAATGGAGGCAGATTGAAGGAATGCACCTCAATAAACCTAATTATGACATGATGACTGCGCTCACCATGGTAGGGCTTTTTCAAAGATCCTGGGCTTATTCAATTAGCCCTTTCCAGGATCCCCTTTCACCAAATAAAGTTATCCCTTTTTGACTGTTTGCATTGCAGAGTGGAATGTGTGTGTGTGTGTGTGTGTGTGTAACGTATAGGCCCTCAACAAGGCTCCTCTGTATTATCTGCTTAATTTCACCTAACGAAGTATGGACTCTAAAAGATACACTGTGAAAATGTGGAGAGGGAGGGTGAGAGGGAGGGTGAGAGCGAGGGTGAGAGGGAGGGAGGGAGGGTTGGGGACACCATGACTGTTTTAATCATTAACTTTGTCTCCAGGGTTAATTACTCTGACGCTGGGAGTTGAGTGCAGCCGCAGCACCAGGCCTGCAGGGCCTGTGTTGCTGCCAAATACATAAATATTTGATTGAAAGTGGAGAAGGAGAGAGGGGGGGGGGGGGGGGGGTGTTCTCTCTGTTTTAACTTTAACTATTTACTTATTGCACAGGGATTTGGAATAAAATGTCATAAAATAAGACCTAAGAGTACACTTCTGAACATTTATTTAATTTAACAACAGGCTGTGTTAACATTACCTTTTTTTTTTTTTTACATAAAACCATAATAAACTCTCACCTTTAACCATGTAACTGCAAATATTATAATGACATGAAGCCACAATTGAAGCTTGATGCTTTTAATCAGAAACATAAGCAACAGGTAATAAAACAAAATGGTGGAATAGTGTTGAACTGAATTATTTGGTTTTATTTTGGAGTTGAAGATTTGCTCATTTGGTGCACATCTGCACACCTGTTCAAAGTTTTAAAAACAAAGTCATTAAACTGGTCGACTTACTAATTCAAGTTCAGTGTCACCACCATTAGTTCTTCAAATGATGCTTTTATGATTTTAATGCCCTGTTGTGAGACTGCTTTGGTGTAAATAACACAACTATAATGAATATATAGTGTATAGTGTTACATTTGTATCAATAATAGTAAAAGCACCGACTACCCCCCCCCCCCCCCCCCCCCCCCAAAAAAAAAATAAAATAAAAAATCTAATTCAGCTTAGGGCCCTAAAAAGGCTTGGGCCGGCCCTGGCGGTGTTCCTGTTCCAGTTCTTGTTTTGCTGACAGGACACAAAGTCAAATATCTTGCATTGAAAAGTTACAAGTGCACTTCTTGTTCCAAACCCTGATGCCCTAAAGTAAACAAGAAGGTTTAATCTGGCTTGAATTGTGACAATTTACTTTTAGACATGACATAAAACAAAATATATTGTTAATCAAAGGTTAATAAAGAACTTAATTTGAAACTCTGCGGACTGACTGTTCCCCTTCTTGTGCGCTGCGGAGGATGCAGCCGCATGCAGATATGACTAAACGCGCTGATGTGCGCCGCAGGCTGGGAGAAACAGAGAGAGAGAGAGAGAGAGAGAGAATGGGAAACAGAGGGAGAGGGCGGTGTTGCTCTCCAGATGAAAGTGAGATGAAATAAAAGAGTCGATTTTAATCTGCTTGAAGAGATTTGGGGAGCAAGAGTTGGGGGAGGAGGAGGAGGGGCGAGTGTTGGCGGAGCTGCAGACGCAGAGCGCATATATATCTGGGACGGGGTGGCCCCCATTATGAAGCTGCGCTCCGGGGCCAGAGCGGGGGCTCTCCGGGGAGAACATTGCTCCCTATTCAGCGCAAACACCCTTTAATACACTCCCCTCCGTCATTAGCTAAATGTGACATAGCACAATATCGACATCATTTAGAAGACATTATTAATGTCCGAGGGGGCGACGCGGGGCTGTCTTCAAAGAGCGTGATGGCACGTCGCTCTTCCTCGGAGAAGCCGAATAATGCCTCTGTTGATCGATTACAGTCCGAATGAAACAGACGCCAAACTTTGGCAACGTTGACTTTTCCATTGGATATGTCAAATTGCAAGCAATTATAGCAATAATATGAATTATTAATGGTCGACGAGATGTATTTTTTACCCGATAAATGAATAGTAATAGTAATTAATATAATAATTTCCTCCATCCTATAATAGTATAATACTTTAATTAGCAAATGTATTTAACACCACTTATGGTCCGTCTCTCCAATCCAAGTGCACTTTATTTATTTATAATATAATAAAAAGTATTATTATATATAAACTTAACGTTAAATGCAAGAAAAATGTCGTTTAAAAAAACTAAACTTATGGAATTTGGGATTTTTGTAATGACCCACAGCAGCATTAATCAACTTTCTGAGGACAAAACAAATGTAGTTTAATAATCATTTTATATTAATATGTACAATGATAATATGTAGAAAAATATAATGTTATGTTGTTATGTTAGTGACACGTTAGTGTTTGCAATCTGGCGGAGTCCTGCGTCTTTACGCACGCCACTATCTTAAATGGAGACGGCTGAGGATTGAATGCACTTTATTGCGCGCGCCCCCAAACCTATACCGCGTGTGTGCGCAGGGTTTGAGGGGGACGCGCACTGCATCCCTCAGCAGTACGTGAATGGATTTCAGAAGCTTCCATTGTGATTCAGAGAGGCAGTGGCGTTCTTTAGGGCGAGCATTTTGTAGGTGAAAACGGCCATTGGGCCCTCTAAACCGTGCCGGGGCGCTCCCTGAATAATTCATTCTTCATTGCGGCCTCATGATGTGTTTTGTCGGGCTGTTTCTGTGTGAGAAGCTCTCCTCTCCCCTTCTCTTTCCCCGGCCTGAATTATAAACAGGTTGCCTTCTTCTTTTATTACGGCGCAGCCAAAGCTGTTTCCAAGCTGGCCTTTTGTCCGCGCGCAGCCCAAGCGTGAGCCCCAAATAGACTCTCGCGCCTTTGTCTCCCAAGTTCATCCCTGAGCGTCCCGTTGTGCGCGCGAGGCGCGTCTTTGTGAGGGGAGATGGAAACCGTTGAGCAAATGTTTGATCAACTCATCTGTGGGACATTTTGTGTCCTCTTTGTCTCTCCTTATATAGTGACGCAAAGACAGAGGCACGGGGACACATGTTGACATGAGGAAGGATGGAGAAATTGTATTTGTATTGGACAAACACGTTCAAGTGTGGACACACACTTATAGTGTTATATTATGAAATAATCAGCTTATTCTATAAAACTGCTTTTTATAAAGTCGTTTTTAATTTGGCATTTTGATAAATTACAGCTGTGAAAGGAAAGTGAGGGTAAATTGTCACAACTGCCATCACCGCCAGTGTTTTCATGGATTACTTTGCTCTGTTTATTTAGCTGCCACACACTTGCCACTGTGACTTATTATGGACTGCAAAGAGGCATGGACGTCTCTGCATGGGTTTAAAAAAGAAGCAAAAAACAACAAAACAAACAATTTTAATTTAAAAAAATAATGATGTAATCCGCTTAGTCATTTGTTTTCTCCTCACAGATTCATTATTGACTTTGAAATCATTTGGTAAAGTAACCAGCGTGACGGATTTGCTCTTTTTTAATTGAGGAAATGACATTTTAAAGGAGCTAATGAGGATTTTAGTGCAGCTGCAGTCTGTGGAACACAGTGTGGTTTTATTCTGTGGCCTCTGCTGCTACTTTACACAGTTTAAAAAAAAAATCAAAATAGCAGTTAAGAAAATATTGTTTTGGACTTATATTGTCAAATCCTTGTGCTGGCAGACATCATGTATTTTTTTTAAATAGTTTAAATATGAATATACTGTGTGACAGAAAGAGTCACTCATTTAAAATCACTTTTCTGTTTAAACAAAGGATTCAAACAGTTTATCCAAAAAGTTTAAATCAAATCCTCTCGTGGGATAAACGTGAAACTAAATGGACTCCAGTTTGTGTTGGAAAACACTCATAAAAATCGATCTGTTGAATAAAATATAAAGAAGCCTCGAGGGTCACGTGCACTGTTATATGTTTCTATAAATGATTAAAATATTACACTTAAATATGGTGTACAGTGTAACAGTGTAATGCGATGGACTTTATGAGGTCGCTTTTAAAAATCGAACATGTCCACCCAAACACTGCTAAATAGGCTACACTCACACACGCACGCGCACATACAGATCCATCACCTGCTGTTTGATTTACGGGATATACTGTAGCTATGGCCTCATGGGAAAAAACATTAGCCAGTGA
The DNA here is from genome assembly GCF_958295425.1 of Solea solea. Classification (NCBI taxonomy): domain Eukaryota; kingdom Metazoa; phylum Chordata; class Actinopteri; order Pleuronectiformes; family Soleidae; genus Solea; species Solea solea. Next base: position 30,452,653 of record NC_081140.1, on the reverse strand, counting down.
AAAATGGATTTAAAAAAAATCTCTCTCTCTCTCTCTCTCTCTCTCACTCACTCACTCACTCTCTCACTGGTGTGCAACAAGTTAACAGCGCGCTAAAACCCCACGTGCGCTGTGTACGTGTGTCCATATACGAGCAAATAAAACAATGATTCTCCTTTAAAGTCACTGCAGTCAACAGGTTTGGAGATGAAGTCAAGACTGTTTTCAATCATGTGTGTGTGTGTGGGGGGGGGGGGGGTCATGTGATCTCTAATGTGAGTCTGTAAAACCATGAAACAGACTCTTCCATCATCCATCATCAACAACAACCACAGCAAAAAACAACAACAACAACCTGAGGAGGAGGAGGTGTGTGTGTGTGTGTGTGGGGGGGGGGGGGTTCACTCACATCTGTCTCCCAGGATGCCTTCAATGCTGTGTTTGGCCCTGCGCTCGTTCTCCTCCAGCTCCTTTTTCTCGATCTCGTCCTCGTCCTCTTCATCGTCGCCTCTCACCCCGAACTTACTCCGCATGATGCGGCTGATGGAGCTCACTGCAGCGGCCAGAGAGAGAGAGAGAGAGAGAGTCAATGAAGCAGCGCGGGAAACGAAGCAAACATTTACAACTGATGCATATTTATATAGATTAGATTTGAAGATATTTGAAAAAATAGGACTCTTTTTTAACTTTGAAAAGGTGAAGCCACGCCTAAAATTAGAATATTATTAATATTATGAATAATTCTAATGCTAATAATGTCCTTTATTTCTGCCCTTTTTTACCTGAAGGCACGTTGTTGCGGTCACATATTCCATCCTTCAGTAACTTATCTCGAATCTCCCAGCTAAACATACCCGGGTTTTCCCGCTTGTACTCTTCAATTCTCTTGTCCACGTCCGGTGTTGTTCCCTGCTTTAAAGGTCACAAGAGTTTCACTGGTTATTGTACATGTCATGACCCTTAAGACACATATTAACACGACTGTATTATAGTTGTATTTTTTAAAGAAATCAACAGGTTAATATCATCTATGTGTTCAAATATACTGTTCTCTGGACCACTCTCCTGGTCCGTACCTTGGGTTTGCTGCCTCCTATGGCCCCGGGTCTGATGGAGCCCGTCTCCTGGTACCGGCACAGGATTTTGGACACGCAGCCGTGGGAGACACGAAGCTGTCGGGAGATGACACAGGGCCTGATGCCGTGATGAGCCATCTCCACGATCTTGTGCCGGATGTGGTTGGGTAAAGGTCTGCCATTGATGAAGACTCCTCCGAGCTGGTTGACTCGGCCTTGACCCAACGGAGTGGACACTATAGATTTGATTTAAAATAAATAAATATCAAAGGACATTTGTCAACACAGTGTGTGATTAATCAAAATAAATCTGATTTATTTGATGCTTGTTTTTTTTTTGGTTTTTTTTACTAAAACACAACTGTAGAGCAGACAGAAAAGGAGAGAGTTTCTCTTTTGGATTTAATATTAACAGACACTAAATATTTACAATTAAAAAACACATCACTAACAATAACAACACCAAGTACTGAGATGTTATTTAAAGTCCTGTAAAAACGGTATAAAAATAATACAAATAAACGTACAGAAGCAGTTTAAAACGTGTAGTAAATAATAAAAAGAAAATCATTTGGAAGCATATTTAAAATAACTGGCATACAACACGATATATAATATAATAAGCTGAATTTATTTCGATTATTTATTATTTGTGACGTAAAAAAATGTTTGTTAATTTTCCATCGAATTGTTTTTGATTACTTATATTTTTACTTATATAAAAAAATCTGTTATTAACAAACTGTTATTAATCACTGCAAATAGCCCACACAGAAAAATGACACCGACATTAAAACACAAGAAACGAATTAAAAAAAATAAGTAAATGACTGAACATAAGTTTGATAAAAGTTGCTAAAACAAAACCTAGATTATAAGTCAGTAAATACGAATGAAAATAATAATACGCCAATAGCTAAATCTGTCAATGTTGTCAAGTTAAGTTGTAATTATGAGCTGCGACTCTGAAGTTTGGCGCAGCAGTGAGTGAAAAGTCTGGTTTGTTCCAAAGTTACAGTGACTTTTTATTTTTTATTTTTAGCTGACTATCATCGTCCTGTGTCAAACATCCAGCGGGTCCCTCGTTACCTTCCAGTGGGAAGCCGCTGCGGGGGTAGTTCTGGGCCAGCGTGGGTCGCATCATCCTGAGTTTTGACCCCGCTAACGCAGTCCTGCCTCCACCGCCCCGGTGACCGGTGCTCTTGTGTCCTCCTAACGGAGGGGAGGTGGGGGTGCGGCTGCTGCTCCAATACCGACCCCGCAACAGAATCAGGACGCGGCTAAAGAAAAAAGTCTTCCCGGGAGAAGCGTCCTGGAGGGTTAGCCTCGGTTAGCCTCGGTTAGCCGCCGTACCCGGGCTACAACCAAGAGAGCAGCGGCGGCGGCGGCGGCGGCGCACCGGGGGGGAAACCGCAACCGTCCGGGGAGTCACAAGTGACGACGAAACGAACTTAGGGTTCAGGACTTTTCAAGAGTTTGTTTCCCAGTCGTTTCTGTGTCAAATGCCAGAATAATGAGCTCTCGTGCGTGTGTGTGTGTGTGTGTGTGTGTGTGTGTGCTCTGGTTAAAGCGGCGCCGCTGTCGTTGTTTGTTGACACCGGTTCAAATGAGGGGAGAGCGTCAAAAGTAGCGGACCTCTCCTCTCTGGCCGTCAGCGCTCCCGCCTGTGATTGGTCGAGCCCGTGGACCCTGGGCACGCAGCCGAGGGCGGGGATTGGCCGAGGCTGAAAACTTTAGTCCAATCAGGGACGCCGTCACAGCGCAGCCTGGACAGGACGGAGCTTCAGCAATGCTGTGTTTAACCAGAGGCAAAGTTAGTCCGTGAATCCACCCGCTGCTGCGTTCACTGACCCAGCGCGGCAATAAATAAACAACTATTACTAATAACCTAAGACATCAAGCTATTTCACAACGTCTCTGTTGTGCTTTTATTTATTTATTTATTTACTTATTTGTGTATTTGTTTATTTATTTTTACTAACATAATATTTTTTGGGTTACAATTCAAGAATATCATTACGGGAGTGAATGTGTCCATAAATGCTCAAAACAAATACAATTCAATGATAACTAATAACTAAACTAAACTAATAGAACAGCAAAAAAAATGACATTTTAAAATAAGTAAATGAGGAAATCAAAATAAACCCAAGACTAAAATAATAAGAGAGGCATAAATATGAACCGTTACACAGCAAATTAGACTAAAATTCCCGGGGTTTTGTTGAATTATACAGCGTTACTTTACAGACTTGAACCACTGGTATGTTTTGATTTGACACAAAAGGATTCATTCTTTTATTTATGTTTTGCTTTCTTCAGCATATCAAACCAAGTTTTTAAATATTGATTAAAATTATAAACATTTGTTTACAAACCGAAATGGGTCAATTTTGCCGCTTATTGATAAAAATCTAGTCATCGACCGATTTGTTACCAAATACCATGCTGTTGTATCGCGCGCGACCCCTAATTTGTTTCCCCCCTCTGCCCTCATATATGACACAAATGGTGCTAAAGTGTGTGCACCTCAAGGAATTTATTGTGGTTTTCAGACTGAGCAGCAGCCATGAGGGCAGACTGAAGGAGGGGGAGCTTCGCCACAGCAGGATACGACGCCAGGGCGGCCGTAAAGCCAGTCTAGCTCTGCGACACTATAGAGAGACGATAGGGTGTGTTGTCATCTCCAAATGTCTAATAATCAATATCGCCTCTTTAAGAGAGTGTAAGGGCGCAAAGAGCCTTTGACCTTCTCTCTCACAGACGTCACGAGCAGAAGATTCCAGTCAAATCCAGTCAAAGTCTTTCCTGAACATCTGAGAATCAAAGGACAAACATTTAGGACAAAAATAAATAACAACGAAAAAAAACGAAAAAAACCAACACACTCCTGATTCAAATTTACTTTCCATTTATTGGATTTTATTCTTGATGTTGGACACATGGCACAGCAGCAGTCAGGCCAAACCTGGTGCACTCTCAATCTCTAATGTGTCTAATGTGTCACTGTCACTGATGTAAATTCACAGCAAAGATACTGTAACAGCTTACACGTGTCCACGTGCACTTCCACAATAATAATAATAACGTGTATTCTTTTATGTAAATGACTCTAAATTGACAGCTGTGTTGCATTTCACTATAACGTCAATGCTGTGCTATATTACTGTGATCTGGCAGTGTTTTTCTGTATGAATATTGTATTTAACTGTGACTTTAAATTGTGGTATATATTACTGGACATTGGCAGTACTGTCCCGTATAAACAGTGTATTTTATTGAGACTTCAAAGTTGTGGTATTTGTGTATAAATCATTTCTCTTCACAGTACTTTTTTCCTTTATAAATACTGAAACCTCTTTAAAGAAGTGTTTTCTCTCTAACAGACAGCTCTACAGCAGGATTTCACAACAACGGAACATTGTACAGCGCGTGAAAAGAGAATGATCGGATTTATGTCGGAAATGTAAAGTTAAATTCTGTCAATAATTCCACACAGAGCTGAATCAATACCTCATCAAATGAGACCAGAGAAATACACATTCAGAACACTTGTTGGTTGAAATACCTCAATCTAAATTTGATTGACTCTTGCAAAACCTAAACGGTGAAAATCGACCCCCCCAGCGGCACCTGATCAGGTCTTTCATGTCTCAATCCGCTCACCTATGTGCGCCTTTAACGCTGTCACTGCGGGGAGCGCGAGGAGCAATAAAGAGGGATTCCCGTTCGACTTATCATTAACCTTCATTTACTCAGAGAAGAGAGGAGACGAGAGGAGAAGCCCCACGGGCTAAGTAGGTTTCAATTAACATCCCACTCTTCTTCTTCTTCTTCTCCTGGCTTTTGATAATAAAATAAGGAAGAGAAAAGAAGAAGAAAACGCACATCAAATGTTGTCTTTGCTGTGAGGGACGCGCGCGGACAATGGCTGGACGCTGGGTTTAAAATAAGCGGGCGGAGCGGGGGGTCTTTCACCTGCTAAAGAGGATGTTATTGTCCTGTGAGGCCGCACATTATTATCATCAACCCTGCGCTGCGCGAGGCCACAATTCAAAAGGAAGCGTGAGTTTGTTTCCGACTTGATTGAGAACAGAGGAGTCATCTTATATGAGCAATGGATTCATATTTAAATCCCATGTATTTATGACGGAATGTGGGCTTATATGTATGGTTTATATACACTAATGAAAGCACGGGCCTAGCCACACATCCAGGGAATAAACTTTAAACACTGTCCTCAAGACATAAAACATGAACTACCCATGACTTAAATATGATATCTATATGTACACACAATATACATTTTATTAAGGGTTCTGATATACATGTATTTCATATAGGAGTTAACTTACAGTTTGTATAACACTTAAGGCTCTATCCTGTATGTCAGCTTTTATGGAGATATATTATTATCAGTATATTAATATTCTGGATATCAAATGTGTATAGTAGTATTTCTATGTAAGAAAATCCATATGTTTTTGTTCAAAGTAAATGATTTATTTAAATGTCATGTATGGATTCTGTATATGTATTTATAGCATTTATGGGTCAATCTCTCTGACATTTAGATTCTGATTCAATTTGAAAAGCATTATGAGGCAGTATAACAGCTACCCCATGTAATGTAAACCATGCATTACAGTATGGTATATGTCACATTCTGTATATGGTTATATATTATAATCATGACAGTATATTCATCCTCTGGACATATGAATAGCTTTAAAACAAGTCTGAAATAAATATAGTTAGGTACTTTTATGGTTTCAATGTATAAAATGATTATGGGAGAATGTGGGATTATATGAGGCAGCTAATCTCAAGTATATAGAGGTTTAAAACATGTATAATCACCAATAGTATAACTTGAGATATATGTAGATATTTATTTATGTCCTTATTTTTGATTCAATATGCTGTATGAATGTATATTTAGGTTTGGGTCTTTAAGAGGGAGTTTTAAGGGTTTTTGGCGGGGGTTGAGGGTGGATAGGTGGGTGGGGGTTATGTCGAACGTGACCATTCAGGAGTGTCACTGATCTTACACTGAAATTGGATATTAAGGACAAAACATAAAAAAACAGAGAAAGGGCAAATGGAAAACAGAGCGATATACATACACACACACACACACACACACACACACACACACACACCGTGTGTGTCTCTGTCTTTAGAAGCGACACTGAATCTGCGTGTCCAATCCATTACCGGGCGATGAAACCCAGAGTCAGGAACCTCTGCTTGATGAAAAATAAATGAAGTTGCATCACATGCTCTCTGTGTGGAGGCCATTCACAAACTTTCTATTTGTCACATCAATTAGTTCCCAATGTGTCACATTCAGGGGCGATAATTAATATAAAAATAGGCTCAAATAAGGCTCGATATGGTTTATGTCATAGTCTATACGATGTGAATTAATGTGCTTTTTAACTCTTCTTTCTACTGGACAGCCGTGGGCTACAATGTCCTATTTAATTAGTGTTCAACATTCCAATGCATGTTTGTAATGTTTTTATACGGTCACTCTGTATGTATATATGTGTGTGTGTGTATTTACACACACACACATACACACACGTATATTTAATGTTACAGCATTCCTTATTGTTTTATGAAGTAAAATATCTCAGTAAAAAATGGAATAAATAGAAGAGAATTCATCAAGCTCACGTGATCAAAAGAGCAATAAAATGATTCAATTGATTTCAAACCCTTTAAATATCAATGTTTCCTGTTTTCCCTCATCTGCTGTATTGTTTTTTCCCTTGTGTATAACATTATTATATATTTTATTCTATCCACCTATAAAGACACTGATTTCAATTAGAAAATGGCCATAATCTGGCATATTTAAAATAAATAAATACAAAACATATTGTAACTTTCTTTTATACCCAATGTGTATTTATTGACTCAATATTAAACATTTTGTTTTCATATTATTTGTTATCATTGCCAAAAACCTGTTACTCCCCAGAGTTGATGCACATTATTATACCTATGTCTTCATATGTCAAGAGAATGAATTATGTGGTAACAATATGTTACTGTACAGTATATGTTAACAATTCTCTATAGGGTAAAAGAAGTGATGCTTACTTTTAAGTCTATTTATGACTCTATTTCAGACTTTTAGAAAAAGATATGTAAACACACTGTAAATGGTATATTGTATGCCATATGTCACTTCATCATGACGTAATATTATGTACATAAGAGGGATAAACATACAGAACATAAAATACACATATTTATAATATATACTATGTACATGTACATGTACAAACCTTATGGACTTCCAGTATATCGTATGTATTATAAAAGGAGTGACTCTTACTTTTAAGGCTATTTATCTATATTGATGGGATGCATATGACAAGGCCCTAACATAAATGAGAGTTATTAGAACTGGATTCAATTGGTATTATTGTTACATGTTTCTTTTTTGTTAAATAAGCAGACCTAAAAGGCTAATGATTTTAATTTCAATGATTTACTAGAACAGGTCGTCTGAGTGTGAGTGTGTGTGTGTGCGTGTGTGTGTGGTCACAGCTCATTTGTGAACACACACTTACTTGCCTCAAACTAGTTACTGGTAATCAGTGTAACTGTGACTAATTGAGAAATACAGTTAAAGGCTTTGATACAATAGGCGTCAGTGTTGTGCTGTGGCGATGAATGGGCCGATCAGTGAGCGCACACTTGTTTACAGTCTCAAATATTATTAGAGGAAACACACACACATACACACACACACACACCCACACCCACACACACACACATATGTGACACCGTTGGCTTGTGTAAAGTATGTCGTGCAGGGTCTAAACACACAGAAACCAGTGATGACTTTATCTCCTCTGTTTGTTTATGAGGGAAGAAAATCCACTGGATTTATATAAAGTAAAAAGGCAGCGTTGTGCGACCACATGAACACATATGACAGATCTCAGGCTGTAATATTAGCAGCATCCAGCTCATATTTGAGGTAAAGTATTTACTTTTAATCAAGCTTTGGCCACCGGACGTTTACTTAACTGCACCTACATGACAAATGCAACCAAACTGACATGTAAAAATGATACTGTATATACAGTAGTGTATGTACACTGTATAAACCCTTATTTTAAATGAAGGATTTTCCTTTCTACCAATCCACATGAGGGTCGATCCCAGCTGACATACAGGCCTAAAGGTGGGGTCAGGTCAGCCAGTCCAACGCAGGGCAAACAAACAACGACCGTTCACTCTCACATTCACACCTACAGGCAAGTTAGAGCGTTCACACACACACACACACACACACACGTTCACACACACACACACACACTGGGACAACATGCAAACTCCACACAGACAGGCCAGGTCGCGAACCCAGATCTCTTTTGCTGCAAGGCAACAGTGCTAGCCACTATCTCGCCGCGTGGCCCAATGAAGAGTTTCTTTTTTTTATTTTTCAGAGCAGATTACTTTGTGTGATACTAAAGACATTGGAAACAATAGTTTCTTATAGGTATAAAGAAAAGTGGATGGTTGATATATGCTATGAATCATGTGACCTTTTTACATAAGAGACAAAGATCTTTATGTGCACAGTTTTCTGTGGACACGTGGATTTAATGCTAATCCAGAAGAATATAGATTGTGTCTGTATAAAAAATTAAAAAATAAAAATCACTTTTTTTTACTGCCCTGTTTATGGTATGTATAGAATCTATTCTAATTCAATTTGTGCTGATTTCCCACAACTTGAGTTGTGCTATATTAAAGGAAACTTCATTATAACAGACTGTATTTGCCAGGTGTATATTTAGAAACTAAGTTATAAAGATGATTAAGTGTATCTGTTAATTATTGTTATTTTGTGTTTTAGGAGCGTTGAACATAAAAATAAAATAAAATCCTACAACATGTAGCATCCTTTGTCCTCCAGCAGGGGGCATATTTGATGCACACCAAGATCATACGTGTGTCAATTGGACATAATCAGATCAAGGCATTCAGAGCAGCTTCACTGTAACTATGGAGATCAGATGAAAGTACACTGACGTCCTCGTGTTTTTCTTTATTACGGAAATGTAATTCATGTTTGTAAAACAGCACATAAAGGGACAGTTTCCCTGTGCAAATACATTTGGTACTTCGACAACCACAAACCACAAAATCTCATAAAAACCCACGACATGTTCTAGGTCCTCGGAAATAAATACAATATAAGCTTACGTTTGTCAAAGGTTTACCCCCCAGTTATTTGTGACAAATAAAGGGGGAGGAAAGTGCATCATCACAGAGTTGGGGAGGAGAAGATTGAGCAGAGCGCTCGTCTGGAACCACGTTGGTGTCCAGATCATTCTGCACTAAAGTCATCAGGAAGGTCTGAGAGCAGGAAGACAACTCACGAGTGAGTGACTTTACACGCTCCAAACACTCGGCACGCTCCACGGACCTAAACATATCAGTCAGCAATGAGTGACCATGACAAAAGTCTCACACGTAAGAATAATGCTAAGGATTACATACATGTTTTACCAACACCCTACAATAACGACAAGAACTCACTGTAGGCCCTTTGTGGATTGCATTATGTAATCTGAGGTTAATACTTTTTGTTGTTGTTTGGATCAACATGTAAAACAATTTATATTAAGTTCTGGATTAGTTTAACTTAGTATTTGCTTTGTGCTAATTAAGGTTTTGACTGTGGTCGACACAGAAAAGTAAAGTTTCATCTCTGTCAACACTCTTTAAGTTCCCAAACGTATCATAAACAGACTGAACCATTAGGAGAAAACAGCTAAGTGTGATGTTTCTGTAATAAATTGAAAATGTGATGGAGCACTTACAAAAGACACTAAGCAATAGTGAAACATCAAATCCATAACATTTAAATTGCAGCTACCCGCTGTTTCAAATGTGGGATTTCTACTAGAAGACAATCGAATGGTTCAGTCCTACATTAGAACACATGAATTCTCACTTGTGAGACCAGATTTGAACCTGGAAGTGGTTTTAAAGCAGATTTTTGCCTTTGAAATATTAAAGAAAGACAAAGAAAAGGAACATTTTGATTAAGAAGAACAAGGTGCTCTGCATTGGAAACCCTCTTAGATTAATGGGCCAAGAGGAGGAAATCCCTGCCGACACCTCGTGGTGGGAGGCCCGCTCATGACTTTTTTTTGCTCATGTTTGCTTCATTGTTGAGGCACAGGAGACACACAGGAGTCAGGAGACACACAGGAGTCAGGAGACACACAGGAGTCTCTTCCACTAACACAAACACTGTCCTTCAGTGGTAGAACATGCGCTGAACAACACAGAGTTCAAAATCACAAGCTTTTTCATCCATTTGTGTCCTTTTGCCTGGAAGAGATGCAGTTTTCATTGTCACAACAACGGTGCCATTCTGAAGGTAAAAGCGCAAGGATGAGGAAGGATTAGGAAGGATTAGGAATATGCAGTTCCTCTCACCATCACCACCACCATTTACACTTTGGAGTATGGATTCTTCTCTGCAACACTTGAGGAAAGAAAACTAGGAGCATCGCCTGAAAACTCACTGAAAAGAAGTGAATCTGTACAAATACCAAAGTGTTTTGCTGAGATATAAGTGGAGAGTTATCATACAGTGACTGGCATAGTACAGTATATGCATATCATTGAGGGGATCAGCACTTCACAGTCAGTCATTAAAACAGACACATCTTACGACCAACGCCTGGGCCTACGCTCTGCAAAATCAAGTGCAGACAGTTGAGGGTTTTTTAAAGTAGGCGGTGTATGAGGTACTCGTGCTGAGTCAGCGTTCAGCGGGAGACAAAACAAGTGGAACAAAAATGGTTCTGATGTGAACGGGTTCATGTACAAGGATTCAAATCACTAACATTCTGATTGTTGGATATTTAGAGGTGCACCACAGGGCTGGGTGATACAGGGAAACATCTTATCATCATATACTGCTTTACATCGTTTGACATTAACAAAACGGACATTTCTGTAATATTAAATAATATCTATTTAAGTTTATATCTTGTTGTTTCTCATGAGAAGTTTTCTTTGTTTATGATCTGTATTACATGATCTTAAACTACACTTATTATTACCTTTCAATTCAGATAATATCTGCTTTATTTCTTTGGCATTAAATGTTAAATGAAGGATATTTACGTGTGTTAGAAACAATGAAATTGACTATAAATATGGTCAAATTCTGCTATAACACAAATAATTAGTTAAAATTATGTCTTTTCATCAATATGTGAATATATAATATTTAATGTATAATATTTGGTGTGTTTCACACATTTATTCAATAATAACTAATAAATATGATGATTATCAATGCAACAGCCTTTAAAAGCAGGAAACATCATCACAGGGTAATAAACTGCCCCGCTCTATAGTTTACCATGCTCTTTCCTGACACAATAAACTCATAAGATATTCTAACACTGTGTTATCATGTGGCAGATACTTTCAAGGAAAACCTAACAAACCAAACCAAACCAAATCATGTTGAATGATTCTTGTGTCCTTCTGCAAACTGTATATAACACTCACGGCTTCCCTTAAAAGTGTTAAAAGTGACCTCTCATAAATCACTGAAATAAGCAGCAGGAGCTCAACCGGATGACATGTACTGTGAATGAAGAGAGGCAGTAGCTGTTGATACCTTGACACTAAAGGACAATAATAAAGAACTATCTTGATTCCATGTATCATTGTAGAGGAAGAATGTCGTGGTTTTCTCATCAGTCCACACATTCATTTTCTTTCTCCTCCATTTCCAAGATTTTTCCATTGCAGTGAAATGCAAAATCTAAAGTGACGTTTTCATTGCACTTATTAATTATTTAATTATTATTAAACTTTTATCTATACTAACTTTTCCACCTCCTACAGCAAAAACTTTCAGATATTTCAAGAAGAGTTTCCTGTTTTTTTTTTTATCCAAAAACAAATCAATCAAATCAAAAGTTTGCATTAAAACACGCTCATGGAAACCCAGCGTACGACTCTGCATGAGTACCTTATACTTCCCTCCTAAAGAAATAATAATAACCAAACTATCCTTTTCAAGGTCCAGTGTGTAAGAATCAGTGACGTCTAGTGGTGAGACTGAGAACTGCAACACACGGAGGTTTAGTGTTGTCAGCAACAAGAGCATTGAGGCTGATACCAGGATATTTAAGGACACTAAGGATGCACAATATTGGACTTTTTGCCGATATTCGATATATCAGGAGGGTTTGGGCTAACAGACGATACAGATATTCAGGTTTTTCAGGCCAATATCGGCCGATAACGATATTGTGCTGATAATATCATGCATCCCGAGTACTGTATTATTTACTTTGATTTGAAAAGCCGAAGATTGTAGTCATGTAAGATAGCAAGTATTGGCAGTGAGAGTCTATTTTCCACACATCGAGATTCTCTCTTAAACGATTATGAGTCCATATTAATATTATTAATAATAATAATAATAACAATGATAATAATAATGATAATAATAATGATACAGCCATAATGCACCGTTTTAACACTGTGTTTGGTCGAGCCCAACTTTTGTGTCAATAAACTGGATCTGATCACATGGTGTTCATGCATGTGCCGCCTCGTTAGCTTTAGCAAAGATAGCTGAGCGAGAGCTATCACTAAAGTGTAAAATGTTGTTTGTCTTCTACAGAGTACAGAGTGAATATAGAGTGAATGAGTGAGCTGCACAAAAGCCTTCACTGTGTGAAACTAACGAAGAAACATGAGCAGCAACATGTCACGTTAGCACCTGGAGCTGGAGGATGAACAAATGACGAATCTTCCACAGAAGTGAGAAAACATGAAGCTCATCACAAACTATGTTGTTATTTTCATCGCAAAGGATTTAGATTTCCAGTGAAATTTGTGGTTCCATTTCATATTAAGATGCCATTTTAAACTCGTAGTGGATTTAAATCACGAGGTAAATAAAGATTCCCGCTCCTAGCGAGTATTAGTAATGCGTAGTAAGCGTCTGCCTGGTTTGTCCATTTGGGCTTCTGTAGAAACATGGCGGCATAAGGACGACCCCTGCCTGACGCTCATAAAAAAGGCTTTTTCTGATTCTACGAAAATCAGACTATTTTAAGTTTGACACCATTTTCACATTGTGCAGATTAAACGCAGTTCTGACATGTTACACACTGGACCTTTAACGAGGATTTAAGGGTCACAACATGAAGGCCTTCGTGGGTTTGCTTTACTGATTAAAGGCCATTTTCGGGGTGAACATTTCTTCCTATAGAAAAGTAAAGGGAGCAGGAGAATCAGCTGTCAGTATATGTACATGATCACATGATCACGTGATCACACACCCACAGCAACAACAACAGGTCCATCACAGCCTGCCTGTCTGTCTGCCTGCCTGTCTGCCTGCCTGCCTGTCTGTCTGTCTGTCAGGCGTTTCTCCTGGAGTTAGTGGTGGCGGTGGAGCGACCCGTCTCATGGTCTGGTCTGTATTTGAGCCAGCAGATGAGCCACGTGACCACCACCGAGAACATGGCCAGGATGCTGGCCACCGACAGGCAGATGGGTCCCGCCGGTGATGGAGGAATGCTGTGACTGTGCACAAAGATCAGGCCCATGAAGAGCAGCACCAGCATGGACAGGAAGGAGAAGATCACGCACACGCAGCCGGTGGTCAGAGCCACGCGCTTGCAGCTCTGGCAGCTGTCGTAGCGCACCGAGTCCTGGGAGAGTGTCGTGGCCGTGGACACGGTGGTGGACTGCGTCGCCTGGCTCGCGCTGGACGTCCCCGACGCCTCCTCCCGGCGCAGGGCGATGAGGGCCGGGTGCAGCGGCGGAGGGTAGGGCGGCAGAGCGTCCTGGGGCAGCGGGTCCGAGTCGATGTAGAGCGGGAAATCCTCCGTCACCTTGGTGTTGTTGGGCAGGTTCTGCACCCGATAGTCCGGCACCGGAGTCCGGTGGCGGCAGACGGGGCAGCTGATGCGCCATGGCCGCTCCTCCCGGAGGTGCAGCGTGTTCAGACACTCCTCGCAGAACGTGTGCAGGCACTCGAGGATCTTGGGGGCCCGGCGGTCAAGGTCGAAATAATTGTAGCAGATTTTGCATTCGTACTCCTCGTAGGGGAACGCAGAGGTGCAGGCCTCGCCCCCTCCGCCGCTGCTGCCGCCGCCGCCGCCGCCCGGGGGTTCCGCCGCTGCTCCGTGTGATGCCAGGTCTACCTCTGCCATGTCATCTCTCGCCATTCACATTCTCCGGTGAGCACAAAGGGACAGATGCTGATGACGGTGCACGTCTCCTCTCCTCTGCCCCTCCTCATTGACTCTGCTGCTGCTACTGAAGCTGCTGCTGCTGCTGCTGCTACTGCTGCTGCTCATGTGTCTTCATCATGTATGAAGAGCAGACACTTCTGCTGCTGCTGCTGCTGCTGCTCTTTGATCCCTGTAAAAACAAGTGGTGCTCTCCTGTTGAGGCTGAGTGGGAATAAAGATGATGTAATGGTGGTGACTCCGCTCCGAGGATTCATCCATCCACAGCATCCCACTGAACACACACACACACACACACACACACACACACAGTGATGTTGTTGTGTCAGTGGTCTGGGTGTGTGCAGCAGCAGCAGCAGCAGCAGCTGTGACGTACACAGATCATGATGTCAGACAAAGGATGCGCTAATTTGGCCAATTCACTACAGTGTTTCCTGTAACAATAACAAAGTGCGCGTGAACTCACACAATGTAGCCTGTACCAGTAAAATCACCATCACACACACACACCAATGTGTTTTTCTATCTTAGTGAGGACACTCAGACATAATGCATTCACGAGCCCCTTACCCTAACCTTCACCATCAGTTCTCCCCTTATCCATATAAAGCATGTCTGTCTGTCTGTCTGTCTGTATGTCTGTCTGTCTGTCTGTCTCTGTCTGTCTGTCTGTCTGTATTACAAAGTCATCAAACACTACAATATGAAAATCCTCAGTAAATAAAAGATACAGTCATATTTAAATCTGTATTATATATTAAAATAAGTTGACTTACGTTTCACATAAGACAGTGAATATAATATATTAGTGAACTTTTGTAAACATCTTTAATAGATCACCTTGTCCCTCTTCTTTCAGCTTTTCTCTTTATGGTTCTACTAGACATTATTCTTGTTTACCAATCAAATAAAATAAAAATCCAAACAGTAAAAAGCAAACACGAGACTCTCATGAGAACAAGTGAATGTCACATATGGGACTGTGGTACAGCAGTGAGGACACTTTATGAGGACATAATGCTTGCCCCTGACCTTAACCTCACCCAGCACAACTCAATGCATGATCCTAACCTTTAAATGAACAATAAACATAGATAATCCCCAAATTATATCTTGAATCATTAACAGCCATTTTAAGGTGTGATAGAACATGAGGATCAACTAAAAACACTTTCACTAATCATCCGCTTTCCCAGAATTACAATTACAGTTTTTTTTTTGTTTTTTTAATTAGTTAATTTAATTAGTGACAGTGAATTTGTCCTCTGCATTTAAACTATACGTATACACCAGTGGTAGTGAACACACACACACACTCACACACACACACACACACACACACACACACTTGACCCACCAACCCTCTGGTTACAAGCCCAATTCCTTTACTCTTGGCCACAGGCTTAAAACACACACTCAGGTTTGCACAGCTATTCTTGTCAGGACACTTGATTGACTCCCATTCATTCGGACAAACCAAATCTTATCCCCAACCGTAGAACCAGTTAATGCCTAAGATATATATATATATATATATATGTATCACTTTATTCCTTTTTAAGTCTTTCTGTTGCTCCGTTACAAATAATGCTATCTTCTAGATTGTGTAGAAGATTTACATCTGGATCTGATACACAATTTAGAAGATAGCATTATTTGTCATTTCAAACCAGCAATGTAACATTTAACATCCCAGCACAGAGGAGGTTGTTGAGCCACTGCCTCCACCAGTAGATTCATATTTTTATTAATTTAGCCTTACGTATACAAGTCATCTTATCTCACTCTCATTCACATGAGAGACCTGTTCCCTGTCTAACACACACTCACTGTCACCATCTCACAAGGACACAAGTATGTTGTGTGTAATGTACATGTAAGTGAAAGACGTGTGTGTGTGTGTGTGTGTGTGTGTGTGTGTGTGTGTGTGTGTGTGTGTGTGGAAAAAGCTCAAACTAAATGTAGGAAAAGGGAACATGGGAGGAATGGAGTCATTGCTGTAACTTTTTTTATAAATCATTAACAAGTTAAAGTGGAATCACAGGATTTCTGCAGAAGCATAACGTGGTCATATGATTTCAATCATAAGTCTCAAACTAAATGTGTTCACTTTGATCTCCCTTATCATCAAATTCGTAGCTTTAAGGGTCATAAGATTTGATTTGCTGGGTTTGTTAGTGACTTTCTGTTTGCACAGAAAATGTACTTGTTTTCATGTTTCACTTTTCAGGGAAACTTGAAACAGAAAGCAAATGAGGTTCTCCTGTTCAGAACCTTATTTTTAGACTTTCTCAGCCTCCATGTTCCTGTGGGGAGAGAAAGTCAACACACACACTTTAAACCGCTCACTCCTGCGTTTTCAGCTGACGGAGACACAGGAGCTGGTGGTGTACTGCTGCCTCGTTTGGCCAATTTGTCTTTTCAATTTTCTGTCAGAATACCCGGTGAAATAACACATTTGGGCTCCTGTGATGTAAAAATACAGATTTTCTCTGTGGAAGTTGCTGTAGGAAGTGAGTGGTTTACAAAACACTCAGAAATGACTGTTAAAGTGAGATAAAGCAGTGACCATAGGTTTTGTGGCTGAAATCTCTTTTTCCTTGTGTGGAGTGATGTTTTCTGTGTCTGAGCTGGTTCTCTGTGCACACTTCAAAAAGACTAACATGTCATAACAGCATACAGTGCAGAAATTATAATCCCATAACTCACATACTGTATAATGCTTCCTCATAGATTATACTGTAGTTTACATTACATTACATTAAATGATATTGTCTCATGTCACATGGAGGACATGATAATGTTGAGACATGTCATTCATTGTAAGAATGTCTTGTCTGAATGACATAACCTAATATATCATATTATATCATATTATATTAAATTATCCCATTAAACCAGAAAGTCCCCCAATTGGGTGACCCTGACAGTCTGCGCAGCCTATTTTCGACAAGGTTCGCAAAAAAAGTGAATTTTGAAGCTGGGAATCAAATTAAATAGCGAAATCTGTGCTACAAGGCTGTAAAAACCTATTTTAAATGTGACAAACAGCTCAAATGACACCTAAATGAATAACTACGTATCTAAAACACACACCCTACGGCTCAAATGAAAGCTGAGACTCAGCTGTTGTTTCCAACAGTGTAAGACAAAACATTACAGAGATGAAAGCCAAAGAACACAGACACAGAAAGTGCCTTTGATGTTTCTCTGTGAAAAGTGAATCTTTCAGCGTCAACACAGCTCTCTCTACGGTTAGACTGACTTCCTGTGTTACATTCAAAACAGTCCGGGCGTCTCCAGCTGACCTAACGTCCCTTTGGGAAGCATTACCCTATCCTAAGGCAACAGTCACGTCCGCGCGCTCTGCTGCTTCTCATTGGCTAACAACGCTGTCAATCAAAATTCGGAGACGACAGCGTCCTTCTATTGGCTGTGAGGAAGCCAATGAGATGTCGTCATTCATGTAGACCGTTCCCTCGCTGAGCTACAGGCCAGAAAAGAGTGACACGGCTCAATGGAGCCATCTGGTGTTTGTTTTTGGAATGAAAAACATATTAAAGTCTGCAGGAAGTTTGAAACAATGGCATAAATTATTTTATTGAACATTAATAGTTATATAAAAGTGAATAAAGTAGTTTAATACATGATTTAAATACAAATGGTACAGACAGTAACAATGTGCCAAATAAGTCCTCGCCTGTCATTTCTGCACTAAAATCTCTCTCATTTTGTTCTGCTTCACTTGATCAAAGTCAAACTTTGCACAGATGATGTTCACATGTTGAGTTTAGAGCTGATTCTCCATCATTCCAGAGAGATATTATATTCAGCCTGATGTTTTGTTTTCAGGCAAAGCTGAATTATTTTCATTTTCATTTACTCTTCACCAGTAACACACTGATGTTTACACATCTTAACAAATCCCACAATGTTTCCTTTTACTTTGACACCAAAGGTATTTAAATAGACCTGGTGGTTGCAGAGATATACTCATCGAGCAGAGACCTAAAAAATAGGTTTGAGGCTTAAAGGGTTAAATTATATTATATTATATTATATTATAGCCAGGTTTACTGGGTCTTGGTCTGGAAGGTCAATGATCAGAGATAAAGAAATAATTCAAGGGAAAACAACTAAACATGTTACCGATGCAGACCCTGTGAAGTCCCCACATGATTGTTTAGAGCAGAGGTCTCAAACAGGCCACTTTTATTTTGAAATGATGTGAAATGTCGTCACAAATGTCTTTAATGTAATGAGGGAATCATTCTATATCATTCCAGTTTAGACCACTGCTTTAGAGGTTCTTTACTGGATTTTCAGCTTAATTGAGTTTATGTAAATAAATAAATAAATAAAAATGGAATGGAATGAAAGCTGTGGGTGGCAAATATTCTATAATGTATGTACACACACACACACACACACACATACTGTACTGTACATGTATGCAAGACCACAATGACCACGTGTCACAGGCTCCATCTGTTTACATGCCAGAGGAGTTAAAGTCCAGTTTATGGCTGCAACAATAACAGTTATTTTAATGATCAATTAGTGTAAAACATGTGTCTCAGTTTCTCCTCCTCTCACGAGTTAAATGTGCTTTTTGTCACACAACACCAGGCTAATAAAAATAATAATGAAAAATAGCATGAAAGTAATATGATTGAGGGGCGCGATTAGAGATTGATTTAGGCAACATAGCCTCAGGGGCCCTTAGTTCAATAAAGTCATTTTTGTGTTATTTGGCCAAAAGGGGCCCCTCTTTTATATATCAGGGGTGATATTGAGATATATCACATAAGAAATAACCATTGAAATATTGGGATGAATAACATTATGTATATATGTATATATATATATATATATATATATATATATATATATATATATACTATAATAACATTGTAGTGAAGATATTGGGATAGTAGCACAGAGGTTTGGGCTTCAGGGCCCCTGAGCTCTCTGAGATCTTGGGCCCCTGGTAGTAATCTGTAATCCATCCTTGTACTAGTGCTGTCAAACGATTCAAATATTTAATCCAGATTAATCGCAATAATGTCATAGTTAACTCGCAATTAATAAATCTCGCGATAAAAAAACTGACTCTGTTAATAACTGACAGCACTAATTACAGTTTTCATATTATTATGGTTATTCTATGTGACGTCATAAACACGTCATGTGTCTTTACTTTGTTATTATTCCTGGTTGTAAATCTTCCCCACGTGTAATAAACTGTGTAGTTTATGAGCCTGAGCACCTGTGACATCCCAGAATAAAGGTCGGACAAAAGCGTTACTACGCCCCGCCCCCTGCGTGTACCTGCAGCGAGCGTGCTGCAGCCACACCCGCGACAGACCTGTCTGTCTGCCTGTGTGTCTGTGTGTGTGTGTGTGTGAGTGTGATTTCTACCGGACACACTGGAGCTGTTCACGTACCTCAACGGCCCGGAGCCCGTGGCCCGGTTCCAGAGACGATGCGGACTTTTCCTCGTGGAAGCCGCGCATTACAGCCGAGCGAGCACGCGCAGCCCCGCGGACCACAGCGACAAACCTGCACGTGGGCGACTTCAGGAAAGAAGACACAACCACAGCCATCAGCAGCAGCAGGAGCAGGAGCAGCAGCAGCAGCAGCAGCAGGAGCAGCAGGAGCAGGAGCAGCAGCAGGAGCAGGACAACAATTCAAACTACAGAGACAAGGACAGAGGATGTGTCGATGGTGTAAGTGTAAAGAGAACAAAGAATATAAAGAAACAAGAACGACAGCGTTCACCTGTCGTTCACCTGCACTGATTGTTTACTGAGTAGATATTTGATCACAAATAAGAAGAAATGAACTAAGACTAAAGCTCTAAAAGATCAGTCAGTGCTTATAACACCTGGTTATAACCAGGGTTCACACATTTTTAAAAACATTTTTAATTCATTAATGTTTCCTTACAACTGCCATGACTCAGTTTAAGTGGTTTTAACAAAGGTGGGGCTCTATAGTGACCACAGGGCCCAGTGATGAGGCTCTTGCCCTTTGGAATCTTAGTCATCTTAGTCAACATCCACAACACATAAACATGCTGATGTGTTACAGCACACACACACACACACACACACAGGGATCATCATTCACATCACTGCTCATCCCATCATCACTTCCACGGACACATGACGTGTTTCCATGTCATCACTGCTGTGTCTTCATTCCAACAAAAGAATAATGGACAGAGACAAAAGTCACAGACGCAGAAGAAAAGGACAAGCAGACACAAGGGGACAGGAGACACGAGGGGACGAGCAGACACGAGGGGACAGGAGACACGAGGGGACGAGCAGACACGTGGGGACAGGAGACACAAGGGGACGAGCAGACACGAGGGGACGAGCAGACACGTGGGGACGAGCAGACACGAGGGGACAGGAGACACGTGCAGCACGTGCTGCTTCTAGCTCTGGAGAATGGTTAGTTTTACATAAGTGAGTGAAAGTAATTATCACAGAGCTTGTCAGTGATTTTAGTGATTTAGTGTCAGGTCAGTAATCATTACCAGAGATTGTCAGTAAAGATTAAATGATTCAATTAAATGATTCTAATGCCGTGCAAATAGACCAGAAGTAAATATGAGCACACATCATCCTGTACTCAGTGGTTTTCTGCAGATTTAGAAGTATTCAGTATTCAGACAGTCTGTGGTAAACCTCGGGGGTTTGTGACATACGATAAAACACCATTCTGAAGCAAAAGATGGTGAAAAGCACCTAAGCACAGTAAGTCAGAGGTACTTACGTCTGAGGAGAGGAACAGTTCAGTTCATATCTTCATCATACATCAGCATGTTCAGATATTCTTTACATGAAGTGAAAGCATTCAGAGTCTTGATCAGACACATTAATGTAACAATCTTACATCAAAGTCATACAGAGGAGACATTGCTGCATTTTAACATGCTTTTCATTTAAATAAAATACAATAATAAACCATAAAAAACTGAGCCGGCAACAGTGAACTTCCACGCTAATCTATACTAAACTAAAAATCTATTAATATAATAGAATATAATAATAAAGACTCCTCAACTGTCCTTGGGAACATTAGCTTGTGTGTGCATGACAACGATTTAAAAAAAGAAAAAGAACAGCTCTCAACTGTGACTCACAAGGAGCCGTTCAATAGATTCAGTTCGTTTGTGAACGTCACAAAATGCTCCCTCACAGGAGACAGAAACGACATCTTCTAACTCTGACGCTCCTCCTGTTTCTTCTCTCGTACCAAATTAAAAACAGAAATGATAACAAAAATACTTCCATTTCTACTCCAGTTCTACTCCATACATACTCTACATTACAATGACATTCGTGTCCTGAACCATGACATGAATTGAATGGATTTTTTAAGTGAACCATTCCACCTGTAAGCACCTCACCATGTAGCAGGCCTCGGCTATGTGGCTAATGAAATGCTAATAAAAACAACCTGAACAACAGTTAACAGTCAAATCTTCTCCAGGAATAATGAATAACTTTAAGTTGGAGACGATTCCTCGCACACTTCACAAACCTGACTGGCTTTTCTGGTTTGTCTGGGCGTCTCTGGGCGTCTCTGGGCGTCTCTGCTCCACCGCGTGACGTAGATCCTCATCTGCATGGCTTCAGCTGGATGTTTACATTCTTGTGTTGTAAACTAAGTGTAAAGAGAGAAGTGTTGGAGAGTCGTGTCACTCTGTGTTGCTCTGAAGGTCCAAACTTGTGTTGTTAAGGTCACTAAATCTACTCTGACCTCCAATAATAACAGTATCACACATGGACGCCTCTCTTCGTGGCATTTTGCAGCATGGTTTCGAGGACGTTCATGAAATGATTAAATCCACGGTTTTGCACCATTGAATACGGTCACATGTGTCATGCTAAGAACACGCCTGTAGCACCAGTTATCGCGTTAGAAAATCAAAAGTTCAATGTTGATTTTCTTGATGACAACACGAACGCGGGGGGTCGAGTTTGGTCGATTTGTCGCCCAGATCAACAGTTGCCATGGTTACTATGAGGTCAGTGGGAGGACGTCGCTCTGGGTACATGGTTAAATCTTGACTTTCAAAGGTCCAGATTGTGACGTGGTTCTGATCCTTATTACCCCGAGTTTACACCGCTCGCCCCGAACAGACAAACCCTGAAGTGACCTCAGAGTCGCTGCAGCGTGGACGACTGACACAGTGCAGAGAGTAGTTTTGTTAATTATACCTTTGTTGACATATGTCAAGGAAGAAGAAGTCAGTGTGTGTTTGCCCTCTGCAGTGTTCCTCTTTGCCTCTTTGCCTCTTTGCCTCACATCCACACTAGTTTTCTGTTGAAAGCCTCTTCACGATAGTGGAATAAACCGGAGCACGTTGTCTTGTGTCCTGTGTTGTTTCCTCTGTGCAGGGCTGCAGCAGACCTCAGTACGAGGTGAGGAACTGGCTGCTGCACGTTCTCTTCCTCTTGTCGTCGGGCCTGGGGCATGAAATCTTCTACATCACCTTTCTGCCCTGCATTCACTGGAACCTGGACCCGTTCCTGTGCCGACGCCTCGTCAGCATCTGGACTGTAAGCTACAGACAATCTCTGTGTGTGTGTGTGTGTGTGTGAGTGACCTGGTTTAGAACAGTCACCGTCTCAAAGTCCTGTGCTGTGTTTCCATCATGGTACGGTTCAGTGTGGTGTGGAATGGTAAAGCCCGGGTCAGACTTCAATAACAACACACTCACATCTGTGATAACTAACAATATACACTATATAAAACAGGTTCAGACGTTGTTATTAACATGTAAATAAATAACGTCTGGTGAGGAAGAGCCTTTAGTATTAAAGTAACCCTGTGTGTGTGTGTGTGTGTGTGTGTGTCACAATGCCACCTCTCTGTTCCATTTCCCTCTCTTCACCTTTCAACCTCCCTTTCATCCCCCCACTCCCCCCTCAAGTGTCCCGTCCCTGACACCATCATCGTGCCCATATATCCTCAGCCATCAGGCGGAGGGCAGGTCACTGACCAGGTCCAGCCTGACCACGGGTCCCTGACATGGTTTGAGGCCACACATTAAGGACACATGAGTGCTTCTGATGTTAACGCTGACAGAATCGTGAAAACACAGCACCCGTGATGTCAGCAGGAGCCACAGACACACACTCAGGGCCGTGCAGAGTGTGTTTTTGTGGCCTTTGTGTCTCTGCCCCGAGCGCTTGGTGGCTGCCCTGCGTCTGAACCCCTGGCTCGACCCCCTCGGGGGGGAGAGATCCCCTTCTTGTGGCGACCCGGCTGCACCAGGGCCCCCTGTGTGAACTCCTTTGAAATAAACACACAAACGGCAACACACACATGCTCGTGTGTCTCCACCTCGCCCGCTAAACACGCTCAGTGTCCTCCCTCCAGTTAGACATTACCAGCTTCCCCCTGAGTTCTCCTCCTCCCCCGAGTCTGCAGTGTTTTATAGACCTCATCAGTTCTCTCTGTCTTTCTCTGGACCCTCAGCCCTCGGGGTCTTCATCGCCCTGCACTTCAAACCTCTCACAGCTTTTTCGTTTTGGATTTATCAAAGGTTTATGGAGGGCACACACACGCACACACACACACACACACACACACACACACCCAGCAGTCTGTCAGCGGTTTGGTTTTACTCTGCAGACTCACACACAAGTCACATTTAAGACCATCATTCAGTTTTCTTAATGTCACGTATGTTAGTCTGACTAAAATCCAGCTAGTCTTAGTCGGACTAACATACCTGTACGGTGCAAATCATAGTCCGATTACTCCTGCATGTATACACTTAGCCGGACTGAAGTCGGACTTGGCGTTCTGTGCATGCACCAACATCTGCTTCCTGGGTCTTTGACCCGGAAGTAAAAGGACGTAAAGACATAAAGGTCAACAGGAAACTGATTCAATATAGTGTTAGCTTATAGAGCGATACAGCGCCACCTACAGAGTTGTCCTCTCTTAGTGGGACTACAGCCTTAGCTTGATTAATCTGTGCATGCAAACGTAATCTGTGGTTTCCGCTGGTGCACTAGAGGCCGGCTTAACGCTATGATGACAGAGAGGCTACGGCTAGCAGCTTTCAGTATTATCAGTATGGCGGCCATCCATTGGTCCACAGTCATTAGACGACAAAATACCAAAGTACAGCAACCACGTTTGTTGATTCACAGAAAGGCCCAGACCAGGACCCGGATCAGCAACCTTCCTGGTGTGAGGCAACAGTGCTAGCCACGTGTGCCTCTGTGTGGCCCAAATAGGAATTCAACTCGCATTCATTTGATTTACAGACAGACGAACATGTATTTTAAAAGTCTGGGTTTAGTCAGACTAACACAATCATCGATCTTTTCCCACTGTGATGTAAAGACACTGATTGTTTGAAGTGTATCCACGTAAATGAAAGACTTCACAGGCTTATGAAACACACACACTCACACACACACACACACACACGCACACACAGACACACACACACACACACACACACACACACACACACACACACACAGTTGTCCTTCACAACTGTGTGGTCTTTGCTGACAGCGTGACTTTGTTTGACTTAGAAAAGCTGGGCTGTCATTAACCATATGCTCATATGCTGATTACACAGCAGTGTCGTTACTATAGTGTTGCAGTGTGTAGATTGTGCACCTGTCGTGTCGCTCACAATAACAAAGAGCTGGAGTTGTACTTTTCCATCACAGCACAAAGAAGATTTGACTGAATGTAAATCATGGTGGTTAAACTGTAGATTTATGTTATGTAACGTTTTGCAGAATATTGAGCTCTGAATGTCACGTGACTCCGTTTTTCACCGTGTTAGAAGCACAAATGAACAAGAGTTCACTGCGTACTTTAAACCCATGACAGAGTGAATGTATGTGATCCTTATAATGCCCCCGCCCCGGTGTTTGGACATGATTCCAGACCTGCAGTATTGTGTCTTCTTCCTGATTGACCTCCCTTCATCTTACTCCAGAGAGTCACCAACAGTTTACAAGAGCCTGGAGGGAAACGGACACAATCTGCCTTTGTGACCAGTCTCTCAGCTCAGGACAGTGTTGTTGTCACTAGCAACAGGCAGTGTGATGTGTTAACGTCGGGTTAGGATGGTGGGAGGAGTTTCTAGAGCTGCAACTAACCATTACTTTTATCATCCATTCATCAGTCGATTATTTTCTCCATGAATCGTTTTGTCCATAAAATCTCAGAAAACCTTAAAAAATGTTGACCGTTGTTCATCAAACCTGCAAATGATGATGTTCTCAAATGTCTCGTTTTGTCCACAAACCAAAATGATTCACTTTTGATGATTTCTTTGTTCTCCGGAGCAAAGAAATGAAGAAAATACTCACATTTAAGAAGCTGAAACTATCAGAATCTTCTTTTTAATCATGAAAAAAGCTTTGAACCAATTCATCGATTATCAAAATAGTTTAAAATAGATAGATAGATAAATAATGGATGAATTGTTTCAGCTCTAGTTGTTTCCTAATAGAAGACGTTACCGTGGTTACCGACGTCAGCTATCATGTGTGTTTATGATACAAGAAGTCATCACATGAGCATTAAATATTAAAATATCATGCTGTTTGATCCTGTAGGACTGTATTCTACTGTATTCTGTATATAAAAGAGAGAATTTTACAGCTTCAGTCATAAGACGCTGGATAATCGAGAGCAAGGGTGTCGTTTTCTCTGTAGCTGAGCTTTTTATTAAGTGTCTAAAATAATCTTTTTCTTTGTTTACCTGATGACAGTCGTGTTTTCATGGATCAAATGTCCGTGTCTCATGGTTCTCAGTGTCATCAGAGCTGCTGTGTGGACCACGTTTGACCAAAGTGACCTGGGCAGCTTTAATGGTCAAATCAAGCTTAATTATTCACTGTTCTGTAGTTCATGGTTTTACTGGTGAGATCTTTATTACACTGGAATGTGTCATAGTCGCTGTTGACAGGTGCAGTTTGTCCAAGTGAAATATTACAGCGTGTGATTCCTGATCACACACATGTTTATGGGACAGGTGGTTTATTTCAGTTCTGACATTAAACGCTTTCACTGAAAATGCTGGCGTTTTTTTGAGTTTTGTCCAGTGATGGAGGATAAATCACGCTTAAGTGGCCGGGGAGTGTCCTCACTGAGACAGCTGTACAGCGTGTGTGAGTGAGTGTTGACCTGTCTTCAACTCTTCTCTGAATGTGACCAGACTGTCCCTGGGTCAGTCCTTTGATGAACTTGACAAAGACGCCAGTGAAACACTGGAATGATGTCTTTACTAGGGACAGCTGAATATGATGTTTGTGTTGATGGAGCAGGCGGAGGGGACGAGGACGAGGACGGGGATGGGGACGAGGACGGGGGTCATATCAGTCAAGCTGGTGGGCATATTCATGGTGTGGAGACAGTGGATGGAGTGTACACTGCAGGGCTTTTTGTATAAATAGACTCGGCTAAATGGGGATGTCATTGTCCTCTGTTTATTGTCTTCTTGGTTTCAATTATTGCGTGTGTGTGTGTGTGTGTGTGTGTGCGTGTGTGTGTGAGTGTGTGTGTGTGTGTGCGTGTGTGTGTGTGTGTGTGTGAGTGTGTGTGTGTGTGTGAGTGTGTGCGTGTGTGTGTGTGTGTGTGTGTGTGTGTAAAGTGTAGGAAGATGCAAATATTGTAATAGTAATGTTTACATTCAAACGTGATCGGAAAACGAGAAGAAAGATTTCGCTTGTGGGAAAAGTGAGGCAGTTCTCGTTCTCTTTTCTCTCGTCTCCTGGTGTAATTTAATTTAATTTAATTTAATTTAATGCAGTCTCTGTTCACTCTAACCCAAAAGTATGTGGACAGTCATTCTGCTAAATGACTCTCAGCTGACTTTAAAAAAACAGAAGAAAACATCTGTTCCATTGATTTTGAAAAGCAAGAAAGAACAATAGCGAAGAAGGAAGGAAGGAAAGAAAGAAAGAAAGAAAGATGTTGCACATATTCACTTGGTAATGACAATAACAATAACTAATTATACAATCATTAGTGTTCGAGCAACAAGGTTGCAAGAACCCCAATGAAACCGTAAGGATTATTATTTTTGGTATAGCAAATTGGTGCTAAGCATTATTAATTAATAATTATTATTAATTATTAATTAATAATTATTCATTATTAGTGTGTGTGTGTGTGTTGCGTTGCGTTTCCATGAGGAAAAGTATCAAAATAACCAGCCTCTACCGTTCCATGCTTTGACACCCGTTCCTTGGGGCACCAGAGTAAAATGGTATGGTCAAGGTGGAGCTAGACTGGCTCCACCCACAACAGTCAGCTGATTGGGTGACAGAAAAATGTCCCTCCCTTGCGATTGGTGTTTGTTTAACGCCTGCAGTCTATTCTCATTATTGTTGAAGACAAGAGCTGCTGGATGTCCTCCTGAAACGATGAATCGATTATTAATCGATTACTAAATTAATCGAAAACTATTTTGATAATCGTTTAATCGGTTTGAAGCTTTTTTTAATGATTAAAACAAGATTTGCGTTTGTTTCAGCTTCTTAAATGTGAGTATTTTCTTCATTTCTTTGCTCTGGAGAACAAAGAAATCATTAAAAGTGAATCATTTTGGTTTGTGGACAAAACAAGACATTTGAGAACATCATCATTTCCAGGTTTGACGAACACGATCAACATTTTTTAAGGTTTTCTGAGATTTTATGGACCAAACGATTCATGGAGGAAATAATCGACAGATTAATCGATGATGAAAATAATCGTTAGTTGCAGCTCTAACAACGTCATGCTACATATCTCACTGTTGCAGCCACCAACAGTGACAGAGTCAAGCCTGACCGGGCCGTACCATTCCATACTGTACTGTACTGTACTGTACTGTACCATGATGGAAACACCACATAAGAGATGACCAGGATCTCCCAGCGTGGATAAGATGTAATTTAGGTTAAAAAGGTCTGTCAGGCTGGAGATGTTAATGTTGGAAATGCAAAGGTGAAGGTCAACTTCAGATGGAGGGAGTATAGTTGTTTTATTAGGAAAAACCTGAGAATGTGAGCTCATGTACGAACAATAACATGTCGTCTGCATAAAGACTCATTTTCTGATGTGTTTTATTACTCTGAATTCCTTTTGTGATGGTTTTCATCACAGTTACATAACTAGATACTCTGGTTTATAACTCTATGAAGGAGTTCCTCTCTGTTTGACTCAGTAAATCTGAGTTTCTGATTTTTCTTATGTTCTACACTTCCCATATTTCTCAGAGTTGTGGCTCATAACCTTATAATAGTTTGTAATCTTAGTTCAGCATGATGACAAGTATTTAGGAGTTTAAAGTGTGTTTGTAGAAGGTTCTGACACATTAACACTGACTGCACTGAACGCTTCCCCTGAGACATGGACGCTCGCTCTCACTGAAAACTTAACCAATACAATCTCTGTCATCGTTACATGATATCAGTAATAATAATAATAATAATGATAATAAAGCTTATTTATATAGCACTTTGCTTAACAACGGTCCCATCAAACCCTAATCAAATATTACAAGGTTTTATATTACAGGCTTTTTGAAGTGTTGTCTGGTGTCCCCGTTGGCAGCCATGTTGTCACTGAGTGTGAGTGTGTGTATTCCAGGCTGGTTCACATTGCAGGTGCACGTCAGTGTCTGAGTGCGTCCCTCACATCACAACATTGAACTGTCCCTTTAAACAACTAACTCATCATGTTTTATTCCATGGGAAAATGAATGTTGTTGTTTTTGTTTCCCACTTTCCTCAGAAACATGTTGTTCCATTTGTTTTATTAAGAGCGAATGGAAGTAATTAGACATGATTATTTAACAATAGATCGTTAAATATCTGTTTTCAAAGAAGAAGATGCATCAGTGATCATTGTCTTAATAAATTACAATCAAATGAAATCATGTGCTACTAAAAGGTTTGGAACGATAGTGATGTTCACATATTTCTGTCGTCTTTGCCACTGCAGTCGTCTCACGCTCTTATATCTCATTTGCCATGGTAACAGGCATCTTTGTGATTATAGTGCCAGTAGAGAGGGTAATAACAGCCTCTCTCTTCTGCTCCTTAAACACACACCAGTGTCCTGCTTCCCTGTCTTTGCACTGTCTTTGCACTGTCTCACTGCTCTGTGCTAAGACAGCCTTTCATTAAATATACAAGGCGGAGCTTTAAATAACACTGAAGCTCCGACGGCCACTGGGGAGCTCGTCAAAGAGAAGAAGCAGCACTTTTTTTACTGGCAGGACACACACACACACACACACACACACACCACTACCTATACAGCACACACACACACACACACACACACACCTTCTCCTCGTCCTCCTCGCCTCGCTCCGCCCCTCTAAAGACACCGTGTCAGCAGATCCTGCGTTCTTCAACTAAGAGATTCTCATAATAGATTCTGTTACAGTGCAACATCTGCACTTTATTCCACTGTGCATGACTCTCCATATGGTTCTGTGCACTTTATTTGTTCCTTTGTTTCGTTGGGAGGCTTATTTATTTATTTATTTATTTATCTATGACAGTGATTGATTTTAGAGCCCAGCCTAAACAGGATTTAATTGAATCTCCTCATTATTGTATTATTGGCTTCCCCTGAATCAAATTGCCGTTGTTCTTGGCAGCACACTGCACTCATTTCCTTTTTATTTGTCTCCCAATGACACTGTGAAGTGAAGGCTTACCTGCAGCTGTGTGTGTGTGTGTGTGTGTGTGTGTGTGTGTGTGTGTGTGTGTGTGTAGATGTAAAGTTGGACTTTGGTGCAGGAGAGTGAGAGGTTACAAAGTGACACAAACAGCTGTTTGCAGTTGAGATGTGAACATATTGTTAAGATATTATAGAAAACCTGGTTATACTTGAAAAAACCTGAACTATCCTCTTAAAAATAAGAATAATTTGGACGTGTTTATAACACACATGTACTGTGACCTCTCTTCTAGATCGTGATGTATATCGGCCAGGTAACGAAGGACATGCTGAAGCTGCCGCGCCCTCTGTCTCCCCCTGTGGTGAAGCTGGAGACACGCGTTGACGCAGAGTACGGCCTTCCCTCGACACATGCCATGGGTGCCACTGCCATTTTCTTCACCTTTTTACTCAGCGCTCCATCCAGGATACAGGTGAGCATCAGTCAGCGGTGACAGCAAGAGAAACCTGCTGACTCCTCCCTCCCTCCCTCTCTCCCTCCCTGACACTGTTCACACTGAGATGCCGGTGACGGCTCAAGCCGTCCCAGCCAATCAGAGACCAGGACAGAGCGTCTTATACTGCTGCTCTGTCACATCCCTCGGCCTCACCTTACAGACCCTCAGAGCGTGAGTGTGAGCCAACAGTGAATATCCACTGAACCTAAGCAGGATATTTCTCCTCACCTTCTGTGACTTGCTCTGAGCATCTAAATGCATCAACATCGGGCGTGTTTGGAATGCAACAGCAGATCATCAGAGAGAAGACGAATCCACAATATCTGCACCCGATTAAACCTGACTTCATCAATTCCATTCATCACTGTTCTCGTTAGAGCGCCCCCTGGTGTGTGATCTCACAGTGACGGCTTTTCTCAAATTATTTGTCAACTATTTAGTTCATTTACAGGATTTCACTTTCATTTTGTTAAAGAAATGTTTTTTTGTTTACCTTGTTAGGTCAAATATGTCAGAAACTGTGTAAGTATATATGTATGTGTATATCACACTAGTTCAGCTGATACAATCACAGCCATTTGAACGCATATGACGAACAGTCACTGGAAAAGGGCGAAGGGTCGAGAAAGCAGAAACATCAAACACTGAAACATGGCCATTTTAGGAACTTATTATAAATATATTATATAAATAATGAAATAACTGTTAGTGTCGTCGTTGTAGACGAACACATTTGACAACTGAACGATTTATGTGTTCAAATAGTTGTTCTTTGGTTTTGTTGCTGTTGGACTGGATTGTGTTACACAGACCTGGCAACCCTGCACAACATCAGCCTGAAGTGTTGTGATGACAGTGACAGTATGTTCAAATAATCATGTCTTTATCAGTGTAATATTCACTGTTTTTAAAGGGAAGAACTGACTGTAAATTATTATTATTATTATTATTATTATTATTATTATTATTAATAACAATAACATTAAAAAGCACGAGTACGTGTTGAGTTAGTCAGTGTTCATGAAGAAGCTTCTGTCAGTGAGTGAGGCTCTCACAGGCCGCTCAGTGGGATGAAGGGAGTGGCTCCGCCGTCCATCACCGAGCCTCGACTGAGCCGCTGGACAATGGGCGGGGAGGGGCGTGGCCAGCAGTCGCCATCAGTCAGCGTCAGTGGATGTGCTGTTAATGACTGTCAGTCCACGTCTCTTTATCTCTCACACTCAGTCAGTGAGTCAATAAAACGCTCAGCGGCTCAATCAAAGGCGGCGTCTGTGATGAATGCAGCAGTTTATGGTCTGGACAGCTGTCACATCACGTCAGCTTTAAACTCGGCTTCTCTCAAGGTCACAGAAAAACCGTGAGACGTCCGTTTACAGTAGAGTCTGGAATTCCTCAAAGATTCCACCCAATGAAAAGAGCGCACGGCCGTAAATAAGTAGCAGGCTGTGACACGAGGCCCCGGGGCCACTCGCCCTGTTCTCAGAGCAGGTCAGAGGTCATGACAGTCAATCACAGCATGACCCCCCCCACCCTTTCCTCCTGTCCCTGGCATCCTTTGTGGCCATTCATAAAAAAGAAAAAAAAAACTCTCTTCATGAACTACCAGTGAATAGACTTCCAGCTGCAAAGGACAGGAAAAGACAGAGGGGAGGAGAGAGGAGAGGAGGGGAGGGGAGGGGCGGAGGAGGTGAATGAATACACAAGGCCCCTCTTCTCACTGTTATTGAAATGAGGGGGGGGGGAGAGACCTGCCGCCATAGGTAAAGGAGGGAGGGGAGAGAGGATGGAGACAGTCGTGGAATAAAAGAAGGCAAAGAGGGAGTTCCATGTCTGCTATGACTAATGATCACGGCTCAGTCACAGACTAAGGAACCACTTTTTGTTCCTGCACTGAGGAATGTTAAGAATTTGAGGAGCATGTGACAGATGACAGCATGAGTTTGATCTTTGTCATGTGATCAGTGTCTGAAAGAGAAGCTCAGGAGAAACTTGACCGTCACACTAGATTAAAGACAAATAACAATAATCATAGACGTCACAAGTTTCTATGAAAGATGCAGAAATGAAAATGACCTGTCACCTGTCAGAGTTCACTGTAAATCCACTGAGATCAGAGGATCTCAGTGGATTGTCCTTCCAGACCATCTCCATCTCACTGCACAGTCACTGGAGGGAAACAAATGGACCCAATCTGGCTTTGTGACCCTCTGCTCTGGAGTCTCTGGGCTGAAGAACGCGCTGCTGTCACTGGAAGGTTTAAAGGCACATTTATAATATATATAAGACGATATTCATCCATCGTGTGGCCGTGTAAACAGCAGAGCTTCAGTCACTGCTGCACTCTGGGATCAGTGTGTTTGATTCCAGCGTCTCCAGTGAAGCAAGTTGTCAAGAGTCTGAGCAGAGATCTGGAAATATTGTCATTAATGTCTCACGATATTCTCCTGTCTGTGAAAGTAACGTGTAAACGGACTCTTGTGAACTGACTGTGTTTTTCTGACCCAGTTTCAGTTCGAGGTGGGTCTGCTGATGGCGGCGACGCTGTCATCGTTGGTGTGTCTGAGCCGGATCTACACTGGCATGCACTCAGTGTTGGTGAGAGAGTCTCCACACACACACACACACACACACACACACACACGTCTAACTCTGACCAGGGTGTGACCCCGCCCCCTGTGTCAGCTGAGACTGGCACAGCTTCCCCTCATGTGGAGGATAAAGCGATAGAAGATGGATGGATTTATCAGATTTATCATAAGAGCATTAAAATGAGACACAAAGAAATCAAGGGACATTTACAATAGATAAAATGTGTGATTAATCACGAGTTAACTATGACATTAATGCGATTAATCGTGATTAAATGTTTGAATGGTTTGACAGCACTAAAAATAACTAATTTGAATTTACTGATGGAGGCAGCAGTCGATGAAGAACTCCTGTGTTAAGTGATTTAAAGTCACACAGTGATTTACACAGCAACACAAATGTCCATTTCTCGGTGAATAAATCGACGAAGAAGCCAACAGAGTTTTTCTCTGTTTTCAGTCAAGTCTCAGCACAGCTCTGAATGTGTGTCGCTGGAATCAGCCTCACACTTTCCATTGATCTAGTTTATCTGAACACACAGCTGCTCGACACCAGGAGTGTTGCAACTCCCCTGGGTCCAAGAGTGTAAGGCTAATTACATTTGTCCACAAATGTCTGTCAGGAACCAAAGGGGGGGTGTAAGGGCTCTCAGCCCCTCCCTTTATAGGTCTTTTAAAGTTTAAGTACAGCTAATTATTCACTAAGAAACATGTGACTACAGGCCTGTATGTGCCCTTCTACTGAAATACAGCAGAGGAACTCGGGTGAGACTTCACTGCTGATGTCAATGGGAAATCATTCCATTGACATTCAGGATCAAATGTACCATCATAGTCCACAGTTTGGGAATTGCTGGTATATAGTTTTGAAACAGTAGTCTGACCGTTCTGAGAATATTAAAGTTGACTTTGCATCACTTATTTATCTTGATATGACACACGTTTCATTTCAAATGTGATGTTTGATTTGTTTCTTTATTTAATTAAATTATGATTGAGTTTGACGCCCCTTGCTATGGTGTACGCCTCGAGCCCCCAGAGTCCCCAGAGTCCCTTGACACACCACTGGTGGCAGCATTATATTTAGTGGACAGACACTTTCAGAAGTATTAGAACGACGTGTCCTTGATTAAAAAGCGCTGTCCTTCTGTCCCTTCTCTCAGGATGTGATCTGTGGCGCGTTCATCTCGGGTTTCCTCATGCTCCTCACGTATCCTTACTGGGAAACCTTTGACCGCTTTCAGCTGACCAGCAACATTTCCCCCGTGGTGGCGTTGGTACTGCCCCTCTTCCTCAGCTACACATACCCAGAGCTGGGCCACTACAGCACCACACGGGGAGACACTACCACCATTCTGGGTGCAGGAGCTGGATGTTTTGTGGGTTACTGGGTGAATGAGCAGCTGGGACAAACCTTTGAGCCTCAGAGGAACCTGTTACCTGTTCCTCTGCCCACACTAACAGTCCATGCACTGGCAGTGGGCGTGGCCCGCTTCCTGTTGGGAGTCGCAGCTTTAATTGGGACTCGACAGATAGTGAAAGCGCTGAGTTTGCAGGTGTTATATTCATGGTACAGGGTGCCAAAGGGTGACGACAGCGCCAGGAGGAGGAGAGAAATTGAAGTTCCATATAAGTTTGCTACATACACATCAGTAGGACTTGTAAATACTATATTGGTCAATAGATTGTTCATGCTGCTGGGGCTGCTATGACCTCGTCACGCTAAGTTGCTAGGATCTTATCGTATTTATTTTGAATGTAATCATGAAGTGTGTTCGTATGAGTTTAAACACGACAAACGAGGCTTCTTCACAAAATCCTCATCCATGTTCCCACTTTATCTCACTCTGTTCTGACTGGTCGCTCACTCTCCTGCACCAAAGTCCAGAGAGAAGATCAGATGTGTGAGGTTTACAAAGTTCACTTCGCGCAGCAAACACACTCTTTAGATCATCGATGTAAGTAGATGTTCCCGCTGGCTGCCATGTTTCCACGCTGCGTCCATTTACATGTCAACTCTGAAGTGACCTCATGTATCCTGGGTTAGCCATCGTTATAAAGAGAAAGATTCAACAGCACTTTGTGTACGACTCATTTACTGGGAAACAAAAACGACACCGACGGTAAAACATGTGCGTTTGCTCCAAGTCTTAAATCCAAGGTTCAGCATCGCGTGACCTCAGAAATTCCGAGTTCCGATGAGAAATGGAACGCAGCATCTGTAACTCATACAGCTGCACTTCAGAAATCATGAATAATCATGAATAATCATGAAGTATCCTTTTAATGTGGAGCAGGTTCTTTAGTTTTTGTTCTCAGTGGGAATGATTCACAGGACTGACCTGTAACTGAGCCCAAAACAAATAAAAGCCTTTCTATGACTCACTTGTCTGTATTTGATTTGTGTAATTAAGGCTTTAACAACTTTCTCACTGAACATCGGGACACAAGGATCAAAAACCAGTTTAACTGAAACTTCCTTTCACTCGCCGCTGTCCTCGCCCTCTGAGGCGTAAAGACGTTAGAACGTGTCATGTGACCACTCGTCATCAGGTCACCTTCCTTTTTGCCACAGTATGGTTTGCAGGAATGCTGCAGCGCCTGTCTGACTTCATTATTATTTACTGGCTGCGACTGTTTGCCTTTGAATGAACTGCGGAGGGTTCTCATGGACCTGTGGGGGACAGGGGGCGCTACAGAGCTGGCAGTCATCTACTTCATTTCATTCACACCAGAATGACTGATGAATGTCACTCACTGGACCTTTAACCAGTAAAACACAGTGCAGGACATAAAACAGGTCAATCGTGGAACGTGACAATGGTTTTATTTGATGTTTCCTTGTATAAAAGGATTGAAATGAAAGGCCTGAGCTTTGGTTATTGTGTCGTTACTGACAATGAGGAAACTCGCTGATACGCTGATGTCCATGGTCTCCAGTCTCCAGGAACAAGGTTTTAAACCAAGTATTAAAACAAGCCTTGTATTGATCATGATGGAAGTCTGTCCAGTTGTTTCTGAGCCCCTGAAAATAAAGTCTAAAATAGATTCTTTTGTTCAATCCCTCAAATTAAAGATGAGAGTCCACACTTGAACTACATCCTGATTGTTTCACTTCAAACTCCTTGTGGTTCTGTACAGAGGCAGATACTTCACTGTGTATCACCTGAGAGTCTCAAATGAAACCAGGGAACTCAGTCCTGTGCGACTCAGATCTTGTTGAAAGCAGCCACGTCC
This sequence comes from Solea solea, assembly GCF_958295425.1. Taxonomy (NCBI): domain Eukaryota; kingdom Metazoa; phylum Chordata; class Actinopteri; order Pleuronectiformes; family Soleidae; genus Solea; species Solea solea. The sequence continues at coordinate 30,416,312 of NC_081140.1, read as the reverse complement.
ACAGACTGAACCCAGTCCTCAAAGCCGGTGATGGCTTCCTCCAGCAGATCCGTGCCCACCTTGTCGTCCTCCACCACACATCCTATCTGCAGCTTCTTGATGCCGTAGCCCACGGGCACCAGCTTGGCCCGCCCCCACAGCAGTCCGTCCATGCGGACGCTGCGGACGCACTCCTCCAACTTGGCCATGTCCGTCTCATCGTCCCAGGGCTTCACGTCTAACAGGATTGAGGACTTGGCTACGAGAGCTGGCTTCTTGGACTTCCTTGCGGCGTACTCAGCGAGCCGCTGCTCCTTGAGTTTGGCCGCCTCTGCGCTCTCCGCCTCGTCGTCCGAGCCAAACAGGTCAATGTCGTCGTCGCCGCTCGAGACGTCGCTGGAGAGATCCGCTGGGAGGACAAACTGAGAGGTGGCTGATGGGAGGTGAGCTCGCTCTCTCTGGAAGGACTGGACGTGTTTGTACCAGCGAACGAGGTGACACAAGCTCCCAGAGGGAGCAGAGGGGACGGCGTCGAACACGGACACGTCAGCCTGAGAGGCTGTGAAGCCCTCCATGTAACTTTTATCTGCTAGAAAATCATTGAGCGCTTTGAGGCCGGCCGGCGTGCTCACGTCACCAAACACAGTTTTGGTAGAAGCTGGGTGGGAGGCCGGCGCCGGGCAGGAGGCCGGCGCTGGGCGGGCTGCCATCTGCATGGGGAAGTTGTGCACGATGACTTCCTGCATCGGGACGTCGTGTGTGAGAAGGATTTCTGCAGAGTCGCCACTGGAAGAACCAACAGGTTATCAGTCACTGAGGGTAATCAGCATGCACTTACCCCAGGGCACAAGAAAGCTAAATGAAGCCCAGGCATGCAAGTACAAGCCCACACACACACACACACACACACACACACACACACACACACACACACACACACACACACACACACACACACACACACACACACACACACACACACACACACACACACACACACACACACACACACACACACACACACACACACACACACACACACACACACACACACACATCACAAACACAAAGGAGACTTGTTCATTTTTAATTCTTCTGACTTTAGTAGAAACAAACGTGTCACTGATTAAAAAACACACACTGGCTAGATGCACACACACGCACACACACACACTAGTGCTATAATGATTAAATGATTATGAATCAATGACCACATTTATTGCCAAACTATTTTGATGATCAATTTGTTTTTGGTTTTTTTTCCATGACAAAGAAACAAAAAAATCTGAATCTTTGCTTTGAGCTCAAAACAAGACGTTTGACAAGTTTGACGGATACTGATTCACCATTTTCACCATTTTATGGACCAAACAACAAATTGATCAATTGAGAAAATAATTGGCAGATTAATCAGTGATGAACATAATGATCAATTAACAATTGCAGCCGCAGCACAAAGTGTATAATTGAATGTGCATTTTATGTGGAAGTTTAAGAAGAAGGTGAAATCACAGGAATGGTTCGATGTCCATCTCCAGGGCCGAGCAGGGCAGCGTCAGCTCGAAGCGGGTGATGACGTCAGGATGGAGGACTCCCAGACGTCCCACACACTGTCCACGCACAAAGACCTCTGCACAGCGGCCGCGGAAAAAAGTGCAATCTAAGAGACAAAAAAACAAAACAATGATCACTTTTAAGAGACAAGACAATCACAGAGAGTGGGAATAAGGACATCATTTCACACATTAATGAACTTCCATTCAATTATTCTAATGTCCACTGACGTGTATGTCATGTCCAGTCCCCCGGAGCAAATTTTAGGATTAAATTTATTTGAAATCACGTTGGGGTGTAGGTGTTATTTAAGAGTTAACAGTTATTTAAGGAGCAGCTAATGTCAGACCATCTGCAATGTGATGTTGCTTCATTAGGAGTTCTTTGATCCGTGAGGTGACGCCAACACTGAGTCCAAGGAGAAATGACATCAAATATCCTCGTTACTACTTCATATTCAGTCACTTGTTCAATACGACAACTATAAGATGTACATTTGCCAACTATTGTATTAATATTCGTTATTTACTCCTTTATTGATAGATGGATGTAAAAATCACACTGATGTTTTCTGTAAACTACTCACTCTGCCAAACCAAAGTCTACAGAGAAACTTTGTTTAATGAAGCGACAGAGGAGCAGAACTATTGTTAAAATGTCTTTCACATAAACTTAGACTTTAATCAGACTATTGTTACGTGGTTTACTAACAGCCATGGTTTGAGTGAAAGTGAACTCATACAATAACCACACGTAAAATACCAAAACAAGCACTTTAACCCGGGGAACATTAAATGATGAGATTTCTGTGCATTTGCACAAAGAAAGAAGTGAAAGTAAATGATTGTGACAGCAGAATGTAAATATGATTCATTTATTATGTATGATGTCATTCACACCTGGCCGTGGCTTCTCTTATTGAAACTGTAATGTAATGACTTGTGTTTAAGCTCATGTTTCCCTCTCTTCACACAGTTGTACATGTATTGACCGTCAGCTGCTGACTCACTCATTTGTCTCTTAAGTATTGATGTGGTGCTCACATCACAGAGATCACGGTCTCTGTGGTGCAGTGTGGGTGTTACTGTGCTTCCTGTCTTGTATGATTCTCTCTTGATGATGCTCTGTTCGCCCACATTACACTGAGATCTGCATTAAAGCCACAGGAGGACGGATGACTGAGATGAGGCTTTTCATCAGACAGAGAGGCCATCTCTTCCTCTCTGTGATTTATTGTGTTTATTTTATATACAGAGCATGCCACGTCTTCTTCTTCTATCTATTTTTTCATGATAAAAACAAGATTTCCGATTGTTTCAGCTTCTTAAATGTGAGTATGTTCTTCATTTCTTTGCTCTGCATAATCATTAAAAGTAAATCATTTCGATTTGTGGTCAAAACAAGACATTTGAGAACATCATCATTTCCAGATTTGACGAACACTGATCAACATTTTTTAAGGTTTTCTGAGATTTTTATGAACGATTAATCGATTAAGAAAATAATGGTTAGTTTCAGCTCTAAAGTCAAACCTTCATTACTCCAAATATATCTCAGATGTAAAAGGAATGAAAAGTAAGTTTGTGGCCACTCAACTTGAGCAGAAGAAACACTGATGACATCATATACTGATCTACATTATACAAACAGGTTATTATTGGATGCAGCCATGCAGGTACTGTATTCATAGAACTACTCTGATACTGCTGCACTTTACTGATGTTCAGGTGATCTGAGCAGGTGTGCGGCTTTGTCGCCATGTCAGCACTTTCAAAATACTTAAAAGGGGAATTCTGGTATTTCTTGACCTGGGCCCTATGTTTATAAATGTAGGTGTGTGCGTGAAAAGCACTTACAAAAGGTTTCAGAATCGGTCCAGTGGATCGCCTCAGGCGGCAGCCACGACACGGTGTAATCCTATGGGGCAATCCCAGCAGAGGGATTATACCCAAAAAAGTGCTTGTTTTCACCAATAAATGGCTGAGATTGTTATTGTCAAACAATATTGGAATTCCCCTTTAAGATCACGCTGACGACAAAGGTAGAGCAGACAGTAACCTGTGCTCTGCTGGACTGTCAACAACAAGAGGAGAAAACACACAGCAAAGGATTTGCCACTAAATATGAAGTATTATTCATTTAAATCCAACACTTTTCCTCACCTAAAACTGCTGTTTGTTGTTTGAAATGTTTAATATATCTGGATGTAAATACCTGCAAATAAAAGCTGAAATAATAAGATGAATACTTACATTCATCTTTAGATGTTTTACAGCAGAAATAAAGGAATATTCCTCACAGGCAAATAAAAGACCCTTTTCAAATATTATTAAATACTCATTACTCCAAGTAAAAAAAAAAAAGGGGGTGTCCCTAGTTTTAATTGTGGAATTTTGGATAAATCAAGCAAAAAGAAAATCATCTTTCTTTAATCTAAATGACTCCAAACGATTATTTCTCCTCCACACGTGGGAAAAAAGACCAATTAGTGACAGAACAATAAAAATGTCACAGGTCATTACTCTGAGGCAAACATGGATTTTCTGTTAATGTAAGTGTGAGAGAGGTGTACCAACCATCCACTGTGTGTTTGTGTGTGTCAGGAGTAAAGGTCACTTTGGTCCACATGGATTAAAAAGCCTCCGTACACACACACACACACACGCACACACAACACACACACAAACCTGGTCGCCAGCATCAGAGGCGTTTGCTCACTTTGTTCAAACACGCGGACAGAAAGACGGACTTGTCAGGGACTTAACAAGATGCGGGGGTTGTCTTGACGACGGCCCCATATGGCACCGACGTGGCTTTCCTCCCATAGTGCACTGCTTCTTCCCACGCTGCCTTGCTAATGGCTTCCAGAGCCCACTGCTTAGATGTTCCCTCATCACTATGGATGAAGGCTTACAGTATACACTGACTGCACTTTTAAATGTCTCTCTGTGTGTGTATGTGAGAGAGAGAGAGACAGACAGACAGACAGACAGACAGACAGACAGACAGACAGACAGAGAAGGTAACAGGGAAGATCAACCATTTATTTCTGTCTCTGTTACTTGAATAATATCAGTGGAGTGCACTTGCGTCGGTTCTCACGTCATCTACTTGTACCATAAGCATGTCGCCATGGCAACAGTATAAATAGCACTGGTGCGTCTTAAATAACCAATCAGTCAATGAAAATCCTACACTTGAGCCAGACCAGTTTCCTGCTCACACACTTACATCACTTTACTTTCACTTCACTGTCAAATATTGTTGTATATAATATAATATAATACAGTTCGGATCTCTGCTCATTTCAGACAACTGGACAGAAACTGAGTAGAGGTTTCTCGACTTGTTAAAAAGGATCAACTGAAACTGAGCACAGAGACGGGGACAACAACATGTAGGTGAATACTTCCCTGATGCACAGGAGGAAGCAGAAATACAGGAAGGACATCAACACAGCAGCAGACAATGGCACTACCTTATTATAATGCACCACTTGTTTTACACAACACAATAAAACCCAACAAACAGGAGTCTCAACCTGAAATGAAGTCTCATCAACTACTTCTTATTATGCTTTATTCATTTAAATCAGTCTGAATGCTCATGGTTCTTGTCCCGTCTGATTTGTTGTTAGTAACGTCAGCATCTCTGATATTATCTTTACACAGATTTGTTATTATATACTTCATCATATACCTCAGTTACGTACGTGCGTGGCCGACACGGCACCAGCTGAGACACTGAGGTTCACTCACAGTGGTTCCCATCGGCAGTCACAACAAAGCACAGCATTAAAGTCTAACTAAACCCCTAAACCACTATGTTTCAGGTATAAACCAGTGTACATGGTATCTCATAGTGATTTGAACATGTTGATGCAGGTGCACATCTTCACAGTTTATGTAAAGTATTGAAATGATACATGTGATACAAATCTACTGCATTCAAATGTTGCCATAAGCATCACTCGTAGAAGAGATATAGAGAGTGGGGTCAGATAAAAACTGACATTATCGAGTATATAAATGACTTTGCAAAAACAGTGTCACATGACCACTCGTGGGCCGACATTATCACGTGACCTCTAACTAGCCTCCTCCCTGTCACAGAGCATCTGAACGTTCACCCAGAGTTCAATGTTTCTACAAAGTAGTTCAGTTATAAGTCTTTGAATTTTGAACTGAATGAAGTTTAAAGAAAAATGACTTAAACAATTAAAACAAAAAGTTTAAAGGATATGGACTAATTATCGCTGCTGTAAAAATGTTATTCTTTTTCATCCACACTCATGCAGGAGCTGTTGCTCTGTCACCTCTCTCTCTCTAAACCTTGGTGTCAGATTTCACTACCAGACCACGCCCCCTCACTGCTCTGCACCCTCCCTGCCATTTTTCAAAAGCAGCTACGGGCGGAGGAAGCCTCAGGAGAGGGAGCTTAGTTAATGTTTGCTACCAGACTACACTCATGTCAAGTGAAATGGATGAGAGTCACAACTTCGCTGAATAGCCCCCCAGTGGCAAAGTCCGTTATTGCAGGCCTAAATGAACATAATCAGCACATGGGAACATGAAAACCTTTAATAATGTATGAAGGGCTAAAGTAGTAAAGGTCACGTATGGAACAAGAGAGTGAGTCACACAAACATACTCTCTTTCCTAAGCGACCTTTGCATTGGACACAGTTGTTAAGTGAAACGCAGGCTTATGTCTCTTAAGTGACTTTTTTCCACTCACTCATTATTTCATCCTTTTCACGTGTGAGTGGAGGAAACTCAGTCGGCATGTATTCCCTCAGCTCGCCCTCCTCTGTGCTGGGTGTGGCGTGAGTTAGTCATAGTGCTGCTCTGACCTTGACATATCCTGAGGGTGTGTATTTATTTGTGTGTGTGTGTGTGTGTGTGTGTGTGTCAGGTGAGCTCTCAGACTGGGTCATGACCTTGTAATGGGGTTAAGGAGGGGCCAAAAATGAGGGAAAGATTAGGCTAATGGTGCATAGCATGTACAGGAAAGGACATAGACTGCTTTGTGTGTGTGTGTGTGTGTGTGTGTGATGCATTAGAGAGCTGCACTACCACGACCTGAGGGCCGCATGCAGCCCACACACAGTAGTTGTGCAGTGCCCACCCACTTACTATCACCAATAATACATATTTTACAGCATATTGTGCTGATAACAGGGGATGAGTGTTGAAATTGTGAGTTTACACCAGTTGGTGGCAATAATGCACCAAATGTTAATGACTTAATCAGAGAGCTGATAAAAAAGTGTTTGTTTACTTTGTTTTCTGATGTCATTTAGTTCATTTTAAAACATGTTGCTTGAAAAACATTGTGAAAAAATGATTTGTTCCGTTACAAAAGAAGAAATGTGTTCATATGCAAAGTAAGTGATTTACTGTAATGGCACATTTTGTGAATAAAGCATCATTTTGTAATTTTATATCTTTGACAATTCATTTGTCTAATGATGTTTGGTCTTATGCTTTTTACTGTCAATGAGGGAAATACAGTAAACAGCCACATCTTTAAGGCTAAGTATAATATTCAATCAACAAACCTCATTTATTCTTATGAAGGGCTCATGAAATTGTCCTTGTACTGCAGTGCATTTAAAATGTTTTGTTATTGAATATTATGATAATTAATATGTGTTTTTAAACTAAAATGATTAATTTTTAGGTTGTGGCCCATGAACACGGAGATATTTTTCTGCATTAGAGCATGTCCATGTTTCTTGTCAGCATGTGTGTGTGTGTGTCAGACGGACAGTGTAAGAGCTCAGCACTGCAGTGGGTGACGTGACTCTCCCCCTATGTTGCAGACAGTACATTCTCTCTCACTCACACACACACACGGCTCACTCGTCACCCCCTCCCTTTCTATTTTCTGCACTCTCTCGTCTCATTTCACCCCTTCGTCTGTTCATCGGTCTGCCTTCACCCTCTTCTCTCTCATTCACTGATACTGGAGCCCATTGATTTACAGTCTGAGAGCAGAATCAGGGGGAGACGTCCTACAGTGTGACCTTGGAGCGTGAAAGGGGGAGACGAGACGGAATGGAATGGAGAAAAGAGGTAAATGGAAAGAGTGAGTGAGGAATCGGAGGAAAACTCTGATGATGTTTGAGAGTCAAATCAAACCTTCATGATCATTAATCTCACAGGATTAGATCACCAGAAAGAATAAGACATAATCAACTCTAACATTAATGTGCCAGTCACATTCTCACTGATTTACTTCAACAAACTGTGAAAATAATATCCATTAAGTGGGAAAAATGACTGTTTGAATGTGTATTGTTGTTATTTTCAAGCCCGGCCCTCTTTCCTCTGCTCATCCACGTGTGAAAAACAAAATGCTTCGGTCACGTACGACCCTTACAGAACAATCATTTTCTGAATCACAACAATGTCACGATCAGTCAGAAACGACGGCGATAAAACACCCACAGAGTCACAGCAACTTTCACAGACACAGTTATAATTCTCTAAACGACCAAAGCTCAGTGGACAGAACCGCATATAACGTTAAAATCAATTAAAACATTTTAATTAAAAATAATAATTGGAATGGGATTATAGAGGAAAAATGACAGCTCTAATAGTGAAGTTGTGGCCCATAATCCATCAACCACGAGGGCTGAGCTGACACCTATGATTCTGAGCAAAATGGTGACACTTTATTCTAAAGTAGTCCACAGTGAGCAGCAAACATGGCACCATAGACGGAGGTCGTGATAATGTATTTAGTAGGAAAAAAAAGGCATTTTTTAGACAGCACATGCACCAGGGATCAGTTTAAAAAAATCTCACTAAAACATGGCTGTCAGAGGAAAAAACACTTAACTCTTGCTCTCCTGCATCAAAGGCCATAAAGAAAACGTGTGTTTTTAGATCACGGGGACCCAGGAGCTGCTACTCATTTCTGTCACTGAGGTAAATGCCATAGGATTTCACAAAATAATACATGTGAGCGAGGCAGCTCTCCTGTGTGATTCTCTCTACGGACTCTACGGACTCTATGGACTTGGACTCTGGTGTGGGGAGTGAGCAGTTAACACAGCTCACAGGACACTCTCCTGTTTCCAGTCAGAAAAGGCTGTGGAATGGCGAGATAAGGCTGCAAACATTATTCTTAAACTATCCTAGACTCACAAGACATCTTAGCATCTTACAAAATGGCCCTCGCGTATGCCTGCGCAGGGTCACACTGCGTCTGCGTCACACAGACTATAGAGAACATCTGCAGACACGTGTGTGTGTGGGAAATGTGACCATGGCCTGAAGCTACAGTGGTTTTTTTAACATCTCAGGCTGGCTCCTGGTGCAGGGAGCAGCGTCAGTGCCGACCATACATCAGTACCGTAAACAACCACAATTCAAAACATCAGACTATCTCTTTAATATTTCTCATGACTTTTCCTCCAAAAAAAAGTCACCATATTTAGAACGTCTTTGTTGTATCTCACTAGAACGTTCAGATACATGGCTCCCTGTGACTTCTGATGAAACTGCTCTGTTTTGTCTTTAAGTTTTCAAAGGATGTGCACAAATATGGGTGTAATAAACACAGGGATCAGATAAAAGGCTCCATCTGTATTCATATCTAACACTGAGCATGAATGAGGCAGAACAGGCGGTGGCTTTGTGCCCGCTGAACTCCATGTTTCACATTAAGATTGATGGCCATTTCATTCTTTTATGACATTTTGTTTTAATCTGGACATAAAATGAATTCTGGAACATACGCCTCGCCCACACATAATCTGCACTATGAAAACAGTGTGATTGATTTGCTGAGTCATGCCTCGATACTGTTGGCTCGTGTAGGTTTCCAGTATCTGTCTGGTTTTTAATGCACAGACAGTATCAGATGATTGTACACAGACACACTATTAACTGTATCATTTATTCCATAATAAAGATGGACCAGGTGTTTTGTCCCGCCTTTCACTCAATCAAAATTTTAAGACCAGTTCAAAAATTGCAAGAATGTACATTTTGCACTGTTGGATCTTAACAAGGTTCTAAGTCGTGCTTCAAAATGCAAAAAGAAGAAATGGGAGTGAGACAAAAAAAAATTTGAGTAAGCAATTTGTTAAACTGAAAACAGGCTGTTCATCAGCTGATCAAAAGTTTAAGACCACAGCCTTTAAAAGTCTAAATCTTCACAAAAATGTGGATTCAGTGCCATTTTCTGTCAGCTATCCACACTGTCATGACCTCCTGATGGCAAAGGCAAAAAAGCTTTCTGTCGGACTGTTGAGCTGCATCAGCAAGGCCTCTCGCAACGTGCCATTGCACAGAAAGTTTTATTCTCTGATGTGAAAAAATGTAACCTTGTTGTTCCTGATGGCTTTCAACATTATGGCATGAGCAGGAGATCTCACCTGAGATGCTTTCTAAACGGCACAGTGGAGGGGGCGCCACCTTTCAGTGTCCCATGTTTGGTGCTCTCGTACAAACTCCAAACGGGCAATTTTCTGCCGTTGAAAGGAGACGAGGCCTTTGAAGACATTATTTGTTCTTAAACCCTTCTCTCGCAGATGCCGTCTAATGGTTATGGGACTGCAGTTGGCACCAGTGACAAGCTTAATTTGGGCCGAGGATTGTCCCGTGTCTTGACGGACAGCCATTTAGATCCTCCGGCTCAGGGTCGGTGACATTTTTTTGGGTCTATCACTTGACTTTTTTTGTTCCATAACCCTCAGGATCTTTTAAGAAGTTTAAAATGACTGTCTTACTGCGTTAACCTCAGCAGCAATGGCACTCTGCGAGAGGCCTTGCTGATGCAGCTCAACAGACCTTTGCCAACAGACCTATATATATATATATATATATATATATATATACATATATACATATATATATATATATACACATATATATATACATATATATATATACATATATATATACATATATATATATATATATATATATATATATATATATATTTATATGTGTATATATATATATGTGTGTGTGTGTGTGTGTGTGTGTGTGTATATCAGGGGTCGCGTTAACCGAATATTTTCCGTCATTGACCGTTTTTTTAAAACGGTGACGGAAAAATCTGAGAGCCATCCGTCATTTTGACAGATTGCAATTCACACCCCTAAAAACTATGTTGATAAAAGAGGTGAAAAAAGAGGGATAGATGCAGATGCAGGACAAACTCAGCCCTTGGCCTCAGTGGCAGTAAGGAGGTTAGGCGAGTTCAGTGGGAGCGGGAGTTCTCCTGGCTGAGGAGGGAGGATAGAAAAATGTTGTGCGACAAAATAAAGATTCCCATCGGAGAATCTGAGCATCATTTCTGACCTGGACACCGTACTCAATGCATCTCGCTATCCTTGTAGTGCTGACAGCGTGTTAAAGAGCTATGGACAGGAGGCTTTGGAGCGCGTCTGTGACCGGTGCAGCTGATCCACTGGTGCAGAAGGAGCGCATGTTGCGGGATTTCCTACCACGCGCAACTACGCGCAAGCAGGCACGCCATTTAAGTCCATGTGGACCAGGAGGAAGGTGTGAGACTGTGCGTTTAGGCCACAGGTGAACTGTTCATATTCCACTGCAATATGAACAATGCAATTGAATATGTCATTATTATCATTTAAAGTGACCGGTAAAAATTGATTATCACGGGATTTTTATGACCCTGTCAGTCAAAATGACAGACAACGAAAAAGTCTAGCGCAACCTCTGGTGTATATATATATATACACACACACATATATATGTATATGTATGTGTATATATATATATATATATATATATATATATATATATATATGCATAATGCCTATATAAGCAATCAGAGCTCTTTCAATCCACCTAAACACATTTATTTGGTATTTATATTAAACATCTATCATGTATATATGTTTATAATAATAATAATAGTACAAAGTGCATATATTTAAATATAATACAGAAAAGCTGTAAAAAAATGTCATTAGGGATAAATTTGCTCTTTTCACAATTTAAATAGTGAATTAGCTAAGGATAGTTTGTCATCTTAAAAAAGTGCATCCCTATATAAAACACAGATAATACACTGATGAAGACATATTTTAATATCCAACAGAGCAGAAAGTCTATGTCGATCTAACCTGAACCACAAGCTATAACTTGATTTAAGAGGTTAAATGTTTTATTTTGCCCCTAAATTACTGAATCTGAATTTATATAGCACTTACAGGGCAACGCAACTCCACATGCTTCACAGGATAAAAACATAATCAAGGAATAAAAACATAATCAAGGAAAACAACCCACCACCACCACCCACCCAACAATCTCAGCTGACACATGGTTGGTGTTGTGTGAAGTGAGGAAACACCATCATGGAAGCTTTTCCTCACAATACTGTGCAGGTAAATGTTCAAATGTTCTTCAGTGAAAGGAGGTAAACTACATTACCCCCTGGAAACAAACCTCATCATAGCCTACAGATGCATAATCCTTTACTTCTTAGATTTATTTGTTCATCAGCATGTTCTAGATCCCAGGAGACTCAAACTGGGATTACATGACACTCGCCATAAAAGCTAGCTTCAGTACAGGTATGTATCCTGCTGTCCCCCCTCCCTCCCAGGGTTCTTACCGTCTGCAGCCTGGATGTGGTAGCCCTCAGCCCGGCCGGGCTTCACCTCCAGCAGTTGCATGGTTCGGTCCAGCAGGCCGTGGATCACCTCAAAGCCCGGGCTCTTGTTGTAGTAAACGGCACAGAAACGCCGGCTGTTCTTTGCTCCAACATCTGGATGGTGGGATGGGGGGAGGGTGTATTAGGAATTGGGCTTAACCAGTGAATTACTTGTTTGGGTACTGGGTTAGTACGAAAAATAAATACATGTTCAATAAATGTTATTCTACTTTTTATTTAAGGGGATATAAATTATTTTTGTGTTAACTACATTACTGGTTGAGAAGTTAAATCAACAATGCTGTGATTTCAGTCATCATTTTCATGTTTGGGAAACAATATTCAACATTTTGTGCACAATCTTCTGCATTTCATGAACAAAACAACTCATCGATCAATGAAGAAAATAATCAGCAGATGATAATAACCAAATAACAAGCTAAGACACCAGTTTCTTCAAAACAATAATTCACACATAATGTTATAGAAACAAATCAAAAGACTAATATCAGCTTCATTTGCTCGCAGCTCCCAGTGTGTGTGTGTGTTCTATAAGACACATAAATGCACGCACACGCACACGCACACGCACACGCACACGCACACGCACCTTTGGTCGGATCCTTCAGGACCACGTCAGATATCTCAAAGAGTCTGAGGGGAAGGGGCATCTTCCTGTTGGCAGCTATGGTTTTCAGAAGACCTGGCAGCAAGGTGGTGCGCGCCACCTGGTGGAGAAAATAAAAATAACTTTAACCTCTTATAGAGGGGAGGAGGGCACCCTCTACTGGAGAAACAAAATAACTTTATTTGAATGTCTAACTTTGCTTATTTTTCCACGTGTAACTATTAAAGAGAGAATTAGACCTTAAGGTTTTGACACTGCTGTCATTTTGTTTATTTTTATCATTTTTGATCAGGAAACATGTGTTTGTTCTGCAACTATAGGATTCACTTCATTAGCATCACAACTACTAACATATACAGTAGAAGCAAAACATTCCTCAGTTACTCTCACAGAGATTAGGGACGAAATGAAAACTGTTGGCAGAAACGGAAAACCGAAAATTCTTCAGAGAACACCCCCCTTGTTTACAGTATTTTGGATTAGCCCAACCCACAAGAGGGTTGGTGGTTTTATTTAATTTTGAGCATTGTATTTAAGGCTACAGTCAGTCCTCTAAGATCCATGACAAAGACATGGGCAGTGTGGCAGCATTTTACACAAATAGATGGCAACTAGTCAATTTTGAGTCGAAATTTCAGGGCTTCAGTCGACCAAGAATTTATTTGGTTGATTACAGCCCTTACTTACCTCAGTAACGTCAAATATATAGATTAATATTCATGCTTCAAAGAATAAATCAATCTATGAAACTGTTTAGGAGGATCTCATGGAACACATCAGACAACGAGAGTGCATGTCCCTCGTCACTCCTGCACGCTGACAAACTGCTCATTCATTTGTGTACATCGCCATGTGTTTTATATTAGTTCAGTGAGTGAGTGCTTTATTGACTATATTGTTTTTTGATGTTGTTAATGTAATTGTTGGCTCGGTCTTACTTCAAAAGATTTCAATCTCAATGCGACTTTCTAGTAAAACAAAGGTTTACAAAAAACAAAATGATTGACTTGTTTACCTGAAACTCTGCTGTCTTGGGGTTGGAGATGTGAACCGCCTTAGTGTCTGAAATCTTCCTCCCAAGCTTATCTGCTATATCATCTTGAGAACACTAGGAAAACAACAGAGACATCAAGTTCAGCATCTTTTTCAAGGAAAGAAAAAGTGTATTTCTGTGTTTTAGTGTCAATCCCTCACCAGAGCAAAGTTGAGGGCCTCCGTGAAACCAGCAGCTGCCAGGTCTTGTCTCAACAGCTCTGTCAGTTTATTCAGTGGGAACTATGAAGACGTAAAGTCCACACATTAGAAAACACTGTCATACATTCAGCCACACAAACACACACATGAATCCTGAGCGTCCGTGTACCTGGTTGGCTACGGTGTAGGTGCGTGGCGTGGTGTGGGGGATGTTGTTGAAACCGTAGGCTATGGCGGCATCTTCCATGATATCGCAGGCATGGATGACGTCAGAGCGCGTGGGCGGGATCTCAACCTCGATCTCGTCGGCGACACCTGTGGCCTCAGAGCGCAAGCACATCCTGGTGAGCAGCTGGGCGATCTTCTCTGTCGACTCACTGTCAGGAGGAAAAGAAACACACGCTGGTGTTTGCTCGGTGGTAAAGCAAGTCGTCTTTCATCTCCAAGGTTGTGGGTTTGATTCCTAGCTCTGCTAGTCTACATGCTGATTTCTCTTGGGAAGGAAACTTAACCCTGTGTGGTTGTCTGCGGTACCGACACATTGAGCACTTTCAGTGAAGACAAGGAAATAAACAGCTTTAGCCACTTAACCACTTAATTACAATATCTTAAGTATGAAACTGCTCACTGTCCTGCACCAAAGTCAATTGGTAAAATATGTGTTTTCATGCAGTGACGAGGGAACTGTTGGTCTACTGCTGCTTCATTTGTAAGTTTGTGTCATTAAGGTGAATCTGAACAAAGTTTTTCAAACACTGAAGTCATAGAAACAAATCATTTGAACTTACAGGTGAGGGCAAAGGTGGATCAACACCTCCTGTGTGCCATGATGTAAAACCTACTGAATTCTCAATGGACTTTGGTGTGGGGAGCGAGGAATATAAAAAGTGACATGCATTTCAGTTTCTGGCTTTCATACGCTGAGCTCAGGCAGTGGTATGTGTTTAAACATCGTAAAACCACACCTCAAAAAACCTGAAATATCACTTTAAAATGAGTAACAAGTGGAGGAGTAGCTAGAACGTTTAAAAAGGTTCTAAAGTGTCACACATTAGTGATTTAAGACAATTTGTGATGTGAAAATAAAAATATAAAATAACACTGAAGAGTGCAAACAAATACATCAGCTGAACAACAAACAATTTGAGCCACTTAAATTCATCGTTTCATTTTACAACTGAAATATTTGTGTTAACATTTAACTGTGTGTTGCACAGTGCAGTGTTATTCTTGTAATTTTCTTTATACAGTAACTATAGTCCAGAACATCCACTTACTTGATGCCAACTTTGTGGTTGATGAACTTGCTGGACAGCTTCTCCTTCCTGTACGCCAGCTCCTGAAGGACACACCAGACACATCATTAGAGGACAGCAGAAGAATTTCAGTTTTTTTAAAAAGAGGACAGTGTTGAGGAGAATGTAAATGAAGTCAAACACAGTACTGGGTATATGCAGGTCTTGCCATCAGGGTAAACCACCTCAGCCTCCTCTACCCTGAAAGAACAGGAGAGAGAATACATCACCCTCAAAATAATGTTTAGATTTTATTATTCAGATTTATGTTTTGCTCGAGTTTTCCTTCCTTTTTAAAAATTGTATTGTGCTTACATGTTCACAAAAAAATTATTCAATCATTCATTCAAACTCTTACCCTTCCCTCATTCACTGGTTTATTCTATCACTTTATTTGAGAGTAAAAGAGTGTGAGCAAAGGACATAAGACTTTAATCCTACATTAGAGAAACACAATATCTTGTAACTATATGCTCCATGTGTTTGGGTTTTTGGTTGCTCTGGGAGTTTACAGTAGGTTACAGCCCAAGGTAAACATGTTATGATATTGGTGATGATGACAGATGAAAACAGCCTTGGTTTCAGACCGAAAGCACTGCACGACACTAAGAAACCATGCGATAACGTCGCTGAATACTGTGATGCAGGACAGCTGTGTTACCTGGTTCATGCACTGATATTTCAGCCTGTAAACATTTAACTTGTCTGTGTCTGTGTGTGTGTGTGTGTGTGTGTGTGCGCTCACATACAAGATACATAACTGGGCAGGAAGAAAGGAGAGGAGAGAAACGAAGGAGAGGGCAGAGAATCTTGTATACTTGAGACAGAGAAGTGACTCACGTGAAAGGCTGTGAGCAATACTCGCTGAACATGGTCACCATCATGTCCAAGACAATCTTTGCCTGGAAGGAGAGCAAGGTCAAGTTAGAGGGCTAGTTCAGTTTGTTAGGGAAGTGTGGTTGTGTGAGGCACTGACACACAAACTCACTGAAAACACAGCTGCCAACAGGGACACAAGCCGGCTCAGTGAGAGCAGACTATCTACATTTCATTTTATCAAGTGAGGCTTTTGTTAAGTGACTAAAGTGGTTTGTGGTTAGAGAAGGGATTCGGTATCTGTCCGATACTGGTAAAGATAAAATTGAAACATTCAATACAATTCAAAAATCCTATATATACACTGCATGCTTCACTATGCACAGACTGTAAAAATGTAAATAAAAATCAGCAAAAGCTTTTTTTTGGACTGTTTTTCTTCTTTTTGGGAGAACAATGTTTGTTGCACAGATGGAGAATGATGTCTTTGAAACGACTCAACACTAATGTGTTTTTAAAAGCTTCACAATTCATTAATGATCTACAATGACTGTATCAGACTAATGTCGGTAAAAGTGTGATAGTGGTTTGTCCGTGTGTCCCTGCTGACAGCCATGTTTTCAGTGAGAGTCGGTCTGAGGTTGGTTCACAGCACAGTCAGTGTCAGTACTTCACACAACCACACTTCACAGTCCACACAAAACATGTGGAAAGATGGATTTATTCACTGTACCTTGGTCACATCTGTTGCTGTGCACTCAACGAAGATGTTTTTTGTCTTCAGGCTGATTTTGGAATGATCTCCTGTAGAATAGAAAAGGCGGCCATTCATTTTCCAGCATTCTTCCAATGATTTCAATGATTTTATAAAAGAAAAAAAATGCTCTCTATATATCTCACAATTTCTGATTGTATTTGCTGGTGGTGGCATTTTCTTTAATTTAACTCTGTATTAAGAACAAACCTCTTGTTTGTTGTTGTTGTTGTATAATTGTTTCTCAGCAGCAGTATGTTTTAATTCTTATGCCTGGGCCATGTATGTCCTCTGCATGCATGCTGCTTTACTTCACACCGGCTTTACCTTTAAAAATGGCTCATGTAATATTTCATATGTAAGTAAATGCTAGGACACTTGACTGAATCTATGAATAAACATAGGTCTCACACATGCAGTGGAGTCACGCCAACATTTGCCAAATAAAAAGCGAAATGTTCCACAACACAGACGGGCTGCTTATGCATTTAGTGCTAGTGCTACCTCCACACTGCTACTTTTATTTTGAAAACTATGTTCTCAGACAAAAATGATCCAAATGATGATGATATTGTCTGTTTCTGTAATCTAAAAACAAAAGAGAAGGAAATACAATAATTAATCCTATCTCCATTTTCTAAAGATTGTATCATATTGTCAATCAGCAAATATTTATCAATAACTCTATTCTTAAACAGTATTTTAAAACTGTGAAAACTAAAATGTTTGTCCTCCTGATTATTTCATTGAAACATTGCATATTAGTTCTTGCCTCTATACTTTTTTTGCCAGTTTTATAAACATAATTCATTACATTTTAATGTATGTGATTTAATGAGCAGGACATTAGTTTGTTCTCTTTAGTGTATAACACTTCATTTGTAACGCTGTGTATATTGTGCATCCATACTAACACAACTAACTAAACTAACTAACTAACATTACTAACTACTGTAAGCACTGTAAATCATGTATTCATGATATCATTCAGGCACGCTGATATAAACATCGTTAACTGAGCTTTTTCAATCACAGCTGACGACAGAGTCCCAGCCGATAAGTCCAGACTCAATCACAGCCCCAGAGTTTTCAAACTCAAACAGAGTGGTGTGGATGTAGCCTGTGATTATACTACAATGACAGGAACAGATAACAAACACAGAGATGAAGATGGTTACCATTGATGATGGGAGGCATGGAAAGGACTATGCCGTTGCTGTCGTAGATGACAGGGTACACGGGCTTGTCTTCAATAATGTGGAGATAATGCCTCAGGTGGCTGTCTGTCTATATGCACCGGGAGAACAACACTGGGTTAGCATCAGACAAAAAGAAAAGACACTCATGTGACTGATGTGAGATGAACTAGCCGTGTACCTTGTAGAGGCTCATGAGCTGAGTGGCAGTGTATTCTTTGGTCTGGTTCAGAGGTTTGAAGCAGATGTCTCCAGGAGGTTTGGCTGTGTACGTGAAAGGACCAGAGATGGTGTCCAGGTCATGAGTCCCGATCGCCACGAGGCTCCTCTTCCTTCACAGAACACAATCACTGAATCAACATGATGAATTTGCTTTTACATTCAGTGAAAATCTACTCTTAGTGCTAAGATCACATGTATGGAGTGTGTAGAGTAAGCAAAAGCAATTATTGTTCTAATATAAATCACTGTTTAACAGGGTTACTGACCACAGGTAACTAAATACAAAAACTGTCCATGACAACAATTTTGCTCATCTTTCTTCAAGTTGGAAGCAAAGTTTAAAAGGTGGAACCAACACATTACACAGGTGACAACATTTCATCCGAGAGCCTTTTCTCAAAACTAAAAGAGCGACTTAAGCCATCGACCAGGCTTATTTCATCCTGGTGTCTCATCTGTTCAGAAAACAATGTGGTTTCACACTTATTCCATGTTATTATATATCTAAGACCCACTCTTTTATCATCAACCATCTGATATTCTTAAACCTGACCGAGCCACACCTCCTAATCTGAATAGGTTAAGATTGGCTTTCTCTGTAATTCTGAATTTGTTAGTACTGCTTCCATGAACCAGGCCTCTGGTCTGACCTGCAGATGTTTTGGTGGAGTTTCTCCTGCAGCTCAATGAAGCTGTCATAGCGCTCCTGTGTGAAGGTGATGTTTCTTAACACTGCTGCCACAGCATGCGGTCGCACTGCTGCCGTCTGCACAGAAAAATGGAAACACAAATGTTAACACAAAAATGAAACCACAATAAAACATTTATTCAATTTATTTCCTAAACTGAAGTCAATTTCAGACAACACATTGTTTGTCTACTGCTAAAGATTCTCAATTGTCACACCCACCTCCTTAGTGATGATGAGCTTCTGAGGCTCCCCACTGACTGGGCTGACACGTGTGTAGCGAGGTGCCTCCAGCCTGAAACACAAATAAAAGTATCAATAGTGAGTCCATCTGCATGTGTTTTACAAAGCAACTTATGCCCAAGAGAGTGAAACATGGTCAAAAGAACATTTAATGGCCAACATCTCAAACAGCTCCACATTTAAATCCTAAACACCCATTGGATTTCATCTGTGAGAGGACTAAGAATTATGCTTTAAAGTTATGGTCAGCACTGAATTCTATCTGCATGCCGGCAGCATCAGGAACCAGCTGGAGACACAGTCACCCTCTCTCACACAATGAAAACATGTCTGTCAGCGGGGACACAAAGAAAAAAACATTTTATTCACTTTACGGCTGCAACAATTACTCAATAATCAAATATGAAATGATTACTAAGTTGACTGTCAACTATATTTATACTCAATCCGTTTTTTATATATATACACACATATATATATATATATATATATATATATATATATATATATATATATTAAAACAAATTCCATGATTTATGATGCTTCTTAAATGTTTTCTTTTCTCAATATAACAAAGAAATCATTAAAATGAATGAATTTTGGTTTAAAAAAAAACAAAACAAAACATCATAATTTTTGAAGTTTAGGAAACATCGAGCAACATTTTATGACATTTTATGGACACACAAATAATCTGATAATTGAGAACACAATTGAAAGATGAATTGATTATTAAAATAATCATGAACTGCAGTCCTAATTCACTGAACGTCTCACCTAATAAAATCTACACCTGCTTAGGTCTATGACATATTAATAATAAATCTTGCTTTATCTCAGCCTTTTCACCCAGGAAACTAAAGTTTATAAACTACTCACTCATTCCACCGTCTATGCAGAAAGTCTGCATTTATAGGTCACAGGGACACAGGAGCTGCTGATGGACTGCTGCCTCTTTTGTAAGTTTGTGTCACTGAGGTAAATTTGACAAATCAAAATAACACATTTCACTCATGTGAATTTTGTGCTTAATGTTAACTAAGCATCACACTTTAGTTTCCAGTCAAAGAAGGCTCTCTGTCAACAAAATAAAGTGATGAACATATTCTTGTGATGTTGTGGACTTCAGCAGGAATAGATTTTATTAGCCAACTCCTTTATTAAGAAGCTACAATCTCATTTTCTTTGTGTTAAAATGTGGGGCAGCCATGTTTTCAGTAGACATTAAAAACGCAATTTGTGATTTGAAATTACAACTTGCTTATTTATATGGAAGGGAAACTAACTAATCAAATTATGACATGCATATACATGCAAAACGCATTGAATCAGAGTAAGCCATTTCGACATGCTGGAAACAGTAGAGGAAGCTTTACTTACACTTGAATAATAAACAATTGCCAGTTTTATCATCTATAGTTCTTTAAATATTGTCAGCTGCAGACCAGTTTTTGCTCCCACCCCCATTTCCAGCAATCTCAACAGCTGAAATACATCATGTTTACGTACAGCATACATGTGATGTGAACCCAAATCAGGAAGTGATTATTACAGTTGTTTACATAAAATCCAGTCAGAATGACCAGTATAAACCACCAGTCTCAAATCAATGTATTTCCAACAGACCAGAGTATTCTGACTGGTGTACTGAGATGAAATATTTTATATTGATCAGCTTTTATTGTGATAAATTATGTCCAAGTAAACAAAGCTACAGAGAGGCAAGTGTCCCTGTCTAATGCTGGTTCTAAGGACACACACAGCACAGTCAGTGCTGACTGTGTGTCAGCACCTCTGACAACCACAATTCAAAACACCTTTAATGTCTTTAATGCTCCCCAATTAGGAAACAGTGTAGTACAATCCACTCTCTCAAGTTAAACACTACTTACTTGTTCTTGAAGACCTGCAGTCCACGGACCAATCCCTCCAGACACAGCAGGTCATATCGATTAGCCGGTACATCGATCTTGTACAGGATGATGTCAGAAGCTCCTGATGCCTTGGTATCACCCTGCTCTCGGCTGATGATGTCCTTCTCAGAGGTCTGTTGTGATGGCAGATCAAAGTCATTAGTATAACTCAGACAAATATTCAGGCAAGCAAATCTTTTACACACAGAACAAAAAACAGGTGAAATGCATTATTTTTTATATTTTAAAAATCTGTACTGTCATCACTTCATATTGGGGAACCACTGCATCATCACATATACTCACAATCTCATCCAGCTCCAGTCCAAATTCAAAGCACAGCTCGTCAAACTCCTCATCGGCTAAAACAACATACAAACAGTCATTAATATTAACTTAATAAACGGCATCGTTTGCTGTCAAGTAGCCACAATATACTATTTATCGTTGCTGCTCGGTTCACAGTTAACTGACAGGAGAAATGATGCAATCACGGTGGCATCCAGTTGTCACTATGGTTTATAAGACATCGGTGGTCTTAATTGTCTACACGCGACTAATTCCACAGAAATAGAAAGTTGCCACGTGGCATTTATTGATCCCAAATAACTCACTATAATTATTCTGTATATAGAATGAGACACATTCTGACACCTCGTTCAAACTGGCCACAGCTGCTGCTGCTGCTGCTGCTGCTGCTGCTATGCTAACTATCAGGCAATGAGTTCACAGATTGCTTCGTCCTTCTGTGTCTTTAAGAGTAAAAGTGTCAGTTGTTAAACAGACATACTTGTTTGTGTACTTTGTTTGGAAATGCAGCGAATAAAACGTACTGAATGTTCTGCCCAAAGCGTTGAAGAGAAGATCCCGTTTTACTCCGACAGTCGGCATGTTGGCTGCTAATGCTAATCCTCCTCAGCCCGGCGAGAAAAGGACCCCTCTACTCGCCGGCTGTAGCTGTCTGAGCGAGGCCTGATTGAAAAGCATAAAACTACAGAGATTTGAGCGCATAAGGTAGATGGATGGACGGATGGATGGATGGATGGATGGATGGGTAGGAAGAAAGTCAAAGTAATAAACACTATTATGTATAAAGTGCGTTCAATACCCAACAGTGACCCACAATTCCTGGTTCCTCGAACGTTCCCTGAAGGTTTGCCCTATGTAGTCCTATGGTTGTCATGGAAAGTTTTTCTAACGTTCTCCCAACATTAGCTTTTGGTTCCCATTCTGTTCCCCTAATGTTGCTTCTGCCACAACCTGTATTCAACCTTTGTAGAACATTCTTTTGGTTTCATTAACATATGACAGCATATGGTATATATTACTCATTTTATTATTTTAAACTGTCTGCACATTAGCACTCATACTTGCAGTCACTGATTTAAAGTCTTATTTCAATAAACAAACTAAAAAAGAACATAGAAAATTTAAATGCAATTAAGTAGACACAGAAAAGATTATTTATAAATACATTTGAAATAAAAATAACAAGTGTAGAAAAAATGCTTGCCCATTCAGGTGAGGGAAGGAAGTGAGTGACAGGCCTGTAGAGCAGATCAGCCAAGCATAATAATGATGTGGACAATAAAGTATTGTAAATTTTTATTTAAAACTTTAAAGAATTAAGTTTAAATAAAAATATCTGAAACAAGTGAAAGAAAAGCCCAAAGCTCAAAGAACTGGTGGAAAAACCTGTCAGGGAACATTGTTTAGTTTATCATGGCAGTTATCGCTCAGGGGGGTGTGTCCATCTGTTTTCATCGTTACATATACATATGATAAGGATGTCACTGGATTACATTGACTGTAAATCTGCAGTTTTCATTCACATCTATGGACATAATAATAATATGGCAAAGCCTTATTATGAACTCTAACAAAAACATAATAAATCATAATTGAATGACAACCACGAAACAGGGAATCCTCACTTTGTAACCTAAACCCACTATAGACAAAAGATGTGAGACCAAAACCTTTTTTGATAGTTGATTACAAATCATTTACACATGTCGATCGGATTAATCAGGACAGATAATGAGTGAAACTCAGTCAGAAATGTCCATACACAATAATATTAGATTTTGATTTACTGCATTATAATTGATGACAAGAGTTTTATTATGTTTTTGAATGTTTACAAGGCTTTTAATTCAATTGAGACTTATAAAAGGCATATAAAATATAAAACGTTCAAAATGTACAAAAAAAACAAATAGTTAATTTTCTCTTTGAAATTACAATGATATTCAGGACGATATAAAGTGAATCTTCTTGTTCCCTATGAATTCCTCAGCTCAGGCCTAGCCTCTTCATTCATTCCCCTTAAAGTTTTACTCCAAAGTTTACAGATAATATATGAAGACACATGGAGGGAAACCACCACCCCACCAGTGGCTCTGAGCAGAACATTAAATGCAGAATAAAAGCAATTAAGATGATTGTTTTATTCCAAATTTAGCAACCTTTTCAGTTTGTCACAGTATACATCCCTGATTTATTTTTCAAACATTTAGACACTATCATATCACCTTCATCTGGAATACAAAAAAAGGCCCATGCCTCGAGAAATAATTATTTTAACCTAACGGTTGATTAGTCACCACCTGTTTGTCTGTCCATCTTGACCTGGGAGGTCCAGTCCATCCATACAAGACACAGATATTTCTGTCCAGCTGCTTGATAGTGGCGTTCTCACCTGATCCTTTTTTTACACACACAAACCAGGGAATCACTTATCACTTATCATTTACCAGGGACCTTGCTCACTGACCCTCCTGTTACAAGCCTAATTCCCTTCCACTTAGTCATGTGCTGCCCATGGTGGTGCAGGTGGATGTAGGAGGAGCCAAGGACCAATCAGTGACAAAGTCAAAGAAAAGAAATAAATAATTCCATTAATCTAATAATGTCTGTGTGCAGAGAGAGAGAGAGAGAGAGAGAGAGAGAGAGGGGGGGGGGGGGGGGGAGTGGGGGTGGCATGTGTGTGACAGGCAGCTCCTTTTGACCGTTAGTAACCCAGTCAGTCACCTCCTGCCCTGCTTCTGTTTGGGCCGGCCCCTTGCACGCGCCACTTCCACAAGTCCAATCATAACACAGGGAATGAACACAAAAAAATCGCTTCCTGGCTCAGACGCAAATTAAGAGCTGATGGACAATTCCTCATAGAAGCTGTAGTGACACACACACACACACACGGAGAGAGAGAGAGAGAGAGTGGGAGAGAGAGACAGAGAGAGAGACAGAGAGAGAGACAGACAGAGAGACAGACAGAGAGAGAGAGAGATAAATCACAGCATCAGATAGTGTAACCTGGTGCTCACTGACAGACTTCCGGGAACGGAGCACTCGCCGGTAAGTGTAACTCACTCGTGCTAGTTGTGAATAAAGTGACCGTTTACTTTCCTGCTCCCTGTAGTTAAATGCGCCACTAACTAACTATCGTGTTTTAAAATGACCATACAACATGTTTACTTTCGTTTAGTTGAATTGTGCTGTATATTAATCAAGAGTGCTACAACACGCAATTTTGAAATTTCGAACCGGATATAGTATCTTAATTGTGTGATATTTGAAATGAGTGAGCGCTGTGCTGCGGCTCAAACACTTATTAATAACTGACATTTCCACTGTGTGCTATTCACGTATTCATTTAGCCCTTGTATTTCTCGTCTAAACTTTGTTTTCTTAACACTCTCATTTATTCACCGTCATTAGAACAAACGTTCACTTCCTTGTGAACTTTTAAAGCTTGTAATTCAACTAGTTTAGTAATCAAATATTGTACATATACCTGTTGTGTCAAACTCAAATGACCTGGGGACCAATGTCTAGTCTGGTCGAGGGGCCGTAAGAGCCAAAGAAGTGTTCAGTAGAGAAAGTATTCAGTAACAGGTTATAAATTATAACACAATATTCTATAATGTCACAATTAAGATATGCATGATGATATTTCACAGATTTCAAAAACAGAAATTAATCTAAAATCAAGGAAATAATAACGTGGACAACTGTAATTAAAACACTAAATGATATACAGTTTATAATGTGATAATTAAAAATTAAATGTTTGATTAATCCTGTTAAAAAATATAGAATATTTAACTATATTCTATATTCTATCACCTTGATGGCAGCTGCAAAGGAAGAGGGCCATGCTTCCCCTTGCATACAAATATGAAAACTTAATGCTCTATAAATTTGAGAATGGTGGTGTAAAAATATGAAAATGAGACACATTTCATAATCTATGTGGCTTTTACTCTAAAATGTGTGTCACCTCATGGCACTTCATGCTTAATGTTACAACCTGAGGCTGAAATAATGCAGATCCATCAGAGATGTACTTCATATATACACACACAGAGAGATTGGAGATAGAGTTTATTTTCTTTCCTTATAGCTTTCGTTATTCTTTCTCTGTTCTTGTGATTGTATACATTGTAACGAGTATTTATTCGAACAAAGTGTTATTTCAAAAAAATTGTACACATGCCACACATACACATGCTTAACATGTTCTTCTCTGGTTTTAGTTTATTTATTATTTATTTATGCCAATTACAGGCTTGGCATATGGTTTTGTGTGGATTAAGACTTAAAATGATGATTCCTTAAAATGATTGTTTACTTTTTGTTCCATTTGGGCATGGATAGGGCCGAGGTCTGCCCTCTGGTGCCCAGAACCAGCTTTACGCATTGAACGTTCACTCTCGACAGGCACATGACAGACTGTCAACGTGGACACGTGGAAAAACAGGTTTTAGCCTCTTTACAAAAGACTCCTGCTCCTCTGTTAGTGCCACATCTTACTCACCAATCAACTTTTTGCGAGCGCTTTTATATTATGATGTGCGTTCAATTCTTGTATCATCCAATCCCTATGTGAGAAAGAAGATTATGTCACCGCACACAAGAGCAGAGACAAGCTGCAGACTGAGCCATATAATAATCCCAACTATTGTTTTGGGCTTTCACTCTCAGTGAAATCACACTTTAAACTCTCCAGTTGTTTTGCAACCTTTGATTTTGTCATTAGTTGAAATGGGCAAACACCCCTTATGTGTATAAAGTTGTTCTGCACCCACGTGCCCTACCCACATGTACAAACACACCATATACACCTCATCCACACACACATTCTTGGATAGCATTCTAAGTGAGGACACTCTCAGACATAATGCATTCCCTGGACCCTTACCTTAACCTTAACCTTAACCATCACAACTAAATACCTAACCCAACCTGTTAACCTAACCATGACCTAAACCTTTTTGTAAAGTTCTCTGTCAACAAGGCTTTGGAAACTTCTTTGGTGAAGAAGTCTCTGCTGTCAGTTCAGTTCAGTTTGAAGAGTTTATTGAAGACAACAGAAGCAACATCAGACATGAGCAGCCACACATCCCCCCAGATTCTCTGTCTATGACCTTAACATATTTCATTATAACCTGGATGCCACAGACAGTCTCTGCAATGATATGGTCTCTGCTCCACCAGTGTTTGAGGTCTGCAGTGGCCGCTTCTGTTTTCCGTGGAGGCCTCTTGAGTGGATCATAGTTTCTGCCTTAATCATCTCCCTTCAACGAGAGTTGAGGAACAACGGGCATCTAGTGTGAAACTAAAGACGTGTTTCCAACGAGCGGAACAGTTTGGTTCAGTGCGACATTTCCATTAGGAATTGTACCAACATAAACAGCCCCGACTGTTACATTGTTTTGGCACCCTTCCCTTGGGGTACCAGAGTGACATGGTATGCTGGGTCTAGCTCCACCCACAACAGTCAGGTGATTGAACGTCACTTCCTTGTGATTGGTGTAAATGTCCCGCAGACGCCAAGGCCAGAGCAAAGGTTGACGTCTTGTTGAGACAAACGGCCACAAACTGAGCAAACGGAGGAAAAAACATAGCCATTGTTGTGTGTTGTGTCCTGTTTGATGTTGACACTTGTACATGGACATCAGCTCACACTCGTAACTGTTCTCAGTCCAAACGCAAGCCTGACTCAGAACTTTACCATTCTGAACCGTACCATACTGTCCCAAAGTTATGCTAGAGAATTTGCTTACACTTACTCAACTTAATTCTGACCCTAAAACCAAGTCTTAGCCAAAATGTCCTCACTTTCACAAAATGTCCTCACTTGCTGTGGTTTCTATGTTTTTTTGGTCCTTACAAAGATATACAAGATGTACATGACGCACACACACGCACACGCAGAGTCTGACCCGTGGGACAAAGTGGTGCGTTGGTGCCTCGTTTCGCCACAATGGCCGTGTTGAAGCTTCTGCAAGACTTCAGCCTGTCTGCTTAGGCTGATTTCAGCACACAAAAGAACCCATTCACACACCTCGCAAGGAAGCAATGACACACACACACACACACACACACACACACATGCCTGCTCACCCCACTGCTACGTAGACCATGCCATATTATGACTCGGTTTAATCCACTGAGTGGGGGCCGGCAGCCAAATGCTTGTCCGTTGCATAAAGCCACATATTAAGCAACTATTTACGGTTTCTTGCTGTTTAGGTAACAAGATTAGACTTGGCTTAAATGTAAGCTGCTGTGAGGAAATTTTGAATTTGACCTTTTTGAGGCAGGAATTTTCTCTTGTTAATCAGGTTGTATGATTTGAATCTATTGCTCAGCATATAGATTATGCCATAGTCTACTCACACGGATGCATGCTCATGGTTATAGATGGATGTGTGTCTACATTCATGCATAAATGCTTTTGCTACAACTTTCAGCAGGTACTCTGTCACAAGTTACAGGCCCCTCCCTTCTTATCTCTCTGCTCCTGTGTAACCTGACACTCCCACCCCTTTGTCACACCATTATGATGATGCTGGAATTATTAGTTTATTCTTTAACAAGGTAATGACAAACACATTGTAACTCTGTGGCTTTTCTCTGTGCTTCACTTAACAAAAATCTCACTGTATATAAATCTTAACGTGCTGAAGTCTACAGTATTTGAAGATGATGTCCACTTCTTTATCTCACTATTAGACAATTGTTTCCCACCAGGAGCTGAAATTCTTTGATCAGCTCACTCTCCTGTACCAAAGTCCATTTTTAGCTTGTGGGGTTATGGGAACTGTTGGTTTACTGCTGCCTTGTTTGATAAGTTTGTGTCACTTGAGTAAATCTGAATGAAGGAAATAACATTTGAACTTACTGATATAGGCATCAGTGGATCAGCATGTGTGCTGTGATGTGAGTTTTTCATATAACGATATAAACTTATATAATTATAATTATTATAATTTCTAACTGCAAACACATTCTCAGTGTATTGCAGACTTAATCAGGTGTGGATTTTATTAGATGAGCTTTTTATTGCAGTGGCTAAAATGTGTTGTCTTGAGAGCTTGTGTCTGATAGTTAGTTACTCTGGTTGAACTCGGTGCTTAACGTGGACTTTCTGCAAGGAAAGAATAATTTTTTTGTGATGTAGTGAAGCAAACAAAACACTGGATGATATCATACAATGAGATAAATGATCTGGTACACCTACGTTAGTGTTAGTTCTGGTAAACTGCAGTGCTTTGAGATGAAGACGGTAACGAGACACCAGAGAGAAAGGAGTTCACGTCCCACAGGGAACTGATGGTAGTCCTGATGAGTACTGTCTTCTAAAATCCTTGATTTATTTATGAGTATCAAGTGGACATTCAATGAGGAGTTTATTTGGGAGGGAAGGCGGGAACAGTGTGTGTCCGTCAGCTCATGAATCATACCCAACATACAACTATATCATAATAGCATTATAAGCTACATTTTTGTATGTATTCTGGGTTGGCATTTATTATTAGGTTTTGCTTTTCCTCATGTTTTGTCTGTATTTGCATAATTAGGGCCCGAGCACTCACACAGTGGAGCAAGGACCTATTTACGAATTATTTTTGGTGTGTGCGTGTGTGTGTGTGTGTCCTTCTGCACTTGCTGCGCTTGCCACTATGACCAACAGAGGGCGCATGCACGCAACAAGCCTCTGGCATCTCTGATTGCCTTGTCCAATAAATAAAGAAGCAAAGCTCATTTTTCAAGGGATTCACTGTAGGTTATGGCTCAAGAAAGAAATGATTACATTTTGGTGGTGATCCATATATGAAAATTGTGTGGACTTTGCAGACGTTTACAGTCTCTGAGTGTTTAACATTGTGAAACATATAGATTCAGTCACATGTCACAGTTTTCAATCCTCTAAATCCTTTAAAATCCACTCGTGAGGAGCAAAAAAACTAATCATTAGCATTAAAAAAAGACATTTTACAGGAGTAAACAGGAGCAATAGACGTTACATCATATTCAAGGCATATTGGTAATAAAGAGTAATTGTGCACATAAGACGATAGAAATACAGTTATTTAAAACTCCAATGTGGAACTTCTGTTGCCCCCTGTTGAGTCCTGTCTTTATGACCCTGTGGTGTAACTGCCCATTCTCACTCAGAGAGAGAAGAGGGAGAAGGAATGCTCTCTTCTGACTTTTGTTCCTATGGTATTTTGGTAAATGATGTTTTATTTGATTGGTCCAGAGTGCACCCAGTAAACTTAATTGGAGCTGCTTCTAGGAGGAACAGCAACAGCTGTGATTGACACATGCAGCCATATAGTCAGGGAGTGCTTGATAGCAGTTGGCGGAGCACTCACATCTGTCTGTCCTGTCCGATTGAACGTCCAGGTTTATTTTTGGCTATAGAATCACTTGTGAAACTTCCTCTGGTGCTTGTTGTTGTTTTCCGTCTCACTTCACTTGTACCGTGTGCTTCTTTTGCCTCACCTGCACAGTCATGACATAAAAAGGCTGAGAAACAACAATGGTTTGAGTGTAAGAGACATTTGTTTATATTTAAAGCAAAACACTGAAGCAGAGCAGTGACTCAAGTACACAAAAGGATT
The DNA here is from genome assembly GCF_958295425.1 of Solea solea. Classification (NCBI taxonomy): domain Eukaryota; kingdom Metazoa; phylum Chordata; class Actinopteri; order Pleuronectiformes; family Soleidae; genus Solea; species Solea solea. The sequence goes on along the minus strand of NC_081140.1, from coordinate 30,386,269 downwards.
CTTTCTGATCCACGAGATACAGTATTATGTTGAGCAGACGACGTATATTTGAGGATAGCTGTCTGCAGTCTGGTCTTTTGAGATGACGTTCAGTAGGCCAGCTAGGGCTTTTGCCAAACATAACTATATTTTAATGTCATTAAAAAAATAGTGCTGATAGTATTGGTTGACATGAGTTTGGATATGGAGAATAGTGTCCATGGGAAACCTCTAAGAAACCATGTCAGAACTTATCTCTGTTCAGGACTTTGGACAGCTCCCTGACTCTGCACTTACTGCAGCAGCACCTACTGGTGAAGCTTTGAGTTGCCCTGATTTGAGAGGCAGGCCCCAACGGACAACTGATAAAGATCCACAGCAATGACACCAGGCCATTTGTAAACTAAAGAGAACAATGCAATATCAGGATACCACCGAGGGCCTAGAAACAGCTAGTTAGTGTTTGTGTGTCTGTGCAACAGTTGTGACGTCACCCATTACAATCTTAACTCTCAGTTTTGAAGCCTTTCTCCAGATTGGCAATTTGTCTGGCGCCATGCTGACGTTTTTGTCACCTGCAACCAGGCTCTTATTGGATGATACCAGCTGTCAGTCACACTGGTGTCCACCCATATGTGCCACCATTTCTCATCTATGTTCCTCTCTTTGTTGTTACAGTTTTGCTTTCTGAATGACTTGATATTCTGCAGAAGATATTAATATGTATATAAATGTATAATATGAGCATAATCTCATTCTGTAACTAGTAAAATGGAATTTTAATGTCTGTTTAACACCGTTAATTTCCAGGGCCAAACCTGTACGAGTCCAAAAGCAGGAAGGAAGAAGATTGGGACTGACTACAAGAGCAGAAGGAGATGAAGCTGAAGGAGGACCTGAACCCCCTGCTGCTGCTGCTCTTCCACCTCATGGTGTGGATCTACACCTTCATCACCTTTCTGCCCCACTGTCTCGTCAGCTGGCTGTCGGTGCCTACTGGAGAGATCTACGGGTCAGAGGAGGAACGAGCCAGAAGAGTGAAGGCCCACTCTGTGCTGGGACGTCCAGAGGGTCCTTACAGAGCCGTGAGCGCCGCCAAGGTGCTGGTGGCGTCTCTGCACCCGGGAGTGGACACCCTGGACAAGATGTTTGAACACGCTGCCACGAGATTCCCACACAGAGACTGTCTTGGGACAAGAGAGGTGATCAGTGAGGAGGACGAGTATCAGGACAACGGGAAGATGTTTAAAAAGGTGAGAAAAGAAACGGGGAGAATGTGTTCGTATAGATATAACCATCAATCGATTATTAATTAGATACTAAATTAGATGTCAATTATTTTGATAATCAATGAATTGTGTTTTTCTTATATGTGAATATTTTCTGGTCTCTTTGATCTGAAGAAAATCATTCAAACTGAATCATTTTTGTTTGTAGACAAAACAAGATGTTTGAGAACATGTGATGTTGAGGTTTGGGAAGCACTGATGAATATTAATATAATGATGATAATAATAATAATATTAATCAAGAACATATTTGACAGATTATTCGATTAGGAATATAATCATTATTTGCAGCCGTAATAGATATCACATAGTTACAGACAGCAAGGAAATAAACTGAATAGAAAGAAGTGCAGAGAAAAACAGGATTCAGAATGTCACTTAATCCATTTAAGAGACAGTTGAGGTGTTTTGAAGTGTGCTTGAATGAGGGTGCTCGGACTCTTGGAAGAGCTGGGTCTTCAAATAAACCAGGGATTATCTGAAATGAAAGTTAATTTGAAGATCATGAAATACAGATGATGGACATTTCATTTTAGAGTGTATAGTCGCTCTCCTTTGAGAAGCACAAACATCTCAAAAGAAAACTTTTCATGAGTCCAGGGAAACAACCATCTTTATATCCACTTTATATCTCATATCAGGATTTAGACTAAAAATATACAGATATTATTGATTATTATAATTATTCTTTTCCCCATATCACCGCCCTAAGTTTAATGATGAAACTGTAAAAGAAGACTTGCAGGCTGTTTAATGCTAACAAGTTGTCATCGTAAAACATTAGTTGGGCAACTTTGACGCGATATCCCGAGATCACAGCACTAATCTCAACAGCCTGGTCCCTCTAATCCTTTAAGCCCCGCTGTTGAAACACTGATTTCTGCAAGAGAGAACAAACATCAGCTGTCCATGCAGAATTGTACAGTCATCATTACTGTGCAGCTTTACCGTGTCCGTGTTTGCACTACTACCACTAGGAGTCAGTGTAACCTCACCAATCTGTGTGAAACGAGCTCTGTCTGTGCTTTAATTTAAAGCGTCAGTGTATGAACCAGGGGTCATGTGACGCAGACATGATGACTTCCATAAAGTGAACACTATGTTAAATAAAGTTGGTCTTTTCATTGACTTTGACACGACCACTAAGGTGAATATAACATTGGTTGATGGTCGTGGTTTACAGCACCACAGCACCTGTTCTCTTCTGTTTCTGGTCTGGGTTGTTTGTTGAGAGCTGTGGAAGACGACTATTTCCTGCTCCTTCCTGTAAGATTATTCATGCCTTAGGCCTGGATCATACTTATGATTCTGCGTCCACAGAGAGCCGCTTTGCATTTCCATGTGTAGTTCTGAGCGTCTCATTTTCCTTTCCCATTAATATAACTTAAGCAACCGTCATCTTCAGAAACTAGAGCATGCAAACAGGCTGGACAGGAAAGCATTGTGCTACAGTGGATGATAAAGTTTAAGTCGTTTTAATGCAAATGTATTAACAGATCAAAATGTCGCTTAAAAAATGTGATCTTCCACAAACTCCTGTCTTCTTCTTTTGGCTTCTCTCTTTAGGCGTCACCACAGTAGATCATTTCACCTCCATCTTGTCCTCTCCCTTTTGCACCAACTGTCCTCATGTCATCTTTCACAACATCCATGAACCTTCTCTGCGGTCTTCCTCTTTTCCTCCTGTCAGCCAGCTCCATCTTCAACATCCTTTATCCAGTATAATCACTGTCCCTCCTCTGCATGTGAACAAAACCATCTCAACCTTGACTCTCCAACTGTTCAACCTGAGCTGTCCCTCAATTATGTTCATTTCTAATCCTGTCCATCCTGGTCACTCCCAACAAAAGTCTCAACATCTTCTCCTCTGACACCTCCAGCTCCGCCTCCTGTCTTTAAGACAGTGCCGCTGTATCTAAGCCATGCAGCGTGGTAGGTCGCAGTACTGTCGGCCGTGACAGTTACAGCCTCCATGTGCTGCTGTAGAGTAAAACACTTGTGTCAGAACTTGTGTTTAGCCCCTTTAACTTTTATATATCCACAGAAAACCATACAACAACAAAATGACTGGAGAAGATGCTACGTGTGACCACACTGTTGTACAACACAGCTGTTTCTATGCACCTCCCCCTGCTGATTCTGACCAAACATCTTTTGTCTTCTTCTCTCGGTTTCTCCTTCACCACAGTGGATGATCTGCATTTGATTTGGCAGAGATTGTTTTAGGCCAGATGCCCTTCCTGGTCAAATGCAGATAATTTCCCTAAGGGGATTAATAAAGTATAGATAAATATTTAGATAAATACAAATCAATAGTAGGGATGTCCCGATACAACTTTTTCACTTCCGATATGATACCGATATTGCAGCCTTGAGTATTGGCTGATACCAATATTGATCCGATACGATATCAGCACGAATCACACATACTTTAATGACTTATTTTGTAGTGTGGAATGTTAGAATAGGCTTGATCAAGTGATATTACTTAAACAGAGAACAATAGTCAGCAACAGTAGTATGAGACTACTTTTACTATTAACCAATGGTTACATCCATTTTAACCTTCAACATAAGTATATTGGATTTTCCATGTTCATTTCATACAGTCTATGATTCATTTCATCAGGAGGAAAGTACCAAGTGCTAATGGGGGTGTTTTCAGAGCAGCCGTGTTTCACAGGTAACAGCGTGTCTTCAGAGAACACCCCCCTTGTTTTTACTGTTTTGGATTAGCCCAACCCACACAGGGTGAGTGACTCGTGCCGCAGGTAACCCCGGAGCCCGAGGACCGGCCCCGCAGACGCGCTTAGCGCCGTGTGTGGAACTTCAGGACACATTTAAAACACACAAAGCTCTTGGCATGGCTGCTTGTTGGGGTATAATTAAAAAACGGAGGCTGAAAGTCGACAGGTGGCGCTGGTTTATGAACTAATGTTGTTTTAGCAGCTCACCTCAGGGTGAGCTAGCGTGGTGCTAACGGCTAGCTCGCGCTCGCTGTGTGGCTTCATAGAGGTTAAAGACAAATGTTTAACCTCTGAATTAGCAGTAGCACACACACACACACACATGCTGTTGCTGTGATCATGTGATCTACATGCAGAGCCCACGTGATCACAACTAGACTGTTGTGTCTGAGCGCTTATATCGGAGATTTTAAAGGCAGTCCAATATAATCCGATATGCGTTTTTTGGCTGATATCGGACCAATATCCGATATTAATATCGGATCGTGACATCCCTAATCCATATTTATTATTTAGTATGCAGTGGACCACATTTATGTTCTTATGTAGGAAGCGTTCACTACAAGAAACATGTATAAATCTTTGAAGTCATTTATTTTTGCCTTTCTGTAGCTGAACTATAGTAAAATCTATGTTTACTAGTCATACTCTCACACTGTCAGACTTCACATGTGTCTAATACACTGTGTTGTGCTCATGTGGTTAAATACAAAGTTGACCAAATATGGCTTTGAACTGTGTTGTGTTCTCTTCTGCTGTACCTTTGTAATATGACCATGTGTCCACTCCTGCAGGTGATTCTGGGTGAGTACACCTGGTGCTCTTACAAGGAGGTCCACACAGCGGCGTCCAGGCTGGGCAGTGGCTTGGCATCGCTGGGCCTGCGACCCAAAAGTATAATATCGGACCAATATCCGATATTAATATCGGATCGTGACATCCCTAATCCATATTTATTATTTAGTATGCAGTGGACCACATTTATGTTCTTATGTAGGAAGCGTTCACTACAAGAAACATGTATAAATCTTTGAAGTCATTTATTTTTGCCTTTCTGTAGCTGAACTATAGTAAAATCTATGTTTACTAGTCATACTCTCACACTGTCAGACTTCACATGTGTCTAATACACTGTGTTGTGCTCATGTGGTTAAATACAAAGTTGACCAAATATGGCTTTGAACTGTGTTGTGTTCTCTTCTGCTGTACCTTTGTAATATGACCATGTGTCCACTCCTGCAGGTGATTCTGGGTGAGTACACCTGGTGCTCTTACAAGGAGGTCCACACAGCGGCGTCCAGGCTGGGCAGTGGCTTGGCATCGCTGGGCCTGCGACCCAAAAGCAAAATTGCTGTTTTCTGTGAGACTCGAGCTGAGTGGCTGATAGCTGCCCAGGCCTGCTTCATGTACAACTTCCCATGTAAGTACACGGCATCTGTGAGTATATGACACGCTGAAATAAAAGGTGTGTGACTGCTGGAGCGAATGACCAGTGCTATTTTAGACTTTTTTTAATTTAAAATACGAGCATGAGGTGATCGTGGCGGTCACAGTACATTCTTACACAATGGTATGTATCTGTAATACTTCTTCCAATGTTTCATACATTTGTTGAGCTCAAGCCTTAAACACAGCCCCTGACATTCCGTTATTTTTAAGATAGCATAGACTTTAGTGCATGTACATTTTAGTAGTTATGCACAAAATACATCATTTATTTAGTCAGTTTGTGTGTGGTGTCGCTCTGGTGCCAAACAGACAGAAGCAGCTCATTCAACATGAATTAAATCTGTCACATTTGAAGGAAACAAACTGTGTTCAGCAGACAATTCAAGATGTCTGCTGAAAATGTATTGAGGTGTGGTCAGAAGCAGCAAAGAGTGATAAGCCACGCCCACTTGCATCAATCAGTATTCAGATTTTGGTTTAAACTTCTCTTGAGAGCATGCTGTGGGAACGTTTAACCACTGGGTTCTTTCGCCATGTAACGATGAACAATTCTTCAATAATTACAGTAAAGTAAAGTTTTCTACTTGTTTATGACGGATATAATTATCTTTTTCACCCAAGGCTGCGTGCCAATGTTGTATGAGTTTTTAAAATTCTAATGGTCTAAATGGTGGGAGTCTGTGCAGACAAGGATTCTACTGTTCACGTCGATGTTTACCCGTACTTTCACTTCAGTTTCTTTAGTTCAGTTTACATACTTTAGTTTTTCCCCACTGTCCAAATGTGTCTGAATTTGGCTGATTTATAGACATTTGTTTGTGTGTGTGTGTGTACACGTACTTGTATTTGTCACCTCTTGAGGATATTTTCTGTCATAAACACTGACCTTGTCAGGACCAGTAGTCCTCATAGAGCCCAAAACCTGGTCCTAATGAGGCAGAACCTCTGTCCTGAGGTTACATTTAGGCCTAAGATTAGAGTAGTGGTTAACATTAGGGTTAGACATTAACTGGTTATAGTTAAGGTTAGGGATTATGCTTTGTTTAGGGTGTCCAAATGAATGGAAGTCAATACAGTGTCCTCAGAAGAACAGCTGCAGAAACCCGTGTGTGCGTCCCAGCTGAGACAGCAGAAGGTCAATTTGTCCCTTCGCTGTTATGCAAGTGTCCCATTTTTCTTTAATCACTCCTTTAATCAATCTGTTTCATTTCCTTGTGATGGACCAAGTAACTAGGATGTGTCTTGTTCTTGTACCGTTGTACTTAAAAGTATTATGACATTAAAAACAAGCAGAATCAGCAACATTTTATTATTGAATAGGATGTTTTTTTTAAAGTTTGTAATGTTAAAATTCTAGTTCAGGTACTGCCAGAGCTGTGGAAGCCCCCTCCTGACCTGGCCCCCTGCATCGGGAACCAGTTTGAGAAATGGATGCTTGCTCTCAGTGACTCAACAAAAGGGTCACCTAATTTAATCGATGCCTTTTTAATCTACGATATCTTGAAAGTGCGGTGCTATAACCTGTCTTACGTTTATAAGGAGAGCCTTTTGTTTTGCCTTGTATGTCCCTGCAAGTAACAGGCTGTGAAACCTGGGTCCAAGTCGACAGTTGCAAACCACTCACACCAGATGTTAGATAGGCGGGTGCACGACATCTGTGTCTTCTGTCACTTTGGGGGCAGAAGATTGAGATTCTGAGTCATTTTTATCAGGCTGTGAAAAATCACCTCATAATTCCACATTTAAACACAGAAAAGTTGTCGAAATATAATTGATTATACAGAATAATTTCAATTTTTGAGAGTAAGTCAGGCAGACCCCAGGTTCCTGCTGGCAGCCATGTTTTCAATGCCTGGCTAATGCTGGATCCTGGGGCAGGGGGCCAGCAGGGGGCGCACACAGCCCAGACAGCACTTGAATATGTGTCAGTAACTCATCCGACCACAATTCCATAGAAATCTGACCTCTTTCTTTAGCTTGTGCAGCAACTAAGATTTGTTGCACTGATGTACTCTTTGGTCACCCCGTGGACAACTGGAGGGGAATTTGGCATATAACTGAAGGGTCATTGGTTCAAATCCCAGGGCAGGTCAAGGGCTGGAGTACCCCTGAGCATGGCACCCCACCCACATTGCTCCCTGAGCACGGATACAGTGCAGCTCCTGCTCCTGCACCTGACTGATGTGTAAAATGTTTATTATTTGAAGCAACAACTCGTGACTTCATGCTTTGAGTTTGTTAAATCTTCATTAACTTTGAAAGGACCTTTTTCCCTCTGTGTGCTTTGGTTTAAGCTTCATTAAACTGTCATTAGAATATATGATGCAAGGACAAGCCAGTAAAACAAGCACAAACAGAGGGAGAGTCCACTGTCCAGGGCAGTGGAGGAGAAGAGCTAAAGGCTGAAAGAGTGATAGAGGGGAGGAAAGAGGGAGAGAGGTGAGGGGTGATGGCGTCACAAGAGGAGTGAGAGAGTCTACGTGAGCATGGGATGTTGACAGAGGCTTGGAGGAGTCAGAGGCCCCCAGTGAACTCAAACATGTGCTGTGTTTGTGGATGTTGTATAATAACTCTATATCATGTCACAATATGTAAGTTAAATAAGCAGCAGCAGCAGTTACACAGCAAAAACCATCACGTACAAACCTAGTCATTCCAGTTTGGTCTGCTTTTTTTTTTTTTTTTAAATAAACCAAATGGTTTTCATGGTCCTCTGAGGGACTGAGGAGGTTTGGCTCTTGGGAGCCTTTAAAGATCCCACTCAGTGAATGATGCCAGGCTGAAAGTCTCTGACTGGAGCCTGGATGCTTTCGTGTGTGTGTGTGTGTGTGTGTGTGTGTGTGTGTGTGTGTGTGTGCGTGTGTGTGCAAAGCTGGAAACTAATCTCACAACTGGAAGTGTCATGTCCCTCGTTCACACACACAGTAGCAGAGCAGGAAGTATTAAAGCTCTGTGACGCAAGAAGGAGATGTCATTAAGCCCTGTCCCATAAACTACTCGCTAGTATTTGTGAAGGCAAGTATTTGCTTCACATAGCAAAAGCCACATATTTACGAAGGAGTATTAAGGGCAGCCAGAAAAACAAAACAAAAACTCGTCTGTCAGTCACTTCGCACCCTTCATCTGTCTGTATTCAGGGTCACAATGTTCACGGAATACAGACATTTGATTGGCTTTAATGGCATCACGTGGGATGGCTTAACTCGAATGCTATTGGTCAGTGGATTTCCTGACTCGCTAAACCAGTACCGTAAAGTCTAGAGAAGCTGTGCCGGTCAAAATTTAAAATACTTAAATCATTTATCGACTGTCAGTCCAGGTCCATATAGGACGGCGTCTGGGTCCGGACTCGGACTGCGGTCCGCCTGTTAGTGACCTCTGCACTATATGGACAAAAGTATTGGGACGCCTGACCCTTACACCAACAGGGACTTTAATGATGTATTCAAATACATATACAGGACATTAATATGGAGCATTTATGAGGTCAGACACTGACGTTGGACGAGAAGGTCTGGCTCACACACTCTGTTCCAAAAGGTGTTAGTTTGACAGTCAGTGCAGTCTCTGCTCTGTTAGCATGCTTCACTGTTTTACATTTACATTTACATTTAAAACATTTACACCAGAAGTTATCAAACTAAAAGGCTGTTGTTACCATGCATGTGAGCACAGTGGTCTGTGGAATCGCAGCATTCTGTAAAAACAATGGTTGACATTGTGATAAAGATTTAGGAAAGGTTGTTTCCTGTCTCTATAATCCCACCCCCTTCAGATTTGATCAGTCATTCAAGTAAAGGTCAGCATGATAGCGTCAGCAAATATTTATTTCCTGTACATAGATTGTATTAATTCATCATTAGTTTCACTCCTCATATTTCCCCTGGTCATTCACAGTGACTCAGAGCTCTGGCGCCAGCTGACAACAGGAATGAGCTGGAATGCTGAGAGCCAGACCTCACTATCCTTCATCACTGATGGACCTTATGCTCTGATAGCAGCAAGTCACTACAACCAGGTTCCAAAATCCTCCTGTGCCAAGTGTGGAGGCTGCTGTGACAACACAGTAAAGACCATGCAAATCATCTCCTTTGTAGAATGTGATCAAATACTTTCTATTTCATTCAATAATATTATTATTGTAAAGAGGTTGTATGAGGCAGGGGCGTGGGATTGTGTAGGGACACGTCTCTGCCGTGTAGACCCTGTCCATACACCCGCTGTCCTCAGTGTTTAGGCAATGATTATGGTACACGAAGGGTTAACAGTCACTCTGCTAGAAGTCCCGCCTTTAACCTAACTATTGGTCTCCGATTGGCTCTGGCGGTTTCCCGTGAACGTACATGAGACTGGCCGTCCCCACTGTTACTGTATCGGCTTTTAAACGCTACCTGCAACCTGCTAGTGGGCCGGGACACGAGCGACAGGAGGCCTCAGTACCTGGGCTCTCAAGTCACGCATTGTATTTCTCACGCTGACATTTTATTATATTATAATATATATTATATATATATATATAATATTTTTCTGGTGTGCCGCTATTGCTACAGAACTGGGAGGAATCAAGCCCGTCTCCCATGGCGTTCTGAGTCCAGCCTGCCACTTACCTGTCAATCAAAAACAAAAGAAAAGCAGTGCTCACCTGAGCAGATACTCCACTTTGTGGCCAAAAGGAGGAAGCACACCTCTGTGTGTGTGTGTGTGTGTGTGAGTGTGTGAGTGAAACCTGAGCACAGATACTGTTTTGTGAGCTCCACTGCTACACACACAACAAACATAAGAGACTGGACATTATAACCTCTGAACATTTGAAATGAAATAAGTTGAAAAATATATAGGAATGGGGTGTGGCCTATTCTGTTATCATTTCTTGTCCTTACACTAGTGTAGTCATATTTCCATCATCTGTTGTTTGTTTTCTTTGTAAAAGAACAGTTTGCAGTTGCAGTAAATACAGTTTCATCGTTGCATCGTCCATTTTGTGACACAAGCTCTAAACACAGCTTTACAGCTGATACCAGACATTTAGTTATATTTGAAAGTTGCACACTATGGTTTACAGGAGTTGGCAAAGTGCTGAGTCTGTGTCAGTATCTCATATAAAATACAAGCGTTAATACAGCGTACAGCAACGCATGCTCATAACAGCTGCAACTGCTAATGCTTTTCAGTGGAGCACATACTGTACAAGCACTCCATCACCACACACACACACACACACACACACACACACACCAGCGGTGTTTATATCCCGTGTGTGATAATTGTGGGAGGGGCTAAAGCAGAAATGCTGAGTGGTGTAGACAGTGCACGTACACTGAATGTCTTCACACAGATTCAACGTGTATATATATAAAGTGAATATATCGTATGTTCAACAGCGACCTTTCACATTACATGTTTACTGCAGATCACTGTGTTCCTGCACATACGTGTAAATATACACGTCCATAACCTTAAATATCCACCAGCAACGTGTTTGAGAGTAGTGCTGCAGCGATTATTGTTCAATTACTAATCTATCTTGATAATCAATTAAACAGTTTGAGTGTTTTTCCAATAATTAAAGCAAGTTTCTGTTTTTTTTTTTTTACTCCATAGAACAAAGAAATCATTAAAACTGAGTAATCAGGTTTATGGACATAACAAGACTTTTGATAACATCATTATTCCCATGTTTGCTAAACATCGATCCAACATTTTTATGGATCAAACAAGTGAAGAATATAATCAAGAGAGGAATTGATTATCGAAATAATCATTAGTTGAGAGAGCAATAGCAATTCTTCCACTTCCTTCCACGGGTCCTTGAAATCCTTGAAAGTATGTACATTTAAAAAAAAAGGTATTTAAAGGTTTTTTGAAAATGACCTTAAATAGACACGGGTCATTGAAAGTACTTGAATTTTGTGCAAGAAAGAAGTGAGGTTAATATTTGGGTAACTGTCTCCCACCTGGAATGTCCTTGTGAGGTCCTTGAATTTGATGTCAACCGAGGTGTGTGAACCCTGACACAAACAAGCTGTATCTGACCCACAAGTCCAGAGACTGATTCATGAGAGAAACAGCGTTTTGCTTGTGATGTGACGACGCTACCGCTGTTTTATCAAACAGTCATAAATAGCACATGTTTCTGAGGGCTGCCTTTAGACACATGCAGTGCCTCCTATACATTACTCTGTGTGTGTGTGTGTGTTGCAGTGGTGACTCTATACTCCACACTGGGAGGTCCAGCCATCGCTCTTGGGTTGAATGAGACTCAGGTCACCCACATCATCACCAGCAGAGAGCTCCTGGAAACCAGACTCAAGGTTAGAACACACTGATTACTGAAGCTCCAGGCTGGCTGATGATTCACTAATGACTGTATATGTTATATTGTGAAATACTTCAGTTTGGGTAGATACACTGGGTTGTTTGGTGAAACCTGTTCATTATGTGCTTCTGTGTGTGCATAGCATAGTTCAGCTGTTTCACCTAACTAACAAAGGTGCCTACACAGGAAGACATCATTGTACACGACACATAATACTGTTTCATTGTTGCTGCGCTGTCTGTGGGCACAAATGACCATGGACCACGTTGTTATTGGCTGGCACTGACTTCCAATATAAATATAACGCAGCATACAAACACAACAGAAAACATGATTTCCAGCGTTTTGGGGGTGGAGCTATGATCACATGGGCGACAGGGGGCGGAGGAATCCATTGGTGGCATTTTATCAAAATGACTGTGACTCACAATTCACAATATTATTTCAATAAGTGCAAAAAGAAATGTTAAACTCTTGAAATGTCTCCAAAGCGTTGAAAACATTTATTAAAAAAATCATTTGTTAACATTTTGTGAAAAAGTAGAATCTTGGATTAGATCATGATTAATCAGGGGTTCTCACTTGTGGCACAAGGACTGAATGTTGGTCGGCTGCATTTTCAGTTTCCTCACAGGAAATATGAATAAATAATAAATATGGAACTTCAATACAAGCAGATTATGGTGATGTGCACTAAAATCATATATTATTGTCCCATCACTACTCTCACTACCTGGCAAATTAAAACCTTAAAGTTCCCACTTGAACTGAATATAATGTTAGAATGTTTTATTGTCTGTTAGGACAAAGGTTGCTGTGACATTGTATCTCCTGCTTTTATGAAAGAGGAAGTGAACACACATTAGTGAAGATTGTGGTTCCCTGGTTTTCATCTTGTCCTGATTTATGGATGCATACTGTGACACATTTATGTTTTTATGCTCCTCGGGTCTGTGCTCATGCATGCATGCATGTGTGTGTGTGTGTGTGTGTGTGTGTGTGTGTGTGTGTGTGTGTGTGTGTCAGGACATCCTAATGGAAGTTCCAAGTCTGCAGCATATCATTGTAGTGGATAACGCACCTACCACTGCGGCTGGCTATCCACGCGGCATCATCATCCATAACATGGCTGCAGTTCAGGAGCTGGGGGCCAGGCCTGAGAATGGTAAGCTTGTGCATGCAATACTTGCAAAAACTGCTAAAATACATGTAAGTGATGCAAGTGACCCAATTCTGATAACTGCAATTATTTTCCTCCCATGTGGCACAAATCAGATAAGACTGATGTAAGCAGGATTCAGGCATCGTCAGATCAGATCCATGTGAAAATAAATCCCAGCGCTTTTTAGGGGCCTGTTAAACTCTGTGAAACACGGTGAAAAATTCAAGTTCACTGCTGCAACAGAATCAAACCACCAACTGCTTTCCCCTTTACCTGTGTATCAATTTGAAAAAAAATGTAATCCCTATTAAGGGATTTTATATCAACCGTATTTACGACTTAAAAAAATTGATTTGACATGACATGTTTAGTGACTCATGTCGGCTGACAAAGTTTCTGGAAAATGAACAGTATCAGTGCCGGTCCTTAAATCCACAGAGATTGAGCAAAAATAAATCACCAAATATGACGGATTTATTACATCTGATTACAATAATGACAATACTGTACCCCAGAGAACGCTTACGCGTCACAATAAAAGCATGTCAAATAAACAAGATATTGAAATGAATCAGTATTAAAGGAGACATATTATACCCTATTTCCCAAGTTAAAATAGTTCCCTGGTGTCCTAATGAACATGTCAGTGACATGCTTTGGTCAAAATACCATAAGGATGAAGCACCATAGCAGTTCAATAACCCTGCCAAAACTGCCCCTTTCAGAACGCTCGGTTTTGTGCATGGTCCCTTTATATGCAAATGAGACACAGACAAGTACACACCCACTTCTTCCAGGGCGTTTCTGATTTGTCCTTTTTACTGTGCTCACTCGCTCAGCTCCTGTTCCCTCCCCTCATTCCTCTCCCCCTCCCTCCACTAGTTCTCTGACAATATCAACATGTCACAGGAAGAGACGTCCGACACAAGGATCAAGACGAACACTGACCAACTGTAAATCAGTTAAAAACACTTAGGGACAGCACCGCTGATCGCCAGTCTGATGTGAAGTGGTTCGAACACACAAACACACGTTTGCTGACTTTATCCGGAACATTAGCTTCATATATAAAATCCTCTGAGGCTGGAAGTTTGTGTAAAACACTGTGCTCCACTGTGCAGCCACCAACAGCACACTTGTCCCTCCGCCTTGACATAATACCGCTCTTCCTCCCTCGCCTGCACTCTCGGGACAAGGTGGAGCTAAGGTGGAGCTTAGGTGGAGCTCTCCAAGTAAACTTACTGGTGCGGTGAAATGCGCATGCTGCCGTCATAAGTGCAGGGAATTCAACATCGCGTGTTTTATCGCCTATACTTACACTAAGGGGGACCACGAAAACATGACTGACTATTCTTTTTCCACACTTTGGCGACTGGTAGGGCCTCCAGAGTCCCAAATATAAGTATTAAAATGATTAAAAAGTATAAGTAATAATTATCACGATACAATAATATGATACTAATAATTATCACGATACAATAATATGATACTAATAATTATCACGATACAATACGATACTAGGTGTTAAAGATATGGTTGTAAATGAGTAACTACATCATGCACACATTTTTTCTGCTCACGATTGATATTGTGATTAACAGTTTGTCATGTTACAAAACTGGGTTTCATATAGAAAGTGTGGGGAAATACTGCTCTAAACTGACAGATGACAAACATGCAGTTATCTGTGTAATTTTCTAATGAATCCAGATTAGATCAAATAAAAACCAGGATTTGGGAGGAAAGGAATGACAGATGGAAAACAAGATTGACGTGATGGAGTGAATGAAAAAGAGAATAAAGAGACTTTGTTTGTTTAAGTAAAACGTGTGTGTGTGTATATATGTGTGTATATATATATATATATATATATATATATATATATATATATATATATATTGGTATGTATGTATGCATATATATATATATATATAAAAAAATGTTGATATGTCTGTTGATATTACAGCAGCATGTGAGCGTGTGCAGCCGCTGCCGTCAGACATCGCAGTTATCATGTACACCAGTGGATCTATGGGAGCACCGAAGGGCGTCATGATCTCCCACAGCAACCTGATCGCTGGCATCACAGGGATGGCTGAGCGGGTGCCTAATCTGGGGTAGGGAACACAAAGATAATCTAGCATGCTGCCTGTTACCTTGATGGAATTTCACATAAGTGTTGTAAAAGTAAAACGTGCTGATTGATCCTTTACTCAGAATAAAAGTGACTTGGATACTTTTCAACAGCAGTAGGAGGGTCTCATCTGTGCAGAGCAGAGAGACAAGATACACATCTTTAACCATTTAAGGAGCACATTGGGGGCCAGTCTAATGCCGTGTTTCCACTCGACTTGCCTCGCCTCGGCATGGCGCGCTTGTTTTGCGTTTCCATTAGCGATAATATGTGGTACGTGTTACTCTGTAGATCAGTTAAAAAGACTTAACAATCCTAAAAACGTGGGTTAATCTCCAACAACAACAACCAGGGAAATGTCTAAAATCTCAAGTCTGGTTTATTCAGCGACAGCACTGCTGATCGTGAGCAGCATCACAAACCCTGACGCTGTGTTTCAGTCCAGTGACTGTGTCAGACGCAGTCTGTGCTCCGGTCATGAAGGAAGAACTCTTAGTTATTTGGTCGAAGATTTGCTTCCACTTTTTAAAAACTAGTTTAATTAAAGTTCACTTTTGTGATTTTACTTTATTCTAAGGTTCAAAAACACAAGTGTGACACAGGTCACACACTTGCCTCATAAAGGCCTTAAATAGAGTTTTACATTGAGTCTCCTCAGTGTAGCTTTAGAAGAGACAAGCTGCTTTTATGACATTATATCAGTGCAGTAAAGACATTAACATGCTCTTATCTGCTGTTTCCATTTCTCCCCTGTGACTCATCTCTGCTGTCAGTGGATGGATGGATGGATGCATGCTGCTGTGATTGTGTGATAAGACTTTGTTAAAGGACAACATTCAAAGCGCCCTGGTCTGCGCTTCCATTTCAACTCTGCACAAGCATGAGCCGGTTTTATGCAACATAAATATTTACATAAAAAATTGAAGGAGGGAAAAAAAACCACTCTCTCGGGAATGTAACGGGGGAGAGGAAATGCAGAAGAGAGTGGAGATAAAAAGAAATGGAGTAATGGGAGTTTGGGAGACAGGATGAGAAGGATGGAGGCCAGAGCGGCTGTGGATGTTTACACCAGGATACAACAGGCTGTAACACAGTTGTGTAAACCTCCTCGTCTTTATGACCTGAATTTCAAACATCTTCAAATGAATGTGACTTTTGAAGGAAATCCCTCGGATGCATTTATCTTCTAAAAATAGCTCTTATATATTTGAATTCCCGAGCTCATGAAAGTTTGTATAGAAACTAAAATGAAAGAAGAAACTTTGCTGATGTTTGTTTTGCAGTGTGGAGGACACCTACATTGCCTACCTGCCTCTTGCTCATGTGCTGGAGCTCAGTGCAGAGCTGGTATCTGTTGCTCATGGCTGTAGGATCGGTTATTCCTCACCTCAGACTCTCTCTGACCAGGTAAAGTTAAACACAGCATGGTTCATACCCCCGCCCCCCTCTGACGCTAACTCCACCCCTGTGCGCTTACTGCACGTCATGTGGTGGAGACAGAAATGGGGAGGAGCCTCATGCTAATTAGACAAAAAGCTTGCACCAGTGACGCATGGACTGGTGTTTTAGTAATGAAATATAAATATAACAGTAGATCAAGATTCTTTTTACTGCAACAGTGATAGACTCTGAAACCACTGCTTGTCTTATTGGTAAATACCAGCAAATGAAACCATGTTTTAAAGGTACGATGCGTAACATTTAACAACATTTATAAATGAATTTATTGGTTACGTTCATTTTACTGCATGTTGCAGCTCAGTATCCCTCACCCCTCCCTCCCAAGTGTGTTGGAGAACATATGTAAAGATGTTTAGTTGCTGGTCCAAAGTCGCCGCCTCCATAAAGCTGACCCACTTCCTGTTAGAAATATAAAGGGCATATTCTGGGATAATGAAATCCAACAGTTTTATACACTCAGGTGATTTTACACTCATAAAAACAAGCATCATTATTTCATCTCAGTTCAGGTCTGGCTTGTGAACTCATCACCACCTTTTTTTTTTTTTCTCACCCAAAGTCAACAAAGATCAAGAAAGGAAGCAAAGGAGACACCAGCGTCCTGCAACCCACTCTGATGGCAGCGGTCCCGGTATGTCTGCACGTCATCACACCACACTGTCGTGTGCAGAGTCATTTCTCAGATGCCTTAGACATTCATGGTATTTCTCACTGAGTTACTCTTTCTTAAATCTGGGTTTGTTCAGAAGTCAGCTCTTCATTCATTTACACCAAGAAATTAAAAACTTATTTCTGGTTGATTAAAGAAGAATTATGCAGGTTTTTGACCCTAATTTAACAGCTTCAGTTAAATTAAATTAAGCCACAGCAACACTGTGATGTTGAAATGGCTTGTTGTGGGGAGACTGGGGGCTGTCTGAAAAACCAGCCATACAAGATCAGGGCTGCTGACCTGGAATCCTCAGAATCAGGAGGTCTTGCAAAGCCTCAGGTGTTGTAAGAAACACGATTTACTTCACAGCACGACAGAGCTGGTTCTGTGAAGTCGTTACAGGTGATTTGTCAGGACCTCAAACAACAGCTCAGTGGTTTATTTAGTTCTTTTTCACAATAATTAATAAGAAACAACAAAAGTGAGAACAAAATAATCAACCCTCTCCAACAACAAGAGAGCAACCCTTCATTCGTTTCATATATGAGTTGATCATAGTAGTAATAATAGTTTATTTCTTACCCAAAAACAATGTTCAGCTGTTTTTTACTGCGATGCTCAAGTATACAAAGTCACCATGCTCCCACCCACCATCACCTACAGCTATCACCTATTTCTTTAATTGTTACATTTTTTATATTTGTGTTATTTGTGTTCCTTTATGCCTTATACAGTATGTTCCATCATGATGGGCTTTCTGCACAAACCTTGGAAATCCTGACTTTGAATTTTTGAACGTACAAAACTGCGAGCAACGGGTCAACACAGTAAAACTGTACTGCACGTGTTAGCTGGAGTGAACACATGCGACAGTTTGAGACAATACACCCTCGCTGCTGTCTTCTGTCCCTCTCTCATCCTCTCATCCCCTCATCCCCTCATGTCCCTGTGGTCGTAGTATAAAGGTCATAAGGCCCCAGCGTCTGGAACCATTCACAGCTGTAAACAGAACGTGAGAAAGCCCCATGTGGTTCTCCCCACGACACACACACACACACACACACACACACACACACACACACACACACACTGTTTGCTGTGATATGACCACTGGCCGGTGCACGAGTCCTGTGTGGACTTCCTCTCTCACTGTTTGAGCTTCACATGCGTTCTCTCCCTCTCAAACACACACACACACACACACACAGTGCTCTTCATATGTTTGAGTTTCGTTCACTTGTGTCTATTTCAACCGTCGACACTCAGACACGGCGACAGCAGGAATACAGCCAGGTTACAGAATAACACCAGTTGCTGTGATTGACATCCATGCTCCGCTGCATCATCCTGACCATCAGACTAGAGCTGAGCTAAGGCCATAAATCTTATCATGATTAAAGAAACCGTCAGTATCAATAATTATCATGATTATATGTCTGATCATTAAAGGTCACATTTTGCTGAAAAGTTGAGGACACTGGTTAAAGTGGTTAAAGCTGTAGTGCGTAACTTTTGAACCAAAGGAGTTCACACAATGCTGACTCTGTGTGTCAGTATTGCAGTGTTCAGATCTTGTGTAGCCTGGTGACATTCCCACGCTGCACACAGGAAGTGATTCATAAAGAAGTGAAAACATGAAGAAGCGTTCACAGAAAGATTGAGATGTGAATTCCACTGCGCTGCTGCTGCTGCTGTATACACACAAACACTCCCTCTGCCAGGTCTGATAATACTGCTCGACGGAACACAGGGTACAAATAATGTTCCTTTGTTTCTCTTCATGAAGACTAAAGTTACATACTGCAGCTTTAATAATGATGTATTTGTTTAACAGCTTCATGGACAAGAAAAAAACCATGTTTGTTAATATTTGCACAGAGCAGAAACATTATATCGATAGATATTAGTGCTGTCAGTTATTAACGACGTTAACGCAAACACATTTTAACATACATTTAGAATAGATACTAATGTGCCATTAATGCGATTAATCGTGATTAAATATTTGAATCGTTTCACAGCGATTATCTTATCTTATCTTATCCACACTCTGCTCTGAGTGAATGGTGAAATGGACCCAGATCTCACACCAAAACAAAGTTAAACTTCAATGATTTCTAACGTTACTGTGAGTCAGATTAATCTAGAATTAGCGATCTAGAACTAATGAAACACACCCAGAGATTGACTTCTGTGGATTCCTTTGGTTTTCCTTTGGTTTTCTAGGTCATTGGTTGTTAGTAATCCATTGGGGGAACTTTGCTGTTATGCAACCAAACTGAAGACCACATGTTCCACGCTGTGCTGTTTTGTTCCTCTGGACTTGGCTTGTTAACAGACTACGATGTTCCCTTCTTTACGAGCTTTGGCCCTCTGACACAATGTTCTGTTGCAGAAAATATTACATGCAGTGAGATGGGATCGTAGCACCACAGTGATTTTTACTAATGACAAACAAGATTTAAATTGACAGCAGAAGGCAAATATCTTTGGTTCAGACACATTTATCTTCTTTTTGCCTCGTCTTACCTCTCTGCATTTACATATGTATCTCATCGTCATCACTCTCTCTGTCTCATGTCCATCTCTGTCTCGCCTCTCGCTTCCAGGAGATCATGGATCGCATCTACAAGATTGTGATGACCAAAGTGGAGGAGATGAATTATGTCCAGCGAACACTCTTCATTCTGGCGTACAACTACAAGCTGGAGCAGCTCGCCAAAGGCAACAACACACCTCTGTGTGACAAGTATGGACAGCGTTTATAATAAAGGACAGTTCAAGAGTGCAAGAGCTATCTAATCCACTAGACTATCTAATCCCCCCCCTCCTCCATGTCCGTCCATCAAGGTTGGTGTTCAGGAAGGTTCGCTCTCTGCTGGGGGGCCGGACGCGGGTCTTGCTGTCAGGAGGAGCGCCGCTGTCTGCAGCCACACAGCGCTTCATGAACGTGTGTTTGTGCTGCCCGGTGGGTCAAGGATACGGACTGACAGAGACGTGTGGAGCAGGAACCGTCAGTGAACGTGAGTGGGAATGAAATCACACACTTCTAACAGCTCAGCGTCACTTCAGGGGTCGTACCTGGTACCTGGTGCTTTTTAACAGCTCACTAAAATTGAATGAAATCATAAAACCTCATCAGCTCATGCACAACTTGACGACATCATTTCTGGTGGAACGCAAAGGTCACCAGTGAAGGTCGCTGATGATCCTGGACTGAGCAAAAGAATCCTACATGTGTTGCAGTCTGCAGTCTCACCATTAGAGGTCACTAATTCTGGCGCAGTGAGCCTGTAAGCAGGTGTATCTTTGATATTGATATGAACATTTACAGTTTAACCTTGTCCCCCAACACCACAGTGCATCACATGACCACACAACCCTAAACCATCACTTTAACTAACTGTAAGATGGAAGCGCCTTGACGTTTACCTCTGTTTCTTTTTTAATAAAGTTGTCACCATGTTGATGACGTGCAGCTGATGCTCTTGTTTTCAATGGAAACACATTCATGAGATAATTGAAATCCTTCCAGTCTTTCCCAGGCTGCTGCCGCCGCGCTCCTCCCTGCAGTCACAGGGGCAGGAAAACATTGTTTTGCGAATATTCCCTTTGGGATGGGGTTTCCATGGTGAGGGGAACAAGTGAGGTCAGGTTGCTATGGAAACACATGACATGCCTTGATGCTAGTGTGTGTTGCCTGATTGTCTGTTTCAGTGTGGGATTACAGCACTGGGAGAGTGGGAGGACCTCTGGTTTGCTGTGAGATTAAACTCAAAGACTGGGTGGAGGGTGAGTTAGTGACACACACACACACACACAAACTGTACGTCCATCAGTCCTAATTGCTTCTGTTTACACGTCACCTCATGTAAACACTTCTGTGATCACAGTCACTGCTGCAGGACCTTGTATGGACAGAACTTTTCTCACCACCAGATTATAACTCATTTATATTACACAGTTCATTCTGAAAGCTTCATCATCATCACGATGATTTTCTTGTTTGCTTGACAATGGAATTTAACGTAAACATGCAGTCAATTTTTTTTTGTTAAAAAGTCATAGAATCAAGAGAATTGCACATTTGCGTTATTGCACAAGTCATTTTCATGACGTCCATTGAAATGAAAGAGATGGTGTTTTGAAACATGCACCAACATGTGCTCATGTGCGGAACTGAATATCTTCTGACACTGCCCTACCTACGACCGAGGATTAGGGCCACATTGAGGGAAAAAACATTTTTCACAGACTTCGAGAATAAAGTCACAAATTTACGAGAATAAAGTCACACATTTACGAGAATAAAGTCGTTAATCTACAAGAATAAAGTCACAAATTTACAAGAATAAAGTTGTACATTTACGAGAATAAAGTTGTACATTTACGAGAATAAAGTTGTACATTTACGAGAATAAAGTGGTAATAATCTGACCTGGAGCTGTGGAGCGTTTTGTGGAGTTAGTATAGGTTTCACAAACGGGGAGATACTGAATCTTTTGGCAAATCAACATCACATTGTCATAAGTATCAGGACTTTAAATAAATAAAAGTTTATGTAAGAAATTGCATCTTTTCCACAGAAAGAACTTCAGGAAATCGCTTTTGTGGTTGATAGTTGATTTCAGCAGCAGTCCATTTCATTTGGTGAAACCTTCTGTGAAATGGCTCAAATCTGTGGCAGCCATGTCTGTGTCTCATGCGTCCACACTTCCCTTTAAACCCTGTTTTCAGGTGACTACCGTAGCACAGACGAGCCACACCCTCGAGGCGAGGTTCTGATCGGAGGACCAAATGTAACGATGGGATACTACAAGAGTGAGGGTAAAAACCAAGAAGACTTCTTTGTGGATGACAACGGGCAGCGGTGGTTCTGCACCGGAGACATCGGAGAGTTTCACAAAGACGGCTGCCTCAAAATCATTGGTGAGGATAGTTGGACGTGTGCGTTGTAAGTGACAGGCTGTGTTTGGCCGACGCAGATCATCATTTTCAAGTTCACATGCTGCAACATTTCAATAAACGGGATCAACACTGTGCACATTCCTCAAGCTCTGTGCTCCGCCTCCATCCATCAACCTGGCAGGAAACCTTTGAAGTAATCAGATTTGATCGCACTTCCCAGAAATACTCCACACTTGTGTTTACTTCAGTCACAGAAGAAGCTGCTCTCCCTCCTCCTCCTTCATCTCTCATATTGCTGTCACTGGTTTGTCTCTGCTGTGTTTCCAGATCGTAAAAAAGACTTGGTGAAGCTGCAGGCGGGAGAGTACGTCGCCCTGGGAAAGGTGGAGGCCATGTTGAAGAACTGCCCCCTGGTGGACAACATCTGTGCCTATGCCAACAGGTGTAGTATCTGTCGTTACTGAGCAGGCTCTCAAAACAAGGGTCAATCAAAACAATAAGAAAAGCCCTCGACCTGTGACGGCGCGGGGGCGCAGCGTGATGGCAGAGCGTCTTTCAATTTTGCTGATGAAGTTTACTGAAGGTGCTTTGAGTTCCAGCTTTAAAAAAAGAAGTTGTATATGCTACGCAGGTGTAGTGTGATGTATTCACACTAGAGTTGCAAAATTCCCGCAATTTTCCAAATTAGAAACCTTCCATGGGAATTAACGGGAAATTATGGGAATTATTGGGAATAATAATCTTGGTTCACACAATCAGATTTGATGCAAATACAGTTGAACCACAGGCACATAACACACTGTTTTGTCATTGTATGATTTATATGACAAAACAAAAACATGTGTTTATATTTGTTTATGAGATGTCTTTAGAAAGTTTCTAGTTTTGAACATTTCCAAAATCCCTACACTAAAGTTCCGGTGGAAAGTTCCTGGAAATCCACTGGGAATTTTCTTTGCAACCCTAATTCACACAGAAACGGTTAATTTTACACATGAACTGTCATGAATTCATTCATTATTTACCTGATGAACTATCAGTAATTCACATGTATTAATGGTATTCATATGTATATATGTGTATGTGTATGTGTGTGTGTATATATATCAAACAAAAAAAAAACAAAATAATGACTTGAGGTTGAGCAGTTAAAGAGTCAGACGAGCTGTGAAAATCCATTCTGAAGTGACTAAATAACTAAAACTAGTCTAAATGCTGACGTGTCCTTGGGCAAGGCATTTAACCCCACGTGGCTCCTGGTGGCTGTGCCGGCAGCGTGTGAATGAGTGAATGGCAAAAATGTAGTGTGAAGCAGGTTAGAGTGATCATGAAGACGAGAAGAGCGAGATTTACACTAAAGTTACATGTTCCAGGTTTGCTAATGTGTTTATATCAGTGTGATGCTCGTCTCTTTGTCCCATAAGCCTTTAGATTTATAGCTTTATCATTTTGATATTATATATTTATAACTGCTTCTAAAGCTGGTGGCGCCTTCACCTCTATGTGATCACACAGAAAGCCAAAGACTCTGAAATGTTTACTGTTCACAACCTTCAAGCATGAGAACTTAGTATTTCCATATGTCACTTGGTGAGGGATGGATGGATGGATGGATGGATGGATGGATGGATCCTTCTCTCCATTACACATTCATTCTGAATTTAGGCCAAACTTGGTTGATGGCGCTTCACACAGACTGTGTTTTCCCGTGTTGCTCTGCAGCGATGAGACGTACGTGATTGGCTTCATGGTGCCCAATCAGAAGCATTTCATGTCTCTGGCCGACCAGTACGGCATCAGAGGGTCACTGGAGGAGCTGTGCATGAGCAAAGCCATGGAGGAGCTGGTCCTCAAGGTCATCACTGAGGCTGCCCTCGTAGGTAAGACAGCAGCAAAGCATCAAAGCCTTCAATCACTGGTTTGGGTTAGAAAAAAACACAAATCCTTGGAACTGAGTTTCTCAAAACTCTAAACACTAAGTGAAAAAACGTAATAATTTATGAGCACTTTTAAAAACTCAAACATGAAATAAACTCTGATTATAATTTAAAACATCAAAGGTGTTCCTGTATGTTTTGGTGTCATGTGACTTATTCAAATCAGATTAGATAATCCATTATTACTCCCACACATTTACAATATTAAAAGGGCACAACAAGAGCAGTGTACACAAATTTTGAAGATCAAAGATCAAGATCAAACACTGTGTACTCTTCTACTGTATTTACCAGGGTGTGTGAGCAGAGTGGAGCTGAGGAATCATAATAAATTCAATAATGATATTTAGAGTCCCTTTATCTCTGGCTCCATCTGAATATAATGTCACTATACCAGTGTGTGACGTATATATGTGAGGAAGAGGAGGAGGATGATGAGATATCTAAATCTAACATAAATGTCACATGTGTTCTGTGGTAAGTCGCTAAAATCAGTACAAACGGCATCATAACAGACGTAAGTCAATATGAGTGAGTCTGTTATTCCGGGTGTTTTATTTTGAAGGTCCGTCAACAGAGTTCAGAGGTTTGAAAAAGTGATTTTGATATTTGATGCAAACAAATGGACTCATTTGTGTTCATGTTGTTTTTTACTGCTGCAGCGCGGATGGAGCGCTTTGAGATTCCACGCAAGATCCATCTGAGTCCAGAACCTTGGACTCCTGAGACTGGATTAGTGACCGATGCATTCAAGCTCAAACGCAAGGAGCTGAAAACACACTACCAGGACGACATTGACCGGATGTACGGTGGGAAGTGACGTCACGGCTGCGTCCCAAAGCACAGACTGACTCCTGAATCCGAGGCTTCGTCCACAACACGAGGTTTTCATTTGAAAATAGCATCTTCTTTACATCGGTATAATAAGTAATGCATATTAAAAACACACTCTTTACATCGGTATAATAAGTAATGCATATTAAAAACACACTTCACGTGACCTTTCAGGTACTCGGGTACTGATTCTGTCTTTTTAGTTTTTGACTCGACTGTGTTTACATGTTTAAAAAGTGTCTGCACATCCAAACTCAAACACATGCATTCACTTTGGTTCATTTCTAAATAAAACACCAGAGAAAATAAATACAGTCAAATAAAACACGTTTGTGGGTGAGATACAAACCAGTAAATATCTCAAAAATAAACATTCTGTACAAACATGAACACAAATGAAAGCAGAGTGATGTAGATGGAGCCAGAAACACTAAACCTGTGGCTCAGTGTTCTTCAGATGTCAGAGAATGAAGGAGAAGAAGATGCAGTTTCCTCCTTTTCTTTGCACTTACAGTATTTGATTATGTTTCCACCAGATGTTTGACCTCTGAGTTCAGATCCTATTGTCCCAGATGTGAGTTATGAAACGGATCATGTGCTGCTCGCTGATGTGGTCGGTTGAACGCCTGCCAAAAGCTCCGGCTGCGTTTTTTGCTCACCTATGACACACTAGACTGGTTATGTAGGCTACACACACACACACACACACACACACACACACTGCACATTTGGATCAAGTTCTCTTCACCAGTGCTTTATCATCATTATTATTGTTATTATTATTATTATTAGAAATCTACCTTTTTAAGATCAGAAAGGTTAAAGTAAAGAGAATTCAATCATAAGAAGGAACAAAGATGCACATATTCCTTTTAGATAAAAAAAGAAAATGTCCCTTAAAAGGTTTTTATTTCCATTACCGCTGCACATTCTATCACATGAATTAGCTTTTATCTGTCCAAATGTCATTTAGTTTAGGTTTTTGTCTCTTTCATTTATTTTTTATTTTGACAGTATTTTAGTTTACTGAATTCTACTTGAACTGGTCCAGTTTGATAAGGTACTTTTACTACAAAAGGTACAACATTGTACTTGTACTTTGTTTCTTATCTCTGTCCCAACACTGCTTTTGTGAAAGCAGCCTTTCCTGCAGGTTAGGAGACGGTTAACTCCTTTATTTTATGAACATGTTTTGACTTGTGTCAGGAGGGAGTCACAGTCTGACTGCGGGTGGCAGACAAAAGAATCCACTAACATCACAACATCTGGATACCAACAGCAACAAAGTCATTTAAGGTGAATAACGAGGCCAAATTGATGATATTTTTTCCATTTTTAACCACAATGATAAAAACAATGACGATGTTGACTGAATATTCCTACAATGACACAGATAAAATATACTTTTGTACAGTGTGCACACATTAACTTTGGTTAATGACGGACTCAATTATCGTTGATAAATCATCAAGTATCGTCATTAACGGTAGGATGTAAATAAAACTTTCTCAGAGTTTGTTGAAAAAACAAATATGATTATGCTTTTACTTTGAAGGGCACCTTTGTGTGTGTTGCTAATATTTGGTGTGCAGGACTGTTGTTACCAGTTTAAAGTCTTCTATATGTTCCATATACTGTATGTTATGTCACAATCTAACTGTACATAAGAGTCTGTGGAGCTTTGATCTGCAGGGACGTCTCCACGTGTTTTGTGTAACAAATGTGCATTCAGGTATTTATTTCAAAATCCAGTAAATAAAGATTGTGCTTGGTCTACCTACAGCGATATTTTCTTAACCACAGCCTCAACAGTGTTTCGCACACTTTTTATGAGCAAATGTGTTTAGAACATAACGTTACTGCCATTTCTGTTACACCTTATATTCATTTGAATTTGTAAAAGATAAATATGTTTGATTTGTGAATCGTAACTTCATTTTTGTTTTATTGAAAACAATCATTCCGCCCATCCAACACGTTATCATGGTGGAGGCGTCGGCGTGTCCCAATGATCCAAGGACCTCCGTTGTCTGGTAGGTCAAACAGGTCCTAGTTGAGGGACCAGACAAAGCGGTTCAAAGACCTCTATGAAGAACAACAGGAATGGACCACACTCTCCCTCACCCGGACACGGGTCACCGGGGCCCCCCTCTGGAGCCAGGCCTGGGGAAGGGGGACGATGGCAAGCTCCTGGTGGTCGGGCCTGCACCCATGGGCCCGAAACCCAGAGTGTGGGTACACTTATTGCCCCCCGGCTCGGTGGCCTGTACATTGGGGTTCACCCCGGTAGACGAGAGGGTAGCCTCCCTCCGCCTTCGAGTCGAGGGACGGGTACTGACTGTTGTTTGTGCCTATGCACCAACAGCTGTTCAGAGTACCCACCCCTTTTTGGTGTCCCTGTAGGGGGTGCTAGAAAGTGCAACTCTCAACTCCGGCAGAGCTTGGACCGCGTCCCAAGGGAGGCGGGAGACATTGATGTGTCGCCTCCATTGTTGAGGCGGCTGACTGAAGCTGTAGCTGTAAGGTGGTTGGTGCCTGTTGTGGCGGTAACCCCCAAACCTGTTGGTGGACTAAGGGATGCTGTCAGACAGTTGTTTCTTCTTCTTTGCTTCCTCCAGTTTTCTCTGCTTCTTTTTCACCGGCTCTGCCGTAATGAACGTCTAAAATAACACCATCGCTGCCTCAGTTTTATACTCAGTCCCTGGCTATGGGCTGAACGTGTGTAGTGCTGTTGTCATGAGACTTTGTGAGACCTCCTGATTCTGAGGACTCTGGGTCAGTGGCCCTGACCTTGCAAGGCTGCTTTTCTGCTAACAGACAGTCGGGGCAGTGGAGACAGCAACAAGACATTTAACCATCACAATGACTCTGAAGCTGTTAAGAAAAAAAAAATCCTTTAAGGTTAGTGATGGAAAAATTAGACTGATCCAATAAAGCACTAACACACATTTAATTCACTCTTCATCACTCGTCTCTAAATAGTTGCTCTTTCTTCTCAAATGTATTTTTCCACTTAATTCCCTCAGAAACTCTTTCTGTCAGAGATGATGTAATACGTCTTTGAAAAGTTAGGAATTAGATGTTTTTATTAGAATCCCCCAGTGTTCTATATATATATATATATATATATATATATATATATATATATATATATATATATATATATATATATATATATATATATATATATATATATATATATATATATATATATATATATGTGTGTGTGTGTGTGTGTGTATATTAAAGTATTGATTTATTTTCCATTATTTCTTTAGTCCCATCGGGGCTTCCATAGCCAGAGGACTCGTCAAACAATCATGTGACTCATGATGTCCAGAGTCTCTGTATAAATAAGTTCATCCGTTTGTCAGCGCTGCCAAACTCGTGAAGATCTGAAGTGCAGACAGAAGCTGAAACTCGCCTCAAGTGTTTGGTGAGTGAACACATGATCACACTCGTGTTTACAGACTGTTGCTGATTGGTTTAAAGGAGCTGCTTCGTTTTGAGGGTTAACATTTATGTCACTTTTGTTTTTGGGAACTTTTTCTAAACTTTTTTTTTTTAACGCAAACGAGAGACGACACAACGTAAGCTCGAGAATTAACATAAATCAACCTTAGAATCTAAATCACAGTTATGGTCTGAAAATGACTTCACACGTGTGTTACTATGGTATTTCAGCACTTTGTCAAATACATTCGCGGCATAAACTTCACTCATTTGCGTCGTAAAACGTGCGTGAAGCGTGCGTAAAGCGTGCGTAAAGCGTGCGTAAAAGTGAAATAAACCTCATATATATGAATGTACTTGTGTTTCTTTTTTTACCAGCGCAACTTTATCGTCCTCCACGTATATTTCACGAAAATATGGAGCATCTGGAAAACTCCACCGCTTTCCCAAACCGAATCTCCCAGCACACAGAGAGCAGCGTGAACTCCCTGACGGACAAAGGCGACGGGAACGCGTTTCTTTACATACTGATCGTCATGTGTTTCTACGGAGTCTTCCTCTGCGGGGTCATGCTTGTTTACTTCCGCTCCAAGCGCAGGGAAAAGAGAAGGATCAACATCTTTACGCGCCTGGTACACGAGGAGGAGCGGCGGGAGTGGGGCTCTCTGCCCAAGAAGAACAGCC
Organism: Solea solea; assembly: GCF_958295425.1. Lineage (NCBI taxonomy): Eukaryota > Metazoa > Chordata > Actinopteri > Pleuronectiformes > Soleidae > Solea > Solea solea. Next base: position 30,357,264 of record NC_081140.1, on the reverse strand, counting down.
TCTCCTTCCCCGCCGCAGCCACCGCTGCCTCCGGACTGCGATCAGTGCACGTGTCCCTGCCTTTCTGCGGTTTCCACGGCAACCACTTTGGACACCGCAGCTGCGAGGACGCGCTGCCATCTCCGCTGGCGTGTGCGCTGTGCACCGAGCAGAGCAGCATCAGCTCGCTGTGCTCATCCGCGGACACGCACATCGCCATCGAGGAGGAGTCGGACACCGGGACGGCGGAGGAACCGGAGGAGAACGTGAAGGGAGGGCCGAAGAACAGCGGGGACGATTCAGGCTGAGAGGAACCCAGAGAGGCGCACAGAAGAAACACCAGTTGGAGAGAAGAACAGGCACATTGAAGCCTTCTTATGTCATAGACCACCAAATAAGTCTAACCATGACTCATCAGTAATGATCACTAATCAATGTCACCAGGATCTGATCTCTAGGGAAGATATGGAAGAAGTCAAATGCGACAATGTAGCCTGGATGAAGGTCATGGCCATTTTGGGAACTTCTTTATTTCTTAGTTTACTGTCGTCATTTTAAATGATGATGTAACAGCAGTGACTTTAGGTTACTCTGCTGTTTGGGATATTTATGACACATATCTGTCAAAATTCTAGGGATGACTCGATACTGCTTTTCATATCCAATACTGATATCACTGCTTTGAGTATCTACTTATGTGAGTATGATACAGTTTGTGTAAAATACAACTTCCACTCATCATTTTCTCCACAAAGATCACAGCAGACATGTGCATCCCTCACTCTTATCTGGTCACATGACTTTGGTGGTGCATGTCTCTCTATGGTGCATTTATATTTATGATATTTAGTGTTTTCTGATTATATCTGATTTCTTTCCCCACATCTGATCCAATGATTCTGACCAGTATTGGATAAATACTGAGAGTGAATATCGTATCAGCTCATCCCTAGTTAATACATAGTGGATGTAAAGGTTCAGTTCCACTGAGTAAAACGTCATTTATCTATGAAAAGGTTGTTGGAGGTCATCACGCATGTTCCAGGACCGGGGATGGATGGATGGGTGGAGTTTTTATTATTATTTATCATCATCATTAGTATTAGTATTAGTATTAGTATCAGTATTATTATTATTATTATTATTATTATTACAATAGGTGGAGTTGTTTGTTATAAAAACTTCCTATGAATATGTATAAAAATGAAAACTCACCTTGTCAACAACAACAATCGCTGACAGGAAAAAAAGTTGGATAAACTAGATTAGTTCAAACTGAATTTGTATAACTCACTAACTTAAGTTTGAATTGTGCCAAATGAAGCCATTTTTTAAAGATTCTTCTCAAAAAGGAGACTCTTTCTTTTGCTTAGTGTATAATCATTTCAATGAATAAGTACAAAATGAAACACATGATAAATATAATCAAGTATTGCACAGCTTCAGCGCCCTCTCCTGCTCCTCACTGGTTTGGGCCGATGACTCACCCTGCAGAGACAGGGACAGGGACAGGGACAGAGACAGAGACAGAGACACTTTGAGGTTTTGGCTCTTTGGACTGAACTTGAATGCTCTCGCCGACATGGACTTGAGTGTTGTAACAATGTACCTGGAACCCACTTGAAAGAATCAACTGTAAAATGTGTGTTTGTTGTTGCTCTTTTTTTATGGACACGCTGATGATGTCAAGGTTTACTTGAAGAAAGAAAAGCACTGTACATATGTGCTTTGTATTTGTCACTCTCTAAGGCTTCATTAAAGCCGGGATCATTGTAGATTAAAAAGAATGCTTTTGAATGAAGCTTTAGATTCTTCTTTTTGTGGTGTACTTTGGTGAATGACCAATGGGGGGCAGTGTTGTAGAGGTTTGTTGATAGGTTTGGTCAAATGAGGAAGAGGAGAGATGAGGGAAGAGGAGAGTCTATTAGTGTAAATGTTATTTTCTTATGTATTTTGAAGATAACCTACATTAGATCTTTCGAGTCATACAGAATAATACATGTATATACTCCTTTTTTAACTGTTCGGGCTCTGACCTAATTCTATTATTATGTTATTATTATTATTATTATTATGTTATTATTAGTAGACTGTGACAAAAAGAAATCGCACTTGTAATATAATGACATGTAGTGTCATGTGATCTGATGTACTTAACGGTTGCTTGTGAGTAGCATTTAAATGTCAAGCAGGTAATTATAGTAATTACTTGTGAACGTGAAATAGTAAATGGTCGTTATTTAAATAACGCTTTTCTGGGCTCGATGACCACTCGCAGTTTCTGCCAATCATCCATTCACTCACACATTCATGCGGCGCAACTTGTGCAGCATGTTTTCTAACACACGTCTTTCATTCACACGCTGCTGGAGAACATGTCAGCATGTACATGCGAGCACTGCTAACACGTCCAAAATCAAATCATATTCAGTATTTTATTCATTAAGCTTTTTGTGACGTGGCTAAAATCAGTTTTTCCTGCAGTCAAGCATCTGTGTCTCATGCTGAGTCCAAAAAAGCTGCACTATCCCTTTAAGCTCATGTAAAACACTCCTGAGGGACATCATTTAAAGAGCCATTGGATCACATGTTGACTCTTGAGTTGAGCCCAGCAGACGACAGCAGTGATTCACTGACGCTGAACATCAGACAAAACAAACGACAGATGGCAGCTTCAGGTTTTCTGATCCCTGACAAACACACACACACACACACACACCTGCAGGTCTCAGTGCACTGACGGCTCCTCACACCAACAGAGGCGACACACATAGATTTAATGAAGCATTGACAGGGTGAGCTGTACAGTATGTGAAGTGACAGGTTACACGGGGTATAAACAGGGATTCACATGACTTTAGCACAACCGGCTTTAGCCTGTGCTTGGTGAAGCATTAAGGGTTGATATTTATTAGAGTTTTATCTTTTTCTACGTCAGTTAGCTGGTTGAGTGATTTGATAAACCTTAAAATAACTTTTATAAGGATAAAAAAGTCACAAACGCCTCTCCCATGGAGTATTATGATAGAAAGGGGAGCGGTGACATGGGAAATTGGCAGTAAGAACATAAAACTCAAATGTTGTGCATATTGTCTGGACAAACGTCTTATAAAAACAATATTGTGCAACTATAGAAACAGTCATTATGATTGCCATTGTTTATTAGCGTGCAGAATACCAAGAGAATAATAGGCTACACCTTGCTAATGCTTCCACGATGCTACAGGGAATCACCAAACAGTATCTATGCTGTGATGTAACACAATAGAGAGTTCCTGACAATAAACAATCAGCAGGTCTGATGCCTGGAGCCTGAGGGAGCTCAAAAATACCTTATCCAACAGCTTCGTCTGCGATGAAAGTTACTGCAAATCAATTATGTATTTGAAAAATAGCATGTCAGTTTCAATGGAAATAAAAAAAAAAAATGGAAGTCACATCTATAGTATTAAGTATTATAGTATAGTATCAAATATTATAGTATAGTATCAAGTATTATAGAATAGTATTAAGTATTATAGTATAGTATCAAGTATTATAGAATAGTATTAAGTATTATAGTATAGTATCAAGTATTATAGCATAGTATTAAGTATTATAGTATAGTATCAAGTATTATAGTATAGTATTAAGTATTATAGCATAGTATCAAGTATTATAGCATAGTATTAAGTATTATAGTATAGTATCAAGTATTATAGAATAGTATTAAGTATTATAGTATAGTATCAAGTATTATAGCATAGTATTAAGTATTATAGTATAGTATCAAGTATTATAGTATAGTATTAAGTATTATAGCATAGTATCAAGTATTATAGCATAGTATTAAGTATTATAGTATAGTATCAAGTATTATAGAATAGTATTAAGTATTATAGTATAGTATCAAGTATTATAGCATAGTATTAAGTATTATAGTATAGTATCAAGTATTATAGTATAGTATTAAGTATTATAGCATAGTATTAAGTATTATAGTATAGTATCAAGTATTATAGTATAGTATTATGTATTATAGTATAGTATTAAGTATTATAGTATAGTATCGTATTATAGTATAGTATTATGTATTATAGTATAGTATTAAGTATTATAGTATATTATTAAGTATTATAGTATAGTATTAAGTATTATAGCATAGTATTAAGTATTATAGTATAGTATCAAGTATTATAGTATAGTATTAAGTATTATAGTATAGTATCAAGTATTATAGCATAGTATTAAGTATTATAGTATAGTATCAAGTATTATAGTATAGTATTATGTATTATAGTATAGTATTAAGTATTATAGTATAGTATCAAGTATTATAGTATAGTATTATGTATTATAGTATAGTATTAAGTATTATAGTATATTAAGTATTATAGTATAGTATTAAGTATTATAGTATAGTATTAAGAATTATAGTATAGTATCAAGTATTATAGCATAGTATTAAGTATTATAGTATAGTATCAAGTATTATAGTATATTATTAAGTATTATAGTATAGTATTAAGTATTATAGTATAGTATTAAGTATTATAGCATAGTATTAAGTATTATAGTATAGTATCAAGTATTATAGTATAGTATTAAGTATTATAGTATAGTATTAAGTATTATAGTATAGTATTAAGTATTATAGTATAGTATTAAGAATTATAGTATAGTATCAAGTATTATAGCATAGTATTAAGTATTATAGTATAGTATCGTATTATAGTATAGTATTATGTATTATAGTATAGTATTAAGTATTATAGTATATTATTAAGTATTATAGTATAGTATTAAGTATTATAGTATAGTATTAAGAATTATAGTATAGTATCAAGTATTATAGCATAGTATTAAGTATTATAGTATAGTATCAAGTATTATAGTATATTATTAAGTATTATAGTATATTATTAAGTATTATAGTATAGTATCAAGTATTATAGCATAGTATTAAGTATTATAGTATAGTATCAAGTATTATAGTATAGTATTAAGTATTATAGTATAGTATTATGTATTATAGTATAGTATTAAGTATTATAGTATATTATTAAGTATTATAGTATAGTATTAAGTATTATAGTATAGTATTAAGTATTATAGTATAGTATCAAGTATTATAGCATAGTATTAAGTATTATAGTATAGTATCAAGTATTATAGTATAGTATTATGTATTATAGTATAGTATTAAGTATTATAGTATAGTATCAAGTATTATAGTATAGTATTTTGTATTATAGTATAGTATTAAGTATTATAGTATATTATTAAGTATTATAGTATAGTATTAAGTATTATAGTATAGTATTAAGTATTATAGTATAGTATCAAGTATTATAGTATAGTATCAAGTATTATAGCATAGTATTAAGTATTATAGTATAGTATCAAGTATTATAGTATATTATTAAGTATTATAGTATAGTATCAAGTATTATAGCATAGTATTAAGTATTATAGTATAGTATTAAGTATTTTGGTATAGTATAGTATTAAGTGGAACATCCTCAAGCCAACAAATGAGATTGGAGTATTTCTGCGTCACTTGCCACAGATGCAGACTTGATGCAGAGACATAAACATAAACACCACACTGAATAATTCATGCACAACAAAATCACTCACACAACCATGGAGCAAACCATTCCTGCCGTGTCTCGAGCAGCGGACAGCGGAGAATCTGTGTGAGTTTGTCCTTCATTCTTCACAGAACAGTAGATCTAAGTGTGACTGTGTGTCCCTGTGAGTGTGTGAGTGTGACAGAGATAATGGCGATAGTTTCAATTCTCAGACGTGAGAGTGACTCAGAGACAGAGGAGTGACAACACCATGCAGATGTGATTCATGGAGCTTCTGCCGCGCTGTGAAGCAGGATGTTTGTCATTAGTGTCGTCCTGTGGGAGTCAATAGTAAGGCCAGTGTCCTGACTCGGGGCACACACACACACACACACACACACACACAGGTTTGCAGAACCTTATTAAGACCTTGTTTTCCAGCCTAAAACAAAGTATCATCTCTAACCTAAACCCAACCACAATTCAAATCTTAACCAGTTTCTTAGAAATGGGGTTCTGCTGCGTTAGGACCAGGTTTTGGTTTCGATGAGGACTACTGGTCCTGACAAGAAAAAGCCCTAAATAGGTAACGAAAACAAGTACACACACACGTATGCTCTCTCTCATACACACACACACACACACACACATATGCATTAATGAGTCTGGAAATGAGTCATCTCCAAACCGACCATCTCTCTCTCTCTCTCTCTCTATCTCTCTTTCTGTCTCTCTTTCTGTCTCTCTCTCTGTCTCTCTCTCTGGTTCCACCCTAACCTCCTCCCCTTCCTCTTCTTCAGCGCTGTCTCCTCATTAAACTTCTTTTTATTAAGTGAAGTGCTCTGTAAACACTGCACTTGTTGTCCATGTGAGTCTTTTTCCATCAGAGGGTTTTTATTCTGTGAGGAAACCTTTTCACTTTGCCATAGATTACTTTTTATGGGCGTGTCAACGAGGTCATGGACACACAGAACAGTCTGCTCATTAGTTAGTTATACAGAAGAGGAAAATACTAGTTTATCAGTATCATTTTTGGATTGTGGTCGGCCCTCACATATGTCACACACACTCACTGTGTGTGAAAACATGGCTGCCAGTGGGCACACAAAGAAAAACAGAGTAGTTGTGGTGCAGAGTAGTTGTTGTTGTGCAGAGTAGTTGTGGTGCAGAGTAGTTGTTGTTGTGCAGAGTAGTTGTTGTGGTGCAGAGTAGTTGTTGTTGTGCAGAGTAGTTGTTGTTGTGGTGCAGAGTAGTTTTTGTGGTGCAGAGTAGTTGTTGTTGTGCAGAGTAGTTGTTGTTGTGCAGAGTAGTTGTTGTTGTGCAGAGTAGTTGTTGTGGTGCAGAGTAGTTGTTGTTGTGCAGAGTAGTTGTTGTGGTGCAGAGTAGTTGTTGTGGTGCAGAGTAGTTGTTGTTGTGCAGAGTAGTTGTTGTGGTGCAGAGTAGTTGTTGTTGTGCAGAGTAATTGTTGTGGTGCAGAGTAGTTGTTGTGGTGCAGAGTAGTTGTTGTGGTGCAGAGTAGTTGTTGTTGTGCAGAGTAGTTGTTGTTGTGCAGAGTAGTTGTTGTGGTGCAGAGTAGTTGTTGTGGTGCAGAGTAGTTGTTGTTGTGCAGAGTAGTTGTTGTGGTGCAGAGTAGTTGTTGTTGTGCAGAGTAATTGTTGTGGTGCAGAGTAGTTGTTGTGGTGCAGAGTAGTTGTTGTTGTTGTGCAGAGTAGTTGTTGTGGTGCAGAGTAGTTGTTGTGGTGCAGAGTAGTTGTGGTGCAGAGTAGTTGTTGTGGTGCAGAGTAGTTGTTGTTGTGCAGAGTAGTTGTTGTTGTGGTGCAGAGTTGTTGTTGTGGTGCAGAGTAGTTGTTGTTGTGCAGAGTAGTTGTTGTTGTGCAGAGTAGTTGTTGTTGTGGTGCAGAGTAGTTGTTGTGGTGCAGAGTAGTTGTTGTTGTGCAGAGTAGTTGTTGTGGTGCAGAGTAGTTGTTGTGGTGCAGAGTAGTTGTTGTGCAGAGTAGTTGTTGTGGTGCAGAGTAGTTGTTGTTGTGCAGATTAGTTGTTGTTGTGGTGCAGAGTAGTTGTTGTGGTGCAGAGTAGTTGTTGTTGTGCAGAGTAGTTGTTGTGGTGCAGAGTAGTTGTTGTGGTGCAGAGTAGTTGTTGTGCAGAGTAGTTGTTGTGGTGCAGAGTAGTTGTTGTTGTGCAGAGTAGTTGTTGTGCAGAGTAGTTGTTGTGGTGCAGAGTAGTTGTTGTTGTGCAGAGTAGTTGTTGTTGTACAGAGTAGTTGTTGTGCAGAGTAGTTGTTGTGGTGCAGAGTAGTTGTTGTTGTGGTGCAGAGTAGTTGTTGTGGTGCAGAGTAGTTGTTGTTGTGCAGAGTAGTTGTTGTGGTGCAGAGTAGTTGTTGTGGTGCAGAGTAGTTGTTGTGCAGAGTAGTTGTTGTGGTGCAGAGTAGTTGTTGTTGTGCAGAGTAGTTGTTGTTGTGGTGCAGAGTAGTTGTTGTGGTGCAGAGTAGTTGTTGTGGTGCAGAGTAGTTGTTGTTGTGCAGAGTAGTTGTTGTTGTGCAGAGTAGTTGTTGTTGTGCAGAGTAGTTGTTGTTGTGGTGCAGAGTAGTTGTTGTTGTGCAGAGTAGTTGTTGTGGTGCAGAGTAGTTGTTGTGGTGCAGAGTAGTTGTTGTTGTGCAGAGTAGTTGTTGTGGTGCAGAGTAGTTGTTGTTGTGCAGAGTAGTTGTTGTTGTGGTGCAGAGTAGTTGTTGTGGTGCAGAGTAGTTGTTGTGGTGCAGAGTAGTTGTTGTTGTGCAGAGTAGTTGTTGTGGTGCAGAGTAGTTGTTGTTGTGCAGAGTAGTTGTTGTTGTGCAGAGTAGTTGTTGTTGTGCAGAGTAGTTGTTGTTGTGCAGAGTAGTTGTTGTGGTGCAGAGTAGTTGTTGTGGTGCAGAGTAGTTGTTGTGCAGAGTAGTTGTTGTTGTGGTGCAGAGTAGTTGTTGTGTAGAGTAGTTGTTGTTGTGCAGAGTAGTTGTTGTTGTGCAGAGTAGTTGTTGTTGTGCAGAGTAGTTGTTGTTGTGCAGAGTAGTTGTTGTGGTGCAGAGTAGTTGTTGTTGTTGTGCAGAGTAGTTGTTGTGGTGCAGAGTAGTTGTTGTTGTGGTGCAGAGTAGTTGTTGTGTAGAGTAGTTGTTGTGGTGCAGAGTAGTTGTTGTGGTGCAGAGTAGTTGTTGTTGTGCAGAGTAGTTGTTGTTGTGCAGAGTAGTTGTTGTGGTGCAGAGTAGTTGTTGTTGTGCAGAGTAGTTGTTGTTGTGGTGCAGAGTAGTTGTTGTGTAGAGTAGTTGTTGTGGTGCAGAGTAGTTGTTGTGGTGCAGAGTAGTTGTTGTTGTGCAGAGTAGTTGTTGTTGTGCAGAGTAGTTGTTGTTGTGCAGAGTAGTTGTTGTTATGCAGAGTAGTTGTTGTTGTGCAGAGTAGTTGTTGTTGTTGTGCAGAGTAGTTGTTGTGGTGCAGAGTAGTTGTTGTTGTGCAGAGTAGTTGTTGTTGTTGTGCAGAGTAGTTGTTGTTGTGCAGAGTAGTTGTTGTTGTTGTGCAGAGTAGTTGTTGTTGTGCAGAGTAGTTGTTGTTGTTGTCCAGAGTAGTTGTTGTTGTGCAGAGTAGTTGTAAGTAAGTGGAAATGTGTTACGTTTGTAACTCAATGTTTTATGATTGATGACATAAACTTACTAAAGTAAACAGTAACAGACGATCAACTCCTGTTTCTCTGCAAACTAAAAAACACAGATTCTTTTCTATGGACTTTGGTGCAGGTGAGTGAGTGGTAAAAAAAGTAAATAGAGGAAGTCAGTGAACATACTGTTAAAGTATTGTAAATTGAAGCAGACGTGTGTGTTGTTGTGTGTCCCCTCTGGCAGCCATGTTTTCACTGACACCGGTGAGCACTGAGCGTCCACTCTCACCACGACTAACGTGACAATGTCAGTTAGTCTCTCACATGCTCAGGATGAGGACATTCTTTTTCTGAATAGTTCTAGTGCAGGTCTGCAGAGTGTACTGTATATATATTATATTTATATATAAATGACATTTCTATATAACACTAACGTTCTTATGGGCAATCTTTGTAAGTTATTAACCTGACAGATATTGAGATATTGAGCCTGTTCTTCTGACTCTAGGTGGCACAAACGGAATAATGCAGCTTTAAAGCTGCTCCAACATCAAATGACATAAACCAAATCAAAGGCAACCTGACCCTGGCTCTGTGGTGTATTTAAAGGTCCAGTGAGTCACATTTACAGAAACCTAATATAAGTATATATAAGGTTATATAAGTATATATAAGGTAATATAAGTATATATAAGGTAATATAAGTATATATAAGGTAATATAAGTATATATAAGATAATATAAGTATATATAAGGTTATATAAGTATATATAAGGTAATATAAGTATATATAAGGTTATATAAGTATATATAAGGTTATATAAGTATATATAAGGTAATATAAGTATATATAAGGTAATATAAGTATATATAATGTAATATAAGTAAGTGTATTATTTTTTACACATTCATTAAGAAGCTCGTCGTTCTTTGTGGCGTGTGAAGGCCACCGTAGTTCCCTGCAGTGCTTAAGAGTGTGAAGGGAGAGTTTGTTACAATCTGCAGTCTCAACCTTAAATGTTAGACTTGTAGTCAAGACCCAGACCAAGACAATACCAAGACCAGAGGGTATCAAGACCAAGACAAGACTAAAACTAAGACGAAACCAAGACCAAGACCAAAAAAACAGACTAGTGTTGAAGTTCCACCATAACTTGCTGAATTTCTAATGGTGTCAGATTTATTGCTATAGAATATTGTTACAACAAAGAAATAATCCACCAAACACAAATGTCTTTACTTTTTGTGCTGGTTTTATTTAAGAACTGGACTGATCAGGTTATCAAAACACAAATAAATAATAATAATAATGATAAATATATTCATTATCATTGTTATTGGTAGTAGTTATTGTAGTAGTGGTACGAGTAATAGTAGACCATTATTGTTTACTGACTTTATAAATCAAGGGTTTACTCATTCAAACAGATTCGCCCCCTGGTGGATATTCAATATATTGTTTACTTTTGTGTACTTACGAGACCTGGAAGACAAATCCACTTTTTATAAACAGTCCGTGATGTTAATGTTTTCAACTGAGACTGAGGTGATAATTCACTGTCATGTTTACAGGCGGTTTTGCTGCACCCTAGTGGCCAAGATTATCACTTAATACACATATAACGCCATTTTCTCTTCAATCTTTTTCTGTCTTCCAGTTTCATTTCTTTCATGCTTGAGGAATCTTAGTGTAATTCAAGTCTTTTGGCTGTTGCTGTCATATCTGCAGTCATATCTGTTCAAAAGCAACAGGTATCACGATTAACCAAAGGAAAAAGAAAAGACATTTGATGTCTCTAAATCTTCCCCAGCAACCTTTGCAGTGTGCAGCTGGTGGTTTAAATTGCTCTTCCTGATCAAATATCTATTGATTTTCTGCATTGGTGATAAATTACCAGACCTTTTCTGGGTCATGGTGACGGAGTCAGAAGCATTTATGACAAAGTAGCAGGACTGCGTCACCCAGGCTGAGAACAATCAGCCTGTCTGCCTGTGTTTGTGACACTAAAATGATGTTTGAGTGCAGTTCAATGAAAGATATTACGCTTTGAATTCATCATTTCATTCTCAAATCATATTCAATCCTGTATTTTTCTATAGACGAATGCAGCGAGTCATTTGTGTGTTTCTAGCAGCGCCGCCATTACTGCGATGGCACGTCGTCCTGCTCTGTTCTGCACAGTGGTCACGGTCACTTCTCCAAACCTGCAGCTCAGAGGTCTGGATATTCATTCAAATTGTCGCCTACTCTGTAACAAATTCTGATTTTAAAAGTCACTAAGCGAATGACAATGTAATGTAAAATGACGTGGTCCTCTGCACGCCCAGAGAATCGTTTCAGACCGTACGTGTGCTTATGTGAAACACAGGGATGTGTGCACACGTGACATCACACCAGACTTGGTCAGAGGTCTGTTGTCGCCTGGCGTGAAGTGTTTGCTGCTCGGTTCCTTGCACTAATGAGCACAGTTACTGTTCACAGTCGAGCTGAAGGAAAGCTCAGCAGAGCAGCGTCAGTGCGCCGCTGTAACACACAAGGAAGCTAAATGTGGCTCTCTGCTGTCTTTTGAACACACACCTGTCTAATGAATGCCATATTGAGCCACACTGCTTAATTAGTCACTGGAGGAGCTGTCCCTCAGAGGCGTGTTACCGTGACAACTGTACGCCAATGCAGGAATGCTTTGGAAGTAAATGAGACACAAATGCTTCATCTTCACTCTGGTCTTTTGTTTGTGTCACTGAGCAGAAGTCAGATCCTGTCACTGGTGAAGGCTGTGAGTCACATTTATAGGAAGTCTCTAAGACTCTACTGTGATGAACACTGTGATGAACACTGTGTGCTGACAGCTGATACACAGGAGAAATGTTCCCCTGGTGGACGCATCAAATTCCTCTCATGCTCCTGCTACGTTACGATGTTGCCTCTAACAGTGAGCTTCTCATCACTCCTCATCTCTGTACACAGTACGTGTATACACAGTACATGTATACACAGTACGTGTATACACAGTACATGTATACACAGTACGTGTATACACAGTACATGTATACACAGTACGTGTATACACAGTACATGTATACACAGTACGTGTATACACAGTGTGTAGCGTCACAGTCTTTGACTTTAGACAATAAAGAACATCGCTAACACTTTAGATTAGGGAACACATATTCACCATTAATGAGTTGCTTATTAGCATGTACATTAGTAACATGGCTCTTAATTAGTCATTATTAAGAACTTAGTCTGGACTTTATAAGAACTTCTTATCTTGTCACAAACACAAGTTTTAAAAAAGTTAAAAACTCCTGTTCTTATGTATTCATGTGTGCAAAGTACAAATATAAACATTCTTCATCTAAATATATTAACTCTGTGCCATAGCAACTGTATCAAATTCATCTGCTTGGTTGTCATGGAGATTGATCTGTTGACTTGCAAGTTAATCACTGTAAAGATTTTATCTGTTGCACTTCACCTCGTCATTTTTTGAAGAATCCCATTTAAAAAAGTGAAATATACAGTATATACAGTATATGGAACATATTTACCAATGAGGTGAAAACACAAATAGACGTTTGACTTATGTTTTGAACCTATATACAGAGTATATTTTAATATAAGTGAGCTACAATATGGCAGCTGCAGAGTTGAAAGATTTGAGAGAAGTCAGCAGTCTTGTATAAAGTACTTGAAAGTGATACTTGAGTAAAAGTACAAGTATCTTACCACAAAATGACTGGTAGAAGTTAAAGTCACCTTACCTCACTGTACCTGACATTTACTGTACTTAAGTATCAAAAGTAATTTTCTGATATAAAATGTACTTGAGTATTAAAAGTAAAAGTATTTAAATGGTACAGACAAACAACTTATATAACAATATTAAAATGAACCTTCTGTCATGAATGGTGACAAACTCTCTGTGTCTGCTTGTATTTTTGAGACTTTCTGAAACTTTGTGAGTCTGCGGAGCTTCTCGACGTCACACTGTGTTTTAATTCAGACGAAATCTGCGGTTGATCTGCGTGAGCTCGCTGCGTCCGGAGTGAACAACAGAAACAGAAACAGAAACAGAAACCCGGAGACCAGAGCCTCGGGGTCGGACTGTCAGGGGTAAACCACTGGTGTGCTTTAAGTCCACTTGGAGCCAAAATCTGTGGCTAACAGCTGAGCGGCTGTTTTGAATTTGAATTCACTGAGTTAATTTCAGAACCGTAGATGAAGCAGCGTCTGTTTTCACAGACTGACTATAATGAAGGAATGAGTTGTTTTTCTATTGCTCCTGTGAGTGATATTCATCATCATAAAGTCACCGCTAACAACTAATGTGCAACTCTACTACTCACGTGTACGTGGTCTCGGTCTTATCTTGGTCTCAATACCCTCCGGTCTTGGTTTACGCAGTCTTGACTACAAGTCTAAAAATGAGCTTGTAGGCTTCAAGATTAGATGAAAGGTTAATTAAGGTGAAAGATATAAGATTTAACATAAAATGGACTTGGGGCAGCCCATTGGCTTGTAACCGGAGGGTTAAACTTAAACTTCTGTACATTCACTTCTCTGTCTCGTAACAATGTCTTCTGTCTCGTAACATTGTCTTCTGTCTCGTACCATTGTCTTCTGTCTCGTACCATTGTCTTCTGTCTCGTAACATTGTCTTCTGTCTCGTAACATTGTCTTCTGTCTTCTCAGCAGAGGACAGACAGCTGCCTTCACAATAACAGCAGAACAACACTGTGTTTGAAGGCTTGAGTGACGACAGGTTGTTTATGTGTCTGGATTTACACTAATGAGCAGAGTGAGTGGGTGAGTGGGTGAATCACTCACACAGTTACAGTTGTTAGTGTTGCAGAAGCTCTGACACCTCCAGATTTCAGAAGAACAAACTTATTATAATCTTTGAGGGTCAGTGATCTCTCTCTTGAGATTTGTTTTACACTCAGACAACAATTATGAGATTACAAGACAAACAAAGAAAAGAGAAGAAAAGAAATCCATCTGCTGAAGAAGGTTTGTCAAAAGCATCATGTGCACATTCTGTCCATGTACACATGTGACAACCTCATGTCCGACAAACAAACCGAGCTCCAATGTTTGTTATTTCCGATGTGAAAATGAAATAAGTCACAGGGTTTACACTCCCACTCAGCTCGAGTCCCTGAAGTCTCCAAGACTCGACAAGTGCTCTTTTACCTGTTCTTCTTATTTCATCTAATCCGTCCCCCTTTGCAACTGTCAACTTAAAATGAGTAAAACATTTGAATGTCATTTAAAACCATTAAACAAGTTAAAGAGGTTCAAATTGGCAACATCATAAAGCTGCAGTAAACAATAATGTTTTCAACCCTGATTTAAACTGACAGTTTGTGCACACCTCAGGTGTTCAGGGAGCTTGTTGCACAGGTGAGGACCATAGAAGCTAAATGCAGGTTCTGACCCTGGGGACGCTGAGTAAACCTGTCCCTGATGACCTGAGGGGTCTGGATGTATTTAGGCCCAAGACCATTCAGTGGCTTTTAGACCAGTAACAGGATCCTTTGACACACAGGGAGCCGGTGCAGTGATTGAAGGACAGGTGTGATATGGTCCATGTTCTTGCTGTTGGTCAGGACTCTTTTTTTACTGAGACCTGTAAAAACACCATTCCAATAATCTAACCTACTAAGAAGAAATGTATGTATGTAAGTGTATCCATGTTTTGTTTAGACAGAAATCCTTTAATTGGTGCAGTTTTTGAGATGATAATCAGCTGATTCAGTGATGGTCTTTATGTGGCTGTTCACATTCAGGTCTGAGTCCAGAACTACACCAAGATTTCTGGCTTGGTCTGTGGTTTTTAGTGTCATTGAGTCAAGTTGGCCACTGACCTCAAGCCTCAGTGTCAACTGTGTCAGTGATTTCACTTGTGTGTTGCATGTCAGCGCTCCTGTGTGAGCTTTGAGTTTTCAGTGAGAATGAGTCCATGATGCAGACTGGGTCCCAGTGCATGAGGTCACAGCAGACGTTGTGTCAGTACTCCTGATATCACTACACAGGTCAACAGTGTTATAATAATGATAGAATGATTTGCAGGCAGCTGTTGCTCCATCAGGGCAGCGTCAGACTCAAGTCTCTCGCTGATTCTCCAAACGGCTGCTTTCATCTGAACGGACAGAACATTGATCCGCATCAGTGATGTTGTGTGTGGTGTTTGTGCGTTGGAGGCAACACAACAGGATTTGCATGGAAACATTGTTTGGCTCAATAGCTCCCTTTCCCCGGAGACGAGGTTCATTAGAGAGGAAAAGCAAAAGAGAATCAGAGGGAGCGGCTCAAGTCCTCTAATCTACAGTTCCAGTGCAGGTTCTCACGCTGTCTTTTCTTGCTTTTTAAAGTGTTTTTATTGCAATGTTTTATCCACGTTTAATCAAGAATACTCCACTGCGACATTGAATAAAAGGAAGCAAAGGAACAGACAGATAAAGACATAAACTGGGCTTAAGTTAATCAGACTCTAAATTGATTGTAGGAGTGAAAGTGAGTGTGATGTTTGTCTGTGTACGTCGACCCGGTGAGTCTACATTGATATGATTGTAGTTCTGCTCGTTCACTTAAGCACTAACTTGGTTTATCACAATAAGTTTCCTGATATTCTGTTTCATTTCAACATCACATGAGTTAGATGACAATGTTGCACATCTGCAATAATTCTTTACACTGTAAAAATAGATTTATCTCATTTGTGCCAAATCTTGGCAAAGCAAGTTGCAATAATCAAGTTTTAAGAAATAATTAACGGCTTACTTTAAATTTTAATTAAAGTTTAAACAAAGGTTAGCATGAAATACTATTACTATATACTAATATATTACTAATACTATAATATTACATTTTGTACAGTTTTTCCTTAATTTAAGGAACATTAAGTCTGAAAGTGGCTACATTTATAAACTTAATTCTTCTTATCCTATTGGCAGATGTGTTTTCCTTAAAACAAGAAAATTGAAGCAAATGAAAGAATATTTGGCTTATTTCTAGTAGGGCTGTTTTTGCAGTGTACTTCCTCAACCCAGCACCTGTGTTTTATTGTTTTCTGGTGTATTTGTATTGTATATTTTTGTAATGTGCAGTCTGATGGAGTGTGAGTGTGAGCAAAGGTGAAGAAGTCGTTTCTCTTCCCAAAAACCATCAGTGCCAACAGTGTGATTTAAAAACGACAAGATCAATCTGAGGCAGGTGAGGAGTTCCACAACACAGCCGTGAGATAAGAGGATCCTCTTATCTGTGACCAATCAGCTCCCATGACTCATCCACACACACACACACACACACGCGCGCGCACACACACACACACACACACACACCGGCAAGATACATGCAAGTTAAAGAATAAACCCCTTTTTCTTTTTTAAACATAGTCTAGTGAAATGTTCACTTGTAAACAAAGGCCATATGAGAAGTGTAAATATTCATCTTACTTTGAATTTATGAAAAAACATTGATGAGTTTCTGCTTCTCATTTGATTTACGACGTCATTAAACATTTTCTGGAGCAGATAATAATCTCAATCATGAGTTTCAGGTCTTTTTCAACAGAACATGATGTGAACTTTGTTATTAGACGTACAGTACAGTACAGTACAGTACAGTACAGTACAGTACAGTACAGTAGGGTACGGTACATGAGAGTGATTGACAGCTGGTGACATAGGAGCCTGGTTGAAAGTGAAGCCAAATCACAATCCTTGAGGCTACAAAACATTTGCATGTAACACTATTTTCTAAGGTGACCACCATCTTTGAATAAGAGCAGTAAATAAATGTTGGTGTAAATATCCTCTTCTCTATGTTTGGCTGTTGGACAGTGAGAAGATAACATTTAGTCGAAGAATCGTCACATCCGTCCTACTACAGCACCTTCAAAGCACATTTCCTGGACTTGCACTAATAAGCTCACACTTGGTTGGACAAACCCTCCGAACTACTCAATACATCAATGATGTTCTACCTCATTTTACTGCAATCATTTCACACAGATGAGCAGGGATGTATCTGCATGACATGCTGCTATTTAGAGGAGACCGTATTAAAAAATAGTCTCACCATTATCACTGACTGTCCTAATTAACCCAAATTAAATTAACATCTTTCACTTTGCCATGGTTTCTATCCTCCAACCGCACAGCTGTGATTCACTCCCTGTGATATGCAGCAGCTCTGACTCACAGACGATGTTAGTGACTGTGGCTGAGGAACAAGGACAAATCACAGCACAAAGTGCAGTGAATACAAATGTAGATATTAAAGTTCAGTGATGTGTAAAAAGTCTGAATCAAGACATTTTTCCTCAGATTTTCTGATCTAATGTTTTATGATTTTTTGTTTAACTTTCATATAATGTTCATGTTTTCATTGTACTTGCACATGTTTCATTCATTCAATCACACCTGGTGACCATTACATACAGTATACAGTGATACCTGACACATCTATCACCTGAATCCTGGCAGTTTTGACGCCGTTTGCCATGAGGGAGAAATGAAAAGAAAAGTTGAAGAAGTTCATGAAGAGAGATAACGCCTGAGGTTGTCACTGTTTGTTCCCTGCAGCCATGTGATGTGTGACCAGCCACAGAAAACAGACATGTGCAGAGATTCTCACAGCACAGGAAGATGTGATGTGTGGGTCTGTTATGAGTGCTTTATTAGCAAAATGATTTCTTTATCGTTCAAATATCCGGAGGAGAGTGAAGATATACAGAGAAGATATGTGAAAACAGCAGGCCATGTTGTTTTAGTACACGACTGTTTCATATCAAAGTCTGCTTTTGATTTCCACAATCTTTATTACGTCACTCTGCTACTTCATCTGATTATAAGTGATCAATTCTCTGTCGCTCTCCAGAGCAGCGTCATGTCGATCTGGCCTTATCCTGTCACTCTGTGTGTGCGTCAGGGATGTGGTGTCTGAGTCAGACTCACCAAAGAAAAGTTCAGCTTATGTCCAACTCGAGTCCTGAGTCCAAGTCTGAGTTGTTATTATGAAAATAATGGTCAGCCTGACCGGGAGAGGACACCGACAGCGTGGATCAAGTGACTTCTTGTGAGCTAATGTCAAACTGTCATAAGGAAAAAGATAAATAAATTGTGTGATGAAATGATGTATTTTACGATGAAAATATGTGTTCTGTGGGTAATGGGGGCGGGGCTAGATAAGCTTTTGCTTCTCCTGCTTTCCCTTTCGTTTATGTGTATTGTGTGAACTCCATTAAGATGATGTGTGATGATTAGTGATCTAACCGACAGGACCGAAATAAACAAACATATAAACATATAAATGTGTCAGAACTGGGCTGGGTCTGCTCGGTGGACGGAGGCGTGGCCGGGGGCGTGGCCGCGTATCTCCTTCCTCAACTCTTAAAGAAGTTTGTTTAGCCATCGTTGTGGCGTTAACACTGAGAAGCCAACTTGCCTGTGAACCGGAGTTCCAACCGCTCTTCAATGGTTCTGTTTCAATAAAACACAGAAGGTAATAAATCATGTTTACATTTCATTTTAGTAACAAAGTGTTTCTTTGACTGGAGATGGCTGAGTGGACCAGTGAGTCATGGCCATCACTGACTACGCCGTGTTTTTGAGTGTCCTCACTACAAATGCTGCACAAATGTGTGTGTCAATGACTTTGGATAAGAGAGTTAATGAAGTGAAACATTCCTCTAATGTATTTTTATCATCAGTGTTGTAATGAATCACAGGTGAGTGGGAGGATGGAGGGACCTGAATGGTCACAACTTAAAAATGTGCAAATGATAGAATGTGATTTCACTCTAAGCCTCACAAACACATGCAAACACACACGCACACACGCACACACACAAACACACAAACACGCACACAAACACATCCACTTAGCTCATGTAGACCTGACCTATGAGTCATCCTGGCTGCACTTTCAGTTGCCCCTCCCTCTCTGCTCGCCCCACTGGAAGAATCATGCAGCAGAGCAGACAGCTGCAGTCCTGATGCTGCTTCCTGTCTCTCCCTGGGCACTTAGCAACCGCTAGACTCAGGCTGAGCTTAACCAGCAATTAAAGGAGTCATTCGTCATCACTCCCCCACACTTAATGTGAAAGTGGAATCATATTACCTCTCGGAAAGGAGGGACAAATATGAGAAATCACCAACATGGTCTTAAGCTTTGGGCTGTCTGTTTATCTGTCTGTTTGCTGATGTGACCGTCTGTGGTCAACTGATGGCTGACTGCGGTTCACTGAGACACCTGTTTGCATCAAGTCTTTGCATTTTTCCCCAAATCAACATAAAAATATATCATTTTTATGGAAGTGCAGCGTTTTAAGTCAAGTGCATCTCCTGATATACATATATATGTATGTATATATACATATATATATATATATATATATATATGTATATATATATATAGTCAATACCACAGTGGACAAAGAGAGCAGATGAAATGACCAAATCAGCCCTGGATGCATCGCCCAACGTTAAGGGAGTGTTTTGGAGTCAAAGCAGATGAATGAATGAATGAATGAATGAATGAAGGGTGGAGAGGAAGCACAGTTAGCAGTCAAGGGAAAAGTGAGGGGAAGTCATGGGGAGATGGAGGTGTGACTGTGACTGTGACCTTTACCCCTGGACTAACACAAAGCTTTTGGACAATGGGCTCGACTCCTCTGGCTTGTTCCGCACTGTTATGCACCGTAGTTTAAAAAGCTGCTGATCTGAATGCAGCCGTAGTGATGCTGAAGGCTGGATGAGCCGATGGCGGGCAGGTGTGTGAGAGGAGAGAATAAAAATCATCATAATGCATTTATTTAACAGCCAATGTGATCATGATGATGCTCCTTATACCCCCTATTACAGATTTATAAAAGAAGTATAATATCAGATTGTAGTATTTTAGCGATGTTTATTCCCAGTGGCAGCACATGCACAATGTGGCCTGGCTTAGTTATCTGGTCTCTCTGTAATTGGCTTCTCTGTGGCCCAGTAGCAGATCCAGGGTGATTTCTCACAAGTAGACCATGAATCTCAAACTGGAGCTTTATTGACTTGCAAAATATTTCCGGATGCTCCTGTTTTTTACCCTCCTCTCACATTACGAGTCCCCCTGCTGCTTCCAGATAAGTCACCACACAAAGAGATGCTTGTGGGGCAGCAGAGGAGGGAGGGGCATGTTTATTTTTGTTTTTCACAAGGAGGTAAACAACAAATATTCCCTATTGTGCCTGCAACACAATAAGTGCTCTGTGACTTCAAGATCAAAGCCAATGAAAAAGCAAGGAGATGCTACATAAGCAACCCAGAGTCAGTGACCTTAACAGTGTAACCTGTTTGTGTGTGTGTGCGTGCATGTGTGCGTGCATGTGTGGGTCAGAGAAGGAAGAACATGCACCATTGAACCATCACTGTGATTAAGCCATGTTGCTGTGTGTGTTGTGACGTCACTGATGGAGCTGATGAGACAGTAGGCGGTGAACAGAGAACAGACATAAATCTTTGCTTAGAGTCATGGTATTAATACATTTGATTAATAAATTGTGAAATTATTTCAGAAATTAAAAAACCAAAGTCAACCAAGAAAAAAAGAATATACACAAATAAATACAATTCTAAAAGAAACATATCTCCTGACACTTTATTGTTACTTTTAAGCCAAGTTTTCTATCTTTTAATTTATTTTAGTTGTTTTTTTAGGTGTATTCCCACGTGTGAGCTTCTATGTCTTTCATGTATCATCCTGTACAGCACAGTGGTGGTTGTTTTAAAGTGCTTTACAAATAAAGTTGAGTTGGATTTTCTAGTGAGAACCGAGAGTTCTCACTAGAGTACATTGCAGCGCAAACTTCTCTTGTTATTCTACTGCGCGTTTATTCTTCTTGACCGATATTATTCCTCTTCCGCTAAAAGTTTGCCACGTAACTCCTCCCGGAGCTTTGAGAAAACCCTCACACATCCTATATCAGAATGTGCAGTTTGATGGGGAATCATGTGCTATGACTTTTATAAGCATTTCGAGTAACCATACCGACAAAAATCCCTAAAAACTGCAAATAATTTCCATGTACATATGATTGGGAATCGGTCGAAAGAACGAGAAAAACCAAGCCCACTTTGGAGCATCACAGTGTCGTCATATTTAAACATAGAGAAGTGATTGAAACTTTGAAATGTTGTCCAAAATGTGACAAAAAAGTAATAGTATAGTATGTTGTTCAAAATGAGACAAAAAAGTCATACTTTAGTATGTCGTCCAAAATTTGACAAAAAAGTCATAGGTTAGTATGTCGTCCAAAATGAGACAAAAAAGTCAAACTTTAGTATGTCGTCCAAAATGAGACAAAGAAGTCAAACTTTAGTATGTCGTCCAAAATTTGACAAAAAGTCACACTTTAGTATGTCGTCCAAAATTTGACAAAAAAATCATAGGTTAGTATGTCTTCCAAAATTTGACAAAAAAGTCATAGGTTAGTATGTCGTCCAAAAATTGACAAAAAAGTAATAGGTTAGTATACCGTCCAAAATGAGAAAAAAAAGTCATAGATTAGTATGTAGTCAAAAATGAGACTAAAAAGTCATACCTTTGTATGTCGTCCAAAATTTGACAAAAAAGTCATTGGTTAGTATGTCGTCAAAAATGAGACTAAAAAGTCATACTTTAGTATGTCGTCCAAAATTTGACAAAAAAGTCAAACTTTAGTAAGTCGT
Source organism: Solea solea (assembly GCF_958295425.1). Lineage (NCBI taxonomy): Eukaryota > Metazoa > Chordata > Actinopteri > Pleuronectiformes > Soleidae > Solea > Solea solea. Next base: position 30,335,395 of record NC_081140.1, on the reverse strand, counting down.
CCAAAATTTGACAAAAAAGTCATAGCTTTGTAAGTCGTCCAAAATGAGACGAAAAAGTCATAGGTTAGTATGTCGTCAAAAATGAGACTAAAAAGTCATACATTATGTCGTCCAAAATGAGACAAAAAAGTCATACTTTAGTAAGTCGTCCAAAATTTGACAAAAAAGTCATAGCTTTGTAAGTCGTCCAAAATGAGACGAAAAAGTCATAGGTTAGTATGTCGTCCAAACTTTGACAAAAAAGTCATAGGTTAATATGTCGTCAAAAATGAGACTAAAAAGTCATACTTTAGTATGTCGTCCAAAATTTGACAAAAAAGTCAAACTTTAGTATAACATCCAAAATTTGACAAAAAATACATAGGTTAGTATGTCTTTCAAACCTTGACAAAAAAGTCATAGTATAGTGTGTTGTCCGAAATGAGTAAAAAAAGTCATACATTATGTCGTCCAAAATGAGACAAAAAAGTCATACTTTAGTATGTCGTCCAAAGTTTGACAAAAAAGTCATACTTTAGTATGTCGTCCAAAATTTGACAAAAAAGTCATAGGTTAGTATGTCGTCCAAAATGAGACAAAAAAGTCAAACTTTAGTATGTCGTCCAAAATGAGACAAAGAAGTCAAACTTTAGTATGTCGTCCAAAATTTGACAAAAAGTCACACTTTAGTATGTCGTCCAAAATTTGACAAAAAAATCATAGGTTAGTATGTCTTCCAAAATTTGACAAAAAAGTCATAGGTTAGTATGTCGTCCAAAAATTGACAAAAAAGTAATAGGTTAGTATATCGTCCAAAATGAGAAAAAAAAGTCATAGATTAGTATGTAGTCAAAAATGAGACTAAAAAGTCATACCTTTGTATGTCGTCCAAAATTTGACAAAAAAGTCATTGGTTAGTATGTCGTCAAAAATGAGACTAAAAAGTCATACTTTAGTATGTCGTCCAAAATTTGACAAAAAAGTCAAACTTTAGTAAGTCGTCCAAAATTTGACAAAAAAGTCATAGCTTTGTAAGTCGTCCAAAATGAGACGAAAAAGTCATAGGTTAGTATGTCGTCAAAAATGAGACTAAAAAGTCATACATTATGTCGTCCAAAATGAGACAAAAAAGTCATACTTTAGTAAGTCGTCCAAAATTTGACAAAAAAGTCATAGCTTTGTAAGTCGTCCAAAATGAGACGAAAAGTCATAGGTTAGTATGTCGTCCAAACTTTGACAAAAAAGTCATAGGTTAATATGTCGTCAAAAATGAGACTAAAAAGTCATACTTTAGTATGTCGTCCAAAATTTGACAAAAAAGTCAAACTTTAGTATAACATCCAAAATTTGACAAAAAATACATAGGTTAGTATGTCTTTCAAACCTTGACAAAAAAGTCATAGTATAGTGTGTTGTCCGAAATGAGTAAAAAAAGTCATACATTATGTCGTCCAAAATGAGACAAAAAAGTCATACTTTAGTATGTCGTCCAAAGTTTGACAAAAAAGTCATACTTTAGTATGTCGTCCAAAATTTGACAAAAAAGTCATTGGTTAGTATGTCGTCAAAAATGAGACTAAAAAGTCATACTTTAGTATGTCGTCCAAAATTTGACAAAAAAGTCAAACTTTAGTATAACATCCAAAATATGACAAAAAATACATAGGTTAGTATGTCTTTCAAACCTTGACAAAAAAGTCATAGTATAGTGTGTTGTCCGAAATGAGTAAAAAAAGTCATACATTATGTCGTCCAAAATGAGACAAAAAAGTCATACTTTAGTATGTCGTCCAAAGTTTGACAAAAAAGTCATTTTATGTCGTCCAAAGTTTGACAAAAAAGTCATACTTTAGTAAGTCGTCCAAAATTTGACAAAAAAGTCATAGCTTTGTAAGTCGTCCAAAATGAGACGAAAAAGTCATAGGTTAGTATGTCGTCCAAACTTTGACAAAAAAGTCATAGGTTAATATGTCGTCAAAAATGAGACTAAAAAGTCATACTTTAGTATGTCGTCCAAAATTTGACAAAAAAGTCAAACTTTAGTATAACATCCAAAATTTGACAAAAAATACATAGGTTAGTATGTCTTTCAAACCTTGACAAAAAAGTCATAGTATAGTGTGTTGTCCGAAATGAGTAAAAAAAGTCATACATTATGTCGTCCAAAGTTTGACAAAAAAGTCATACTTTAGTATGTCGTCCAAAGTTTGACAAAAAAGTCATACTTTAGTAAGTCGTCCAAAATTTGACAAAAAAGTCATAGCTTTGTAAGTCGTCCAAAATGAGACGAAAAAGTCATAGGTTAGTATGTCGTCCAAACTTTGACAAAAAAGTCATAGGTTAATATGTCGTCCAAAATGAGACAAAAAAGTCATACTTTAGTTTGTCATCCAAAGTTTGACAAAAAAGTCACACTTTAGTATGTCGTCCAAAATTTGACAAAAAGGTCATAGGTTAGTATGTTGTCCAAAATGAGACAAAACAGTCATACTTTAGTATGTCGTCCAAAATGAGACAAAAAAGTCATAGTTTAGTATGTCGTCCAAAATGTGAAAAAAAAGTCATAGGTTAGTATGTCGTCCAAAAATTTACAAAAAAGTCATAAGTAAGTATATCGTCCAAAATGTGACAAAAAAGTCATACTTTAGTATGTGGTTCAAAATGAGACAAAAAAGTCATAGTATAGTATGTCGTCCAAAATGAGACAAAAAAGTCATACTTTAGTATGTCGTCCAAAATGTGACAAAAAAGTCATACTTTAGTATGTCGTCCAAAATGTGAAAAAAAAGTCATAAGTAAGTATATCGTCCAAAATGTGAAAAAAAAGTCATAGGTTAGTATGTCGTCCAAACTTTGACAAAAAAGTCATAGGTTAATATGTCGTCAAAAATGAGACTAAAAAGTCATACTTTAGTATGTCGTCCAAAATTTGACAAAAAAGTCAAACTTTAGTATAACATCCAAAATTTGACAAAAAATACATAGGTTAGTATGTCTTTCAAACCTTGACAAAAAAGTCATAGTATAGTGTGTTGTCCGAAATGAGTAAAAAAAGTCATACATTATGTCGTCCAAAATGAGACAAAAAAGTCATACTTTAGTATGTCGTCCAAAGTTTGACAAAAAAGTCATACTTTAGTATGTCGTCCAAAGTTTGACAAAAAAGTCATACTTTAGTAAGTCGTCCAAAATTTGACAAAAAAGTCATAGCTTTGTAAGTCGTCCAAAATGAGACGAAAAAGTCATAGGTTAGTATGTCGTCCAAACTTTGACAAAAAAGTCATAGGTTAATATGTCGTCCAAAATGAGACAAAAAAGTCATACTTTAGTTTGTCATCCAAAGTTTGACAAAAAAGTCACACTTTAGTATGTCGTCCAAAATTTGACAAAAAGGTCATAGGTTAGTATGTTGTCCAAAATGAGACAAAACAGTCATACTTTAGTATGTTGTCCAAACATTGACAAAAAAGTCATAGGTTAGTATGTCGTCCAAAATGAGAAAAAAAGTCATAGGTTAGTATGTGGTCCAAAATTTGACAAAAAAGTCATAGGTTAGTATGTGGTCCAAAATTAGACAAATACGTCATACTTTAGTAAGTCGTCCAAAATGTGACAAAAATGTCATACTTTAGTATGTCATCCAAAGTTTGACAAAACAGTCATACTTTAGTATGTCGTCCAAAATTTGACAAAAAAGTCATAGTATAGTATGTCGTCCAAAATGAGACAAATACGTCAAACTTTGGTGTGTTGTCCAAAATTTGACAAAAGTCATAGGTTAGTATGATGTCTAAAATTCGCCAAAAAAGTCATAGTATAGTATGGCGTACAAAATGTGACAAAAAAGTCATACTTTAGTATGTCGTCCAAAATTTGATAAAAACGTCACACATTAGCATGTTGTCCAAAATGAGAAAAAAAAGTCAAAGGTTAGTTTGGGTCCAAAATGAGACAAATACGTCAAACTTTGGTGTGTTGTCCAAAATTTGACAAAAAAGTCATAGGTTAGTATGTCGTCCAAAATTTGACAAAAAAGTCATACTTTAATATGTCGTCCAAAGTGAGACAGAAAAGTCATTGCTTAGTATGAGGTGAACAGTGCAGGAAACCAAAACTCCAGCAGACTAGTGGATAAAACATGAGCTCCTAAGCCAAGGGTTGTGGGTTCAAGTCCTGTCTGGGGACAGCGGGACTTTCCTATGTTGTGTAAAACTTGACAAAAAAGTCATACTTTAGTATGTCGTCCGAAGTTTGACAAAAAAGTCATAGATTATTATGTCGACAAAAATTTTATACTTTAGTATGTCGTCCAAAATGTGACAAAAAAGTCATACTTTAGTATGTCGTCCAAAGTTTGACAAAAAAGTCATACTTTAGTAAGTCGTCCAAAATGAGACGAAAAAGTCATGCTTTAGTATGTTGTTCAAAATTTGACAAAAAAGTAATAGGTTAATATGTCGTCCAAAATGAGACAAAAAAGTCATACTTTAGTTTGTCATCCAAAGTTTGACAAAAAAGTCATACTTTAGTATGTTGTCCAAACTTTGACAAAAAAGTCATAGGTTAGTATGTCGTCCAAAATGAGAAAAAAAGTCATAGGTTAGTATATGGTCCAAAATGAGAGAAATACGTCATACTTTAGTAAGTCGTCCAAAATGTGACAAAAATGTCATACTTTAGTATGTCGTCCAAAATTTGACAAAAACGTCACACATTAGTATGTTGTCCAAAATTTGACAAAAAAGTCATAGGTTAGTATGTCGTCCAAAATGAGACAAATACGTCAAACTTTGGTTTGTTGTCCAAAATTTGACAAAAAAGTCACACTTTAGTATGTCCAAAATTTGACAAAAAAGTCATAGGTTAGTATGTCGTCCAAAATTGGACAAAAAGGTCATAGGTTAGTATGTCGTCCAAAATGAGACAAATACGTCAAATTTTGGTGTGTTGTCCAAAATTAGACGAAAAAGTCATGCTTTAGTATGTCGTCCAAAATTTGACAAAAAAGTCATAGGTTAGCATGTCGTCCAAAATTTGACAAAAAAGTCATAGGTTAGTATGTTGTCCAAAATTTGACAAAAAAGTCATAGGTTAGTATGTCGTCCAAAATGAGACAAAAAAGTCATACTTTAGTATGTCATCCAAAGTGAGACAGAAAAGTCATAAGTTAGTATGAGGTGAACACTGCAGCAGACCAAAAGTCCAGCAGCCTAGTGGATAAAACATGGTCTCCTAAGCCAAGGGTTGTGGGTTCAAGGCCTGTCCGGGAACATACCTAGTTTACTATGATGTGTAAAATTTGACAAAAAAGTCATAGATTAGTATGTCGTCCAAAAAAGTCATAGGTTAGTATGTCGTCCAAAATTTGACAAAAAAGTCAAAGGTTAGTATGTGGTCCAAAATGAGACAAATAAGTCATACTTTAGTATGTCGTCTAAAATGAGACAAAAAAGTCATAGGTTAGTATGTGGTCCAAAATTTTACAAAAAGTCATAGGTTAGTATGTCGTCCAAAATGATAAAAAAAAAGTCATACTTTAGTATGTCGTCCAAAATGTGCCAAAAAAGTCATAGGTTTGTATGTTGTCCAAAATTTGACAAAAAAGTCATAGGTTTGTATGTTGTCCAAAATTTGACAAAAAAGTCATAGGTTAGTATGTCGTCCAAAATTGGACAAAAAGGTCATAGGTTAGTATGTCGTCCAAAATGAGACAAATACGTCAAATTTTGGTGTGTTGTCCAAAATTAGACGAAAAAGTCATGCTTTAGTATGTCGTCCAAAATTTGACAAAAAAGTCATAGGTTAGTATGTCGTCCAAAATGAGACAAATACGTAAAATTTTGGTGTGTTGTCCAAAATTAGACGAAAAAGTCATGCTTTAGTATGTCGTCCAAAATTTGACAAAAAAGTCATAGGTTAGCATGTCGTCCAAAATTTGACAAAAAAGTCATAGGTTAGTATGTTGTCCAAAATTTGACAAAAAAGTCATACTTTAGTATGTCATCCAAAGTGAGACAGAAAAGTCATAAGTTAGTATGAGGTGAACACTGCAGCAGACCAAAAGTCCAGCAGCCTAGTGGATAAAACATGGTCTCCTAGGCCAAGGGTTGTGGGTTCAAGTCCTGTCTGGGGACAGCTACCTAGTTTACTATGATGTGTAAAACTTGACCAAAAAGTCATACTTTAGTATGTCGTCCAAAGTTTGACAAAAACGTCACACATTAGTATGTTGTCCAAAATTTGACAAAAAAGTCATACTTAAGTATGTCGTCCAAAATTTGACAAAAAAGTCATAGGTTAGTATGTCGTCCAAAATTTGACAAAAAAGTCAAAGGTTAGTATGTGGTCCAAAATGTGACAAAAAACTCATACTTTAGTATGTCGTCCAAAATGAGACAAAAAAGTCATACTTTAGTATGTCGTCCAAAATGTGAAAAAAAAGTCATAGGTTAGCATGTCATCCAAAAATGAGACAAAAAAGTCATACTTTAGTATGTCATCCAAAGTGAGACAGAAAAGTCATAAGTTAGTATGAGGTGAACACTGCAGCAGACCAAAAGTCCAGCAGCCTAGTGGATAAAACATGGTCTCCTAGGCCAAGGGTTGTGGGTTCAAGTCCTGTCTGGGGACAGCTACCTAGTTTACTATGATGTGTAAAACTTGACCAAAAAGTCATACTTTAGTATGTCGTCCAAAGTTTGACAAAAAAGTCATAGATTAGTATGTCGTCCAAAATTTGACAAAAAAGTCATAGGTTAGTATGTCGTCCAAAATTTGACAACAAAGTCAAAGGTTAGTATGTGGTCCAAAATGAGATAAATAAGTCATACTTTAATATGTCGTCTAAAATGAGACAAAAAAGTCATAGGTTAGTATGTGGTCCAAAATTTTACAAATAGTCATAGGTTAGTATGTCGTCCAAAATGATAAAAAAAAAGTCATACTTTAGTATGTCGTCCAAAATGTGACAAAAAAGTCATACTTTAGTATGTCGTCCAAAATGTGCCAAAAAAGTCATAGGTTTGTATGTTGTCCAAAATTTGACAAAAAAGTCATAGGTTAGTATGTCGTCCAAAATTGGACAAAAAGGTCATAGGTTAGTATGTCGTCCAAAATGAGACAAATACGTCAAATTTTGGTGTGTTGTCCAAAATTAGACGAAAAAGTCATGCTTTAGTATGTCGTCCAAAATTTGACAAAAAAGTCATAGGTTAGTATGTTGTCCAAAATGAGACAAATACGTAAAATTTTGGTGTGTTGTCCAAAATTAGACGAAAAAGTCATGCTTTAGTATGTCGTCCAAAATTTGACAAAAAAGTCATAGGTTAGCATGTCGTCCAAAATTTGACAAAAAAGTCATAGGTTAGTATGTTGTCCAAAATTTGACAAAAAAGTCATAGGTTAGTATGTCGTCCAAAATGAGACAAAAAAGTCATACTTTAGTATGTCATCCAAAGTGAGACAGAAAAGTCATAAGTTAGTATGAGGGGAACACTGCAGCAGACCAAAAGTCCAGCAGCCTAGTGGATAAAACATGGTCTCCTAGGCCAAGGGTTGTGGGTTCAAGTCCTGTCTGGGGACAGCTACCTAGTTTACTATGATGTGTAAAACTTGACCAAAAAGTCATACTTTAGTATGTCGTCCAAAGTTTGACAAAAACGTCACACATTAGTATGTTGTCCAAAATTTGACAAAAAAGTCATAGATTAGTATGTCGTCCAAAATTTGACAAAAAGGTCATAGGTTAGTATGTCGTCCAAAATTTGACAAAAAAGTCAAAGGTTAGTATGTGGTCCAAAATGTGACAAAAAACTCATACTTTAGTATGTCGTCCAAAATGAGACAAAAAAGTCATAGTTTAGTATGTCGTCCAAAATGTGAAAAAAAAGTCATAGGTTAGTATGTCGTCCAAAAATTTACAAAAAAGTCATAAGTAAGTATATCGTCCAAAATGTGACAAAAAAGTCATACTTTAGTATGTGGTTCAAAATGAAAAATGAGACAAAAAAGTCATAGTATAGTATGTCGTCCAAAATGAGACAAAAAAGTCATACTTTAGTATGTCGTCCAAAATGTGACAAAAAAGTCATACTTTAGTATGTCGTCCAAAATGTGAAAAAAAAGTCATAAGTAAGTATATCGTCCAAAATGTGAAAAAAAAGTCATAGGTTAGTATGTCGTCCAAAAATTTACAAAAAAGTCATAGGTTAGTATGTCGTCCAAAATGTGAAAAAAAAGTCATAGTTAAGTATGTCGTCCAAAATGAGACAAAAAAGTCATAGGTTAGTATGTCGTCAAAAATGAGACAAAAAAGTCATACTTTAAGATGTCGTCCAAAATGAGACAAAAAAGTCATAGTATAGTATGTCGTCAAAAATGAGACAAAAAAGTCATACTTTAAGATGTCGTCCAAAATGTGACAAAAAAGACATAGTATAGTATGTCGTCCAAAATGAGACAAAAAAGTCATAGTATAGTATGTCGTCCAAAATGTGACAAAAAAGTCATAGGTTAGTATGTCGTGCAAAATGAGAAAAAAAAGTAATACTTTAGTATGTCGTCCAAAATGTGACAAAAAAGTCATAGTATAGTCAGTCAGTCAGTCATCATCTACCGCTTTATCCTCCACCAGAGGGTCGCGGGGGGTGCTGTGCCAATCTCAGCTACATCGGGCGATAGGCGGGGTACACCCTGGACAGTTCGCCAGTCCATCGCAGGGCCACACACACAGATAAAGACAAACAACCTTTCACTCTCACACTCACTCCTATGGTCAATTTAGAGTGTCCAATTTACCTATCCCCACATTGCATGTTTTTGGACTGTGGGAGGAAGCCGGAGAACCCGGAGAGAACCCACGCACACATGGGGAGAACATGCAAACTCCATGCAGAAAGGCCCTTGTTCCAACCGGGGCTCGAACCCGAGTCTTCTCGCTGCAAGGCGAGAGTGCTAACCACTACATCACCGTGTGGCCCTCATAGTTTAGTATGTCGTCCAAAATGTGACAAAAAAGACATAGTATAGTATGTCGTCCAAAATGAGACAAAAAAGTCATAGTATAGTATGTCGTCCAAAATGAGACAAAAATGTCATAGTATAGTATGTCGTCCAAAATGAGACAAAAATGTCATAGTTTAGTATGTCGTGCAAAATGAGAAAAAAAAGTCATGTATTAGTATGTCGTCCAAAATGAGACAAAAAAGTCATAGTATAGTATGTCGTCCAAAATGTTACAAAAAAGTCATAGTTTAGTATGTCGTCCAAAATGAGACAAAAAAGTCATAGGTTAGTATGTCGTCCAAAATGTGACAAAAAAGTCATAGTATAGTATGTCGTCCAAAATGAGACAAAAAAGTCATAGTATAGTATGTCGTCCAAAATGAGAAAAAAAAGTCATAGTACAGGTTTTCGTCCAAAATTAGACAAAAAAGTCATACTTTAGTATGTCGTCCAAAATGTGACAAAAAAGTCATAGTATGGTATGTCGTCCAAAATGAGAAAAAAAAGACATAGTATAGTATGTCGTCCAAAATGTGACAAAAAAGTCATAGTTTAGTATGTCGTCCAAAATGAGAAAAAAAAGTCATATATTAGTATGTCGTCCAAAATGAGACAAAAAAGTCATAGTATAGTATGTCGTCCAAAATGAGAAAAAAAAGTCATAGTATAGTATGTCGTCCAAAATGTGACAAAAAAGTCATAGTTTAGTATGTCGTCCAAAATGAGACAAAAAAGTCATAGGTTAGTATGTCGTCCAAAATGTGACAAAAAAGTCATAGTATAGTATGTCGTCCAAAATGAGACAAAAAAGTCATAGTATAGTATGTCGTCCAAAATGTGACAAAAAAGTCATAGATTAGTATGTCGTCCAAAATGTGACAAAAAAGACATAGTATAGTATGTCGTCCAAAATGAGAAAAAAAAGTCATACTTTAGTATGTCGTCCAAAATGTGACAAAAAAGACATAGTATAGTATGTCGTCCAAAATGAGACAAAAAAGTCATAGTATAGTATGTCGTCCAAAATGAGAAAAAAAAGTCATACTTTAGTATGTCGTCCAAAATGAGACAAAAATGTCATAGTTTAGTATGTCGTGCAAAATGAGAAAAAAAAGTCATAGTATAGTATGTCGTCCAAAATGTTACAAAAAAGTCATAGTTTAGTATGTCGTCCAAAATGAGACAAAAAAGTCATAGGTTAGTATGTCGTCCAAAATGTGACAAAAAAGTCATAGGTTAGTATGTCGTCCAAAATGTGACAAAAAAGTCATAGTTTAGTATGTTGTCCAAAATGAGACAAAAAAGTCATAGGTTAGTATGTCGTCAAAAATGAGACAAAAAAGTCATAGTATAGTATGTCGTCCAAAATTAGACAAAAAAGTCATAGTATAGTATGTCGTCCAAAATGTTACAAAAAAGTCATAGTTTAGTATGTCGTCCAAAATGAGACAAAAAAGTCATAGGTTAGTATGTCGTCCAAAATGTGACAAAAAAGTCATAGTAAAGTATGTCGTCCAAAATGAGACAAAAAAGTCATAGTATAGTATGTCGTCCAAAATGAGAAAAAAAAGTCATAGTACAGGTTTTTGTCCAAAATTAGACAAAAAAGTCATAGTATAGTATGTTGTCCAAAATGAGACAAAAAAGTCATAGTATAGTATGTCGTCCAAAATGAGAAAAAAAAGACATAGTATAGTATGTCGTCCAAAATGAGAAAAAAAAGTCATACTTTAGTATGTCGTCCAAAATGTGACAAAAAAGACATAGTATAGTATGTCGTCCAAAATGAGACAAAAAAGTCATAGTATAGTATGTCGTCCAAAATGAGAAAAAAAAGTCATAGTATAGTATGTCGTCCAAAATGTGACAAAAAAGTCATAGTTTAGTATGTCGTCCAAAATGAGACAAAAAAGTCATAGGTTAGTATGTCGTCCAAAATGTGACAAAAAAGTCATAGTATAGTATGTCGTCCAAAATGAGACAAAAAAGTCATAGGTGAGTATGTCGCCAAAAATGAGACAAAAAAGTCATACTTTAGTATGTCGTCCAAAATGTGACAAAAAAGTCATAGTATGGTATGTCGTCCAAAATGTGACAAAAAAGTCATAGTATAGTATGTCGTCCAAAATGTGACAAAAAAGTCATAGTTTAGTATGTCGTCCAAAATGAGAAAAAAAAGTCATATATTAGTATGTCGTCCAAAATGAGAAAAAAAAGTCATATATTAGTATGTCGTCCAAAATGAGAAAAAAAGTCATACTTTAGTATGTCGTCCAAAATGAGACAAAAAAGTCATAGTTTAGTATGTTGTCCAAAATGAGACAAAAAAGTCATAGGTTAGTATGTCGTCCAAAATGTGACAAAAAAGTCATAGTATAGTATGTCGTCCAAAATGAGACGAAAAAGTCATAGTATAGTATGTCGTCCAAAATGAGAAAAAAAAGTCATACTTAAGTATGACGTACAAAATGTGACAAAAAAGTCATAGGTTAGTATGTCGTCCAAAATGTGACAAAAAAGTCATAGTTTTGTATGTCGTCCAAAATGAGACAAAAAAGTCATAGGTTAGTATGTCGTCCAAAATGAGACAAAAAAGTCATAGGTTAGTATGTCGTCCAAAATGTGACAAAAAAGTCATAGGTTAGTATGTCGTCCAAAATGTGACAAAAAAGTCATAGGTTAGTATGTCGTCCAAAATGTGACAAAAAAGTCATAGTTTAGTATGTCGTCCAAAATGAGACAAAAAAGTCATAGGTTAGTATGTCGTCAAAAATGAGACAAAAAAGTCATAGTATAGTATGTCGTCCAAAATGAGACAAAAAAGTCATAGTATAGTATGTCGTCCAAAATGTGACAAAAAAGTCATAGTTTAGTATGTCGTCCAAAATGAGACAAAAAAGTCATAGGTTAGTATGTCGTCCAAAATGTGACAAAAAAGTCATAGTATAGTATGTCGTCCAAAATGAGACAAAAAAGTCATAGTATAGTATGTCGACCAAAATGAGAAAAAGAAGACATAGTACAGGTTTTCGTCCAAAATTAGACAAAAAAGTCATAGTATAGTATGTTGTCCAAAATGAGACAAAAAAGTCATAGTATAGTATGTCGTCCAAAATGAGAAAAAAAAGACATAGTATAGTATGTCGTCCAAAATGAGAAAAAAAAGTCATACTTTAGTATGTCGTCCAAAATGTGACAAAAAAGACATAGTATAGTATGTCGTCCAAAATGAGACAAAAAAGTCATAGGTTAGTATGTCGTCAAAAATGAGACAAAAAAGTCATAGTATAGTATGTCGTCCAAAATGAGACAAAAAAGTCATAGGTTAGTATGTCGTCAAAAATGAGACAAAAAAGTCATAGTATAGTATGTCGTCCAAAATGAGACAAAAAAGTCATAGGTTAGTTTGTCGTCCAAAATGAGACAAAAAAGTCATAGTATAGTATGTCGTCCAAAATGAGAAAAAAAAGTCATACTTTAGTATGTCGTCCAAAATGTGACAAAAAAGTCATAGGTTAGTATGTCGACCAAAATGAGAAAAAGAAGACATAGTACAGGTTTTCGTCCAAAATTAGACAAAAAAGTCATAGTATAGTATGTTGTCCAAAATGAGACAAAAAAGTCATAGTATAGTATGTCGTCCAAAATGAGAAAAAAAAGACATAGTATAGTATGTCGTCCAAAATGAGAAAAAAAAGTCATACTTTAGTATGTCGTCCAAAATGTGACAAAAAAGACATAGTATAGTATGTCGTCCAAAATGAGACAAAAAAGTCATAGGTTAGTATGTCGTCAAAAATGAGACAAAAAAGTCATAGTATAGTATGTCGTCCAAAATGAGACAAAAAAGTCATAGGTTAGTATGTCGTCAAAAATGAGACAAAAAAGTCATAGTATAGTATGTCGACCAAAATGAGAAAAAGAAGACATAGTACAGGTTTTCGTCCAAAATTAGACAAAAAAGTCATAGTATAGTATGTTGTCCAAAATGAGACAAAAAAGTCATAGTATAGTATGTCGTCCAAAATGAGAAAAAAAAGACATAGTATAGTATGTCGTCCAAAATGAGAAAAAAAAGTCATACTTTAGTATGTCGTCCAAAATGTGACAAAAAAGACATAGTATAGTATGTCGTCCAAAATGAGACAAAAAAGTCATAGGTTAGTATGTCGTCAAAAATGAGACAAAAAAGTCATAGTATAGTATGTCGTCCAAAATGAGACAAAAAAGTCATAGGTTAGTATGTCGTCAAAAATGAGACAAAAAAGTCATAGTATAGTATGTCGTCCAAAATGAGACAAAAAAGTCATAGGTTAGTTTGTCGTCCAAAATGAGACAAAAAAGTCATAGTATAGTATGTCGTCCAAAATGAGAAAAAAAAGTCATACTTTAGTATGTCGTCCAAAATGTGACAAAAAAGTCATAGGTTAGTATGTCGACCAAAATGAGAAAAAGAAGACATAGTACAGGTTTTCGTCCAAAATTAGACAAAAAAGTCATAGTATAGTATGTTGTCCAAAATGAGACAAAAAAGTCATAGTATAGTATGTCGTCCAAAATGAGAAAAAAAAGACATAGTATAGTATGTCGTCCAAAATGAGAAAAAAAAGTCATACTTTAGTATGTCGTCCAAAATGTGACAAAAAAGACATAGTATAGTATGTCGTCCAAAATGAGACAAAAAAGTCATAGGTTAGTATGTCGTCAAAAATGAGACAAAAAAGTCATAGTATAGTATGTCGTCCAAAATGAGACAAAAAAGTCATAGGTTAGTATGTCGTCAAAAATGAGACAAAAAAGTCATAGTATAGTATGTCGTCCAAAATGAGACAAAAAAGTCATAGGTTAGTTTGTCGTCCAAAATGAGACAAAAAAGTCATAGTATAGTATGTCGTCCAAAATGAGAAAAAAAAGTCATACTTTAGTATGTCGTCCAAAATGTGACAAAAAAGTCATAGGTTAGTATGTCGTCCAAAATGTGACAAAAAAGTCATAGTTTAGTATGTCGTCCAAAATGAGACAAAAAAGTCATAGGTTAGTATGTCGTCAAAAATGAGACAAAAAAGTCATAGTATAGTATGTCGTCCAAAATGTGACAAAAAAGTCATAGTTTAGTATGTCGTCCAAAATGAGACAAAAAAGTCATAGTTTAGTATGTCGTCCAAAATGAGACAAAAAAGTCATAGGTTAGTATGTCGTCAAAAATGAGACAAAAAAGTCATAGTATAGTATGTCGTCCAAAATGAGACAAAAAAGTCATAGTATAGTATGTCGTCCAAAATGTGACAAAAAAGTCATAGTATAGTATGTCGTCCAAAATGAGACAAAAAAGTCATAGTATAGTATGTCGTCCAAAATGAGAAAAAAAAGTCATAGTACAGGTTTTCGTCCAAAATTAGACAAAAAAGTCATAGTATAGTATGTTGTCCAAAATGAGACAAAAAAGTCATAGTATAGTATGTCGTCCAAAATGAGAAAAAAAAGTAGTATGTCGTCCAAAATGAGAAAAAAAAGTCATACTTTAGTATGTCGTCCAAAATGTGACAAAAAAGACATAGTATAGTATGTCGTCCAAAATGAGACAAAAAAGTCATAGTATAGTATGTCGTCCAAAATGAGAAAAAAAAGTCATAGGTTAGTATGTCGTCCAAAATGTGACAAAAAAGTCATAGTTTAGTATGTCGTCCAAAATGAGACAAAAAAGTCATAGGTTAGTATGTCGTCAAAAATGAGACAAAAAAGTCATAGTATAGTATGTCGTCCAAAATGAGACAAAAAAGTCATAGGTTAGTGTGTCGTCCAAAATGAGACAAAAAAGTCATAGTATAGTATGTCGTCCAAAATGAGACAAAAAAGTCATAGGTTAGTGTGTCGTCCAAAATGAGACAAAAAAGTCATAGTATAGTATGTCGTCCAAAATGAGAAAAAAAAGTAGTATGTCGTCCAAAATGAGAAAAAAAAGTCATACTTTAGTATGTCGTCCAAAATGTGACAAAAAAGACATAGTATAGTATGTCGTCCAAAATGAGACAAAAAAGTCATAGTATAGTATGTCGTCCAAAATGAGAAAAAAAAGTCATAGGTTAGTATGTCGTCCAAAATGTGACAAAAAAGTCATAGTTTAGTATGTCGTCCAAAATGAGACAAAAAAGTCATAGGTTAGTATGTCGTCAAAAATGAGACAAAAAAGTCATAGTATAGTATGTCGTCCAAAATGAGACAAAAAAGTCATAGGTTAGTGTGTCGTCCAAAATGAGACAAAAAAGTCATAGTATAGTATGTCGTCCAAAATGTGACAAAAAAGTCATAAAGTCAAAAAAATAATCGCAACCCAGCCCAGTTTGAAAACTCACGGCTTATGAGTCAGTCTCTTTTAAAGGTGGATTCCAACAAAATACCAATTTGTCTAAATACTTCAAGGTTTAAAGGTTCAATCCACCCAAATGTTACTCCTTTACCAGGGTTAGGGTTAGTCCTGCACCCGACGACATCGGCAGCAAGAACAGCAGGCACGCTCGAAAGTTCGCCATGGAATTTTCTAGTTTAATATGGATGGCTCTGTTTCATGTTGAGGTTTCCTCAAACATTTGAGATTAATTCATTTCTTCTAATGTCCTATTCACTCCAGTAATCTACTGCATTGAGTGTTGGCTGTAAATCTCAGTCAACTAACTTCACAAAGCCCCTCTTGTTTTTCTGCTTCCTGCTTTAAATTTCCATTCGTGCCAAAGCTCCTGCCAATTTCATTTTGATATTCATAAACAGCCAAAGTGGTCTGATTGTTTCTCCTCGATCCAGCTCACAGAGCATCGCTGGGCTCTGAACTGGATGACTCATCCTGCTGTGCACGAACATCAGCAAAACAGACTCTGGGAATGAAAATAGATCCAGGCACAGATCTGTTCATGGTTAAATATCAAAATCTCACCGACCTTTTAATAAACTGTCGCACCGTGTAAATGTCAGACTGTATTTTATACGTCCTTTAATCAATTTCCCTCTTCTTTGTCTCTCAGTAGTCGCCTGGAAACGTCCCAGGCAGGTGTGAGGCCTGCGAATATGGATACAGAAGAAAATGAACTACTTCATTGTTACCATCATTTCAGGGAAAGGTGACAGTTGTGGTGGAGAACATTTTATTTAACTGCTCTGGTGTGCTATAAACACCCGAGCAAGACATTTATCTGGTGCCACATCTCACAAAAAAAAGCAAATGCATCACACACACACACACACACACACATAATCGACCAGTGAAAAGAGACCTGGCACTGACGTCAAACACCAAACCCATTCACAACCTTTCCCTCTCCCTCCCTCCCTCCTTCTCTTTCTCTGTGTGTCTGCCAAGCATCTGATAACCTGAGTTAAGGAGCAGAATTATCTGCTGGTAATGAATAGGAAGCAGCCGGTGTCAGTCACCCAGGGACAAACAGTAAAGAGGAGAGAGGAAATGATGCTGCAGGACTGACAGAGGTCCAAACCAGTGAGTCCCACATGAACATAGTTGCTTGTGTTTGAGTTTCTCTTGTAAATCCAGAAGCAAACTCTTGCCTGAAGATGAGCCTTTAAAGGGATAGTTCCGTGTATTTGTATAAGTATAAGTGTTAGCCACTTTTATTATCTCACCTCCTAAAAATCAACACCAGCTTAAGTCTACACTATCTAAAGAATATGGCTGACGCTGTTAGACAGACTTTTGAACAACAAGAATCTAAACCTCTTGCTACCTGGACCAAAGTCCACTGAGAAAATCAGCAGTTTTACATTGTTACTAGTGCTGTCAGTTAAACACGTTATTAATGGCGTTAACGCATAACCAAAATTTAACAGCGTCAATTTTTTTTATCGCAAGATTAACGTTCTTTTTTAGCCGAGCAAACTTTGTCATTTATTTCACTTGCTGTTGCAACAACTAGTAACATTAGAAAAACTACAACACCACACGGGATCGAGCTAGACCAGAACCACAACAACACGTTTGGGCCAGAGAGTCGTAAGCTAGCGTTCAGTTCTGAGTGGATGGCGAGCGCTGAGTTAACTATGACATATGACAATTCATCGGGATTAAATAGTTTTATCGTTAATTGCTACACAAAGGCGTTGTTGATCCACTGCTGCCTCCATCAGTAAGTTCAAAATGTTATTCTGGGACTTCAGTGTTTGAAATCTTTTGTTCAGATATAAGTAAGTGGCAGCTGAGTCATGGTGAGCTAAAAGTGCTGAGAGGGAGGTTCACAAACATCAGAGAAGATAAAGCCAAAAACAAGTATTCTTAAGATATGGTAAACGTATTTAGACTAACAACCCTATCCTGGAAATTCTCTCAAAGGACATTATGTATTTGTGTTTTCAATCCAATCTTATCATTGTCGTTACCTTTTTTCAGCCTAATAGCACAATATACATCAGGGGATAAAGTAGAAGCATACATGCTTTTGTTTTTATTTTTATTTTCTATGCACTTGTATATATTCTGCTGAGAGAAGCCATTTTGGAGAGGAAGTAGATTTGGGTTAAAACACTGCTCCAGACACCGTCACAAAAAAACAATCATACTTTAAGTCCTCATGTTTCAACTTAAATCAACACCATTTTTATACTTTATAATGAGACCGTGCGTGTCCTGATGTAACACTTCCTGTTCTAGCCAAAAAAAAATCTCCCTTTCACATCTTACGCAAAATGCGACCTCAAATACTAACAACACGCTGCTGTGAAAATGTGTCCAGAGGGGAAAAGCATAATTGCCAGTAAGAAACTTCTCATGTGACCTGAGGAAAACCGTGTGTGTGTGAGTGTGTGAGTGAGTGTGTGTGTGTGTGTGTGTGTGTGTGTGTGTGTGTTTGTTGGAGTGGACAGACAGTGGAAATGGGGGTGGAACTGAGCTGTAATTGGTTTCTGTTTACCAGTAATCCTGCCACAGACACAACCACAAGCAATTAGCCAGACAGCACTGGCTTTATCAGTGCAAAACTAGCACTGTGTGTGTGTGTGTGTGTGTGTGTGTGTGTGTGTGTTCGTCCGTCATGAGGGACAGTGTAATTAGGCTGAGGGAGAGGTGAGATTAGAATCAGCTCTTTTGTCCTGGTTTCTGTTTCTCTCCTGGTGTTGGATCATGTGCTCTGACAACATTAGAAAGGTGGATTTTATTCTAATGAAGGTTAATCTCTCTAAAATCCTCCAGGGGAACTTTGAAAATAAATAACTAACTGAAACACAGCAGTACAAATTATTTTATGTGACTCAGTAGGAATCCAGAAGATGTGACTATCACAGAAGTTCTCTAATGACTTTAAAAACTTTAAATTGCCACAAAGAAACGTAAAATGGTCAACATTATTAATACTGACAGACATTCATCAACAATTCTATAATAACCGTTCAGCATAATAGGAATGGAGTGATTTGAGTGTGAATGACAGCTCTGGGCCTCCTCTGGTCTCTGTTTATATCCTCACAGCTGAATCTGAAGCATCACAGAAGACTTTGACCAATCACAGAGCAGCTCACAGAGAGAACAGGTGCTCCTATTCCACTTCACCTGCTCTGCACACAGGTCGCTGCGGCTGCAGATTACACAGCAAAGAAACCTGAAAATATGTAAAAGACAGTTGAACAATAAACGTAATAAATCAAAGCTGAGTTTCAAACATGGACAGATTACCTGGAGTCAGAATATTCTATACTTTCACTTATGTCTTTCTTATTTTGCTTTTCCTTTTTCACATTTGTCTGTCATGTTTATTCATTTATTTATTATTCTTGTGCAGTGCCTGTGCAAAATGTGTCTTTGTGTGTTTTTAGTCATTGTTGGTTTGAGTGTTCATTGTTACTATGACACAGCAAAAGTTCAGTGACATTTTTATTTGTGTTTGGTAGAAATTAAACACTGATACTGACATAATGGCGTACAGTAAATATGGGAATTGAACCACATGGTTGAATAACAGGTGGTCGGTTGTCACCGGGATGCAGAGCTAGAGTTCAGTGACAGCTGCAGGAAAGAAGCTTCGTCTGAACCTGCAGAGACAGTCTGTGGTTGGGGGCACTACTCACAGTGCTGTGTGAGTGAGAGGGGGAGTGGCTACAGCAGGAAGAGCGGCAAAAGCCAATGTGTGCTTCTTTTACCATATCTTATGCATTACTTACTGTATCCAAACAACGTCAAACACGGCACTGCACTTACTCGTGCCCGTATCAAGACACCTGTCAAGTTTGAAATCATTCGGACCTTCATTTTCACTGTGTCATGCCTTAATCTGTTTTCTCCCTGTCTCTCATATACACCTGCTCCTGGTCTCTCTCCTCTGTCTCTAGCCTGTCTCTCCTTCTCTCTTCTTTCCCCTGTGTTATGTCCGTTAGGACGTGATATCCTGTGTATTTAGTCCCCTGCTTCACTCCTCCAAAAAAAAGCTTTAAAAATAGAAAAAGGAATGGAGGAAATCTCAGAAAGAGCCTCAGAGGAGGGAGTTCTCCTGCAGGTAAACAACAATAAAAGCACACACTACACAATCCCTACTGCAGCTTTGTTCACAGTCTAACTATGACATGCTCTCTGAGTCACAGTGGGAGGAGCACACACACACAGACGCACACATACGTCTCACTGCAGTCCCCGCCCACCTCGGGCTTTGGCAGAGTCCATATGTGAGTCATCGGTGGACTTCAGCTGTCTCTGTCCCTCAGACTGTGCTGCAGCAGAGACCCAAGTCAAGCACCACGGAGACAAAGTGAACCTGTTATCAGCTGTCACTCAGCTGAGCAGAGTTTAATCCTCCTCTTATGTGAAACAGGTGCTGGCGTCACGTCATAAGGAGGACAGGGACATCAGTCCTTCAGTCCTTCAGTCACTGCTCCTAAATATAGCCTCACATCATGAATTCATTCATTTCACCAGGAGATGCGACAAAAGCCATTATGCGGCCGCTCGAATGTGCTGCCTCCAAACTATTTCAGTTCACATTCAAAGAGCCAAGCACTTTTGTTTGGCTGACTCAAATTACTGAGTGCGTCAGAGAGAGAGTGTGTGTGTGTGTGTGTGTGTGTGTGTGGGTTTGTTTTTCTCACCTCTTTAGGACCATTTTTCATGACGACCAAAGACTGATCCTAATAAACCTCATTTCTGTGGCTGTTAGGATTTAAATGTACATTTAGGTAAACAGGTTTTTTTTTTTTCTTCTTATTCACACGTTCATAATTATTCAACCAGACTAAACATTCATCTACAAGTCCGTATTGTATTAAATATGTTAAAAAAAAATCATTATTGTTATTATTATCATCATCATTGCAATGTTTTGTAATTATTATCAATATTATCTTTATTTAATTTTTTGAAATGTATGAATGATTTTTGAGTGTGTATTGTTTTAATGTTGTTAATGACAGCGGGACTTCATGTGTGATATATTCCATCATGATCTCACGATAATGAAACTCATAACGATATTTCACTGAGATAGCGTGTGTGTGTGTGCGCGTGTGTCCTCGCTCTGTGACGTAGAGAGTCAGGTGCCTCCTCTTATAGCATGAGGAGCTGTCCGCGGTGCTGAAACCACACACGCGCGCACACTCTCTGATCGCGAGGCGGAGACGCAGAGACATGCTGAGCTCTCTCTGCTCATCATAAACCTTCTACAGGAGCTCATCTCAAAGGTAACTGGTCGCATTACCCACACTGCACCGCTCTACATGTGTTTATCGCGCTGTTTCTTGTTCTTTTCTCTTCTCAGCCATTTCAGCCGCCTCTCTGTTCACCAACCTGATGCACCGACACAGATGTCGGGGCGCAGAGGTTGCGTAGCGCCGATGTGTCTTTGTTCTCGTCTCGTAGTCGCGTTTTTCGCTTTTTCTTTTCTTTTCTTTTTCTAGTCACACGTTAAAAGTGACAAAGCTTTTATTCTGAAGTTCTACAGATTGACACGTTTGTAATTTGCAAACGTAAACATGGAAAATGACAGCAAACGCTTATGAACCGCAGCGTGTGGCATCTATCTATCTATCTATCTGTCTGTCTGTCTGTCTATCTATCTATCTATCTATCTATCTATCTATCTATCTGTCTGTCTGTCTGTCTGTCTGTCTGTCTGTCTGTCTATCTATCTATCTATCTATCTGACTGTCTCTCTGTCTGTCTATCTATTTATCTATATATCTATGTAACTTTGAAGAGCAGTGCACTTCTTAGAAAACAGTTTTTAATTTAAACCTTGGAGAAAAAAAAAATCTGTATTAATTAGAGTCGATGTTTCTTGTGAACATCAGTCTTAACGGGTTGCCTTGGCAACGGGGGCTGTGACTCACGGCGAGCAGCAATTTGACGACTAATGAGATTTGCACGGGAGCGGAATGCCGCTGCGCTGCTGTTATTGTGACTGCAAACAACAGGCGGCGGGATTCCACTATAAAACAAAAATTAAAAAAAAAACAACATGATAATAATGATAATGATAATGATAATGATAATAATAATAATGATAATAATAATGATGATAATAATGATAATAATAATAATGATGATAATAATAATAATGATAATAATGATAATGATAATGATAATGATAATAATAATAATAATAATAATGATAATAATAATAATAAGTATGATAATAAAATAATGATAATGGTCATAATAATAATGATGATGATAATAATAATTGAATATAATTATAATAATACTAATAATAAACATGATTTAACAGTTCAGAGATACATTTTAGATGCATACATGTTTTAACGGTTATGTCTTTGATTAAAATCAGTACAGTTGTCTGTGAGCAGTGATGATGTCATCATTAGAGGAGGCATTAAAGGATTTTTTGTGGGTGTGTGTGTGTGGGGGGGATGGGGGTTATTGATCAATAATTCAAGATTTGAGAGATTCCAGATTCATGAGCACAGCAGTTCAGACCCAGTAATGAAACTCGTCCCTTTGTCTCCCTTTGCACAAAATCGAGTACATTTATTTCAATATTTGAACTCCATAACAACGTTTTCAGCAGAACAGAAATCCAGAGATCTGAGAGAACGACACTTCTGCACTTCACTGACGTCACAAACTAAAAGCTGTGTCAGAGATGGAGAGATCAGCTGCTGAGGATCTGTGTTCCCACATTCACTTACTTACTTAACAACGTGCAGATAAAGCGTGTGTTGTGCAGCGTACTGCAGCTTTAAACGTGACGATAAACATGAACGACGTGACAGAAATGTCACAGCGCTAACTGCTGGGAACCTGTTAGTTTGCACAGGTAAAGGTCAGTGCTGACATGTGCATCCTTGTCTTTGCTCTGCAGGCGTCAACCATGCTGCACCTCCTGGAGACCTCCACAACAAGCAAACTCTTCCTCGTTTCTTCTACAAACCTCTTCTTCGTCCTCCTCTTCCTGGGTTCCTCTGGTGTTTCCGGAGCGTCTCTCAGAGACACAAAACTGTGGGGGAGTGACTCCGGCTCCCAGAGAGGAAATGCCCACACGGCTCCTAACGTGGACATGATAAAAGCTTTGGAGTACATCGAGAGCCTCCGTCAGAGAACAGGCACAGACTCGCAGCAGCAGCAGCAGCAGCAGCAGCAGCAGCAGCAGCAGCAGCAGCAGCAGCACGGCGCTCTCGCTGCAGGTTACGACCCCAGCGACATGGATGATGCAGAGGAGCTGCGGGCCATGCTGAGACTAGCTTCCAACCCCATGCAGAGTAAAGATGACGAGGAGGAGGAGGAGGAGGAAGAGGAAGGTGACGAGGGCAGGGAGGACAAGAGTGCAGAGCTCCTGCAGGCCGTGCTCAGCACACTCCAGCAGGCGGAAAAGGCCTCAAAGCCACTTTCACTTCGCCCCAGCGCAGACGGAGAAGACACGAAAGACAACTCGCACCGCAGAGGACAACAGAAGCAGCACGGCATCCCCCTCCACAAGAAGCTGCCCCTGATGTTTGAGGACGAGGAGGAGGGTGAGGAAGAGGAGGGTGAGGCGCCAGGTTTGAGGCACTTGAAACGCACCAACGAGAACGTGGAGGAGAAGTACACGCCCCAGAATCTCGCCACGCTGCAGTCTGTGTTTGACGAACTGGACAAGCTGACGAGGGCAAAGGTCATGCACAAGCGCCAAGACGAAGAAGACGGCACGGAGGATAATGATGATGAGGAGGAAGAGGGCGATGATGATGATGATGATGATAGTGTGTTTAATGTGAGGAATGTGGCGTACGATGACGTGGGCGGAGATCTGGGACTGGACTGGAGTCTGCTGCAAGAACAGGACGAGGACAACAAAGAGGACGGGGACGACAAAGAGGACGAGGACAACAAACACGACGTCGACCGAGAGCTCGATTATGTTGACGACAACGATGAAGATGTGGATGAGGATGATGAAGGGGAGGAGGATGAGAATTATCCAGTCAAGAGGTCAAAGGATCCAGATGATGTTGCCAACCTGGTGGACTATTACCTGCTGAAAGTGCTGGAGAAAACAGAGGAGGAGGAGCAGAAGCGAGAGATAGAGGAGGAGGAAGAGGAGGAGGAGGAGGAGAAGAGGGCTGAGAGGAGAGCGGCTCAGACTCTGTACAGAGATGACATCTTTCCCCGAACCATCTACGAGTTCATTCAGATCTCCCAAAAATACAAGATTCCTCCTGTGAACCTGATGGACATGCTGAAAAGTGGACGAATGACGTATCAAGCGCCGTCACAACAGATCAGCAAATTATCCAGAGTGCAAAACAAGCTCTCCCAGATCAAGAAGATGCACACGCTTCCTGAGGCGAGGTTCTCCAGCAGACGTCTGCCCGTCAGCAGGAAATCCCCAGAGCAGCTGAGGACGGAGGAAATCCTCAGAGTCCTGGGGTTAGACGGCACAGAGGAGCGCGCTCCTGTCAGGAAACAGCAGCAGTCACGACTTCGCGCTCAGCCTGCCCGGCGTTTGGGGGAATCAGCTCCCACACAAAGACGCTTCCCCGGCACGTTAAAGGACAACGACGGCGACAACACCATGGACGAGGATGAGCTGGCGGCGTATCTGACAGCACAGATGCCAGCACAGTTCCTGAAGCCCACGTACAAGGTGGCGGTGGCGAGCCAAAAGCGTGACGACGGCGGGGAGAGCGTGACGGGCTCTTTTGAGCAGAACATACAGGATTATTTTGATCATGGGGACTCAGAGAAAAGCCCCGAGGAAAAGAGACAATCTGAGGACGATGACAGGAGCGCTGGCTTTGAGAACGAGGCGGTGATCAAACTGCTGAGCTACCTAAACCCAGAGACAACTGAGGAAACTGATACTGATGCCAAAACTGTCCAGAAATAAGGCTTAGTAAAAGAGTATATATACGTGTATATATACACACACACACACACACACACTGTGTGTGTGTGTATATATATATGACGTAAACATGTCAAATTAAGTTATCAGTAGATTTACAAAATATTTTATTAGCAAAAATGTGAGTGACAGTCATCATTCATTTAATGCTTTGTTTGTTTGTTTGTTTTTCAAATCAAACAAACTTAAGAACAGAACATGTGACTCACCAGCCTTTTACATCCCAACACACACACACACACACACACACACACACACAAATCAGTGTTGCATTCCTTCAATTCACTTGTGTTGTTTCTTCTTCTTCTTGTTTTTCAGTGAATCTTTCTTAAATGTGGTCATACAGTATGTGACATACCTGAGGTTAATAAAGCATTGACTTTATTTTTCCTTACTGTGTCGTGTTTCTTCATTTAAACAATTTCAAACAAAAAAAAAGATACATATGCCTTTGCCTGCCATGTCTCATCATTTACAACATTTCATATCTGCACTCACCGACTCTGAGCTCAAAACTTTAGAAGTATGAACATGTGTGTGTTACATTCACACGTGATGACGTCAGCTGCTCATGACTCACTGGTTACATTTTGTGACGGAGGAAACGGCAACATTGTGCTACTAAAGTGAGACGCTCGCAAACAAGTCGTACACAAGAACATGAATTCTGCTGTTCATTCAGCAGTTTCATGGGAAAATACTGTGTTCCATTTACATCAGAACTCGGAAGTGGGAAGTGGGCGTGACGTCAAACCCGAGTTCATAGCATTCCAGTTGAGAAGTGGGAAAAAAACCCTGAACGCAAACGTGTCTCAGGATAGCAACAGTTAGCATCTGTCAGTCTGTGGAGGTGAATTCTACTGTCGTTCAGCACTTTGATAACACTCTGCTCTGCTGCTGTATACACACAAGCGCTCCCTCAGTCAGGTCTGATAGTATTGCTTCACAGATAATGCAACATAATCTCTGTTCACAGAGGCAGCATAATAACAAAAATCAAAAACAAAGTTAAGTACTGCAGTTTTAAAAAGGCACAAATATAACGTAGACTCTTCAGAAGCATGTGTGTGTGTGTGTGTGCAGCTTTGTGACGAGTCATGATTAGTTGAAATCCTCGGCGTGTCTTGGCTCAGTAGGCCGGTTTGCTCATGTACTCCTCCATCGTCTGCTGATGACACAACAGCTACATGAGTAATGAGAGAAGCTCCAGTGACTGAACGTCTTTGAACGTCTTTGAACGTAGTTTATACTTTACCTCCTGCAGCGTGTCGGCCTCCTCCATCGAGACGCCCACGGCTATTTTAGACGTTTCCAGGACTTCTCCTCCCATCAGGAATTCATCGAGGATGAAGTAAGCCTTCTCAAAGTTGAAAATGATGTCCAGCTCACACACCTGACACACACGGACACAACAACATACCATCAACATCCACATCCACATCCACATCGATGAGGAAAAACCACATCTTATTATATACTCATTATGTTGATTGTCATTGTTTGTTCTGAGGCATGCTGTGGCCACCAGGGGGAGTAGAGAGCACAGGCTAATAAAGAGTGGAGGGTGATGAGGACGTCTTAGTGGTTTTAACAGACAACATGACACGAGCCAGATCCTAGAGTTGATATTGAGAGCGATCACTTTGAAAGCTCGTAGATATTTCAGACTCAGACACGAGGCGGGAAATCCGTTCAGTGATTTGACTCAAAAACAGAAAAACAAACAATGTAAAACCAGCAGGTTAAATAAGAGGCAACGGTCAAAACCCTGAAGAGAAGAGAGGAGACACACAGGAAGAGTGAAGGAGACAGGAAACTTGACAGAGGTTACCAAAATAAAAGAGAAAACACAAGGACAGCAGTAATAATGATAATAAGGATGAGTTCAGAGAGCTTGACAGTAGATCCTTCTCCTTAAATCTACATTTTTCATCTTTTAAATCCCTGATTTTAATCCATTGTACAGGAATGTGTCCTTTTATCTTTATTATTATATCACTCTCTGTATTTGAAGTAGTTTTAATGTACTTTTATTATTTTATTCATTGTAATTGTGTATGCTGTATCAATGCCTGGGGGGTTGTTTCTTTTCCAGGGCAGATTTTTAATGTGAGTCCTGTTTAAATAAAGGTTAAAATAATCGTTTTGCTTTTATTCATAATAACATTTGGTCATTCTGTGTCTCACCTGTCGTCAGACACAGATCAATCATGACAAAAACCCAATGATTCTTATATTATAATACAATAACAGGATTTATTATTATTACAAGTTTTATGTTTGTGCTTATTAATTTTATTTGTAAGTAAAGTTTTAAGTCTTTGCTAAAAACCTACTTTGCATTGGCTTTGAATACCAGCTGAACTCGTCTTTTATTTATTTATTCTTGTTCATTTCTTTATTTGAATGGGTGCAGCTCCTCCTCCTGCTCTGTTTCCATTGCTGTGTTTCAACTCATTTGATCTGCGACTTTCCTCATGGTATTTTAATGCTTCCTTTAAGTTCATTTAAGCACAATAATAAGCTCTACTTACGTTGCCAAAGTATTTATCCAACAGCTCCACATATCTGTGCAGCACCTCGAGGGCCAGCAGCTCGTTGTCCTGCTCCTCCAGTGCAGCACAGAAGTACAAGCTGGCGTATCTGCAATTTAAAAAAACAAAAAACAACAAGTGTGGAGTCAAAATATGTGACGATATTCCATCATGATGTAGCAACAAACCACACGCATCACTGTATTTCACAGAGTTTCAAAATAGAAATGTTAAATAAATAAAATAAAATAAAATAAATGACTTTAAATATCAAAAACATGCATTGCAGTGGCAGGCCTGGTGACACGGACTGGGGGGGTGGGGCGTATGTTTGATACTATCATTTAAACTTTTATTGATTTGCAAAAAAATCAACAGACAGAAAATGACTCAGACAGAGGATGTGGCTCCGCCTTTAACCTGGTGCTCATGTTCTGTGTGTTTAACTCGACCTTTACTCTTTATAGGTCTCCATTGTTGAGACATGGGCGTGTCTCACACACACACACACACACACACACACAGAGTACAGAGCATTGAAGGGACATGTTTGTCCAATTTATGTTTGTTCAAGTTTTTGTAGACATAAAAAAGTATAAAGATCGTCCATCCACACACTCTGACTGAAGGAGGAGAGTCCTGATCTGGTCCTTCCAACAATCATGGGCGTCTGATTTAAGGCTGATTTGATTTCAGCCTTTGATTCTCCTCCCTGAACGTGTTTGACTGAACGCTGTGTGGTCCTGTGTCTTGACTGGATCGTCTTTGTCAGGATTAAAACTTTGAAAATCATTCTTCAGTTCATTGTGTCTGTGAATGAATGAATGAATGAATGAATACATGAAAAGAAAGTGCTGAGTTTCAGGTGGAGGAGCTAAAGAGTTCCAAGGTAAGGTTCCTGAAGAGGAGGAGCCACTGAGTGAAAATCTTAGTTTTTGGACTTTAAGATGGTTAAAAAAAAAAACTCCCTTCATCCAAAGGTCATGTGATGGGGGCGTGTCTTACTTCAGCGTGTGTTAATGAGGTTGTAAAAGCTGCTGCTGCTGATAGTGGGTTCAGAGGAATGGACCAAAGTCTCTGCAAAGTCAAAAGCACTTTTGTTTGATTACGTCTGTGTTCATGTTGCATTCACATAATTAATATAAGACTCTGTGGAGAATTTCACACTGGTTTAGGTCATGTGAGCACATTATAAATAAAGCTAGAGAAGAGAAGAGTCAAGTATTAAAAGACGATAACAGACTAAATCTAGAACAGAAGAAATAAAAAGGAGTAAAAACCGAGAGAATAGACGGATAAATCAGTGAAGCCGGAGAATGTGAGTGTGCTGTTTGTACCTCTTGTAAACAATCTTCAGGTCTCTCCACTGGAGGAAGTTGCTGGAGCGCGGTGGACGAGCCAACACTAACATCATCATGTCCCGCATCACTTTCTTCTTCTCTCGCTCCGTCAGTGGCATGAACCACTTCTGCAGCCGCATCTTCCCCTGACGACTGAACAGCAGCAGGAAGCGCATCTGAAGAGGAGCACGCCGCGGGTCATCAAAGGGTTCTGCTGCAATGTCGCCAGGTGTTTGTCAACAAAGGAAACTACAAACTATACTGTACGTTACTATATTAGCCCCTCCCACTCTAGTTCTGGAGCTAGATCACCGTGGCAACAGAGCACATCTTTATACTTTACAACTTTAAGTGATAGGGACGAGTTATAGCACACTAGTGCTCGTGTTGTGTAAAGAGTGATTAAGAGGTGCAGAGGTGCAGCTTCATGCACGTGCGGCTCGTCTCTGCGACAAGATCCAACCTGTGGAAAAACACTGGTGTGTACATGACTGTGTGAGTGTGAGCAGAGATACACTCAGAACTCTTTTTGGCAGCTGAGATCCTGCATGTTACTGTTTGCACTGTCTCGTTACAGACGTTTCATCAGAGACGATTGTGATGTTTCAAACATGGAGATTTTTACGCCAACTGAAATGTTTCCTGCTGCTGTTTGTGGAGTAAGAGCTGCTGCGTGTGCACCACTGTGTTAGTGAACTGTCCAATAAATATAAATAGAACAGATTCATATCAACATAACAAGGATTTCAAACGTTGTTGTTACACTGATGCTGATGCTGATCTTCACTGTCAACTCACTTTTCTTCAATAACATTTATATCATACAAAGAGAAGCATAGTTTCCTGGCTGTCATTTCCACCGGAGAAATAAATAAACAAACAAACAAATACATAAATTAATTAATTAATTAACTAATTAATAATAATAAAAAATAAATAAAAATGTATTTATTTATTTTAAAAAAAACATACGTACACTGATCTCTAGTGTTGGTTTCTGACCTTTGGTCCCCTGAGCTGATTTGCAGCAGTGAGATGATAAAGTTTCCTTTTAAAGTTTAGTTTCACTTATTTCAAACAGAGTTATTTTGCGAACATAAAAAGTTCAGAGTGATTTCTGAGGCGAAATAAAAAGACATATTTTGTGGAAAACTGCGCACATGCAGCAAAGTTACGTCATCGAATTCACTCCCTCACCATGTCATCAGTGTCAGTGTGAGAGAGAAGTGGACCACATCCAGATCCTCGTGCAGGTCCTGATCAGTCCTGACCCTCAATCCTCGACTCTGTCTGCTGCGTCTGGACAACGCGCGACATTGTTGCTCCTGTGCGCGCGCGCGCTCTCACCTTCTCCAGCCTGAGCCGCGCCCTGCTGTGGGGAGTGGGGGCGGGACTTCAGAGCGGGCGCACACACACACACACACACAGGTGAGTCAGTGCAGTGAGGACAGGAAACAGACGCGTGCGCACGAGGTCTTCTGGAGGACTTTTTCATTATTATTTGTGTGTATTTTACATCAAAATGATGAGTTATTATCTCTTTATTATAATACTAACATATATTTGACTGTCAAATGGGGTTTCCATAGTATGTGAGAGGATGAATTATTAAAAGTTATGTAAATGTATAATTGATTTGTTGTTAGTGATATTTGTATTCATTATTAATATTATTGTTGTTGTAATAATAATAATAATAATAATAATAATACAAGTTCATAAAGGTACAAAAACAAGAGAACAATGCAAAAACACACACAGAGACAGACAGACAGATATCTGTACTGAAGTATTACTTCATATTATTAGTATAATAAATAACAATAAAACAATAATTATAATAATAACAATAAACAATAAAATACACTGTGGACTATGTGCAGTATACTGTATAATCACCATATTTAATGTCATGACGTCAAAAACACACACTCAAGAACAGTATTACACACATAATGTAATATTCAACTGAAATGAATCTGAATTTGTAAATTCCCCCTTGAACAGGGGAAACGTGGGAGATGTGACGGACAGATGTGCAGCAGGTGACAAACAAAACACAGGAGAAGATACGAAACATGTCATATAATTCATGTTAACCATAACGAAGGTTACAGATGCATATGAGAGAATACAGCGTCCTTCCTTCCTTCCTTCCTTGCTTCCTTGCTTCCTTCCCTTGCCTCCAGTGGGTGGTGTGTGTCAGCAGCTGCACGTGGTGTGAGTGCAGTGTAAAAGCAGAGCAGAGAGCTGAGGCTCAGTGTCAGGCTCCCGGAGTGAAACCATGTCTCTGTACCGTAACTTCGCCTGGTTCCTCAAAGGAATGACCGAGTTCACCAGGTAACCATTCTCCTGACCTCTGTGTGTGTGTGTGTGTGTGTGTGTGTGTGTGTGTGTGTGTGTGTGTGTTTTCATTTTTGCAGGTCACAGTTCTCCAAAGAGTCTTGAGCAGAGGTTAAACGTAGTTGTTATTTATTTAGATCAGTAAAGTAAATGAAGGAAATATTCAAATGGAACGTGTTATTATGGTCTGACTGTGATTTAGAGTATTTTCCTTCATCTTTATTACGTGTGTGATATTTCTGAGTGTTTTTATTGACGTGAAACATATTTGATTCACTCCAGTTTGTATCTTTGTAACGTGACAACATAGTTTCATGGGGTTTCACAGGTTTTAATATGAAAATGAATTAAAATAACTTTGTTTTGAACGGAACACGTGTGAATTATAGACCCTAAAACTGAGGAAAGATGAATTTTATAGAATCAGACATCGCACTGTTATTGTAGAAAAAAGAATAGAATACTAATCAATAATCAATAATAAGTAGTATATAATTATACACATCGAGACCTGAGATGGTTTACTCTGCAGTAATTGATTAATAGTTTTGATATTTGATAGATGGCAGTTTTGCATCCTTTAAAGGTGCAGTGTGTAACTTTAGTCTCTGTTTGTTCTTTCAGAGCAGAAATGATGTTTGCATTATCAGAAAATAGACTCTGTCATGCAAAACTATCAGACCTGATACAGCAGTGTGTATACGACACGAGGGCGGGTGGAAATAAGCATTCGTCCCATCAAACTGCTGAATGACAGGGTTTTTTGAGCAGTAGAATTCATTTCTGAAACGTTTCTTTAAGTCTTGAGACAGAATTGACTTCCTGTGAGACGAGCAGAGGTGACACGAGGTCTGTACTGAGAAACACACAGAGAGTCGTGTGGTGCTGACGGGCTTCATTAGCATCGTGTCATCGTGTCAACTCATTTAACAGGGATTTCAAGTTCAACTGTGTTGAGGAGACAAAGGAATTCTTATTCTGTGAATCCTTCAGTAACACGAGACGTCAAATAAACAGCAATACTGGGAAAAACAGAAAATACAACATTCAAGAGGGCAAACAAACAAACAAACGAACGAATGAATGAATGAGTGCAAACTCTTGTGGAGCCGTGTAAGAACAGCTGTATTGGTCCAGTGTGATCAGATCTTGTGAAGAGGTGCTTTTGTGATTGTTTCCCGTCTCTCCTTTGTTCTGTGTTATCATTTCTCCCAGAGTCGTCTGTCAGCCCACGCTGACCCTGCACTAATAGCTCTCTGCATGACACCAGTGAACAGAGCAGGCATTTAACACCACTAAACCGCCCTCCTCGACCCCTTCACCCCCCCTCTGCCACCTTCAACAATGGCAATCTAAACAATGGGTTGAATTGAGGTCCTTGGTGCCACACACACACACACACACACACACACACTCTCTCTCTGATGCTATTGTCACTGTCGTCCCAAATCCCTTTTCATCAGAGATGATGACAGACACTCTCTCTCCTTTATTGTATCAGCACAGTAAAGCAGTGAAGCCAAATACAGTAAGAAGGATGATCTCAAACACTTACCCCACATGACCTGAACACACACACACACACACACACACACTGAGGCAGGGACACATTCAGCTCAGTGAATACAGTAAACAGCGTCACTATCTTACAGGAGCGCCTTCCTGTCCGCCTCTAAGAGGTTCGTGGAGAAGGACCTGGAAGTTTCCGTGGCTGGACGCTCCTTCATGATAACAGGAGCCAACAGTGGCATCGGCAAAGCCACCGCCATGGCCGTCGCTAAGAGAGGTCACACTCTCTACACTCTCCACACTCTCTACACTCTCCACACTCTCCACACTCTCCACACTCTCTACACTCTCCACACTCTCCACACTCTCTACAATCTCTCCACTCTCCACACTCTCCACACTCTCCACACTCTCTACAATCTCTCCACTCTCCACACTCTCCACACTCTCTACACTCTCCACACTCTCCACACTCTCTACACTCTCTACACTCTCTACACTCTCCACACTCTCTACACTCTCCACACTCTCCACACTCTCTACACTCTCAACACTCTCCACACTCTCCACACTCTCTACACTCTCTACACTCTCCACACTCTCTACACTCTCTACACTCTCCACACTCTCTACAATCTCTCCACTCTCCACACTCTCCACACTCTCCACACTCTCTACACTCTCTACACTCTCTACACCCTCCACACTCTCCACACTCTCCACACTCTCCACACTCTCTACACTCTCCACACTCTCCACACTCTCCACACCCTCTACACTCTCTACACTCTCCACACTCTCTACACCCTCTACACTCTCTACACTCTCTACACCCTCTACACTCTCTACACTCTCTACACTCTCTACACTCTCCACACTCTCTACACTCTCCACACTCTCCACACTCTCCACACTCTCCACACTCTCTACACTCTCCACACTCTCTACACTCTCTACACCCTCCACACTCTCTACACTCTCTACACTCTCCACACTCTCTACACTCTCTACACCCTCTACACCCTCTACACTCTCCACACTCTCTACACTCTCCACACTCTCCACACTCTCTACACTCTCCACACTCTCTACACTCTCTACACTCTCCACACTCTCTACACTCTCTACACTCTCTACACTCTCCACACTCTCCACACTCTCCACACTCTCTACACTCTCCACACTCTCTACACTCTCCACACTCTCCACACTCTCCGCACTCTCTGCACTCTCTACACTCTCCACACTCTCCACACTCTCTACACTCTCCACACTCTCTACACTCTCCACACTCTCCACACTCTCTACACTCTCCACACTCTCCACACTCTCCAAACTCTCTACACTCTCTACACTCTCCACACTCTCCACACTCTCCACACTCTCTACACTCTCTACACCCTCTACACTCTCCACACTCTCTACACTCTCTACACTCTCTACACTCTCCACACTCTCTACACAACGACATACACATGAACACAACACGCCGCTTATAGACCAATCATTTAAAAAAAGAAAGATTTTCACTAATTATGTCCATTCCTACAAGAATAATTAGATATATAAGTAAGCTATACACATACACACACACACATACAGTCATATACAGTATACACACCACAATACGTTTATCACAACTATGTGTAACCACCCACTTGTATACTCATAATATATACATATATATACATACTTTTATATACGTATATATACGTTATATTTATATGTAAACTAAGTTGTATAGTTATAGTTGTAGTTTTAGTCTGTACTTAAACAGACAGATCATTTAAAGGTGTGATACGTGAATGTGAATTGAGATGTAAGGAATAATAATAATCTCTAGTGTTTTTATAAAGAAGGTGAAAATATTGTCACATCATGGGAGAATATTATATTATTATATTATTATATTATGGGATGCTGAATGTTTGTCTGTGTTGCAGGTGGGACGATCCACATGGTTTGTAGAAACAAGGACAAGGCTGAGGAAGCGAGGGCTGACATTGTGAAGGAGACAGGAAATAAAGTACAGTATGACTCACCTCTCAACACATATTAAAAAACATGGACACAGACGACCTTGAAAACGACCCTGGCTTTCCAGACATGATGTTATTCATTATTATAAATGTCTGGTGTCATTACAGGAGGTCTACGTCCACATCCTGGATCTGTCTGAGACCAAGAAGGTGTGGGAGTTTGCTGAGGCCTTCAAGAGAAAGTACAAGACTCTAAATGTCCTGGTGAGGCATGGAAACTGATCTTTTTTCACATGATAATTCCTCTAATCACTTGCTCACAGCTTCATCTCACACTGACATAGTTACATGGATGAAGGAACACCATCCATCCATTGTCTAACACCTTATCCTCCGAATGAGGGTCACAGGCCCACTGGTGTCAATCCCAGCTGAAGGCGGGCTACACCGGTCCAGTCCAACATATAGAGACGGAAAACTGTTCACTCTCGCTTCACAGCTACGGTGAATTTAGAGTGTTCAATTAACGTCTGCATGTTTTTGGACTGTGGGAAGAAACCGGAGAACCCGGACATGAGGAGAACATGTAAACTCCACACTTGGGTCCCTCAGCTTAATCTGTGTAAGACTGAGGTACTGGTCTGCCTCTGCTTCCCTGCATGGTTTCATCATCCACACATCACCTCTTGGTATAGGCTGGAGTTGATGGCCCTCTGTTGGGCCTCTCTTTATGTACAGTGATCCAGAACACAGGTGCCACGCTGGTCCCGGCTGGTCCTTAACCAACCAGTCCACTCTTAATCAAACTCCTCTGGCACAGTCGCTCACTACAGACTGACTCCTGGTTCTGCAACACCATTAACTAACTCACTCACCATAACTTGTCTTGAACACTCTCCTCCTGCACGTTGCTCTTTGATTGATGAGAATCTTTTATTACATAGTAACAATCTGCCAAAACGAGCAAATGTAACGTAACATTGTTTTCTGTAGATATTCTTCAAAGACAAACCTTTTTATTCTGGCTTTTATAGTTGGATACATTTTTCCCTTTTATATATTTAGAGTGTGTGTGTGTGTGTGTGTGTGGGTGTGTGTGTGGGGATTGTATAAACTGACCAGTGTAATCTGTGCAGATCAATAATGCAGGCTCCATCATGAGTCAGAGGGAGGTGAACGCTGAGGGACTGGAGAAGAGCTTTGCCACCAATGTTCTGGGTGAGACAGAAGCTACAGACACGAGAATGATGAATGATGAAGAATGATGAAGAATGATGTGAACAATGCTGTTGTATCCTTGTGTTTGTAACAGGGATTTATATTCTCACCAAGAGTCTCATTGCTTTGCTGGAGAAGAGCCCGGACCCTCGAGTGGTGAGTGTGAAACACTTAAGATGTGGTTTTCCACAGAAGTCCATAAGTTTAAACATTGCTTTATAAATAAATAAATAAAATAAAACAAACAAAGAAAAGGAAGATGGACAATGATACGTTTAATAAATGAAACATTGATCAATTATTTAGACACAGTGTAGAAATGCAATATGCATGAGATTAATCTGACTTCTAATCACAGAGATCATCTAGTGTCATATTTATGTAAAGCAGCGTTTGTCTGACGTGGATTCTGTCTGAGTACAGTGTTCCTGAAAAGACTCAGTTATTGTTTCAGTGAACTCACAGCTGCTGTGTCTCATGGTCAGGTCAGACGTACTGTAAGACAGCGTTTCACAAACTTATAAACTTATAAAAAGTGTGCATCACGTCGGCATCATGTAGCAACTAAACTATCACAGGGTTCCTCGCAATCATCACAATACAGTGATTCTGGGATACATCACAAATCTGACTGAAGAAAACAAAACGTTTATAGTTGTTAAAAAAAGTTAAAAGTAGAGCTGTCAAACCATTGATCACGATTAATGGTGATCAATGGTTCACCATCACGATTAATCGCATTAATGTCACATTTGTATCTATTCTAAATGCCCCTTGATTTCTTTGTGTCCCATTATTTCTTCTCATTTTAATGCTCTTATCAACATAGAAAAGTGGATCTGCTTTCTTTGTGCTAATGTTTCTTTTATTGAGACAATATCTCTGTCACCTGCATATTGTGACTTATTGCTCTTATTGTGAGAGCCGCACAATAACAAGAGAGGCTGTGTGTCAGGACCTGTTTTCATTGCTCTGCTGCAGCACAGGTACAAACAAACCCCAACACTCCAAACCTCGTCTCTCTCTCTGTCTCATGTTCAGATCACAGTGTCATCAGGAGGAATGTTGGTGCAGAAGCTCAGGACGGGAAACCTGCAGTCTGACAGGGGGCGCTATGATGGCGCCATGGTCTACGCTCAGCACAAAGTAAGAGCTGACCCTGGACCTGAGGACCGCTGTGACAGCGGGTTTGCTCTTGATAAAAATGACTGCATGATGTTTCACATTTAAACACATGTTTAAATGGAACGATATTTTCCTCTGAGTGGATGAACGTTGTGTTTTAGTCTCTCCTCTTATGGTTTCCCACATTTCTCCAGTGCCGTGAAATGTGGAAGTGAGAGTGATGTTTCAGTCACGTGATTCATCCATTCATGTGCTGCACTCACTTATTCACAAGTGTCTTTTAAAGACAGAAAAATGAACCACATCAGTGTCTGTGTTCATGGGTTTGATGCTGAACATCGAGAATGTGAAGAAACTATTGTGCTTCACCTATTAATAGTCTGACCCTTCATCACCTGTGTGTGTGCGTGTGTGTGTGTGTGTGTGTGTGTGTGTGTGTGTGTGTGTGTGTGTGTGCAGAGGCAGCAGGTGGTGATGACAGAGCAGCTGGCAAAGACTCACACAAACCTTCACTTCTCTGTCATGCATCCTGGCTGGGTAGACACTCCAGGTATCGTCCCCTTCACACACACACACACACACACACAGTGACCAACACATTAAACAAAGGTATTTCCTATTTGAATGAAAACAGACAGAATTAATAAAAGTAGTTTCTTTCCTTGTTGCTTGTCTGTGTGTCTGTCACAGCGGTGGCCAACGCCATGCCAGACTTCCATCGCTCCATGAAGGACAGCCTGCGAACCCCGGAGCAGGGAGCCGACACTGTGGTGTGGCTGGCTGTGTCTGAGGCCACAGCCAAAAACCCCAGTGGATCCTTCTATCAGGGTACGACACACTCGTTCATCCTCTCATTCATGGTCTGTATTTATCGTCTTTCTCGTGTAAACACTGCAGTTTTTCACGTCTTTCATTCACATGGTGACACAATGAAAGGCAAATCGCTCTACCACTGATCCACCGCAGGTTCGGTTTACCATAATAAAAATAAACGTTTGAATCCTCCATGACTGAAAATGACACGAAAACATCGTAAAATAGGAAGAATGGGATTGTGTGTGCGCGTGCGTGCGTGTGTGTGTGTGTGTGTGTGTGTGTGTGTGTGTGTGTGTGTGCGTGTGTGCGTGTGTGTGTATGTGTGTGTGTGTTTGGCCTGGGTCCACTGCAGCTGGATTGGGCTGCACTTGGTGCCAGAGAGTGTCAGAGAGTACAGTGCCTCTATGAAAACACTCTGAAATACACATGCATATGCAACAGACACTCATTTCCCCTCAGGTCTGTAAACATGTGATGTAACAACAGTCTTCTCTGGTCTCCTCTTTTCTTATTTCAATGCCAGTTTCTGCTCCTGTTCATTCTCTACCATTGTAAAGGGATCGGCTGACACATAATAACAATAATAATAATAATAATAATAATAATAATAACACTAAACATTGTCAATACCAAGTAACCCAGAAAATGCACAACTTAGTTAAGACAAAAGTTGAACTGTTTAAAGTTGTAATCACTGACGAAACAACAGGCAGAAGGTAATAACACCACTGAACGCAGACAGCACTGAGGAAGGGCAGGGAAATATGAACAAGGTGAGAAGAGACAATTAGACACAGGTGGAATCAAAGGGACGGGAAACAAAAGACGTGAAATCGTGTCCGTGGAGATAAGGCTTACTACTTCAGTGTCATCTTTTAAATCTCTTCTTCAAACTCATTTTTATAGACTTGCTTCTTTTTATCCTTTTATCCTTTTATCTCTTGCTTTTCTTCCTTTTCTGTGTATTTCTTATTTATGTATTTGAAAGCACTTAGTAAATTGCTGTTTTTAAATGTTTTTAAAACTTTACTTACTTACTTACTATGAGCGTGATGAGACACAAGGTCAACTTAACAAAAGGTCACCACATCAAAGTTAACTTTGTGTTGCTTTGTAAATGCAGAGAAGAAAGTGCAGAGATTTTTACATGTTATAAATATGTTATAAATAGTCAGAGAGACTCAGAGAGACTCAGAGAGAACAGCTGCTGCCTTGTTCAGTGACAGAATAACACATGAGTGGATCAGAACTCCTCAGTGAGAGTTCACACAGCAACACGAACCTTCTTGATCTAAGTGGCTGGAATATGTTCTTCCGCCCCCTGCTGGCAGCCATGTTTAGTCTCAGTACCACATTCAACCACACGTGAGCCCTGCAGAGAGCAGTGTCAGGAGATGAGCCTGGATGACTGTGTTGCCAATGGTAACGCAGGTTACATTTGCTCTGTGCACAGTTTGTATTGCTCTATAAACACAGGCCACATCTGGCCTGTGTTGATGAGGTTGTTCCAAGTTTCCCAGTTCTGAGTACAAATGGAATGCCGCCTAGAAACATCCCAACCCAGAGCAAAACAAAGAGGAAACAGAGGGCGGAGTCACCTCAGATGATTGACAGGGGATTGACTTTTTTAGTACTTTACTTTCTTAAGGAAAATGCTGAAGATTCTATGTTTAAAGTCTGTGTGTTTTTGTGCTCAGACCGAACGATGGTGCCGGCTCATCTGCCTCTGGCCTGGACCCACAGCTCCTCACTGGAGGAGCAGGAGTTAATGTCTCTACTGGAGGAACTGGCCAAGACGTTCCAGCCTCACTGAGACACTGAGACACTGAGACAGCAGGACACTAACACCAATCATCAGCTAACACGGGGCGAGACCAGGGTCCAGCATGGACCTGCTTCTGATGTTGTCCCCAAACTGGTTCAAAGTGGGACAAATGGAAACCTGACAGACTAAACTCACTCTAATGCTTTTTAACCACCGTGACTGTGATGCTGCCATCCTCGACCTCGACCACACACACACGCACACGCACACACACACACACACACGCACACACACACAGGCTTTTACAAAGCACAACATCCAGTCTGTCGCTGTGGCTTTAGCACAGTTGTCAATTAGATGGGAATCTGATTTGACCCAAAGTCACGGCCTCACACGACCTCAC
The DNA here is from genome assembly GCF_958295425.1 of Solea solea. NCBI lineage: Eukaryota > Metazoa > Chordata > Actinopteri > Pleuronectiformes > Soleidae > Solea > Solea solea. The sequence continues at coordinate 30,296,061 of NC_081140.1, read as the reverse complement.
ACGACCTCACACGACCTCCTGTACTCATGTCTGACGTCATTGTCCGCATCATTAACACAAGTGAACTAAACAACAGAGTAACTCGTGTATCTGTTGTATTGTAGTGTGGCTGCTTCACTGTGAAAATGTGTTGTCACTAAAAACAAATACACCACACAGCAGCAGCATCAGCAGCAGCGGCAGCAGCGGCAGCAGCAGCAGCAGCAGCAGCAGCAGCAGCAGCAGCAGCAGCAGCATTACCTGACCTGTGCCATAAAAACAATGTACCTTTAAAAAGGCTTTTCTTTTGTCTTGTAAATGTCTGCTTGAATAAAGAACATAACTAACCAAACACACGAGAATATCTTTATTTTGTGTCGACCCGTGAGAACCTCTGTTGTCAGGTAAAGTATTTTCCTCTTGATTTGCAAATCTCTGCATCCATCACACCTTTAAACATCTTGTCCATCTGCTGTGGAGACAAACGCTCGTATCACCAAACACGATCTGTGACAAGGACACGAGGAGAGGCAATGACTGGGTGAATACACTCAGTCCTGTGTATAAGTTAGATATACGACATGTGCAACAGTGAGGGGAGATAAATAACACCACTAATGTACATGCTAATAAGCAACTCATTAATGGTGAATATATGTTCCCTAATCTAAAGTGTTAGCCTTTCTTTTACTCTAGATTAAAAATCACAAACTTCACCTTTAACATTAAAAAAGCCAAAGAAATAAAGCAGATATTAAGTGACATGAAAGGTAATGAGTGTATTTTAAGATAAGCACAATCGGTGTGTGTGTGTGTAGCTTTATATCCACATGTATCTGCTTTATCAGGCTAAAGTCCAAACATGTCCAGATATCATTTACAAGCCTTTGATTTAGAGTGTGTTCTACATCCATGTCGTATGATATTAAAAAGTATATCATGATTAGATTTTTTCCCACTTCTTCATCAAAATGAGCAGAAAGAAAAGTAAACAAACATGTGCAGTGGTAATAGATAAATACTTTACTACAAATATAAATATACACTACATGATCAGAAAACTGGAATGTGACTACATTTTGAAACTGGGAACATTGTAATGCTCTTTTTTTTCCCACTAACAATAAGGCAAGCATTAGTTACACATTAGAAGAGAATTGGCCGCTATTTACAAGGACGCTACATTAAATCCAGCCGTTATCTGGCGATGATCGCTCCCAAAGCAAAACACAGGAACTCAATGAAGGACGACGACCACAGTGCAGTTCAGTGCAGTGGAGACGAGGTGATGAGAGACGTCCTCGATGAGACGCTCGGGACAGATCCAGAGCTTTGTGATGACGTGAGAGTGAACACAGCACTCATGAATACTTTGTTCTTCTTTCATTAAGGCTTTACAAAGGACACGTCAGCACTTTAGAAAAGCACCGGCTCTAATTCACACTCAGAACCTCTCAACCTCTCTGTGGTGTCTGGAAGATGGAGATATAGAAGGTTTCAGACTTGAAGGAACGGTCCAGGGTTGTTGTTTTTTAAAGACAACTGTGTGCTACAGTCTCTTATATCTGCTTTATCTCAGCAGAGAGAAAAGCTCTCGTTCTACACTGTGGCCGACAGAGGTTGTTGATCATCTTTTGCCTCCACCACTAAGTGCCAAAGTGTTATTTTGTGACTTTTTGGTTTGAAATCGTCTGTTCCAACTTCCAAAGTGGCACAAAGTGACCAACTGAGGCAGCAGTAGCAGTGGCTTGTGTCTCTCTGTGAGGGGAAAAGACTCATATTCTCAGTGGAACAGGGATTCTCAGCCTTTGCAGCCATGTTTTCAGTGAGAGCAAGTGTCCGTTTCTCAAGGAGGTTCTCAGTGCAGAGGAGCGCAAAGCTCGGTCAGTGCTGACTCTTGCAGTGTTTCCACCGAGTGGAACGGTTCAGTTCAGAATAACCAGTCCCGATTGTTTACAGTTTCTGGCACCCTTCCCTAAAATGGTACAGTAAGATCAGGGCGGAGCTTGGCGTCTCTTTGAGACAAACAGTCACAGACAGAGCTGCTAGATTTCCTCCTTTGTTGTCTGTTGTGTGGTGTTTGATGTCACTGTTCACAGTTTACACGCCGCCTATCAAGTAAAGGTGGAAAAGCATGGGAGACGCAGGGCTGTAGCGTTCCAGACTGAACCGTACCATGATGGAAACAGTAGCTCCTGCAGCCGTGCTTAAAAAAACCCTGGACTCGAACTCTCAACCATTGAAAAGTTACATGAATTACATCTTGAACGGCTATTCTACTGGTGCACCTCAGGGAGGCTGCAAGCAAGTGTTACCATGGCAACATCACCCCACGGCTCACCAAACTGTGATCAGCAGGTATAGGCTGGGGTCACAACACGCCCCCCCCCCCCCCCCCCCCCGCCCCCCCCCCACACACACACACACACGGCCAATGACAACCCACTGATGTAAAACCTCCTGAGAGAGATTTAAGGCCAGCTGGTGAACCAAAGAACTGAGGGGAGAAAAAGACAGAAAGTCCATGGACTGTACACACGATGCAGAGCTATATACATCAGAGTCAGGCTTTTTGTACATGTTACAGTGACTGAGTAGTTATGCAGTTAGAGGAAGAGAAGGTAGTGTTGTTTCACAGGAAACTCAGGCCGTGACAGCTGATGACAGCTGATGACAGCTGATGACGGTGGAAGGATGAGAGAAAAAAAAACAACAACAAAAACTTGTAAACACAAACATCAGTTATCCACACCATTCGTCCTGCAGGAGACACACACACACACACACAGTCTGCATTGTGCTTAGGGTTCTGTTTCACATCAGTACAAAAAGTCAAAAATCAGTCGCACACTTTCATGTTGGACTGAGTGTGAAATGAATGGATTTTTTTTTTCTAAATGAGAGGCAAAATAAATGTAGGACACATGCACGCACACACACGCACGCATACACACACACACACACACACACACACGCACGCACGCACGCACGCACGCACGCACGCACGCACGCACGCACACACACACTCATCCAGAGCAGGCCTGGCTGCAGCTGACGCTCCCGGGCGTGATGTGGACAGACTTTACAAAGAGGTTTCCGTGAAACTGGAAGAAGCGGCCGCAGCACAGGGGGAGGGACGCGGGGAGCAGGAAGTGGGCTGGGCCAATCAGCGAGGAGAGAAGCCTGTTGCTAAGCTGCAACCAACCACCTGCGTCATATCCCAAATCTGTGGAGACAAACAGCCAATAACTGTGATGAAGGAGGAGGAGGAGGAGGAGGAGGAGGAGGAGGAGGAGGAGGAGGAGGAGGAGGAGGAGGCCTGGTACAAAAGCTGCTGACTGTTACTGTAACTGACAGATTATTAACCTGCTACAGTTAAGACACCAGATTATACGTGAAATGGAAACTGGATTGCAGAACACGACACAACTTCACATTTAAAGTGAAAAGTCATCCTTACTACAACTCCTCATGAATGCATGTGATGAGGGGGCGGGGCATTTGTTTATTTCCGCTGACTGCTGTAATAAGAGCTCACACTGCTGTCAGAACTCATATTTACAGGATACAGTGCGTAACTTTTTAATGATAGTGAACAAAGGCGATTTATATCTGTGGCCTTCATCTGAAATCAGGCGGAGGGAGTGCTTGTGTGTATACAGCAGCAGTGCAGCATTATATGATGGGGGTTTTCTTAAGCAGTAAAATTAATTTGCAACTTTTCATATTCACTGTATTAGCGCATTGTTGCTAATCTCTAAATAATCACTTCCGGTCTAAACACTATATAATATAATATAATATAATATAATATAATATAATATAATATAATATAATAATAATAATATATAATGTTTTCATTTAAGCATTTTGCTGAAAATAGAGAAAACGTCTCAGAAAAACTGCCCAAAACCCCAAATAATAACAACTACCCTGTCTGGTGTAGCTCTGGTGTAGCTCTGGTGTAGCTCTGGTGTAGAGCTGTTGTTTACCTTAACAATGCGGTCACTTCCACACGTGACCATCAGGCCTCTGGACGGGTCCATGTCCATGTGGGTGATGTTATGTTTCCCCTCGTGGAACGACGCCAACGGTGCTCGACTGCAAACCACACACACACACACACACACACACACACACACACACACACACACACACACCGTGACAGCATTTCATGTGAGAACGGGCTGAAACGTGACTAATACTGTATATACTGTACTTATAAATGACGTTTAAGAGTGACTCACTCTTCTTCTTTGATGGTGTCGATGCAGAGGTCACACACCCGCACGGGGAACTCGAAGCCCATGAGGGGAAAGGTGGAGCGCTTGGAGCTGCACTTCCCACACACAGCTTTGCCACACTTCCTGCAGTGGTGCTGTCCATGTCAAACACAAGCACATGTCAAGAGTGACTCATAATGGAGAGAGCGACAGGTGCTGAGGATCAGACGCTGTTACCTGTCTGAGGCCCAGAGTCTTCGTGTCCCACATCTGTTTGATGTTCCAGAAGAAAGGCTGCTCACACTTCTGACACGAGTCGCTGTCCAACCACTGAGGCGCCTGCACAGACGTGGACACTTTAATGGGATGGTTGTGGATGGATGAGGTTCTCACACACATTAAGTCCTGACCCCTGCATGGAACAGCTTTTTCTGTGGTTTGTAAAACTGCTCACTTTTCTGCACCAACGTCCATGAAGAAAATTAGCATTTTTAGATCATTGGGACAAAGGAGCTGCTGCTCTACTGCTGCTCTACTGCTGCCTCCTTTGGTAAGTTTGTGTAATTTAGGTAAATGTGAAAGAAAGTTTTAAAACACTGAAGTCACAAAATAAAACATTTGAATCTACTGATGAAGGCAGCATCTCTGCTTGATATAAAATCTTTTATTCTCTGGACATTGAGCAACACAAAATTCCATTTAGAAAAAGTGAGATTACATCTGTTTCACAGTGAGATTAAAAGTGAGATTATGTCTGTTTAACAGTGAGATTAAGTCTGTTTAACAGTGAGATTAAGTCTGTTCAACAGTGAGATTACGTCTGTTCAACAGTGATATTAAATCTGTTTAACAGTGAGATTAAGTCTGTTTAACAGTGAGATTATGTCTGTTTAACAGTGAGATTACGTCTGTTTAACAGTGAGATTAAATCTGTTTAACAGTGAGATTATGTCTGTTTAACAGTGAGATTACATCTGTTTAACAGTGAGATTACGTCTGTTTAACAGTGAGATTAAGTCTGTTTAACAGTGAGATTACGTCTGTTTAACAGTGAGATTATGTCTGTTTAACAGTGAGATTAAGCACCAAACAAATTCTTGTAATATTGTTGATTTAAACTGGAATAGATTATATTAGATGAGCCTGTTGTTAAATCAATGTCATTGGTAAACATGCTGTTATTATAAGTTGTAATACAGTTACAATAATAGTTATGTACAGTTAACTCTTTAAGCACTGAAAAATAATCTAAACTGCATTTAAACCACCAAAAATGACTCATCATTTGAAATGATTACATGCATTAAAGTAAACTCTCCCTTCACCATTGTTGGTGTTTTATACATTTGTATCTGACCATGTTGTCATGGCGTGTAAGTGTTTATCAGCAAACCTCCTCTCTCTGTGTGTCCATGTTCCACACCGCCATGCCTCCGTCGGCGGAGCACGACACCAGCTGCCTCGTCAGCTGGAGGTAACGCAGAGCCTGAACGCGTTCACTGAAGAGTGACAAAAAGTATCACAAGTATCAACACACTTAACTTAAGATGTTAATCTACTAAAACAGACATGACATGATTGTTTTAACTTACAGTACATCTACTCGATTTGGAGATATAGCGTCGTATGTCCTCTTATAATAATATAACAATCAATATGTTTTGTTTTCTGCAGTCAGAGCGATATCGTGATGTGTCGCTGTATGATTGTCACAGAATCGTTGTATCGCGAGGTGACCTGTGATTCTGCGAGAGAGCCGAGAACCCCAGAAAACCCCAGGAAAGATGAATGTAATACACATGTAATAGCTGATGCCACTTAATCCTACACACACACACTGAAATCACTTTATTTGATATGAACAGGGCAGCGTTCAGTGATGTATCCACTCCTTTAAAGGGTTTTCTCACTGGTTTAGGCTTCATCCACACACATGCTCATGGAAGAACACATTTAGAAAAATTGCTGTGTGGTTATTATCTGGATGATCAGCTGTGAATGAAAAGCTCCTTTAATCTGTCTCCTAACAGTAAACAAGTACAGAGAGAACCAACTTCATATTTACACCAGCACAAATCTGCTCAGTATACGCAGATTACAGCTGAGACGGAGCTGAAACACATAATTATGATGAGAACTGTAGGAATGAAGCCTCCTCCTCACATTCTCAGTTTTCTTTGAGAAATTCAACACATTCAAACATGAACCACCTGCTGCACCTCATAGCAGTCAGTTGGTAACGAGCTGATAAATTTAGTGCATAGACTGAAACACAACTGCCAATTCATTCTAATTGAATTAATTAAACTGAAACTGAAATTTACTGTCAGAATGAGAGTAAAACTCAGGCTTCAGTAACTCTGGTGACACTGACACATCAGTGAGCAGAGATGGATTTGGAAGTCATGAAACAAGTATGTAGGCCGAGATAAAACCAGAATAAGCAGCTGGGGACAGCTGTTACTGACACCACTTAGACCTGTCACTGACGAGCGAGGGTGGGGATGAGTGTGTGAGTGACACACAGACACTGTGTGAAGGGAAAAGGAAGCTAATGCAACATCCACGCATATAGAAAACCCTGAGACACTTACTGGTGTCCCTGCAGCAATAGCGTCCGTCCTTTGCGGCCGCCGATGTCCCACATGATGACGCTGTGGTCGGAGGCTCCTGAGAAGAGCAGCCTCTGGACAGGGTCCCACCACAAAGCTCCTATACTTCCTGCAGGGGGGAAAACAGTTATGAGCTGACCGACTGGCTCCACCTAGAGTATGCTGAAATAATTGCAGACAAGGAGGAACACCCATTTTTAAAAAAAAAACAAAAACCCTTTTCTTGTACTGAATGTTAATCTAATGAAATCTTATTAAAGGAGCATGAGGCAGGTTGTTTTTTTGCATAATGAGTCAATAATTGCACAGGAGCACACAGGGAACAAGTTACATTATCACTGTTACTGTATCAAACATCCCTCACTTTTACTGCTTTCATGTAGCTGATCACATTTACAATTATTTTCATAATCCATTCATCTGACAATTCTTTTCTTGAATAATCGATTAATTGTTTCAGATGTAATTATATATTATTATTAATATTATCAAAATTATTCTGAAATGAATGTATTTGCTATCTGTGTCAACCAAAGGTCAGTGATGGAACGAAGACAATCAAAAATAATGAATGGGGCAAATGTTTCCCGTTTATTTAGGAAACATAGTTCCATCACAGCCTGAACCAGGTCATCGGCTCTGATGAATCCTCATAAAAGCCCACAGAGAGGAAAGTGTTTGGTTCCCACACTGTCGTTTCCCTGGCAACTCATTTTTGTTGTGGGATTCATTTTCTTGGCAGGCAACAGGAACACTGAACCTCTGAATACAAATCTAGTCATGTGTTCAACGCCTCACGTGTTCATCGCCTCGAAATGATGGGGATTTTCCCTCATCATCGTCATCTGGTCGTGGAGCAGAGGAATTTCTAATCACCTCACAATTGTACGATATGTAATTATGATGTAGATCCTTTCATTAGAACACCATTATTATTATTATTCCACTGATTTTGATGCATCTTTCACAAGATAGTGTATTTATTTATCCATAATGAAACAAGTGGATGCATTTCCTAACATTCTCTTTTATTACTAAATTAAACTACATATTTAGGAAAAACAACAACCGTGTTTCATACAGAATTCATTTAGTCTTTAGTGGTAGTGCGCTTACAGTAAATGCCACGTAGTTCATTCTTGGTAGCACAAGCCCAATGAGAGGTTGCATTTTTTAGGGCTGAGCATCTTCACTGGCTTTACGATTCCACGATTCCACGATTCCACGATCATGTCACAATTCCATTCAGTGGAATATATGCACGGAGCTAAGATATAAGCCAGTTGTGACCCTCATGTGGAGGATAAAGCAGGAGACAGTGAACAGATGAATGTGTACAGTGTCTTTACCTTCATGACCCTTCAGCGTTGTGATGGTGGAATACGTCTGCTTCTCCAGCTTCAGCAGCGTGATCTGTCCCGAGTAATCCCCGATGAAGGCGTGCTGCGTCTCGTGATCATATCTGAGAGTACAGTCAGGGATTCAACAGATTCAATAATCGATTGATCACTCCATTATTTTCTCCATTAATCGCTTTGTCCATAAAATATCAGAAAACCTTAAAAAATGCTGAAAAAAAAACCCTGGAAATGATGATGTTCTCGTTTTGTCCACAAAGCAAAATGATTGACTTTTAAAGATGTCTTTGTTCTCCAGAGCGAAGAAATGAAGAAAATACTCACATTCAAGAAGCTGAAACAATCGGAAATCTTGTTTTAATCATGAAAAAAGCTCCAAACCAATTAAATTGATTATCAAAATAGTTGTCGATTAATTTAGTAATGGATTAATAATGGATTAATAGTTTCAGCTCTACAACAACGGGCTCAATGACTGAGAGACAGTGTTGTGACTGAGTGAAGGATACTGTAGGCAGGAGGCCCAGGCAGTGAAGTAGTGTCTCCCCAGCATGCTCCCACTCACAGTGCACATCCAGCTCACACTCTTGTCGTGGCCAGTACTCACCACCCACTCGCTCTCCAGGGAGAAGACCATGTCTGACACGCGGTTCTGGTGAGCTGGAAAACACACACACACACACACACACACACACACACACACACACACACACACACACACACACACACACACACACACACACACACACACACACACACACACACACACACACACACACACACACACACACAGGTCAAATCAAATCTCCCTCGGGTTTTACATACGAGCACCTCTGTAAGACTTTGATCTGTTTACAGTCACAGTAATCCAGATTAAGACACATGAATCCCTTCAAAGCATCTCTTCTCCTATCATTCAGAATGAATGATCCATAAAGCACACATTTATGTTGTCAAATTCTTGTAAGACAAGCTTTTAAGCAGAGTGGCCATCAATCACCTGCCTCCATAGACCAGTCATGCACATGAGAAGTGTTTAAAAAACGATGTTCTCTCTGTGGCCTTTCATTCAAGTCGTGCAGTATAATATCATTTGTATTGATTGTTTGCTGCTATCATGCACTGTACTGTTTTAAGTTCTGTTTGTTTTAAACATGCTTTATAAATAAAATGTGGTTAACACTTCAGATTCGGGAACACATATTCACCATTAATTAGTTGCTTAGCATTCAAATTAGTAACATATTGGCTCTTAATTGGTCATTATTAAGAGTGCATTAATGCCTTATTCTGCATGGCCTTATTATACAGTGTGCAACACTTCACTGACGAGTGCTGCGGTGTTTGAATCCAGTAACTGAGCCACGAAGATGACACAAAGCATGAATGACGGAGTCATGTTTCAGTGAAGAAGGGCCATTAGAACTGAGGCAAACAGAAAACGTACAGTGTAAAAAATGAAGCTAGAGTGCATTCTTTTGATATTTTCCCCTTGAGCTCAATCCAATTATTTGCAATTTTTTTCACCCTCGTGATAAAACCACTGCCCTAAGTGGAACCTCTGAGGTTTCCGTCTTCTTCTTCCTGCAGCAAGTTTTTTTCCTCATGACACATTTTAATGATGCAAAAATACACTGCACTAGTAACACTGTTTGTATTACAATGCAATAAGTCGGGCAGTTTTATTTATTGTTTGACATATAATTCTATAACATGGTTAGAAAGAAAGAAAGAAAGAAAGAAAGAAAGAAAGAAAGAAAGAAAGAAAGAAAGAAAGGCCTTTGAAGTGCATGTGCAGATGTTTCTGCTGCTTGATGGTGTATTAAATGGTGGAAGCCAGATGGTGCATTCAGCAGTGGACACATGTGGGACGTAAAGCAACATATTGACCATTTTAAAAGTTTCATTTTCCCACTGACGAGAATAAATGCCTGCAGTTCTGTTCATGAGAATCAAATGATGACGACATAGAACAAAGAGGAGATGAAATCAAGATGTAGGTGTTTGCTTGGGTATCGTCAGCATCAATAAGCAAAAACAAGTGTCAGGACTTACACACTGTTTATTTTCAAGACACCAGAACCCTTTAAGGAAGCTTAAGTCTGACTTAATCTCATCTGTCAACATTTTGGGGGCTGTTAGTCAAACTGAATATTATTTAAATTGACATTTAATGCTTCGGTTTAAAAAGTTTCAGTCATCTTCTACACTTTGGCATTGTCTCAGTTTCATATCATCTCCATAGATGTTTGCATCTGTCATCTATGTCTATGCTACTTTTTCTTTGTTTTGATAAAGGATGGATCTGATGACGGTGTTTGTTATAAATAAGGATTTAATTATACTGAGAGAACAAGAGCGAAAGAAAGAAGGTGATCGATTTTGGTCCCACAGTTTAACATGAAACATCTATGTGAAGACAGTAACTACCAATCACACACGTTAAATGCAAGTGTGTTCTAAAGCTGCAAGGGTTATTATTTTCATAATCGATTAATCTGTCGGTCATTTTCTCCATGAATCGTTTGGTCCATAAAATCTCAGAAAACCTTAAAAAATGTTGATCGTGTTCGTCAAACCTGGAAATGATGATGTTCTCAAATGTCTCGTTTTGTCCATAAACCAAAATGGTTCACTTTAATGATTAGAAATGAAAAAATATTCACATTTAAGAAGCTTAAACAATCGCAAATCTTGTTTTTAATCATGAAAAAAGCTTCAAACCGATGAATCAATTATCAAAATAGTTGTCGATTAACTTAGTAATCGATTAATAATCAATTGTTTCAGCTCTAGTATGTTCACAGCACAACACGGGTCCATTTCTGTCCCTGTTCACAATTTAACCACTTAAACTTTCTCTGAAGAATTAGAATTGCCGAATATTTTTTTAATCACAGAAATTAAAATATAATGAGTATGAATGTATTATTTCATCACAGCAGTAATGTGTAGAACACAGGTCACTAATAGGTCATACTGATCTGCACCCAGACCTTTTATAACTGCATTTGTTTTCTAACCTTTTCTAACCTTTTCTACACTAGAGCTCCAGGAAAAGCAGAACAAACACACCCAGCCAATCGTATAATGTCACACTTTCATTTCAGAGCAGCAACACTTCTCATGTGAGCCACAAAGTCCAACGTTCACCCCAGAGTCTACAAATAAACACAACCACGTCTCCTGTTCCTGTTTCAAAGCAAAAGCAGAAAAAGAACTCTGCTTTTTCACTTCCCCGATCAATTCATGTTCTCAACCAGACTTTTACGGTGAAATATTTGCAGGACTGACAGATGCATCGACACACTGAAGAGACCTCTTATTTAGTTCATGATAGAGCAACATGTAAAAGTATAGTAGAGCCTTATCAAAGGTAAACCCTGTGTTAAAACACACTCATGCTTCCTGTGTAAACAACACACACACACACACACACAGAGAGAGAGAGAGAGACACTCTAGAGAGATGAGGAAGAAAAGAAAAGAGTGATTATCTTAGTAATAAGAAGACAGTAGCATTAGTGAATAAAAAAGAAAAAAGATATGAGTAAAAATATGAGAATGAGATTTAACTTTTCCAGTTAATGGTGGAATTAACAAAAAATATTATTTGATCGCTTAGTTGTTGACTACATAAACATGCTAATACATATGTAACATATTTAACCTTTTACATTAGCTGTGATATTATGATGGGCCACATGGTTGGTGTGGTGGTTAGGGTCTTTGTGCATGGAGTTTGCATGTTCTCTCCGTGTGTGCGTGGGTTTTCTCTCGCAGTCCAAAAACATGCAATACAGGGATTAGGTCACTGGGACAGTCAGAGTGACAGTGACAGTGAATGGTTGTTTGTCTCGATGTGGACCTGTGATGGACTGGTGACCCGTCCACGCCTGTGCCTGCCTTTAACACTATGTCAGCTGGGATTGGTGCCAACGCCCCCATGTGGAGGACAAAGCGGTAGAAGATGAGTGAGTGAGTGAGTGAGTGAGTGAGTGAGTGATATTATGACTTTCCAGACTTTTGTTTGAGAAAGTTTTCTCTAACTAATTGACTACCCCCTGATATAAGAAGTGAGTTACAGCCTGTAAAAGTGTTCGTTACCCACACATTGTGTGTAAAGGAAACAAGTAAAAAGAAAAGAAACAGTGTGATTTATGCATATATCACTTGTTCCACCTGTTAATAATCCTCATGGATATAAAATAAATCACGTGTGGTCACAGCAGCAGCTCCACCTAACACAAACACTTTTGCACTTGCAGCGGTGTAATGAGTAACTTTGTTTCTGTGGATATGTCACCATTACCCTGCAACCCTACACTGCCTGTGTGGGTTCGGCCTGGGCACGAAAACAGGGATGATTCATTTTCTCCATCTGATTGTGAGCAGCAGCAGCAGGGTGGATTTTTTATGACCCATTTTGTTGTTGATGCAGATCAGGATTCAGGATTTCTTTTATGAGACTTGATCATATACTGAAACTAGGAGGGAAGAGTGCTTAAACTCTTTATACCAAGTACCACCTGAGAAAATATTGAGCTCTCAAATAAACATTATTATTACCAACATTAAAATACAGTGGTGTAAAGTCAGCTACAAACGTTTCAGAGGAGGCAGTTTTGTGCACCACAGTTTGAGAACCCTGGCTGTAGGGGAGTTAATAAGGGTATATGCAGGAATCCTGAAGGTAATTTCAATACATTTTAAAGACTTTTTCAAGACCTTCTCAAAATATTTTAAGACCTTATCACCACTTCAAGCTTTAACTTACAAAACAGTTCTAGTTTGCAATTAAATTAGTGCTGTCAAACGATTAAAATATTTAATCATGATTAATCGCATTAATGTCATAGTTAACTCGTGATTAATCACAATTAATGGCACATTTGTATCTATTCTAAATGTCCCTTGATTTCTTTGTGTCCCATTATTTCTTCTCATTTTAATGCTCTTATCATCATAGAAAAGTGGATCTGCTTGCTTTGTGCTAATGTTTTTTTTATTGAGACAATATCTCTGTAATATATTGTGACTTATTGCTCTTATTGTGAGAGCCGCACAATAACAAGAGCTAGCTAGATCCGGTGTGGTGTTGTAGTTTTTCTAACGTTACTAGTTGTTGCAACAGCATGTTAAAAAAAACACAAAGTTTGCTCGGCCAAAAAAAACCTTAATCTAGCAATAAAAAAATAGACGCCATTAAAATGGGTTTGTGTTAACGCCATTATTAACACGTTTAACTGACAGCACTAAATTAAATTTACAACTTACATTTTCCCATTCCCAGTTTGGAGTTTATTTTGTGCAATTTCGTATATTATTTTGTGCCAGGAGAGATGAGTAACGTCACATGTGCATGCGGCCCCAGAGCCGATCTTGCAGGGCGAGTGTGCCTGTGCAACGTTGTTTTTAACAAACGCTCGGGGAGGAAAATAAATACATTCATGCAGACTTTTTGCAGTCAAACTCTAAAGACAAAATTTAAAGGCGACATAGACCAGAAGCTCCAATTAACGCTGCTTTTGTGTGTGTATCTGCGTCATGACCTCGTTTATGAAACCCTAAAGTTTCAGAACAAACAGTTCAGCCACTGCTGAGAAAATATGGTTTTATTGTTTTCCTGGGCTCTGCAAAGCGGAAGGGCACTTCTGTTTGCTGATGATGTCATCAGTATACCTCACCACTCCTCTCACCACTGTAGCGCCTCCTGGTGCGGGCACTAGTCCGGGCACGTCCAGCTGCGTGCATTCAACCGCAGAAGAAGAAGAACTACTCTGGTTGTAGCTGCTGAGATGCAGAGCATCCACCGTGCCAGAGGGGGAGCTGTGTATCTGAGAGCTGACGTGCTAATTACGTCACTTCCAGGTACCTGGCCAATCACGGGACAGTGGTAAAGCGCTCTTTCGCTGGCGAATCACAACACAGTCTGCGTTCGGGGGGTGTGATTTTGGTCTGAAACAGCGCGGCTGACGAGAGCATCAGTGAGGAGATATTTCGATCGGCTTGTTTGCAGCGATTAGGAGGTTTTTAACCATGAAAACAAGTTAATATATGTAAGTAGACCTCCATAACTAACATATATGTGCGATACCAGCATTCCATGTCACCTTTAATAACTCATGAATTTGCGATTAAGATTAAGATTAAGAATACTTTTTAAGACCCTGCGGACACCCTGTAATAAGGCTAAAAATGTGTGCCAATCAGAGGCAGGTATATATCACCTCAGGTGTAACTGAAGGAAGGAGGAAAAAAAGAAAGGAAGAAAGAAAGAAAGAAGTAATTTCTGCTCATGTTTTCACCTGGATATGTTTTCACGTGGTTCATCTTGTTGAAATCTTCAGAGATGAGAAACTCCTGCGGGGCAAAGTAAACACAAATAGACATACAGTCAAAATCATGAATCGTGATCCTGCCGCCCACAGGCATTTACAGGAGGACAAATGTTGACTTTGTTGCCTTTTCAAAGCAGACATACAGGAAACTTGAATAGTGAATAATAAGACGCTGGAGGCTGCAGTGAGAAAATGAGGCCTCACTCACCACAACAGCTCCATTATCCTGGCCTATGAAGATGCGTCTGCTGTCATGGTGGTACGACATGCAAGAGCATGGAGCTGAGGGAGAGACAGACAGACAGACACACAGGTGTTCTCTGTGAGCAGTGACATCATTCATTCACATATCATATGTATTGTATGTAAATAACATGTTCATAATTCCACAGTGTTAGTGTTACTTACAGGAGACCGTGTGGAAGATGCTTGGCCAGTACTGACCACTGTCTCTCTTCAGCCATACCCGGATGGTTCTGAGGGAAAACGTCAAAGCATCACATTGACAGCACTCTTCTAAATAAATATATAGATTTATCTGCTCATAGCAGAGGCGTTACAAGAGTTAAGGGATTTTCACTTCCTACCATGGAACATACAGACTCTCTTATATACAACTGATCATACAATTTAAGAGTATTCTCAGAAAGCCATGAGTTGTTGGTTTTTTTGTTGTTGTTTTTTTAATAATTAGCATAATACGTTTTTAATACGATTTTTCTGCTTCTAAAATGTGAATATTTTCAGGGTTTTTTTTTGCTCCATTTAACAA
This sequence comes from Solea solea, assembly GCF_958295425.1. Classification (NCBI taxonomy): domain Eukaryota; kingdom Metazoa; phylum Chordata; class Actinopteri; order Pleuronectiformes; family Soleidae; genus Solea; species Solea solea. The sequence goes on along the minus strand of NC_081140.1, from coordinate 30,280,777 downwards.
CAAAACTGATTCATTTTTGGTTTGGAGACAAATAAGATCTTTAAGAACATCATTTTTTAGGTTTAGGAAACAACATTCAAATTGCATACTGACAAACTCACCAATGAAATCTACACCAGGTAACGCATCTTCAGATGTCTTTATGTCTGAAGCTTTATCTTGACAAACAAACAACAAACTTACATTTATAAACCGCTCACTTTCCCAAAATCAGGAACTTTAGCTCACAGGAACGTGGGAGTGCTGCTGAGTGTTGGACACGTTTGGTCAATGAGGTAAATTACAAACACCACAGACACACACGAACACATTTCAACTTACAGACGGAGGCCGCAGTGGATCAGGAGAAGAGAGAGTTCATAAAGCAACAAGATAAAATAAGGTGGTAAAAATATTTTCTGTGTAAGCCATTTGTGAAGCAACTGAAACATGTACTTTCTCTGACACCAAGCACCCATGTCTTCTACACATAATACTGTATATAAAGAGCTTTAAATGCATGACTACTATTTGAATTACTACAGTGCCAATGGAAGTCCCTTACCGTGAGACAACTGAATAATAAAGAAAGAGCTTCGGAACATTCCAGTGGAAATATCCACTGGAAAAATTCCTCATCGAGGACGAGGACTTAATCCTCATGTGGGGAAAACAATCCTATAATTCCATTTACACACAAACACACTGGACTCTGACTCTGCAGAGCAGCGTTAAATGTTGAGAGACTGCATATTTACTAGTATCAATCATCTCAGCTGGTGAAGAATAACTTGTGTAATCTCGAGTGCACCATGCACACAAACTATGTGAGAATTACGGTTCAAAGACATCACATTGACTTCAGCTCTACCTTCATCACGCCCTCTACTGTAAACTCCTCCTCCCCACCCTCTATTTGAACACTCAAGGACATTTTCCAGAGACACAACAATAAAACAATAAAACAACAGACAACAGGACAACACAGTAAACAGAAAATGGAATCGTGAAATTATAGAGAGAACGCTATTTTGAACAGGTGAATTTTGAGTCTGGATTTGAAGAGGGGAAGAGAGTCAGAGTTTTGGATTTCTGGTGGGAGTGAATTCCAGAGAACATTCAGTCGCTCTGCTCCCCATGGTGCCGAGTGAGGAGGAGGATCTGAGGGAGCACGAGGAGGTGGCGATGTGGAGGAGGTCAGGGAGATAAGGAGGGGCGAGGTTGTGGATGGCCTTGACAGCATGTAAGAGGATGAACTGGATTCTATGTTTAACCGAGAGACTGATTAATCTGTCGATTCTTTTCTCAATAAATCATGTAATTGTTTGGTCTGTAAAAGTCAGAAAATTATGTTTCACAAACCTGGAAATCTTTCGTCCACAGATGATTCTCTTTTAATGATTTCTTAGTTTTATAGAGCAAGAAAACCCTGAAAATATTCACATTCAAAAAGCTGAAAAAAACAGAACGCTTGTTTTAATTATTGCCCATGTCAGCTGAAAAAAACTCAAACTGATCAATTATCAAAAAAGTTGACAATTAATTTAGTAACCGATTAATAATCGATGAATCAAATAATTGACACTTCCCTATCCCTGATCCTATGACAGGAGGAGCAGTGGAGAGAGTCAGAGGCTTCAGGTTCAGCATCAGTGAGGATCTCAGCTGGCCTCGGCTTCAGCAAGGACACCAGGATACTCAACCTTTTCAGATGTACCATCGACAGTCTCCTGGCTGGGAACATCACAGTCTAGTATAAAGCTGCACTGCCCTCTCTGACCTCTGCCACTCCAGTTTCAGACGTTCCATGCTTCAGGTGGTTCAGAGACAGTCTCTATGAGTCTCTGAACTGCTGATATCGCTCTCTCAATACATCTGAACTCATGGATGGAGGCAGCAGTGGATCAACAACCCCTGTGTCCCCTAAACCTGGTGCCTCATGTCAGCATGTCATACAACCATATAAGTTAGTTCTCTGTCCACCATTTGCAGAAATGTAGCTTGATCTGTTACATTTGTTCCAGTCAAACGTGTGCAGAGTCACAGAGGACGTTTTGTTCATTAAGGAACCTGAATGTGAGGCCGATGCTCCACCACTGTCCCGCAACTTCTCTTTTTCATATCAAGTGGGTTTTTCATGTGTGATGAAAACTGCATCCCATTTCTTCACAGCACCTAAGTTCCTTTATCTGAGAATGGGGATGTTTGCTTCTTCACACTTGTCCAGAAGTAACAACGCGATGCTCCTCAGACATTCAGTCTTTCAGATACAAACCAAAAAGGTTTGGTATTTTATCTTCCATTTGTGGTGTAACATCTTACTTCACATAAGTTAAGTGAAGACGCACACATGGGGAGAACATGCAAAACCGCGGATGGGACCCCGGGTCTTCTTGTTGCAAAGGCAGGAGCACTAACCACTACACCAACTTTGTGGCCCCCAGTTAATCCATTATTAACCAATTACTAATTGCCAAATATTCTGATAACTGATGAATCATTTTGAGTGTTTTTTAATCAAGTTAAGTTAATCTGCGGCTTCATCCCACAATCCAAAAACATTCAATATGGGGATTAGGTAAATTGGTCACTCTAAATTGTGAGGTTGAATGGTTGTTTGTCTCTATGTACGGCCCTGCGATGGACTGCCCAGTGTGACCCCGCCTATCGCCCTAAACCTCCTGTGGAGGATAAAGCAGTAGAACATGGCTGGATGAGGTCTTGAGGGCTAATGCCATTCTGGTCTGACCCTTCTGCTCCACAGAGAGTTTGAGCTGCTGCCCTCTGGATGCCATTTCAGGGCTCCTATAAGAAGGACTGAAAGACTCTCTTTTATTCCAAGAGCTGCTGAGTTGTTTAATAGCAATCAGCTATGACTCTTTTACTCTTTCTTCCGACTGTAATGGGATTTCTTGCTATTGCAATGAACTTCCACTCCTTGCAGTTGCCATTGTTGTGTGTTTGCTTATGTTTGTGTGTGTTCATGTGAGCGCTTGCTGCACCACATATTTCCCCCTTGGGTTAAATGAAACTATGTTTACACACACACACACACACTCAACAAAACAGAACAGGGATGACTGGGATGGACTGAAGTGAAAAATGAAAGTCACTCAGGTCTGCAAAGTTCAACTTGTCCCATAGTTTCGATTTTAATCACGCACAAAAAAGGGAGGCGAGGAAGATTCTAGTGTAAAGAAACGTTTGAAGATGATTTAACACTATTTGACAAAATAAAACCAGTATTACTGAAAGTGTGGTGAAAGCGCTTTGGATAAATAAAGACTTACTTTAAGACGCTTAAGGCAGCAGGAACTTGAACGGTTTACAACTACCTTGTTTACAATTGTAGGAGCTGTAGCTTAGCAGCTAGTGGAAAACAGCATAACAGAGCAAATATGAGCCATAAAACATGACAACACTGAGGGGAAACTAACTGCTATCACTGCTGCTTAGTCGTTTGTTTAGTTGGCGGATATTTTATGGAGGTGAATCGCTCTGTGTACATATCACTGCCCTCACACTCCAGTGCTAACCTTGTGCTACGTATGGAATTACACAACAACAATAATAAGTCAAACAATACATGGTTCAAATAGGACATAAATGCTTGTTTTCTTTTGTTGTTGTTCGTCTTTAAATCAGTGCGTAATGAATTATCAGTGCAATGACCAGCAAATACACGGCGCCCGTTAGCTCCCACTGCTAGCCCCGCTTAGCAAACTGACCTGTCCTCGCCGACAGTGATCACTCCGTCTTCTTTGGGGATTAAAACCGCGGCGTTGACAGCGTCAGAGTGTCCCTCTATTTTGTTCAGAAGAACGGGTCTAGCGGTCTGAGGCCTCGAGTGAATCTCCGCAGCCATGACTTGAAGTCGCCAGCAGCAGCAGTGTGGTTTTCCTGCTCTGTAGCTTCGCCAGTGAAGGAAAGATCAGCTGACTGTCAGGATTACCGTAACGACTGCACTAATGCGCGCGATCCACCGTATTACCGTAATATCGACCAAGAAAGTAGGTCAGACGGCAAAACCGCGCAGGTAGAAAGTGTTTTACACCTTTTAGACTTTTTCTACAGTAGGTTATTTATTTTATTCTTTGAGGCCAATCACACTTGGAGCCTCTGGGAAAAGTGGGACATTGGGGGCCCTCTCTAGTGGGGGGCCCCCCTTTAGGTGGTATCCCGATGTTGCTTTGTTCTTTGTAGTTAACAAACGACCTGTTGTCATTGCTGTGGGGCTGTTGAAAGGGACTGATATCTGCTCTCTCAACACGGGGCACTAGGCAACTGCTTAGTTTACCTACAGTTCCACTGCAGTTTCATCAAGGACATAAACACATTTCTGTTTAGACAATTAAAAGTCACAGGTCGATAGTAAGGCGTAACCATTGGTGTTATAAATATGTGTATTTATTTTCTCAAATATGAAGCAAGTATGATAACACAAAACTTCCTCAGTGAGGGAAACGATCATTTATAAGTAGCTGAAAATTAGAACCAACTGAAATGACATAAGTTCATTTCGAGAGTTTCTGAACTGAAAGATGAATGAGACAAATGAAATGAAATGAGTTGACAAAATACACATCGACATTCAACGTTTTTTAAAAATGTAATCAATTCAATTCAAAATAAAAAAAAGTGTATAAAAAACTTAAAACAGCTGGAAAATTTAGTCTGCAAAACATTTTTATAAAGTCTGCTATGCTTTACAGAAAATGAGAAACATAAAAAGCAATATTCATAAGAAATAATATCATAAGTCCACACTGTACATAGGTCTACATCAAAGTGTGTCTGTGTGTGTACACGTGTGTGTGGGAGTGTGTATTCATGTGTGGCAGTGTAGAAACTGTTCCTGTGCTGATCATGGACTCCACAGTGAAGGCTTAGACTGTAGGCTTGTTGATCTGGCCCATGAAGAGAACAGTACCTGAGGACACACACATGGAGACATTATCATAGTCAAGCACCATAAAGTGGTAGTTCAGGTTTTGTGTAAACTATACATAGAAAAACAAGATTAAATGCAGATCAAGCAGCCATTTTACTGCAAAATGTTGTGGGTACTTTCCTCCCCCTCCCACCGATTTTAAAGAAAATCGATTTCATCCATCATCCAGCACAGAGAACATAACATCAGAAGACTGTACCTGTGGGGTTATGTCTGATGAGGAAGAGGAAAGGTCTGTCCACTGTCACCCACGGTGGAGAGGACCGAGCCAGCAGAATGGCAGCTGAACAGCGGAAAGCAAACAACAACAGTAATGAAGTATAAATACAAATGTGTTTGTTTGGCTCAGCATTTTGGATAAACACTCACCAGTGGCAGCTGCTGCTTTTGTTCCATCTTCATTCACCTCAACTTTGGCTTTCTGGAGCGCCTTGGATACATGCACAGACTCAGCACCTGGAACAAAACAACACATACTGGACTATGTAATAGATTCATTGATGGGTACGCCATTATTTTATATTTGACATTAATCAGATGATCATGAATCATACAGTGCTGTGTGCAGACAGCGTGTAGGTACGTTTGATTACTTTGATGACGAGCCTAGAGAACTCTAATGTAGCGTTTTCAAACATGTACGTGCATCTACTGCGTTTCATTGTTGTACTATTATAAACATAGTAATGATAATATTGACAATAATGTAAGGTGTGTTGTCTCACGTTGTTCCACATCAACATTCAAATAGTGTAGATAAGTATACAATGTTTTCTGCTAATAAGTTTCCATTTCATTCATTAAAAACATTTCATATTCAGTTTTATTATAAACAATTGACAATAAAGTTGAATTTAAAAAAAGCAATGCAGTCGTTACTTTCCCTGGTAACTAGTTACGTTTACAATGCAGTAACTCAGTTACTTTTTGGGAGGAGTAACTAGTACCTATAACTAATTACTTTTAAAATAATGTGCCTAACACTGCCGTTTTCAACCATTTGTCTTGTGTTGGTGGCACTGGCTTCATAGCTTCTTTTCTTTTCTTTGTTACAAGCTGCAAACAACATTTTGAAGAAAAAGCCATCTTCTCTTGACACATTACTTCATATTACCAAAGCACAGCATCAAGCCTGACTTAGATTAATCATAGGCCAGGTTCTTGAAATGTGGGTAAAATGTGTATGTAATATTGTACAGGTCATCAATCAATAACAGCATTGATCATTAGCTACTATCTAAATCTATATCACCCAAACATGTATTTAGCCTGATACACCACAAGATGGCACTACTGTACAGCACTTGATCTGGACTTCATTCCATTGTTCAGACACAGAATAGAAGAAGGAAAAGACATCAGCAGTGAATCAGTTTTTCACACCGAACAGTTAACGACTCTTCACAGTAAACAGTTATGAACATCCGTGGTATTTTTAGATCTCATTCTGTTTTTCAGACGGTTGTTAACACTTTGACAGCGAAGCACTAGTGTGTTATGTCTGGGTTTGAGGTGACTGTGCGACTGTTCACTTACTGATATGTCTGAAGTCTGCTTTGGTCTGACTGAACATGTCTGTTATTCCCAGAGCTGAAAGTGGAGCTTCCAGATCTACCTCCACATCTGCAGTAAACCTACAGACATAAACACATGATGGTGATGATGATGATGATGTCTCTCATTCAGCCAAGGGAGTTTGAAGAGCACCATCAGTGTGTGTGTGTGTGTGTGTGTGTGTGTCATACTTGGGGATGGCCAGGTGGACTTTCCTCGGGTGCATCAGTTTGGTCCAGCTCTGCACTGTGGCGGTGCTGATGTGCGGTATGACGCGGGACAGAGGCGTGTCCTCATCAGAGGGCAGAACTATCAGCATGCTGATGGTGTTGCCGTGATAAGGCAGCGCAATGACCTTGTATTTCAGCCCCTCAGGTGCGGTGGCCATGCCTTAGCAGAGGAACAGAGGTTATTGATGGATCTGTTGGAGGCTGAGGCTGCATGTCATGCACCATCCAATATCTGGATGAATTTGATTGCACAGATCAAACACTTCAAAAAGGTTATTTCATGTAGCTGATTTGACAGAACTTCAGACCTAACATCTGTCCTCAGGCTTTTATTAGTTTGTGACTCTGGGAAAGTGGAAAAAAATACACATCTCAAAAACATATAAGTGTAATGTGTTTAACCACATTGTAATTTAACACATCCATTCGCAGACACTCCCCCACAAATGTTAAGAGCCGCTTTGAAAACCTGTGGTCTAAACAAACTAGAGACAGAACATGTACCACTTCCTGAGGGCAGCAGATCTGTCCTCACAAAGAGCTAGCAGGCAGCAGATGTTTGTTAAATTGAACGCAAAACACTTTCTGGAACAAAACCGTGTTACTTTTTTCACAAGAAGAGATCATTTTACTTTCTAAATAATGTATTCAATGCAGTTTGAGTATGAGCTTTAAGAAGGTCAGTGTTTAAATGCTTCGTTATGGTCATTCAGCAGCATATTAAAACTGACTGACTGCAATTCCTATTATTTCAACAACTGTATTGAGCCAAACTCAAGTGACTTAAACCTGTTGTTCTCTTTGTGGCAGTTTGTGTTCTACAGTCAGTCAGCACACTGCAGGACACTGGTCAAACACTCTAGTCTCACAGCTCAACCCTAATGCTGCATGAGAATCTGCCCACTGCATTCACCACACGACCACAACCCTGACAACTCATCTAAACATAGACCACTTCATTCACAAAGAGCTAACTCATATGTGCTTTGTCTTACAGCTCAACATAAGCTGACCTATGAGTAATGAAGGAGAGAAATGTGGGCCTCCACCACGAAAACAACTAAATCACCATGGACGACGACAGTGTATCATGTTACCATCTGTATCAACGTTCAGCCATGTCCAGATTAGACCAGCACTGAGTAACCAACACTTACTGATGTTGAAGACAGAGAGCTGGGACATCATTGGGACTGAATGTACAGTCCCATCGCCCGCCTTGAAGGGCTTCACCTTGGTGTTCACAGGCTGGAAACGGGACTTCCACAATCCTTTGAAGTAGATGGAGTTGACGCTGACGAGGCGGGTAAGAGCCGAGTCCAGCATGTCTGGTTTGACCAAGCTGGGGATGTGACCTGGATAAATATGGAAAACCAGTGCAAGAATCTGATCAACAAAACCATTAAAAAGGATGTAGCATCCCTAAAATCAGAGTTACAGAAGAGAATATTAATGCTGCACATGTAGAAAAAGAATATTTTTGTGTAAAAGATTTTATGTAGCTTGTATATGTGGCTTGATGGCGCACTGGAGCCATGGTTATCAATTCTCTTCTTCACCTCGCCTACACTTTTTGAGAAGTGCTGACTAAAGTTGAGTGTTTTTGCACTCTGCTGTCAGTAGGTATGTTTTAAGTATGTTTTTGCATCAACTGCTAGTTTAGGTCATGGACTAAACGCCCTGTAAATGCTGGGATATACAGTGTAAACACAGTATAAAAAGTATTGTATTGTGCACAACCCTTGCACACATCAAATTGACCACAAATGACAAGCACCAAGCATGTGCATTATGCACCTGCGTGAGAGGAAATCACTTTCCTTAGCAGCAGATGGCAGTAGACTGCATTCATGAAAAAGGGAACTCGGAAAATATCTTAATTAAGCAGTCACGCTGGAAAAACCCCGAGCTAAAGCTATAGCTTGTGTTGTATTTTGGTAAATTTATTTTCAGAAAACTAACGTCACCAAACATACCAGTCACCAGCACATCCGAGCACAAAATAGCACTTAGACCTTATTTTGCATATTTGTAAACAGTTATATCAGCCATTTCCTGACGATGTATTGGTGTATGCAGCTGCTACATCCATCCATGACTCCCACCTTTGGTCTTATTGTTGACCCAGTCATTGATTTCATTGGCTGCCTTCTCAGGGTTGCTGAAGTCCAAGCTCCTGGTCTCACATTGGAAGTTGGCTTTGTTGGTTGCTACAAAGGACTCCTTCATAGGGAAACTCTCTTGGCTGAAAAGGCCGTTGGCAATCAGCACAGTGTCCTGGTTGGACTTAGCCGTCAAGGTCTTGTGCAGCTTCTTCAACATCTTGTAAGGGCCTATGAAGAAGACCAAAGGAACTTTGAATCATTTCTCAACCATGACAATACAGTACACGCAGAGGCATTACAACTGGCAACAGGGTCTACAGAGCAGGCAAATAGATGCATCCAAACCTTCAAACCATCCAAAAAATAATAATTACAGTATGTACAGTTCACCACAATGACACCATGCTTAGAAAGCCCTGTGAGAGACTCCCTGTCAGCAGGTGGCAATGTCTGAACCATGAAGTGTATTTCAGAGAGACAGAATAATGTGAAGGTAAAGGAACGGGAAAAAAAACAATAAAATATAATAGGCATAAGATTCTGTTTGAAGAGTCATTTGGTTATATTAAAGCATAATAATAGAATGTTTGAGTATTGTAATAATGGGGCTTGGAATATTTTTTTTGTAGTGGGATTGCGCTCAGTTTGGTTTGATGCAAAGACACCCATAGACCCCCCTGGCTGCAACACATACAGAGAGGATGAGAAGTTAAACTCCAGCGAGGCCTTAAACGGATTGTTTTAGGCATCGAGAACCAAATAAAGACCGAGACACAACAAGCCACTTACTGTCAAATCTACACCAGCATATCTTAAACATTTATATCACAGCACCCGGGAGTTTGTTTTAATGTGTTATTTTGTGACTTCAGTGTTTTAAATCCCATGTTAATATTTTCTTAACTGGCACACAGTTACCAAACAAAGCAGCAGTAGACCAATATCGTCTGTTTCTCTATGAGCTAAAAACAAAGATGTTTTTATGGACTTTGCAGCAGGAGAGTGAGTGGTTTCTAAACTTTAGTTTTCTTTAGTTTCTTCTTAGGCCGGGGCCACACAGTGGATGTGTGTGCAATGCAGCTGTGTTGCTGATAAACGGTCTCTTGTGCACCTTTGTTGTTCATGAAGGGGGTGCATCCGCCACAGAGCTGCTGCTATGCTATAAATAATAACCCCCTGTACTTAAAATACATACTAGGACTCTTCAGTATCAGTATCTTACATTTAATGACCAAGCAACTATTTTACAATAAAAGTCTCACGTTAATGGATTCAGGGAATAAAAACATTAGACTGCTTTTACTTTGAAACAGATACATAGAGAATTGTACTTAACACATATTTGGGAGACAGACATTGAAACTGTCGTCAAAGAATAGGAAAACAGGAGCTCTACTGTCAAATAAACAGAGGAACATCTCACATGGGCAGTGTGCCTAAATGAAAACCAAGACGTTTTACAATACAGATGTGTCGTCCAGTGTAGCCCTTATTGTTGACTTGAGCTTGTTTTAATTAAAAACAGTTAAACCTTTTAATCGATTATAAAATGAGTTGACAAATTATTTAGTAATCAATGACCGTGAGCATCACTGAGGCTGAACCATGTGTTAGAACCTCTTCCAAACACCTTGAATATTACTTTGACTTGTACCATCAAAAACAGTCCTTACCATTTTTCTTGTAGCGGAGACCACTAAGGATCTGCTTCCTGGTATCTCCGTGGGCTCCAGGCAGTAGCATGCCCAGAATGGAAGCCACTCCGTGGGGTGAGAACACCACATTTTCCAGGGGCTTGGAGAGGGCTACCTGCTGAAACACCTGCATGCCAAGATCTGAGCCTCGCTCACCATATGAGGGAGACTGGGGCAGCGCACCCTCGAGGCCATGCAGCATCACCAGCGCACACAGGCATAACAGTGAGAGGCGCTTCATTGTGACTTACACAGCACCTGGTGACAAACAGAATGCAGCTTTATCAAAGGCTCTGTGTCTGTGTGTGTGTGTGTGTGTGTGTGTGTGTGTGTGTGTGTCTGTGTGAGAGAGAGACCCGTCAACTCCACATTTATGAAAACAGCAATACACAAGCTGGCATTTTATTTAATGTCCCCTTCATGACTCAACACTGTTGACCACCATGACCACCATGACCACATGTACCCGTTCTTGTCCTTAGGCAACAAACCCTTTTATAGGCTACAGTCTGACTAATGCTTACTCACACCAGGGACAGTCTGACCGTAACCAGATCACTCAGCACACTTTTTTTACATTTTAATTTTAGGTTAACATAAATCTTTTGGGCCGATTTAGGAAAATGATTCATCGTGCACTCTCACTCAGTGCAGCAGAGTGGATGTGGTTACAGGAGCCAGTCAGGATGCTTAGAGAACACAGACTATGTCAAATGGGAGATTTTAACCTGTTTTCTTTGTTTCTTTCTCTTGTAGAGCTGTGCTTGGCTGAGGAAAACAAATGAAGAACCTCTGCCTTAAAAGCTCCGGATATTTTCTGACATTCTCTGGGAGGCTTGCATGTGAGAATGCAAATAATGACCAAATTGACATTTGTCACATTTCTGCATTGCAGATGTTCGACTACTGTTGTGAATGCGTCTGACACAGACAATCCTCTTTGCTTTCATCGAATGTTGAAGGAAAAAACGTCCAGACCTCATTAGACAAACATTTTCAAGACGAGACGTTGGAAAACAGCTTTGGTCCAGAAAAATCAACTCTCTTATCTTTTAGAGAAAAATAACGCTCGTTTGTCAATAAACTCACTTCTGTCTAAAGTATTAAATGCATTAACAATAAATGTGTTAGGTCTAGTTAGATATAACCCCCCCCCCCCCCCCCCCCCCATCTCAAATCTATTGAAACACCTCTGTTTTCCACATATCCATCAAACAGCAGTGCTTTCTATTTGAAACATGCCTGATCTGAGCCACTGAGTTGCCCTCTCGGTAGTAGTTACACGTTTTTTTAATTTTTTTATTGACTAATGAGCACGAAAACACACACACACACACACACAGAAGCCAGCGTGCTTCACACAAACATTAAAGCAGCCGCTCAACTGTGAAGGACGGTGTTCACTCTTTTTTATCCACATAAACTCTCACTCGTGGAACTCAAACCTTCAAAAATAACGATATTAATTATTAACAAGTGTCAAAAAACACACGCAGTTGTTTCTGCTTGAGCTCGAACAGTCGCTGCTGCGTCAACCTGTTACTTCGCTAATTAACGGTGAAAAGCACGAACCTCCCGCTCACGACGTGTCGTTACACTTCCACTTGTCTCGCAGATGAACGTGTCTCCTCACCACAGTCCACAGTCCACAGTCACGTCCGCCTGCAGTCAAACTACGACACAGTGTTAGTGTTCCAGTCCAAGTGAGACCAACAAGTGTCACCGCCGCCGTTTCACGCTGGTTTATTTCTTCACTTCTTCACTCAACTCCGCCTTCAAACCAGCCCGAGCTGCGTCAAACACACGCACACACACACACACACACACGCACACGCACGCACGCACAAACAAAAATAAACATAAAATGGCGTTTCCGGCTGACACTTAAATATGTTTCCCCCGCCTTTAAAATCTATTATGTTGATATAACTACTGCTAATTTACCTTAATGTGTGTGCACTTTTACTTTTATACACAGTAATGGTGAATTATTTGCGTTATGTTAATTACTTTGTTTCTATCTATCTAAATAAATATCAAGGCCATATTCTGCTGTCTATAATGTAGATTCTACATTCTATTTTTAACTAACTGTTTATAGTCTAAGGGTTCATTTCTTCTTATATTGTCATTTTCTTTTTAATTACTGTCTTGCTGCTGTAACAATGTAAATTTCCCAGTGTGTGGACGGTGAACAGACGTGGTGTTCACATTGCTCAAAGAATGTCATGATTGATTATTTGCACAGTAAATACTAAATCCACGCTGTGGCTGGTGTCGTTCATTCTGGCTGCTGTAAAAACATGGTGGCACAAGATGGCGTCCTACAAAAAACAAGGCCCTTGTCTGAAGAACATGTAAAAGGTTTATTCTAAGGCTGCAAAAGCAAGTAAACATTGCTTTTCTGTTAGATATTGGTTTGGTAGTGTTTATTTAGTGTGATTCAAGTAGATTATTTTTATTGTCATCACAATTAGATGTTTATCAGTGTTCACTTGTGCTTTCTTTAGTTGTACTTAATTAGTTAATTAAATTGCTAGTTTTGTTTAGCATATTTGTAAGTGATTTTTATTTAATATCATTTGTTTAGTTTGGGGATCAGACATTATTATGTCAAGGGACCAGAATGCACCTGGGAGGCAGATAGGATTCTTTGTTTTTTTGTTTGTTTGCTTGTTTTTAGACAATAAATCATAAAGATAATAATAATCTGCACTGGAAATGTTTTTACGCCTGCGTAACACTTCATACCCACATCTCAATAGTGGGCTAAAGGTTAAGTTTAGTTTGACTTTAATTTAGTATTTTTGACAAACAGCCACTACACTGGACCTTTAACTGGAATGATCATACGTATTTTGTGTGTTAAGTGTCTAATTTAGTGTTAAAGTTGATTTATAATCATTAGGTTCATTGTGAATTTAGAATGATTTCCAAAACAACAGATAATCTTACTCATGTGTGGATACACAGCTGAGCTGAGGTCCACCCTCTGATGAGGTGACACACAGAACACACACCTGTGAAAGACATCCCCCGCCGCTGCCACATACAGAGGATTAGTGGCTCAGGGGTTAGAATAACATGGGATTAGATATATTTGTTCAAATTATGACTTAATCCACCTTCAGTGTTTTCCTCTGCAAACGGCAGCTTGTGGGCCATTGTAATGATATATATTCCACATGTGTATTCTATGGGCTGAACCTCCACAGAGTGTCTCTCAGCTCGTCATTGAACACACAGGTGGAGGCTTTAAGAATCCAAGGTCAGGGCAGATGTGGGGGTGCTGCATGTCCAGCTGGGATGCAGATATGGCTGCGTTGTGAAAATAAACATGGTCATTGTGTGTGTGTGTGTGTGTGTGAGTGAGCACACAGCTGTGTACTCTGCTCCTGCCATGCACGGTCCCGTATTGTTCCACTGTAGATTCTGCTTTCACATAAAATTCTTGTGACAAGATAAAACATCATGGGCAACACAGCACGCACTCCCGACACAATCTCACAATTCTAACAAGTTCTCATTGTGGCAAAGATCTCTGGATCATGTGAGAGATAACGACGAGTAAAAGCAAAACCTTTTCAGTTACACGTTCATCATCAAACAAGACCAAACTTGTGCTGGAGATCAAGACCAGAAACGTACAAGTTTGTGCAGCGCACACATATCCAAAGACATAAAGACATTTCTGTTGAAATGTCTCCTGTCCTAAAATGTTAATGCTCTGGTGTGGAGATTGTCCTTCATCTGGACTGGCTTGTTCACTAGTTTCAATTCCATTCAAAACAGAAAGACAGAGATCACTTTATTTTAGATTTACACTGAGGTTTATGAGCTGCTGGTCCACTGCTGCCTCAGTGAGTTTGTTTTCACTTCAATCCAAACAAAGGATTTCAAACCCTGAAATCACAAAATAACATCTTTGAAGGATCAACAACTCCTGTGTGCTAGTTAGAAAAAGGCTTATGCACTACTGTATGTGCTGAGGTGTAAAACTGCCCATTTTCTCTATGGACTGGTCCATAGGACTAATGACTGGTTTACAGAATGACACAAACGTCAATGTCCAGTCAGAAAAGTCTGTCTCGCAGTGAAATAAAGTGACACACATGATCTTAGACTATGGTAAACTTCAGCGGGGGAACCTTTTGTCAACTAGCCTTTTCACTTTTACCCACGGCTCCCTGGAACGCAGTCACTTGTTTCATGATCTCTAACTTTACTGAGAATGAAAGTGGAAATAAAGTCACAACATCTTCTTTATTCATCAGCTCAAAATCACTTCAGGTACCTGGACTTTGTAGCTACTGATTATGATGTAAAGTGCTTCCTCATTTAGTCATTCATGCGGCAGCGTGTGTGTGTGTGTGTGTGTGTGTGTGTGTGTGTGTGTGTGTGCGTGTGTGTGTGCGTGTGTGTGTTACAGGCAGCCTCAAAGGTCAGCGATGTGAGCAGAACAATCACTGCTTCAGCCACTGCTGCAGGACTAAAAAGACGTGGTCCCGGGCCATAACCAGCTGGGGGAGGTCCTCGCTCCTGGCTGGGTACATGTTGGCACAGTGGGCTGTTCCTGGATCACAGAGGAAATGATATATGACGAGTATGGCAAAGGAAAGCAGTACAACTGAGAGTTATAAGAACAATTACCTACTCATTCAAATGAAAAGCTGAACAAGCGAGCTATTGTTCTATATAAACACAGACTTCACTTAACCTGCAGCACATTTCAGAGAAATTGAAAGTGGAAATATGATGATGAAATAATCAGGAGGTCGAGAGAAACACAAATTACTTCACTACACACACACACACACACACCTTTGTCAGGTATACTGGCTATAAGAGGAAGGCAGTGATAACATTTAATAGACAAAAAACAAGCAGAAAACTATTGTCAGAGGGAGTTGGTGGGGGGGGGGGGCGTCAGAGGAGAGTTTGGTCAACAATGGATGGACATTTACAGTGGTGTCATAAAAATACGTCGGGGGAGCTCTGTAAAGTGTCAGTGATGACATAAAAAGTTATTATCACCATCATCCTCCACTTTATTATCACAATAATCATTGTTACTGTTGCTGATATCATTTAAATGATTAAAGAAAACATCATTATTTAGTGTCTGAGGCAGCAAGGACAAAGGAGATTTAGCAAATCCAGATTTGATCCAGATTGGGGTTCAGAAATGAAATGAAGCTTCCTCTTCTTCCTCTGCTTCTTCCTCATTACACTTGATGCATGTGTACACACACTACAACCAGATCCATGTGAACGATGGGATTGTAAATTCCAATCCATGTGCTAAATGAAGACATTTGGCACATGGAAAGTTCGGTACTGACCTCAGAGCTGGTGACAGAAGCTCCTGGTCTCTGTCTCAGTTTGGTTTGGTATCGTATTCTACATGTTTGTGTAGGTTTCCATCAGGAATCAGGTATCAAGTACTTCCAGTAATTCCATTCTTTGGTGTACCACAGTAAAATGGCATGTACAGGCAGGCTCCACCCACCCACCCACAGCAGTCAGCTGATTGATCATATTATTGATGATTATTTTTCCTCACCTTTGATGAAAACAGCAGGGAGGTCGGTTGAGATGTCCAGAGTGATTCCCAGTGCGTGCCACGGGTCAATGGAGCCGTTGGGGAAAACTATTCTGCTGGAGCGGATGCTGTAGCCGCCGTAATACTCGTTGGTCTGAGCCACGGCCTCTGCCAGCTCCTCAGAACTCACATTGAAAAAGTCTGCACACTGTTTCACATGATACCTGGATGAAGAAAACACAGGTTCACAATGCAACGTGGGAAAAAGCCGGTGTGACTCATCAGATGTTGAGATTACTCACACGAGAGGGAAGCCAGTGAATGGTTGATTAGGTGAATCAGTGCTCTGGTAGAATCCAAATTCAGTGCAGGTCTGGTAGACCCACTGTCTCCCTGACAACACACACACACACACGCACACACACACACACACACACACAGGATAGTGAGTTGTGAGTTGTGTGTGTGATTGTATGAGATACTGACAAAGTCAGCACTGCACAGTCCCTGCACCAAGAAGCAGCTTAAGACGTGGACGCTCACGCGGACTAAAAACCACTTCACTCACGGCTCTTACGATAATGTTTGCCGTTTTATCTCACGATTAAACTGCCTTTTCTGAGCTTCAGAGGCAGTTCAGAGGGGCAGTTCAGAGGGGCAGTTCAGAGGGGCAGTTCAGAGGGGCAGTTCAGAGTTCACATTTAAGAAGCGGAAAAATCTGAGAAACTTGTTTCAATTCTTCAAAGAAAACAATACAGATTCATCGATTATCAAAATAGATGACAATTCATTTAGTAATCAATAAATAGAGATTTTTTTTTTAGCTCTAAACCAGAGGTGTGCCGGTCTGAATCTCTGTCAGGTCAAGGGCTGAGGTGGCCTTGAGCAAGGCACCCACAGGTGTACGACACACGTCAGAGCACTCGTGACGTGTGTTAAGAAGGTTAAAAAGCCAAATCAAATATGTGGCTCATCTGCTGTGACAAGCCCGAGAGAGGGCGGGTCATCATCACACTCACCTCCCCCTGCAGCCGGCCCCTCCCACGACGTGTTGGTCATGTCTCTGAGGTAAGAAGTGAAGCTGGCGTCCAAGCATTTCATAGAGAAAGTGTCCATCATGAGGCGCGACACAGCAGCATAGCGGGCGTAAGGCTCTCCCAGGGAGGTGTCGGCCATCACAGCACACAGCACCTGGATGGTGATGTTGGTGCCCTTCACACCCTGCAGTCACACAAACATCAGGAAACATGAATAATCATCGTTTGGTTCAGCTTCTTAAAAGTGAGTATTTTCTTCATTTCACAAAGAAATCATTCAAAGTGAAACATTTTGGTTTGTGGACAAAACAAGACATTTGAGAACATCATCATTCTGGACCTTTAATAACCTATATTCTAATGCAAGATTGAGAACTTGAAGATATGAAGATATGAATTGTTAACATAGATGTTCTTTATTTGAAGACAAAGCAGAACAGTTAAATATTAAACAAATGAATCGCAGCCTCAGTTCCTCACTCGTGGTCCTTGCCCACATTCCTCACTGGCATCTACAGCCTGCTCTTGTCTTTCTGTCAGAGAGAGGCAGTCGTTGAGTGCTCTGGACTCCCTGGCCCGCCGCTGCTCTCAGCTCTTTTATAAGCATCTCTTTAGTTTGGGGGGCGACAGGAAACCAGAGAGACCAAAGAGTCTTTTGTTGCTTTTTCACATCAGCTTATTGGTAACCAGACTCACGCCTCCTCCAGGCAGCAGGAGGACAGAGAGGGCAAAAAAAGAGGGGTAAAATAACGGTACAGAGGAGGAAAACCAAAGGGGCAGATGTACAGTAACAGATCACACGAGAAGAATCGCTTCAAAAATGAGACGAATACTAATGAGGAGCTGGAATGTTTACGTTTATCAATACAAAGTGTGTTTGTTTATCCCCCATTAAATCATTTGATATATTTACGTTCACTATATTTTATTAAAACAAATGGATCAACATAGGAAAAGAACTCTTGCCGCAGCTTTGGAAACCACTCACTCTTACATACCAAAGTCCAGTGTCATTACAGCAAATCTAAATGATGAACATTTAACGTTACTGATGGGAGACAACAGTCGACACACACTTGTGTTGTTCAGTTACAAACATATGGTTCTCCTCTGATAAACCCACCTCTTCTCTTAATATTGTTTTTATTTCATTTGTATTGACATTTAATGTACGGCTGTTGTTTTTAGCCATGTTTTATGCCTTTTAACTGATTTTATTTGTTTTTAATATGAACTTTTATGTCTTTTATTTATTATTCTGTACAGCACGGTCGTGCTAAAGGTACAGTCCAGGTACTTTAAGACTTTTACTCAAGTAATATTCTAAAAGGTGATTTTAACTTCGACCAAAGTCATTTTCTGGTCAGATACTTTGCTCAAGTATCGCTTTCAAGTACTTTATACAAGACTTTAAATATCTGCACATTTATGAGCATCCTCATATGTATCTGTATCATTACTGAGTAATAACAGTATGACATGTGATGTTATAATGAGCAGCTCCAGGAGCAGCCTCTGATGAAGCAGCATCTCTGGGCCTCTCACTGCCGAACAATGCAGCGTTTATTAGGTTTCAGTATACTGCACACCGGGCTGACCCTCCTACATCTCATAGCTGCCTTCCACTCAACCAAGACTGGATACTAGGTCAACCTCCAACCCACAGAGCCTCTCCACAAACTCAACACGCACAAACATGTCATATCTGACACAGGTACATCCAGATTTTGCCTTTTTTAAAAACACTTTTCACATGTTTTCAAATGGAACAATATGAAAACAAGTGGGAATTTACAGGCTTCTTCTACTACGTCGGGTAATTATCAGGGTGGTGCAGAAGCAGAGCACCCGGACCAGCTCGAGTCTCATGCAGCATTCCAGCGACAGAAGCCAGAAGTAGAGTTTACTGAGTTCCAGCTGAGAAGTCGCAAACACAAACGTATCACAGGCTCGTCGTCGTTAGCAACACACAACAGCCCATAACACGGATCTACCTGGTGTTACACATACAACGGTTAAAGGTTTGTGAGCTCGCAGCCATCTTGGAATCCCATGTTGGCGCTGGTGAGTTTGTGCTCAAAGATTCAGAGTTGGAAATCCGAGTTCAGGGACCTGAGAAATCCTCTCTGAGTCTCTCTGGCCCACATATGGCCCATATACAACATGTATGTAACAGATTAACATGTATGTAACAGATTAACACATTCACTCTTTAATCACGCACTGACTGTTTTTGACGTGACCAGGGACAGCAGAGTGCAGAGATTTAGAACTTTTTATACCATCTGAAGCAACATCATCATCATCACCGACGAGCAAAGTCAGCGACAGACTTTTCACAGGAGGCAGATTTATTCACAATAAATGATTTTCTCTGTCATCGTCATCCTCCTCTTCCTCACACATACTTCAAACACTGGTATAGAGAAGTTAGATTAAGATGGAGCCCGAGATAAGGCTCTAATTATTATTATTAGTGTTTCATTTGTTATAATTGTTTGTAATTAGCTGTTCATTCATTCATTCATTCATTCATTCATTGGCTGCTGAAGCCGATCCCAGCAGAGATACGGTGACGGCGGGGTGAAGTCCACTGCACCTACGGTCAAACTGAACTAGGGCCTTACATTGGACTGGGTCTTTTTGCTGCAAGGCAACAGTGCTAACCACTACGCCACTATGTGGACCCTGCAGGAAAATAGAAACACTGTATTGTGGTTTTTCTCATCTGCCTGAACAGACAGGCCTGCAGCACGCTGAACTGCACCAACTGCATGTGTCATTCCAACCAGTTTTGGCACAAAATGGCTGCTATTCATACAAACTAATGACTGCCTGCTCCCACAAATCCACATTTTATAATGTCTCACTGACGATGTTTGGCATGAACAGGTCTCTCTCTCACCTCAAAGCCCCTGTTGTCTTCATTGTACTGGACCACGTCCATGAAGCTGCCAGCCAGTGTTTCCAGGAAGTAGGCAGAGTCTGCTTCTGTCTGGATCTGCAGTTTGGAACACAAGCTGGAGAGAAGGAGAAGAAGAAGAAGAAGAAGAAGAAGAAGAAGGAAATATGACCTTTTCCTTTTCTATCAGGAAAACATGTGTTTTCTTCCACTGCAGGACGGACACACACACACACACACACTTGTGAACGAGTGAATTCACCTCTTCATGGAGCAGTGATTAGCATCATCAGTCAAGCTGACAGTAATGAGGAGCAGAGTGCACACAGTGACAGTGTGTACACATACATGTTCATGTACACAGAAGGATATTTGTCGTAGTCTTTGAGTTATTGTGGTCTGGAGGCGGGATCAACCTCACAAAACACCTGTGTGTGTGTGTGTGTGTGTGTGTGTGTGTGTGTGTGCGGGCCTTAAATCAAAGACGTCCAATGTGGTAAATCAGAATCAGGCCTGACCTTACGTCACCATGACAACGTAACACACAGAGACAGTAAAGAGATGTCAAAAACAAAATCACTCAAATTAGAAACAGATAGATTTTAAATTGAGTATAATATGAGATCTATGTTTATGTTTTCATTGTTGTATTAAAGCTGGAGTGTCTCGTGTTTAAATATAAACAAATGTCCATGACACTCAAACCATTGCATTAAAGAGACAGTTCAGGTTTTTCATCACTGAGAAGCAGCATGAAGTCACAATATCATGAGAATGTGTTTTTATTTCCCTGTGAAAGAGGAAACGGAAGTTTGTGTCACTGTGTTGACAGACAGACAGGCAGACAGGCAGGCAGGCAGGCAGGCAGGCAGACAGACAGACAGACAGACAGACAGACAGACGACTGTATTAAGTCCACGCTCACCCCACGCTCACTGACAAAAACTCACCAAAAGCTACAAAAGCTGATTTTCTCTATGGGGACTGGTTTAGAAGACAATTTACACGCTTTAGTTTCCGAGATGTAGGTCTAGTTTGTGATTCTTATAGAAGTACATATAACTTATATATGTACTTTAATCAAATATGAGATGACTTCATCATCAGATTGACATGTGCAGTCAGTAACACGACAGACAACCACTGAGGAAAATGTTCTGTACTTGAAATCTTTCGTGATGTTCTCGTAGGTCTTGGGATCCTTCAGACGTTCCACAAGCGTATCTGAAGCTTTTTTCACCAGTAGGGGGCACTGTGTGTCCTCTGAGGCCAGTGAACGCCACACCACCTCCAAGTACTCTAGTAAAACAAAACAAAGTGCTATAAAATCACCACAGCAAGATAAACACAAACTTATACCACAGTCTCTGCCAAAGCATCAGCTCCTCTTTCACACAAGTTCAGCTAAAGTGTGCGAGACAGTGTTTGTTGTTTGGAAAAGGTTTTGATGAGTTTGAAAGTGAAATGACGGCTGGATTTCACAGTTTATGAAACTCTTAAAAGCAAAGTATCAGTTTTACAACTCACTGGAATATTTCCACCTCTTACTGGTCGTAACGCTGACTAACCGTGAGCAGAGGCTGCTGTGTGTGTTTTGTCTGTGGTTAGTTCATCAAGTCTGAAAGAATTTGGGCCAAAAGTGTGTGTGTGTGTGTGTGTGTGTGTGTGTGTGTGTGTGTGTGTGTGTGGAGGAGAACCTCCCTGTGTTCACAGCTCTGCTCTGACCTTGATTCTAGGCTGGAGTCTTCCACAGGAAAACAAGCAGACTCAGCCAAACACAACACAGATGCAGATAAATAAAGTCTCGCTCATCTTTGATCCGTCTGCAGCTTTTACTTCCAGGACAAAGGCCACAACTGTACACAGTCATTTCACGCGTTAAGTTAAGCTGAATTTAACAAAAAATCACTTTCAGACTAAATATATTATAATATAATATATAATATTTTTGTGAGGAATCTCTAAACCAAGGATTTTTAGAATAGCAGCAGTTTGAAAATCAGAGGCACTTTAAACACTTTATGGGTCATGAGGTCATGAGGTCATGGGAGCTGGAGCCAATCCCAGCTGACAGAGGGTAAAAGGCGGAGTCACACTCTGGACAGACCAACCTCTGCATGATTTTGGACTGAAACTGCACATCTTTTTGCTGTGAGGCAACATTACTTGCCACATGCTCCACCGTGTGACCGCAGCATTTCAAATGAGGAAATGGAAAGTGAAAATCAGGGAAATGAGGCCAACAACTCCTAAAAGTAGCATTTTGGTCTATCTTTATAATGAAAAATACAAAGTACCATACTAATAAAACACATTAGATAAATTGAAGGCACTCCCCCGGCCAAAACTAAATCTACTCGTTTACTTGTGGTAACGTGCAGTATTCCACTCCTGCCTTCCTTGTGGCTGAGGAGATATCTTTGCTTCAGAATCACTAAGTGTCATTGTTGTATAACATACTTTAAACATTATCATCCCCTTTAACCAGCTGAAACACCTGTAAAGGGCTAGTGCAAATAGTAACGTGCAGTAATACAGTTGCCAAAAAGAGGATATACAGTGTACATATACATATACATATACATATGTATATGTATATGTATATATACTGTATATATGCCATGTTTCTCAAAGTCTGTCCACACCTGGGAAGTTGACGGTCGCGTGGACCGGTGCACTGGTGGCCACAGAAGCATGAACCAGGTGTGGGTACTTCAGCCTGAACCACGCGGCGAGGGAACCCGGGTATGAACCTCCAAACGCCACCCACCTGCTGTTGGTCAGGCCTCGGGTGTCGGCCATGTTGGTGCGGAAGTGAGCCAGGTCTGCTAAAGCCTGACGACTGCTGAGGAAGCGCAGGTTGTCTGTGCTCAGGTCACTGATGTAGAGTGAGGGACACACACAAAAATACAGAAGACAAACAAGAAGACACCAAGATCATCACGGTGAGTGTTAGTCACTGCTGGTGTGTTAAAAGGAGAAGTTCAATACATAATAAATGAAAAAATGACTTTGTACACGGTACTGTAGAAATAAACAGTGGAGTGCACATCGACACAAGACTGCCATCTAGTGGTACAAATGTCCAGGACCAGTATCTGCTACTGTACATGAATGACAAGTGGATGCATTCGTCACAGCTTTAAACTTGAACTGTTTCAAGAACAGAATGAGGGCGACAGCAACAGTAACAGCTGCACTTTGTCCATCTGTACAACGATGTTTGCCAAATCCACAGCAGGAAACATGCAGAGAAACCATAACTTACAATTCGTAATATCCACTTTTACTGGACTTTTACTTCATTTAAGTTACTATTTGACTTTTTTAAAGGCTGCAAACAAAGACATGCTGTGTGAGAGACTTGAACATCAGTGCTGCATCTGAACGGTGGCGAGAACTGAAAGCCCAGAAAGAGCTGCAAAGTGATGCCATGGTGTCTCTGTTTCTACTGGACCGGTGGGTTAACTTCATGTCTTTGTGATCTTTTCAGAGTATTTGAAGTGACCCGGCAGGTGAAGAAGAGTGAGTTTACAGCATGATAATAGAGGAGAGAGCGGCGTTAAACGATGCTCCATCCACGTTTTTCACCGACGTTTTGTTTTCTTCAGTGAGACAGATATCGTGACGTATCTCTAGAGGTTGATTATCACAGAGTCATTGTATCGTGATTTTATCGGTATGATGACCCTGCATCGTGCATCGTATCGTGAGGTATCCTGTGACTCCCACCCCTCATAAACAATCAATGTAACATAAAGTATTTTAAATAAACTGAGGACGAAACTTAATCAACGATCCAGCAATATTGCCTAGTGCAGCTTGACACAAGATGAGCAGCAGTAGCAGCGTGGTGAGACATACACAGTCGGGTGACTCTTTCCATAGAAGCGATGTTCCAGCATCAAGCAGAGGGCGCCCACTTTCTCAGCGTAGGTGAGCCAGGTTCCTGACTGCATCCACGCTGGGTTAGCTGGACCTTCTCCACCTATCATCACAAACACTGGCCCTCCTGCTCTGTAGAAGCTTTCATTGACAAAGTACCTCTGTTACAAAAACACATGAGAGAGAGAGAGAGACGGTCATTTTTGAATAGAATAGATCTTTATCTTATTGAAGTGGTGATGCAACCTAACCCGTGCCGTGCCGTGCCGTGCCGAGGCGAGTAGAGCCAGTGGAAATACGCCATAAAACTTCATAATAAGTGGGCCACATGAAATCAACTGAGGGACCACATGAGGCCCGCGAGCCACAGGTTTTAAACCCTTGATTGTAAATTGAGATTCTTGTTTTTCAGTTTTAAATATTCACCAAAATCTTACAAAGAATTCTTCATTTCTGACTAAAATAAAAAGCGGCTTCAGTGTGTTTTAGAGACACTTTCAGAGGTTAAAGGATCTCAGTAATATTGAGAATTGTGATTATTTTGTTTCTTATCATTTTGATTATTAATGATGACAGGGAACGAGTTAAGATCTCTCTCCATCATGAGCAAAGAAGCCTCAGACATACATATTACTGTATGTACATAAACTACCAATGTAGTTGCACAATTCAACAGTATAATGTATATACATGAAATATTTTGATTGAAAATAATTTATTTTGTGGGTTTTTTCTTAGTACGTCGTGGTTAATATATTGTGTGTATATATAGTATATATATATATATATATATATATATAGATATACATATATACACACACATATACTAACATAGTTAGTATATGAATCTTATTTCCTGTTCTTGGTTGGAGTTGCTGTAACAAAATCTATTTCCCCAAAGTATTTCTGTTGTTTGTGTTTTCTGTGCTGAAAACACTCCACACAAAGCAATTCACCAGCTATTTCCGGTCACTTCTGCATGTTTGTTTCAAAGTATACTGTATGTCAACACAGGGTGTAGAGGTTTGACACACTGTACCTGCTTCCACTCTCTGCTGTCTGCACCGTTGAAGTGGTCCAGTTTCTGAGTGAACCACTGTTCCTCAAACGCACCTCCGTGCTCGGTGTGTTCGTCGTGCACAACATGAAAGCCTTTGAAATGTTTCCCTTCTGCAACAGCAACGAGACAAACGAACACGGAGAACAGTGTCACGCTACACAGCAGCGACCGACAACACCACAGGAAAGCCATTTTAAAATAATAACAGGGAAACTGAAACTGTCGCTCATGTGACAGAAGTGGTCATGTGACGTGTTCATTTGCCACTTCAATGACTCACAGAGCGTAGGAAATATGAGACTCCTACTTAAAGCCGACTCACGTGTGAGTGTGCGTGTCTGTAATAGTATTTATTACCTCTTTAGGATCTTTTCTGGCATAAACACTGACCTTGTCAGGACCAGTATTCCTCATGGAGACCAAAACTTGGACCTAACGAGGCAAGTGATTGAGAGAGTACTACAAACTACAAAAGAAATACAGAAATAATTCATTATAATTTCATAATTTGCATTGTTAAAAGAAGAAAATAATGCTGTGGGGACCTATGTGTGTGTGTATATACAGTATATATGTATATAAAAAAAAAGAAAATAAATAAAAGAAACATCATCACCATTACAAGGCAATACCTAAACGTAAATGTAAGTCATATTTTACATATCAGTAAAATCAGCCTGACCCAAGGAAGAACCACACCAGATTATAACATTACTCTAAATTTACATTTACGACATGGAATACATATACAGGTTCTACTGCTGGCCTTGCATCTCAAAGGAAAAAGGATTGATGTGAGTATAACAAAAGTTTATTGATGGATGCATATTTTGTGTGGGGTTTACTGTGGGTTGCTTAATGAACCAACTTGTGCTACTTAGTTCAAATTCAATCAAGCATGCAATTAATTGTATTAGGGCTGGGCAATATATCAACATTATATCAAGATATGGTCTTAGATTTTGAATATCATCATATCGGGATGACTTTCCTTGGTATTATAGGCTATTGCATTGAAAATAAACAATTATATATATATATATATATATATATATATATATATACATATAGAGTATATATAATTAAATGGTTATACATTGTGAAATACACAATTATAAATATTATATTATGAATATTGTATATGAAAAATGCATGGGATGGACAAAATAACTTTTTAAGTGTCACTAAATAACTCTTCTTTAATTAAACCTAATTGTTGGTGTAATAGAAGAATTTGAACATATTTATAGTAATAGTATTACTAGTAATAGTATAGTAATAATAGTAATTATAGTGATAATTTAATTGTTTCTGACACACATAAATTTATATATTAATATTTAACATTAAAAAGCCACAAAAATAAACCTGGTATTTTTCTTTTGAGATGTTTAATTGACAATAAAACCTTTTGAATCCTTGAATCTTTTACATGCCACGCCAGCAGGGGGTGTTACAGTAAAACCCGACTACACATTGTAGTGGAGAAGAAGAAGCCGTTCTTCACCGGTGTTCCTCACATCCTTTAGCAGATTGATAGTTCACAGAGCTGCAGCCATGGAGGAGGCAAAACAGAAAGAGAATAAACATGCTGAAAAGAAAGACGAGAAGACAAAGGACAAGGAGAAGGATAAGAACAAGAAAGAGGAGCAAGAATTGGTGAGCGAGGAGATTTGTCTCATTCCGGTGTTCGCTAAGTAGCGTCAGTGGCGATATTTTGCCTTAGTCACTGTCGCTTTGACAACATGGTTGAGCAGGCCGAAGTCAATTCCTTTCAAAATATACGTCAAATTGACACGAATATAAATGTAGTTGTTTGTCACGTAATTTTTCGTAATTCTTCCTCTTGTATGCGTTTTGGTTCTTTTAAAACTTGCGGATAAAACTCCCCTGTTAGCTCACTTTAGCATAGCCTAACCCGATCGGCAAGCTAATGTTAGCTTGCTAGCTTTAAACGCTGCTGTCCTCTGTATTGTCAGCGTTAGCTTTGCCCTCGCAAGTGTATGTGTGTGTGTGTGCACCTAGTTAGGGTTAACATAAGGCGACATATCAGCCAACATGAAGTTAAATTAATTGTCACATCGTTCTGTAACTCTTGCCTGTCTTTATGTGGCACATTGAAGTGAGTTAGCAGTTTCGCTCAGAGCCGTTAGCCAATGCAAAAGTGTCACTTGTCTTGTTTGTCTCATAGTAAATAAACATGTTAAACCCATTGATGTATTGTAAATGTAATTGTATTATTGTAGTCCACACATCATTTTTAGTAATAGCTGCGGTTGTATACATGTCGTGTTTACACGGTTTGTTTGGTAATTACACTATAAATACTGTAATATTAGCCACACGTTGCTGTTAAAATTGGGCTGCATTCATTATTGGTTTGGCATGCATCTAAAATATCATTACGTTATGTTCCTCCATCTCTGTGCATTTCAAGGCTATAGTCATTACTGAAACACCAGTTATTTTCAGAGTCAATCAGCCTTTTTTTCTCTTTTCTTTTTAACTACATTTCTTTAATGCGGCTTTTATGTTGTGGATATTTTCTGGTATGTAAATTGTAAATTGAATGTGCATTAACAAAACACATTTGAGAACCTAATTTTAAGGAATTGGACACACTGATGGGCAGTTTACATCTTATTTTGCAGTTTTACAGATAAAAGTGATAATAAATATTTAACAGACTTGGTTACAGTAAAAATAGGTGTTAGGTGCAACCTCCCTACTACATTTCATCCATCGTCTACCACTATACTCCACATGAGGGTCGTGGGGTTGCTGGTCACAGAGACATTCACTGTCACATTCACACTTGCAGTCAATTTTAAGTGACCAATTAAACTTTAGTTGCTTAAACTTAAATTCTTATTATTTCAGTCTGATGAAGACAAACAGTTGAAAGAGGATCTGGAGATGATGGTGGAGAGACTTGGCGTGAGTATTAGAATTACTTATTTTTTCCTTCTGTATTATGTTAATTTTCAAAATTGCTCACCTGGCCAAAAACCCCTCACAATCTTTTGCATTTTTGCAGGATGAGAACACAGAGCTGCATCGTCCAGCATTAGAAGAGCTGCGTAGACTAATCCGCTCCTCAACCACCTCCATGACCTCAGTGCCAAAGCCCCTGAAGTTCCTGCGCCCACACTATGGCAAACTCAAAGAGATCTTCGAAGGCATGGCTCCTGGAGAGAACAAGGTAACGCTGTGCTACTGCCAAAAATTTGAAAAATTCCAGTGTTGGCACATTTTGAAGACTTCGAGCAGCCTCCACAGTAATTTGAAGAATTGAAGAGTCTTTTGTTGTGTTTTTTTCTGGGACACAATAGATTTTTTTCCCCCTCAAGAATAAAACAATTGTTGTTTATGCATGTTTATGTGACATCTGTTTTAAAACCGAACATAAGAATTTGTTTAAAACGGTGATTTGATGGCAAATGTATAATCAGACAAACTACATCATAGTCAAACACATTTCTTCAATTAGTTCTATGAATCATAAAGCAGTTTAACTTGTCAAAACTCTGATATGAAATCAAGTTCCAACTGTAGATGTTTGTATTTGCAGTGTTTCTGTGCTGATGTGGTGTCAGTGCTGGCCATGACAATGAGCGGTGAGAGGGAGTGTCTCAAGTATCGTCTGTCGGGCTCGCAGGAAAAGCTGGCCTCTTGGGGACATGAATATGTCAGGTAATACAACAAATTACAAAGGGCATGTCTCATTGGTGCAGCTGTAAAGAAAGGAACAAATGTTTTTTATGGTGTGGTTCACTACATACATTATAAACTTGATTGGTGTTGGTGAAATCTGGTGTCTTTTTTCACTTGCTTCATTTTTGAATGACAAGTCTTTCTGTCCATCATCTTCCAGGCACCTGGCAGGTGAGGTGGCCAAGGAGTGGCAGGAGGTGGAGGAGAATGACAAGACCCAGCAGGAGACACTGTTGAAACTCGTGAAGGAGATTGTGCCCTACAACATGGCCCACAATGCTGAGCATGAGGCGTGTGACTTGTTGATGGAGATCGAAAGGCTGGACATGCTCGAAGACTACATTGATGAAAATGCTTATGGAAAAGTCTGCCTCTACCTCACTAGGTATGTTCAGGGTTTACAGTGTTCACAAACTCTGTTTTCAAGTTTATGAATTTAAATTTCACTGAAACTTCTACACCCCCCACCCAGCTGTGTGAGTTATGTCCCTGAGCCAGAAAACTCAGCACTGCTTAGATGTGCCCTGAACATCTTCCGAAATTTCAACCGTTATCCCGAGGCCCTGCGACTGGCCCTGATGCTCAACGATGTGGAGCTGGTAGAAAACATCTTCACGTCCTGCAAAGACATGTGAGGACTATTAAACCTTTGTTTTCTCTTAGGATGGTTATTGCAATCATAAAAGGTATATAGTAAAGTATGAGCACACTACCATTTGTTTTACTAACTTGAATACTTGCTCTTTTGCCAGCGTCATCCAGAAGCAGATGGCCTTCATGTTGGGTCGCCATGGAATGTTCCTGGAGCTTAATGAGGACGTAGAAGACTATGAGGACCTGACGGAGATCATGTCTAACGTGCAGCTAAACAGCAACTTCTTGGCCCTGGCCAGAGAGGTAGCTGTCTTTCTGTCTTTTGATTGATTTAGAAGTAGAATGAGTAAAAGACTGATTGCCAGCTTGAGCCAAGGACAAAAGAGATGAATGATTTCTTTTTCTTTCTTAAGTCAGCAAGTGTGGGTTCATAAATTTAACTTTCTGAGGTTTTTTTAAACAACGTTTTGGTCTCACACTTCAACAAATTGACTCTGTTATTAACAACTCACTCATCCTCTCCTCACCAGTTGGACATCATGGAACCCAAAGTCCCAGATGACATCTACAAAACACACCTGGAAAACAACAGTGAGTTCATATGTTTGTATAAATGCTGCATTTTGTGATTCGCTTGCCACTGAACTAAATGCTAATGTCCTCACCACTGATGGTGGAAAAAAACACAAATCTGTCTTGGTGTTTGACTTCTTTACTCTATGTGACAGGGTTTGGAGGCAGTGGATCCCAGGTGGACTCTGCTCGTATGAACTTAGCCTCCTCCTTTGTGAATGGCTTTGTCAACGCAGCTTTTGGACAGGACAAGCTGCTCACAGATGATGGCAACAAGTGGCTCTACAAGAACAAGGATCATGGTAAACGAAAGCACAAACAAATAAAGGAATATCCTTTATTATTGTATTTATTTTAATACGCCAAGTTCACACTAGAGTCGTGTGATCACTGTGTTATGGGCTGGTGTTAAGTTTCAGTGGGTCTCTGTGGCAACCATATTATTGGGCTGAAGAGAGTCTGGTCTGATCTAGGAGATCCCTATTTGGGTTTTTGTTACTAAAAATGATACAATTGTCCTCAGGCATGTTGAGTGCTGCAGCCTCCCTTGGTATGATCTTGCTGTGGGATGTTGATGGTGGTCTGACCCAGATTGACAAATACCTCTACTCCTCTGAGGACTACATCAAGGTAAATTTGAGACTACACGACAGCTTTATCTAAAATCCACAAAATCAAGATGGAGTACTAGCTTTTCTGTTTACCAAAAGTTTTTGTATTTACTTGTTAACGGCAACAGTATTTCTGCATTTACTTTATTTTTTGCGGCTTTTTAAAAGAAAAGGCTTTATACATTTAATGTTTTTGTCTGAACTCTTGTGTCATCTGTCTCTGTGTGTAGTCTGGTGCCCTCTTGGCCTGCGGCATTGTAAACTCGGGTGTTAGGAATGAATGTGACCCAGCCCTCGCACTACTCTCTGACTATGTCCTCCACAACAGCAATGTCATGAGGATAGGATCCATCTTTGGGTGAGGAGATGGTTCATGCAAAGATTTTTTCCAAAATATCCAAGGCAATTTTATCTATGCTCTAAGTTGTAGACATACATTTTTATTGTTTTTACTTGCATGTCTCTTTATTTAAACTCATTTTGGTGTTAACCTCCGAGTTTCTCCTGTGGGATCAGTTTGATGTAATATTGGCACTTTGTGGATTGTAGTCCTGATCCTCATCGTCTTGTTTTCAGACTGGGCCTGGCCTACGCTGGCTCCAACAGAGAAGATGTTCTCTCTCTGCTTCTTCCTGTTATGGGAGACTCCAAGTCCAGCATGGAGGTAAGGGTGCATCAGTTGTGTCTACGCTTTTTTCCCCCCATTCTATTCAATACACACAGTACAGCTTTGCTAAATTAAAATTTGCATGTGTTTCATCTCCAGGTGGTTGGAGTGACGGCGATAGCCTGTGGTATGATCGCTGTAGGCTCATGTAATGGCGACGTGACCTCCACCATCGTCCAGACCATCATGGAGAAGAACGAGCAGGAACTGAAGGACACATATGCCCGCTGGCTGCCTCTGGGCCTTGGACTCAACCACCTGGGTAAGTAAAGGGGTAGTTCAGGTTTATTGAAGTGTAGTTGTATGAGATACTGACTGATATGGGGAACCAGCTTGAGACTCGGACAATTTCACTGAAAACATGGCTGTCAGTGGGGACCAGTGATGGGCAGTAACACGTTACTGTAATCTCATTACTTTTTTCAAGTAACAAGTAAAGTAAGGGATTACAATTGCAAAAACAGTAATTAGATTACTTTTACTTTCCCACAGGCAGGCTGCATTACTGCATTACTAAACCATGCTTCTGTTTGTGAAACTGTCTCATGACAATCACATATGAGTGGTGCGACATCAGTGGTAAACAGCAGACATGTGTGTAGATCAACTAGAGATATATAGATTATATAGAATAGATTGATATTGAGCAGCGGGTGCAGGTGCCATTACAGCTCCTCCGCACATCTCTACTCTGGGGTCAGACGCGACCGCAGCCGGGTGAGTGTCAGTCCAGCCGTTGAAAATACCCGCTCTGAGGGGACTGACGTTGCCTTGATGCACGAGTACCTCCGTGCTACCTTGGCAAGCCTGGGAAACCTTATTCCATTCACTTTCCACCAGTCTGTAGGGTGGAGGAGCCTCCCTCAGAAAGTTCTGAAGTTCTGCTTCGATGCCTGCCTCGCATTGAGTGGTATAATGCTCCCCAAGAAGTTGTGTCATAGCGGAGACCTGGGACTGGGAGGCTGCGACTCTAGTGTTAGTGCTCCCCTCGTCCGTGTCAGATAACGCAGGCTCCTCGTCTCCCAGCCACTGGGATAGCCGCCCTACCGATCTCCACTGACTACTCAACACAACCTGCATTATTTTTAATGACCGGCATCAACGAAATTCATAATGATCAATTAATTGATCGTCGCTTAATTATGCCCATCCCTAAAGCCGGCACAGGAATGTGAAACTCATTGAAAAAAAACCTGGATCCCCCACTGACATGACCGCTGCGGTGACCACATCTAATTCCACCGGGCAAACCTCCGACGGCCCCGCTCCTGATAAACAGGTCGAAATAGACTTAAGTGACCGGACTTAGTGCCGCTGAACTGAAGAAGCTCGTCGCTGGCTATGTTGTTGAGGTCAGGAGAGACTTTGATTTTAGTTATTTTCTGTATATTTCTGTATTTTATTTACATATTAGAATGAAGGAGTATAAACACAAAAAATAATTTTATTTTATATGCTGGAATATGCAGAAATATAAGTTAACAGAAGAAAGATATAAGATGGTAGATAAAATATGGTAGAATGTAGGAAAATGTGTGTAAATGTTCTACAAATTTCTTCAAGTCTGAGACTGTTGCAAATAATTTAATTTTTTCTTGATGCAGTGTGCACACAGTTAAAAAATTTTAACTAATAAAAAAGTTTCATTTCCATTTTAAATGATGGAATATGCAGAAAGAATATAATTAGGCTGAAAGGTCTATTGCTTTATAGCGTATTCAGGTTGTGCATCATGTTTTTGAAAAGTAAATGAGTAAAGTAATTATTAAAGTAACAAATTACTTTTGAAAATAAGTAATCAGTAGAGTAACTGGATTACTTTCTTGGAGAAGTAATCAGTAACCAATTACTATTTCCGAGTAATGTGACCAGCACTGGTGGTTTTTAATAATCCCTTTGGGGCATGCACAACATAATCAACACTGACTGTCGATACAACATATAACCATACTTAATATATACTGAACGATAAATGAATTAAACTCAAACTTTAACCTGATAGAATCTACATGCACAGCTGTGTTAAAGAACTTCAGGTGAATTGCAACATGGTGATTTCACCTGAAGTCATTTTGTGTATGAAAAGAAGATGTTTTTGATGTTTATTGCTTTAATTTTTGTGTTTGTGTCCTTCACTGTCCCCAGGTAAAGGAGAGGCAATTGAGACGACCCTGGCAGCTCTACAGGTCGTACCCGAACCTTTCCGCAGCTTTGCCAACACACTAGTGGATATCTGTGCATATGCAGGTCAGTTTCACAGTACCATCTCCAAAGGGGATTCATTTATTTGGACATGTCCCACACTGCTTCTTTTCTCTCTCCATCGCCCCTACAGGTCAACCATATACAGCGCCACTTCTGCCCGTTTACATGACTCGGTAATAATTTGTCTCTGCCTCCATCTCAGGTTCTGGTAATGTGCTTAAGGTGCAGCAGCTTCTCCATATCTGCAGTGAACACTATGAAAACAAAGACAAGGACAAAGAGGAGGACAAGGACAAGAAAGATAAGAAGGACAAAGACAAGAAGGACTCTGCTGCTGACATGGGCTCCCATCAGGTAAATTCTAACCTGTAATTATCCTCATAAATCAATTGTTCTGTCACTATCAGCTGTGTTAATGGATGAGTTTGGAAGAATGACTTATTTTTAATGTCTTCCTGTTTAGGGCGCAGCTGTTCTTGGTATTGCCCTGATTGCCATGGGGGAGGAGATCGGCTCTGAAATGGCACTGCGAACATTTGGACATCTGGTTAGTACTGCTCACTGTCTGTCATGTGTTATTGTTTTGTTTTTGTTTATATCTACTGATCCACTTCTCTAAACCATATATGAGATTCTGAAACAATGATTACTAAAAGGAAAGCACATGCACCAATCAGTGATAATTAAGTTAACTGTTGTATTAACCCAGGGCTCCAGACTGTGACCAAAATTTGAGACAGTAAATCTTACATCTATTC
This sequence comes from Solea solea, assembly GCF_958295425.1. Taxonomy (NCBI): domain Eukaryota; kingdom Metazoa; phylum Chordata; class Actinopteri; order Pleuronectiformes; family Soleidae; genus Solea; species Solea solea. Next base: position 30,246,716 of record NC_081140.1, on the reverse strand, counting down.
GCGCCTGTGCGACTAAATTTGCCAGTTCTTTTAATATAAACTTGGCCCGAGGCAGAAATGCTTTGCGTCGGAGTGTGACTACTGTTACAACACACAGCACTGTGTTTTGATGCGGAGGATGGGAGCAGTAATGCCGCAGCACAGTGAATGACAACCACACCATACACGGAAGTACAAGAGGAAACGTACAGAACGTAGACACAACGGAGAGAAGATGGCTCCTAATGCAAAAATGGTCTAAACAAACAGTGATGAGGGAAGAGGAGGCAGCCTGAAAGCAGCAGCTAGTTAGCTGCTAGACATGCTGGCATTCCTTTGTTGCTGTGCTTTCATTAAACCTCCGTGCCGTCAGAGCCGCAGTGGAAAATATTGCATGAAAGTGCAGAGCACGACTGAGTTCTGAGCATGCGGATACGTTTCCTTCATTTTAACCACACATTTGTAGTGTTATTTAAATGTAATTGCTTTTTTTTATTTATTTTTTTTTATTTAGATTTTCCAACACCTTTTTAAATGGGCAGTCAAAAAAACTGTTTATATAAAAATAATCCAGTTGGTTGTTTGTTTTAAGAGACATTTTATTTTGAAACTGTGAATTTAAAACGGCACATTGCAATTCCTGCATTTCATAAATATCAGTAATGCAGTGAACATGGAAAGGAAGTGTGAATATTTGCATTTTCAGTCAATTAACAGTGTGCCCCTAAATCCTCTGCTTGCACTCCTAAAATTATAAAATTATACAAGTAAGTCTAGAGCCCCGATTTAACGCATCCTTACTACACACCAGTAGTGAACACACAGACCAGGTGCAGGAGCAGTGGGAGTTCTTGTATCTCGTTCAGGGGCACCTCAGCCCTTGACCTGTCCTGGATTTTGTCTGGCAACCCTCCAGTTACAAGGCCAATTCCCTTCCACTTGCCCTAGTGTGTTTGATTGATGTGAACTGTTTTAATAATGAACTTTATTTGGTCTTTATTTCTTAGTTACGTTATGGTGAGCCCACCCTGAGGCGAGCAGTACCCCTTGCCCTGGCTCTCATATCCGTGTCCAACCCTCGCCTCAACATCTTGGACACCCTCAGCAAGTTTTCCCATGATGCTGACCCCGAAGTCTCCCACAACTCCATCTTTGCCATGGGCATGGTGGGCAGTGGTAAGTACAAATCTAATGTAGTATTACATAAGATAATTGTGGGAATGAAAATCCCTGTTTAGCTGTAAAATATAAACTGATTGAATGTTTATGCCGACAACACATCTTAGCCACTTGACAAGAAAAACACGGTGTTTAAGCTATGTTATGCGCGTGTAGCATAACACAGGACATCTCCGCATGAATCAAAAGCACGTAGCCATAACTACGAAAACAACTCCGTTCACACGGGCAACTCTTCCATCCTCATTTGGAGCCAGACCTCCTCAAAATTAAGCTTGTGCTAAAGCGATAACCAGCACTATAGACGTGTTTTTAGCATCGGACTTGGACCTTATTCAGTGGTGGAAAACCCTGGATTTAAGCATTTAATTAGTGTACTGGAACCATGCTACACAAAGCCAAGCAGCATGCATCTTACTACAAAGGTGTTGCCTTCCATGAATGAGAATGTTATTGGAGGTCAGAGGTCAGATTTAGTGACCTTAATATCAGATGTTTGGACCTTCAACACAGAGCTACATGACTCTCTCTATGACTTCTCTTCTTTTTACAGTTAGTTTCCAGTTGACTGGTTTTTGTTACATTCATGTTTTAAATACATTATTTAAATTTGGTACATTGAAAACAAACGATGGACATTGTATCACTCATGACACCATGTAGACAATTGAAATGGGAATCTATCATGACATGAAATCAATGATCCTAGACTAAACTAGAAACTAGTCTAAAAATGGCAACACAGTATCTTCTCTACTTAGTGCGTTTCAGTTTCCACATTATTTTTTGACTTATTATTTACATATTGAACGCTGACGCTGTGAAACGACTACTTGCAGCTTAATGCACTTTTCCTTGAAAACTAGAAGGTGTGTGTTACATGTTAACCAGGCACTTGATTCCATTCTCTATGAAAGAGCCTCTAGTGTCAACTTTGTGAACCTATGACCACTTTTTCCATTTCCCCAGGCACAAATAACGCCCGTCTGGCCGCCATGCTGCGGCAGCTGGCACAGTATCACGCCAAAGACCCCAACAATCTTTTCATGGTCCGACTGGCCCAGGTGGGTGGCAACACAAAAGGCACTCTGTACCAGACAGTACAATTTGAGCGACTATTGACTCTGTGCTGCTTGTGCCTCCACAGGGTCTGACTCACTTGGGCAAAGGCACACTGACACTCTGTCCTTACCATAGCGACCGGCAGCTGATGAGCCAGGTTGCCGTTGCTGGATTACTCACTGTGCTTGTTTCCTTCCTCGATGTCAAGAACAGTCAGTTTATTTTCCTTCTGCTGCTCTCCACTTCCACACACTTAACATTGAATTTGAATATGTGTGATCTCCCTGTGCTCATATACCACTCCTGCATTTCTTTGTGTGTATTTCAGTAATCCTGGGGAAATCCCACTACATTCTGTATGGCCTGGTCGCAGCCATGCAACCACGTATGCTGGTCACATTCGATCACGAGCTCCGGCCACTGCCTGTGTCTGTCAGAGTTGGACAGGTAAAGCATTAAAGAACTGAAATGATTATTTATTATTTGTAAAATAATTTCCTCTTGACTCAAAAAGAAAAGGATTTTATGAATGAAAACCATTTTCCTGAACTTACTCAAACGTCCCTGTAAAGCAGTAGATTTCTGGTCGATCTCACCACATACAAATGTGTTATGAGTTTTGCCAAATTTGAATGGTTATAATAATCCCTGTGAATGTGAAAGTGCCAGCCTCACGATGCACATTTTGTGAACTAAGAGCCCTTAGAAAAGATTTGACATCACTGGGTCGAAACATTAGCTCAGTAGCTGTGCAGCTCAACATGTCGTGGGTGACCTGGTTCTGGTTCTGATGAGTCAGAACAACAAGTTCTACCTTGTTGGCGTCTGCTGAACACCCAAAAATCACCTTCAACTAAAGACACCACAGTGAGAAGCGATACCTAACCTTTCCCTGTGCCAGTCGTTATTATCAAAAATAATCCAGCTGGAATTTTTAGGCGTGTCTAAAATATGAATCTGTGACGCTGCTTTGAGCAGTTTACACTGTTGAAAGATCCTGAATGTGAAAATAAAAACAGTTTAACAACTCAATTTATTACACTTGCTTTGTCACATGTTCTCACTAATCATTTTCTAATATGTACAATGGGCTTGAATCATGAACGTCTATGATCTGTGTGCAGGCTGTGGATGTGGTGGGTCAGGCCGGCAAGCCAAAGGCCATCACAGGTTTCCAGACTCACACCACACCAGTGTTGCTGGCTCACGGAGAGAGGGCAGAGCTGGCCACAGAGGAGTACCTCCCCGTCACCCCCATCCTAGAGGGCTTCGTCATCCTCCAGAAGAACCCCAACTTCAGACCCCAGACTGCACCTTAGGCTTTTTAGCCCATTCCTCTTCACCCTCTCCCTCTGTGTGTAAGAGTAGCCCCTCTATGGCTCTTGGAAGTTGTTATATTTAGTTCTTTACCGATGGGCTGAAAAGAGTGCTTTGTCCTCTCACTGTCCTCTGTGGCCCAGTTCCAGCAGTCATTAAAAATGGATTGGTTTGGGGTCACAAAGAGGGTTAAACTGGGACCTGGGACTGGGACCATCCATTCTAAATATATGGTTCTTTACACTGCTCTAAGTTTAATCCAACTATCACACATGTTCCAAATCTGCTGTTTTACTGTCTGGGGGGGGAAACTGTTCATCACCCTCCTCTTTGTTTTGTTTCAGTCATCAGTAAATGAACAACTGCCCGGACATTAGTGCTTCACACTCACTTTGTTTTATTTTTTTACAGTCATTTGTTTGTAATTACAACATCTAAAAATATGTATTCCTCTTTTTTTTTGGGCGGGGCGGGAGGGGGGGGGGGGGTTGTTTGTTACAGTACTGTTCATGGTTGAATCAATAAATAAATAAAAAAACTGATCCATGTTGTAGAAATGTGATAACTGTGTGATCACTGATTGACAAGCAAAGAATGTAATGTGGCTGTAATAGTAATTTAAAGCTGCGGTGGGCAGGATTGCTCGAAACACAATTTACTTTCAAGACGAGCACAAACAGAAACTGAGTTGTTGCCGGTGCTGGAGCAGTAATTGTTCTAAAAGAATGCAGTGTAGGTGTAGTGGAACAGCTCGCTCCCTTCTCTGTGACCACATACTGTAAATGCTGCAGATGTAAACCGAGGCCAGTGGTGGTGCACATGTGTTGGATCACCTGAGGAATTGTAATATAAAAATAATAGTCTTGCCTGCTGAGCATTTTAAATGATGCTGGCTGCAGGTTCTCCACACGGAGGAGCCACTTGGGAGGAAGACAGTGTTTCAAATGGACACTCAACTGTATCTGCACCCAAAAAAAAGTACATGGTATATTTGTGTCAGTAATGAATGACTGTTAGGATCATTTAGATTTACATATATTGTCTTTGATCTGACAATATAATAGTAATACACATGCCATTAAGAGCTAAGGTGCAACATTGACAATGTCAGATCAATATCTTAAATGGTATATATTACTATCTTTCAAGGTAAAATAAAATAATGTACACTTTCATCAAACTTTTACAGATAAATTATAACCATATTATACATGTGGCTGGCAGACAAATGTTTAGCAGCACAGTTCAATTCATTATATTTTTTCAAATATGAACCAGGTTTAAACTTAAATTCTTCAGACACTTGATTCACCTCATCAGTCCATTGATTTTGTTATTTACAGACTTGTTTAATTGAGTAGATTTCATTTTGTGTCCAGTAGAAATCTCCAATCCTAAATGTGTCTTTTGGAAAGAGATCATTTCTTATTCTCCACTAGGAGGCGGTTCAGCGTGCAAGATTTGGGTGGAACTAAAAAAACAAACAAATAGATAGATAATTATTCCAATGTTTTTTGTTTCTTTTCTTTTCGAGGATACAATCACAAATGTATGAATAGTTTTCCCCAGAATGAGCCATTTATATTTACATCAGGAGCAGGTCTAACCCTAACATGTTTTGAATAGACAAACTAAACATCTTTTGAGATTCAGTTCCAACTGTGGACTGCTGTAGGTTATCTTACATAGTTGGGAGTTAAGGGTGAGAGATATGCAGCTGCAACATGCATCCCACATACTGTGCCTCTAAATAAAATATCTGTCATGTAGCTTTTTGTTATGAAACGATATTCAAATATACAAACAACATGACACTTAGGTCAAGGCGTTGTAGAACATAAAAGAAAAGTATTGTATTGCAAATTGCGAGTATTAATCACAAAGTAATAAAGTAAAATGAAGAGGTCCAAAATTGACTCACACTAAATGTACTGTTTGCTTTAATAAATTAATGGTATTGATTTGTGAATGTTCATTGTTTCAAGGATTAAAAATTACATTGACAAGAAAAATCATTTGTACAACCAGGGCTGCAATAATCGATTAATCCGTCCATAATTATGTCGTTTAATCGAGTTATAGTTTGGTCCAGAAAATGTTGATCAGTGTTTTTCAAAACCTGAAAATGATGTCTTGTTTTTTTCCACAAACCAAAATGAGTCAGTTATAATTATTTCTTTGTTATATGGAGGAAAGAAACCAGAACATTTTCACTTTTAAGAAGCTGGAAATTCAGGAAACTTGACGAATCATTTTCAATCGATGAATAGTCGAGTAATTGTTTCAGCCCTAATTACACCTGTAATGCAGCGATCAGTCCATAAATAATACATATTTTGAGGAAAAGTTTTTCATGAATGGAGAAATGTTCAGCCACAGAGCTTCACCGTACATCCATCAGCATCCAGCAGTAACTAAAACTTAACCAAGTGACTGAATGAAGCTTGTGTGAATTCCATTTCACGTGTTCCCGTCGATCATTTTTGCTTTGGGAGCTGTGGGACACAAATATATGTATTATATACATTTATTATAATATAATAGATATTTCATTCGCAACTTTTTTTTTAAGTTTTGGATATAAAATAAATCGTACAACTTAGTTCATATACAGCTCAGCTGGTCCAGTTAAGATTGAACGAGATTACTGTAACAGTTTCACGTGATGGGATTTTACCGGAATTACCTTGCTACCGGCTTCCGGGATGATTTTCCGTCCGTCCGGCTCTGCGGACTCAAGGAGAGAAAGGTAACGCCACGGCATTGAGCTCTTTTTCTTTTTAAAATGCTAACGTTTGTCGTGTAACCGTCATGTTGCTGTCACACAAAGACTCTGTGTAAGTTTAGCTTTGAAACCCAGAGACGTCGCTGTCTGCGGGGACTTTCTTCACTGCTGTTCCTGCTCTGTCTTCTCACGGATTAGCTAGCTAGCTCGCGGCTAGTAGTCCGTGCTAAGGCGACGTGGGTGTTCTTCTTTCTCCACTTTAGCTGCTTTAAATTAGCGAGTTAACACCGCCACGGACCGCCTATCTCAACTCTTACACCGACGTTTACAAACATGTTATATATACAGACTATGTCCGAATGTCGTATATGTCACGTGATGAACAGACTGTCGTGTTAGTATGTTGTTGTTTTTCGCCGGTTAGCGTAATTCATGCTACAAGCTACTACTGCTAGTTGCTAGCCAGTGTCACAGTGGGCTGTGTACAGTCGGTGGTAAGTGAAATAACCCGAGCTTTGTTTTGACCTCGTGTCAGTGGATCACCAGTTAGTGCTGGAGCGTGTTCACTCGTGTTAACCAGCGAATGTGTCAGTTGTTAATAAAGTGCATACAATAACGCGATACTTGAAGGTAACGTGATGAAGAGAGAGTTAGTACCAGCAACTCTGCATCTCTAGAATATGGAAAGATGTTTGAAAGATACTAATTAAGCAGTGGCTTAATAATGTGTAATTAATGTAAGTGACAGTAGGGTATGTAAGCTGTCAAATGCGTACATATCGACACCTATAATGTACACAGTGGGATTATGAGACTCTGGATAAACTGGGTGACATCAAACCGATTTGACAGGGCAGTTGTTTTTAACCTTGAAGGGTTGGTGTGTGTGTGTGTGTGTGTTTTGGGTGAGGTGACAGGTCGTAGTGCCTTCAGGTGAGCTGGAGTAGGATGTCATGCCTCTTCGTTAAAGAAACGTGTTGTAAATGCGTGGTGTCGCAGTGGTGATGCGCTGTTGCTGTTGAATGGGTTGTTGAGCTGTTGTAGCTGACTCAGTGAGTGTGTCGAGTCTTTGAATCAGTGTTGTCACGACACCGCACGCAGTTCTGCCTCAGTGCTCACACGTCGCTAACTCAAATCGATAGGGTTGAGTTGCACATTGAGACGAACGCAAGCGCTAACGAGCCATTAGCTTGACAGTGATCTAGGTTTATTTTCCCATTCATTGACACGGCACGTTTTTCAGACTCCTCGTTGGTGTCTCACTGAAACGTCGCCGGTGTCGTTGTGTTTTATTCTGTATGAGTTGTTGTTGTTGTCATGGCTGATGTCGGTGTGGCTGGCATGAAGCCGGCTGCTATGATGTGCATCGCGCCAACAGTCGGAGAAACCACGTGGTCAATCCAGATTGGGCCTAGACAGGTTAGCATCACGGCTAACGGCACATCGCGTCACAGTGCAGCACGTCTCTCCACACCCTCATTTGTGAGGATTATCACGCAGGAGGTACGTGTTAAACACAATCCCGTGGACATTATTGCTGTGTCAGTTGTACGCTGTGCGCGTGAGTAGACGCGCGGACACGCCCCTGTGTCACAGCACAAGTGTCCCACACTTTCAGGCAGATGACACACCGGTGTTGTTGCACTGAATAACTTCGGCTTGGTGTATAAACTAGTTGTATAAACGGCGCTTTATAATATTAGATTGTTTGTTTAGAGGGCGGCTTCTTTTTTAAGTTGACGTTGAAGCCTTTTCGATGATCCCGTCACCCTCCCCACTGCCGCTGCAGGCACGCGGTAGGTGTTGAGGACTGCAGACATGTGACCTTTGCTGAAAATGTGGGTCCAAAATGGATGCTCTTTCCTATGCATGACACACAGCCACAAGTCTAACGTGAATAGATTGTATTTTTTGTTGAGGAAATTCTTTATCAGGAATTACAATATGAGGTTTTTAACAACATCATTAAACTTTAAACAAAACACAGTACATGGGGAACATTGTGCTCTGTAGCTCCATATAAAGACCCACTTTTCAGAGATGACAAGCAAATGTGACCCAATTCACAATATGAATCATAAGAACAAATGTGTGCATCATAGAAAGTTTCTGACTATTTTTACTGCCATTTTGTTTAACAGCTAATAATGTATTGAATAGTTAAACCAGCCATCTAGTGTCTCAGAATGATTGCTATAGATAATTAAGAATTTGTAAAGTGATGTGTCATATTCATAAGAGTCGTAGTGTAGTAATAATATATTAATTAGTCTTTGTAGAGATATAATTACTACTGTGGTGTTATAATGGATACTTCTCTTCAGTCTAATATTAAGCAATGGTCACAGAAAAGATTTAGTGTGAAGGAATGAATCTTATGAATCATAAGACAAATGCATGACATTTCCGAATCAGGTGGTCACATTTTGTCTGACATAAGGACACTAGTACGCAGAAGCTTCCTGTTGTGAGAAGTGGAGCCTTGAGTCTGGGTGTGCGTGGGTTTTGGCAGAGTGTTGGTTAAGCAGAGGGACATGACGGAACAAGGCTGCACTGGTGCAATGCTGGAGCCAAACATTCACTGCCCATGTGTGCACGATCCATCCTTCTCTGTTTAAAATGTCCGACTGAAGCCACATTTTCTTTTTTACGAGCTTGTCATATGGGTTGGAAAAGTCATCTTAGAAGAAACATTCTGTATCAAGTTTTGACCAATGTCTGTGGCAGAGGGCAAGCTGACTGATCTGTAAAATCTGTTGTTATTGTCAGTGTTTAGTTTTTGATTGCACACACACGTTGTGTTTAAGGATGCTAGAATGTCTCATGTGGTTTATCTCACATTGTGCTTAATATTTTAAAGCTGTAAGAAAAATTTGCCTCAATGAATTACCATATTACCAGATGGGAATTTCATAGTCAGATTCTATTTAGTTGAATCTTTGGAAATGTTGTAGAAATTAACCCATCCATGGACTAAAATTAGGGTATTTGATCCTGATCACTTTCCTGTAAGTTGGTAGAATACTCCATACTGCAAAAACCCTCAGCTCGTATACATCACTATAGCACCTTTCTCTTAAAGTGATTAATAGATCGACTGTTGACAGGAAACTAGGGCTGAACAATTTAGAGCTGCAACTAACGATTATCTTCATAATCGATTAATCTGTCGACTATTTTCTCGATGAATTGATGAATCATTTGGTCCATAAAATATCAAAAAACCTTAAAAAATGTTGATTTGTGTTCGTCAAACTTGGAAATGATGATGTTCTCAAATGTCTTGTTTTTTCCACAAACCAAAATGATTAACTTTTAATGATTTATTTGTTCTCCAGAGCAAAGAAATGAAGAAAATACTCACATTTAAGAAGCTTAAACAATCGGAAATCTTGTTTTAATCATGAAAAAAGCTTTGAACCGATTAATCGATTATCAAAATAGTTGTCGATTAATTTAGAAATCGAATAATAATCGATTAATTGTTTCAGCTCTAGAACAATTAATCAAAATTGTATCAAAATCACTCTACAGCCTGCTGTGATTTTCAAATTGCAAGAGGTGCAATATTAAGTCAAAATGTGCATTGTCTGGATCTATACACATCTTATTCTACAGACTGAAGAGAACATCATGTTTTTCGAATGATGATGTAAAAATGACCATTCCCTCTGGTATCACTATTCATATCGTGACCGCAATTCCTGTTAAAATAATCACAATTAGATATGTGTTCAAAATCGTTCCGCCCTTCAGGAAACATCATCTTTGAATTATCATGTATTTGATTAAAGAAGGTTTTTTGAAGTGTGGTTGTGTAAGGCAGTGTACACTCCAGAACAAGTTTAGAATCTGCTTTTGTACGTTTTTTTTTACATGTGCACATAACCTGTGTTTTTGGAGCCCTAAAACGCTGTCTTTGGAAAATGGGTCCCACAGTGTTTTTATGTACACAACCTAGAAGCGACCTTGGGAAAACAGTGATGTTATTGCCCCACCTATGTAACCTAAGCCTTAACCCCTGCTAGTTTTATGTGCATGCTCCACGTCTTCTCCAATTGTGTTGTATCTGTGGCAACTTTGCAGTGCCACATAGAGGCCTTGCATATACTGTATGTTACTGCATTTAGAGTTGTTTTGGGAGGGTTCTCATTTAAATGAAGACACTTCTTTAAACAATGTGTTTACAGAACACACACTAACGTGTGGACAAGGCTATAGCCGGCACTGACTGTTGTGCATGCCCTGGGACTTAAACTTAAGTAACAATTTGAGGGTATTGATCTTGTGAAATTTGTTTTAAATGTTTAGCCCCCCTGCTTATTTTTCATAATAGACATGCTGCTAATTTTTGCTAAATTTGATCCATTAAAATGATCCAGCTGAGAGAAGTGATGGTTGCCACCACTGAAAGCTGTTTGTGTCAATGTGTTCCAACTACAGTTGACACTGTGGTAGGTACAGATCATCATTTTAGCCCACAGGCCAGTGAGTACAGCTGTATACAACAGAAGAGGCTCTGAAAGCATTTGTAATGGGCAGTAGGCTTTTTGCAAAAGCTGAGGGATGACTGTTCATTGTATATTATGGCATTTTAAAGCACCACAAGTCTGCAGCATGCCATGCACTGACAATGATTCATGTATTTTTTCCACTGTTGTCAGCACCAGGCTGTTGAGTTCAGCATCGATGATAATAGGGAAAATGGTAAGCTACACATCAGCTACCATTAAAATACAGTGAATATAAATTATGTGTATGCAGACAATAGTTAAGTCTGTGGCTACACATTCTATACCATAGGTTGGATGATAAAGCCAGGTTCTTACAACATGTTCTCTCCATTTTCTCCTTGGTGTGTTCATGGAGAGGCTTATGCAACAGTTGAATGAGCATGTTTCACCAGCACTGGTGCTGCTGGTGGGATCTCCATGGTGCAGCATTTCAGGCCAGCTCAAATGACCAGACTGTGTGGTAGTTGTGGGGTGAGGGGTGCTTTTGCGTTGCATTTGTGCACATAACTTCCCTTAAACACAGATCCCTGCAGAAATGAGGCCTTCTGACTTGAGTACCCCTCCTGGTTCTGCACCGCTGCAGGCTGTACCCAGGAATTGTTCTCACACTGCATGCTTTCATAAACTCTGTAGACAAACCCGTGTGATGTTGAAAATGTGAGTCATTGGTAAAATTGTTATTTAATAGCACGGTTCTTCTGCATTTTATTTCATGAGCGGCATCGCAAATAAACGATCCTATTTCCTTGCACTGCCTTCTCTCTTAACATATGAGGTGCTTTTACATCACGTGATTCGGTGGAGACGGAAGCCCTTCTGCAGTTGAGAGTTTACAAGCAGCGGTGCTAAGAGAGTGCGGCACAGGAAGTCGGAGAAGGTGTGTGCTAAGGAGAAATAAATACAAAATGGAATGTTGATGAAAACCCAGGTGGTAGTGACGAGAATCATTAGTAGTAGTGGTGGTAGTAGAGTAGTAAAGTCTCTGTGCCAGTATTGGTTGTTACTCTGAGACCCTATTTTAGCTCTGAGATTGTTTGGTCAGCATTTCCTCTTCCAGCAAAGCTAGGGTAGACTCTCGCTGTCTCTGAAAGAGACACTGAAGTACTCCTGGTCACTCCTCTGGTCTTTATTTGAATAAAACCTTTAATGAGTCTTATATGTTGTACACAATGCAGAGAAATCCATTCATCCTTAAAAGGGTAGTTCAGAGTTTTAACCCCTACACCTGGCATTACAATGTGTTTTGTGATTAGATAGCATTTGGATCCGATTGCCCTCCAGAAGCAGACTCAGTGTCACATGAAGTCGTGCTATTGTATGGACTCCTCTTTCCTTTTTGAAGCAGGTGAAGAAGTCGACTTTGACAAGTGGAAAGCCGCCAAAAGCAGAGGAAACTGTATTTCTGCTCACACAGTTTTGGGTGGAGCAGAGGCACTGGAGATGCATCACAGACTCGTTGCATTTACACGTCTGTTCAATATGGTCACAATACGTCTCCGACCACCTCCCAAAGTGGTTTGGCCGATCAGATTACAATCTGTCCTCAATGCAGCTCGGGTGTATCCGATGTGTATCACTATCCAACTGCAATCTGATCGCAGTAAACGTATTTTAATGGCAGGTGTAAAGGGGTCCACTGTCTGTGCTGACTGCACTGTGCACGCCCCAGCTCGCCTCTCTCACCGTGAACCAGTTTGAGACATGGATGCTGGCTGTCACTGAAAATGCTCACTCCTCACACCAAAGGTCGTTGAAAAATTCAGCGACTTCACACAAAGCATACAGGTGTTTGTAATCCGCTGGTGCCTCCATCAGTAAGTTAAATGTGTTGTCTGTGAGCTGTAGAGCAGCTGCTGTGTTCCAGCAAGCTCAAAACACAGATTTTCTCTATGGATTTTTGGCACGGTAGAGATTTACAAAGTTCAGTTTCCACTCAGAAAATCTTCTTAAACTGCAAGATAAACCCACAAACATGACACACTTATTGTACATCATTTCTGTTGCCCAATTAGCTGACCGCTGTGGGTGGAGCTTGCCTGACCTTACCGTACCATTTTACTCTGGTACCCCAAGGGAATGGCACCAAATGGTTTTTTTGGTACCATTCCTAATGGAAATGTGAAAAATACGTACCATACTGTACCGAACCGAACTTTTCCACTGGGTGGAAACACGGCTCTAGTGTCTTGAGGTGGTTCCACAGTCAGCGCTGACCTCATACCTCAAGTTGTGATTTTAGTAATATTTTGAAAATATGGGAACCTCTCATTTTAAGTACTGGAGTTTTTTACAGCAGTGTATGTAATGTAGCATTGAGTCACTTTTAAATCTAAAATCTAAAAGTCTTATATTGCTGCCATCCTCTTAGCACCAAAGCTCCAGTGGGAAATGGGGACGAGCCCACCGTCACCCGTTGTGTTGAGTTTCATTTGTTTGGCTGTATAGAAAAACTCATTGTCTTTTCGTCTCTTTTTGTGTGAGTGTTGTTATAGTCATGGTAACAGTAGTGACTGTGGCTGTTTCTGCAGCCTGGTTTCCTCTCCTTTGAAAAAAGAACAACACTCTGATTCATCATGACTCAGCCTCTTTTTTTTAAACACTGCTGTGTGTATGTGTGTGTGTGTCTCTGGCAGTGACTGAGTTATTGTAGGTGTTGGCTATAAATACCATATGTGCTTCTTTTAGTAGCACAGTGTAACCTGAGGAAGATCATTTCACTGACATTAGGAAATTACCCTTGAGTCATTGTGATGACGCTGTTGTGTACAAATGGTCTAGTTTCATTCAGTGTGGATTATATTGTTATTACCATACGGTATGTGCTAATATTGTATGTTATCCAGAAAATGCAGGACTTGCTAGTGTATACAAACAACACATTATCCTAGGAGATGTTAACACAAATTGAAAATAAATTAAACTGGTTTTGTTTAATTGATCCAATATATTGGTTTGGTACTGGCACTGAAAACATGGCTGCCAGTGCCAGCTCGGCTAATAAAATCTGCACCTGCATTGGTGTCCATATTAACATGGTTGTCGAAGTGAAATGCATTCCTTTATTGTCTTCTCTTTATTCTCCAGACAGTCTAATTCACTCAATATTAGTGAAGCAAGTTATTTGCAGCTATTTTCCATAAAATCGATTAATCTCTTGATTCATTAATTAGTTGCTTGGTCCATAAAATGTCAGAAAATGTTGATCTGTGTTTCTCAAACCTCAAAATGATGTTCTCAAATGTTATTCAGTTTTAATGTTTTCTCGATTTTATGGAACAAAAAAAAAATCCAAAAACTTGTTAGTTATTTAAATTACACTCAACCCAATTTTTAAAATGGTTGCCAATTAATATAATAAATTGATTAATCAGTTAGTTGTTGTTGCCCTAATGTCAAGTTTTGGGCTTAAGTGAACAGTCAAGAAATGTAAATTGCTGTGAAGATCTATAATCAACAGAAGCAAACTTAATATATCTGTCCTACAAGTTAAATAAATATTTCTAGTTATATCACAACAGTGAGTCAGAATTGCAGTTCATGATTAAAACAGTAAGGTATTGGTTTACAGAACACTTAATAGTTTTTAATTAAGGAATTTATTTTGGTCGAGGCAAGCATGGTTTTGATAATATAATTTCTCTTCTGTATTTACATGGAGTTTAATTAGCTCTGCTTTGCCTCCCCGTAGCCTAAGCTAATGTATGCCTAGTCCACTTGTTATTACGATTCATTATGAAAGGACATTTTGTATTTTTAAATGGGTCTCTGGGAATAATGATAAAACTGGAAAGCATTTCAATTGAATCAATTTTGGCAATGACACTGATGAGAAGCTTGTTATTTTTAAAGAAGAAAATGTTGCCATGAGACTCTTCTGACTAAATTGACACTTATGTGCTACATGATTGAATTTGTTACTTGAGCTATTGTCTAGAGTAGGAAGTGTAGTCCTCCTGTGGTATTTTAACAATACTCACCTGGATTAAAGCTGCAGTGGGCAAGATCACTGGAAAATAGTCTTGTCTACAAACCAAAAGTTCCAGTTATATGGAGCAAATAAACCAGAAAATATTCACATTTAAGAAACGCAAACCAACCATCAATTATCGAAATAGTTGATGCTTAATTTAGTAATCGACTTATAATTCAAGTTTGGAAAACACTGATTTAATTTAATTTAATTTAATTTAATTTAATTTAATTTAATTTAATTTAATTTAATTTAATTTAATTTATATGGACATAATCTAAGGTAATATAATTAAAAACAGACAGTTTAGGTGATACAAAACAAGTACAAAATTCATCTTTCATTTGATCACAAAATTGATGACATTTCTGACTTTGTTTTGAAGTTTTGGATAATCCAGCATAACTTTTTAACAATTAACAGGAGCATGAGTAGGGTAAACGCAGTTAGTGGTTAGGAACTGCACGGTGGCCTTTGTCTCAAACAGATGCCACACATCGTTCACTGTTTACACACTGTTGCATTGAAAAAAAACAGATGGTAAATGCTTCTCTTGGCACAAGGATTATCTGTGAAAACTGGTTTCTTAGTGACAGATAAGAAGGTGTAAACTAGTCGACACTGTATCAAGTCAGTGTCTTCACATGGTGTCCGAGAAGAGAACCAGCACTTCAACTTCAACATTAAAGTCTAAACATGAAAAGAAGTTGGGTGAATGTTGGCAGCACATTCTTTGGTTAGATGAACCCAAAATAAATGTGCCAAGGGCCGTGCACTATGACGTGAGTTCCACACACGTGGATGTGTACTTTTTTGTCTGCTTTGCCTTAAACATAAGTCTGGAACAAATATTGATAAATTGATTGATAGTATGAATTTTCAATTATTCTTTTAATTATAAAAACTCAGTCAGTGATGAGGAATTCTTTATACACCATTGACTACCTAATTTGTAGTGCATCTATTATTACAAGGTGGCAGCAGCAGCAAGCATTTAGTTACTGGAGGGCATGTATGTTAGAACTGAAGAACCTTGAGAGGTTTCTTGAGCTGGTACCAGCCCAACATGCTGTAACATCCTGAGGTATACTAGGGTCTTTGAATGCATCTCATTACACCAGTATGTTGAAGCTCTTTAACCAAAATGATATTTTTAATGCTAAAATATAATTATTGCTGTTATCCATGAATTTTCAAATTAGCTGTTTTACTAAAAATAAAGCACATTATTATTTCTTGTTTGAGATATCAAATTAGAGATATTTATTTGCATTCATAAACAGAAAAAAAGTAGTTTTAGTGTTTGAATGTGATGCTTGATTAACTTATAACTTCGCAGAGAAGCCCAGTGAGCCGGCTCATATTTGGTAATAAAAAGGTGAATTCAGATTATTTGGCACTAACATCTTTAGTTTTAAACACATTTTTGAAAGATTTCTAAGATACTGTTTTTTTGTTTTTATGACAGGTGGTCTAATAAATTTAAGCACTGTATGAATATTTGACGAATAACCCCATTGAATATTCAAATAGCACATTTGCTCGACATGTCCATCCCAAAGAACGTATGATTGATTTTTACTGACCTCTGTTTCCAGTAACACAGTATTGAATTAATAGTAACTGAATTAACTGAAGTAATTGTAGCTTTTTATTTTTTTATTTAAGTGAAATTAAATAATTTAATTTAACTTGTGTATAAAATGTTTTGCCTCATCATACTTCTAACCCCTGGTCTTCCTACATATATCTTGTGATTGTTAGCAGCAGAACTAGAGCATATGGAGTTGGATAAAAATATAGTTCTTGTTAAAAAATGTTTTGCTCAGCTTCAACTTTGTAATAATGACAGCATAAAGTAGAATATATACAGTCTCCTCTTCCTGCATGAAAGTGACACATTTACTGTATGTACAGTGTCAGCACGGTCTGATCAGTTTCTAATCTGCAGCTTTGCAATCACACAAATGTTCATTTTTAATTTTGTAATTCATGATTCATCTTTAAAATGTCACTGGAAAGTAATTGAAATGTTTACAATCAGTGTATATGTTGGTTTACTGGCATTAAAATGTACCAGAAGTCACCAAATGTGGGCTTTTATGGCTAAAGGTTTTTCAGTCCTGCCTCCACTGCTGAGAAATAAAATCCTAGTGGGAACTGAATATATCCGTTAATTATAACCATATCTTACCGCACCAGCATCAAGCAGGAGTCTAACACTAGAGTTTCTCAAGAAATAAACATTTTATTGGATACCCGTTGAATTTCCCAGGGACCCATTCAAACCACAATGATGTAACTCACAACAAAATGATGGTGTCTGAAATAGTGTGCTATGCAGTACATAAACATAGCATGCATATACAATGAACTAATTATTCTGGCATAAAGAATAATTTATCATGAGTAATTATTGTTAATACCCTGCCATGTCATACATGAACCTGTGACTTCTCTGTGCATAAATCTGGGACTTGAATAATTAGAAACATGTGTGTCTGTTAGGTAGCCACATAAAAGTAATAACTGTAAATGCTATCGATAATGTGTTTTTAGCCTGTACATGCTCTTTGCTAACAAGGTTTTTTCTCTGTCATGTAGGACAATCGGTTCCTCACTGTAACCAACTAAGGACCTAAAGGATTCTTAACTGTAAGTATGAGATGAGCCGTGACTATAAACAGGAACATTGACGTTGAATTAATCCTTTTTTTTAAAGACCTCTTTTGAAGCATGGTTGTATCAAGTGGAGACACATAATCAGTGCTGGCTGTGTCTTGCGCCCCCTGGTGCCTTGAGACACAGAAGCTTGCTCTTGCTGTAAACATGGCTGCCACTAGGGACTACCTAATATAAAAGTCTCACCTAATATCATTTTAAATCTATGATATTTTAAGCATATTCTTGCTGTTTTATCTGAACGGAAGTTTGCAAACCGCTCAATCTACCGCACAGAAGTCCACAGAGAAGATCAGTGTCTTACTCAGGGAAAACAACTAATTCACAAAATAACACATTGGACCTTACTAATGGAGGCAGTAGTGGATCGGCAACTTCTTTTTTGTGATGTAAAAGAGATGATCATCTCTCTGGACTTTGGTGCATGGAGTGAGCAGCTCACAAAGCAACACAAACTTCAGTTTCTCACCAGAAAAGGCCGTCTAACTGAGATGAAGCGGCTGACATATTGTTGACATATCCTAGATTTGAGAAAGGCTTCAAGAGTTTCTCTACTGGCAGCTGTGTTCTCAATGTGAGCGAGTGTAAAAAACCAAAACCAAACCAGAACTAACCCTTGAAAGAATGAAGAAGGAAACATCTGCTCTTTGTGCCATGTGGATAATGTTTGTTGTTGTTGTTTTTCCAAAGATCTATTTAACCCACCATTGATTTTCTCCCTCTGCAGATTTGTACACAGGTCCACATCCGCCTCCCCATGCAGAACTCCATGAAATGAATAAAGCACCACAGCCTATAACAGGACCCCCCTCCACCCCCCGCCCTGCCCCCTCCCCTGGTCTGTCACAGGTAATGACTGCTGCGACTTCACTATCTGTGTTGACTCTTGAAGGGATGCACATCTTTGTCCCACTTGGGGGCCGGCTGATGCACATAATGAAAAGCAGATCACACAAAAATGCACTTTTCTCATGTGGAAAATAGCTGGAGAGGCCACAACGAGTCTATTTTCAACCTTGTCTCAGTCTTACGTTTACATAAGCCCCTTTTCCATCCTGAGGGCGGGTGCAGGTTTTCATGGCATTTTTAATATAGCTGTAAACTGATTTTTTTTAGCCTATAAATAGTGATTTTTAATATATAAAATATTAATGATTAATCGATAATCGATCATTAATTTTCCCGATGATCGATCAAGAAAATTAATCGAATGCCCATCCCTACTCACGATGGATACACTAGACTCCTCTGTTAAATATTGAGATTTCAGACATTTTAGGATTGTTAAGTCTTTTTTAACTGACCAATCAGTGGCCGGCAGTCTGGCGACGTCACACGTAGTATCGCCTCAGCTCGCTTGGAACCTCGCCAGAGCAGGTACTAAAAAAAAAGGAAGTGGTACCAGGTACTATGCTAATGGAAATGCAAGTTAACCGCCCCGTGCCGAGTCGAGCCAGTGGAAACGTGCAAATAAGTGAGCGTGCTAGCTGCCAGTGTAGTTTGTGCTGTCTTCTTTATTTCCATGTCCACATGACCTTGTGTTTGATACTTTTCTTGTCATTGAACAACCGTTTCCGACTGGAAACTTAACTTTGTAAAAGACTCCCTCTCTTGTGCCAAAGTCCATTAAATAAAATCTGTGTTTTTAGCTTGTGGGGATTCAGGGGCTGCTGCTTTTCCTGTTGCATTGTTTGGTGAATTTGTGCCAGTGTGTTATTTTGTGAACCTCTGTGTTTGCACTGCTCTGTTTGGATTAAGAAACAGAGGAGACACAGTGATGCATGGAATAACAGAGAACTTATTAATGGAGGCACCAGTGGATCAACTCTTGTGTGCCATGATGTAAAAAAAAATCACTGATTTATTTTAATGGACTTTGGTTTGTGGATTGAGCAGTGAAGCAACACAAATGTCATTTTCCATTAAGAAGAGGCTGTCTAATGGAGAGATAAAGCATGATTTAAACACACTGTATCATAGATTTAAGCAGGTGTAAGTTTTATTTATTAGTGGCTAAAATATGTTTTTTTTCTGGCTAGCAGGCATGTTTTCTCTGTGTGCAAGTCACTGTATCTGTTTCTTGGTTTGCACAACACGCAACACAACACATGCCAGTACCTCATACAACTGCATCTTTATAAAACAACCATCACATCGAGGCTTGTTTCTCAAACCTTTATATGGGAACTCAGTTTTTTTAAGATGGCAAATCATCAAGAAGATCAGCTAGAACAAATTTTGTGCATATAAGGACTTCTGGCTGTTAATATTATTTTGAAATTCTATGAATCACATCATTGTAACTCATACACATACGTCTATGGTACAAGGCTGCACATTTAATTGGCAAAATAATCTGTGAGTTTCCGATCCAGTCTCTGGGAATGACTGTTATAAAGTATGTATCCATAGAACTTTATACTTTATTCCTTTGTACACTCATGATTAACTTAAAAATGAAGAGATGAAAATGTCCCAAAATCCCAAAATCACAATCACCGTAACCCGAGCACAAATATCTGCCCCAGTGTCTCTACACTTGTTGACTGCTCATCTGTCTTTCATCCCACTTGCTTTCTTATCCTGCCTGCCGTTCACTCACTTCTACTGTTGTCACTTCCTGTCTCTTGCAGCCTTCATTCCCACCTGGGCAGCCCCCTTCTGTTGTGTTTGCTACCCCGCCTCCTCCACAAATGAACCCAACACCACAGGCCCGACAGGTAGGCCTGCCCACTGCTCATCCACCCCACACCACGGCACACACCTGCACTCTTTGCTTCGTTCCAGAACAAAAATGGTTCTTCTCTCACATTTCAGAGACGACGGTTATTCAGAGTCAGGCAAAAATTCACCTTTGTGCTGCTGAAAATCATTTAAGTTAATTTCTGTGCTGCTTGGTTTTCTGTTCTTCCTGACCCTCACTTCTGTCTGAGATGAGACAGACTAATTCAGAAAAAACCTGAAAGAGATGCCATCAAGGTCTTGTCTTCATGCTGCAAATGCCCTTGTGTGGCAATTTTGGAATAATTGCTGTTCACTGTCGCTATCTGAAACTCTCTTAGGGGAAAACACAGTGCACAGAATCTAAGTGTGAGTTTCTTAGAATGTCTGCATGTCTTGTTTGCCTACTTCTCACCAGTTGTACTCCACTTGAGTCTCCAGTGTCAGCCTGTCCTTTGCACTCTGCCTCACAAACTATCTCACCTTGTTTTCAAGATTTAACATTTTACATGAACTCTACTGTTTTTAGTGGTTGTATTTTATTATTTTTTATTTTATTTTTAAACAAATTGGAGCAAAAATGCCTGGTGGCAAAAATAGATGAAGAATTAGTTGTTGCTACAGGTAAAACTGCTTTCAGACATGTGCTGAAGTTTGGACATTTTCTGGAACTTCTTCAGTTCAAATTTCAAATTTCTGTGTAATGTTTGAGTGAGTCCATATAAGAACACGGCAGGAAAAGCCTCTTGTTAAATCATCGTGAGCGGGCGGGAGTTCTGCCTCCTGCATGCTCCAGCCAGGCTTTACCCTTCCTGAGGATGCTTTCTGCTCCTCTGTTCTCCTGCTCTTATGAAATACCCCTGACTGGTTTGTCATATTGGAATGACCAGACTCTGGACAATATCGTGATTTTTTGGAGTTCATGTCATGGTCCATGTGGTTTGATGTGTTTGGAAGCGGTATTGACACAGATTGTAGTCAGTGTCGACTTCTCTGCACAGACAAGACTTACCACCTGTGGCAGGAACCAGGTTGAAACATGGAACCTAGCTCTCATTCAAATTGTGGTTACCAACCTGATTCTAGCCGCTTAACACAAGGATCATCGAATTCAATCTATACCCGCTAAACCCTACAATATTTTAAGATATATTATTCTTTCGGCCCATTTATACTTAATTTCCACCATTTACATATGTGTGTCCATCATTACTAGGGATGGGCATAATTAATCGACGATCGATTAATCGATCATTAAGAATTATGTCAATGACGTAACCAAACATTTGGATGAACGGCGGGCGGGTCACGGTTGAAATAAATAAACAAATAAATAAATAACACGTAGGCAGACAATGATTGATGATTTGGCGGGTGTGGGTTTTCATTGCAATTTTAATATATCTATAAACTGATTTTTAGCCTATAAATAGTGATTTTTAATGTTAAAGTATTAATGATTAATCGATTGTTAATTCTCCCGACGATCAATTAAGAAAATTTAATCGAATGCCCATCCCTAGTTATTAGTGGTGCAACGGATCATCATTGATCCGTGATCCGTTTGGATCAATATCTTCGGTTCGGCACACGTGATCCGCGGATTGATTTATGAAAAAAAAAAAAAAGTTGTGCGCACACACAGCATGGTCATGGAGAGCGGAGGAACGGAGGAGCTTGAACGCCCCGCGTCATTTAAATCCCCTGTATGGGAGCATGTTGGCTTCCCTGTCAAATATAATGATGAAGGAAAGAGGTTAGTGGATCAAACCGTGACGGTGTGTCGGCACTGTGGCACAAGAAAGCCACATGACAGTAGAAACACATCAAGCATGGCCACGCATTTGAAGCGACATCACCCCGGTGTTTCACTGACATGAGAACGAAGGCTGCTCAACAACCGCTTATCACCGCGGCATTTAAGCAGCCCCTTGTTGCAAAATCAGACCGGGCTAAAGCCATCACGAACGCTATCGGTGTGTTTATAGGTGCAGATATGAGGCCATATTCGGTTGTGCAAAACGAGGGTTTTAAACAATGCCGAAAGTGCTTGAGCCACGTTACGAGCCACGTTACGACCCACTTCAGCGAAAAGATTGCGACAGACTTTTTTTGCTGATCTGAAAAAATGATCCGATCTGTGACTCTGATCCGCGGAACGATCCGATCCGTGAGTTTTTTGATCCGTTGCACCCCTACTAGTCATTACCCTACATACCTCCGTGCGTCTTTTGTGTTGGTATGGATGTTTATGCAATGCTTCCTCTAGAGGGCAGTGCTGACCGAGTAGCAAGTTGCAGGCATGAACAAACAAGAATGAGATAAGAGATTATTTTACTGTGACTGATTTTGTGGCGGTGGATCGTAAAACCACTGAAGTTGTCTCTAATGGGGAATAATCCCCGTTGGTGTTGCTGATGAGGGAGATTGATGATGAGCGACATTTTCTCTCTCTACCGTTTGCCTGACTGATTGGACTATTAACTCTATACTGCCCCACAATTTTTGGTGGTATTGCTCCATTTCGTTCATTATACGAAATCTCACAGGAAACTGAACAGCTGCTCACTTATCACACCAAAGTCCATCGATAAAGTTACTGATTTTACATCATTGTACACAGGAGCCTTACATCCATTTTTGTGTCCGTCAGTGAGTTCAAATGTATTTCTTTTGACTTTATTTTTGTTATGCAAATGGTCCAAACAAGGCAGCAATCGACCAGCAGCTGCCCTGTCCATGCAAACTATGCTGATTCTCTCCATGGACTTGGTACAGAGGAGGGAACACTCTCAAAACTCACGTTTTTTTTTCAGCCAGAAAAGTTTGACACAGTCACTGAACTAAAACACAACTGAAGGGTTGTGATGCACATCGTGATCGCTGGTTTTCGGCAATGCTGTCGCTAAATACACCAGACTCCTCTGACTGAGATTTTCCTCGCTAAATGCTGGAGATTAACGCACTTTTTCAAGATTTTAAGTCTTTTAACTGATCTTCAGTTCGGCATTGATTTCTGTGTTTGGCATTGTGCTCATGACTCTACCAGTGCCAACACTCTCTGACCAATCAGTGGCCGATTGGTCACTGTTCCGTGCTGGAACTGTGTAGTGGAAAGTGCCGTTACTCTGCAGTCAGTGTCAGTTCCTCATACAGCCAAATTCCACAA
Organism: Solea solea; assembly: GCF_958295425.1. NCBI lineage: Eukaryota > Metazoa > Chordata > Actinopteri > Pleuronectiformes > Soleidae > Solea > Solea solea. The sequence continues at coordinate 30,223,398 of NC_081140.1, read as the reverse complement.
AGAACAAACAAAAAACCTTTCCCTGTAATTGCAGTTTTAAAGAAGCACAACTGGAAGAAGCCTGTTCGTGGAGAGTGATGCATGAATGTTGTGCTTTTTCTAAACTGTGCTCTGTCTGCCTCTCCTCCTAGTTTGCCCCAGGGCCCCGAACCATACACCAACAGGTACTAACAGCACAGCTGATGAACATGACAGGGGTTGAGTGGGGGGTTTCTATTTTGTGAAATAAATACATGTGTATATATAAATGATAGATTATAAGATTTGTTTTCACTTAAGGACTAAACAACACATTATACTGGTATTTTCTCTGTGTACTTAAATATCAATGGATCAGTTTTATCTTGTAGCAAGTGTTTGAGTATAGGAAATTTACAAGACTCCTTTTTCCAAATGGTGGGAAAATGGTGTTGAATAATAAGATCGACTCAGATATCAACCATATGATATTTGCATGCATGTAATTTTTAAACAGAAGTGTAATTTAGAAATGGTGTCTCAGTCTTGACATCATCATATCCCTTTTCAAAATAAGGCCTGAGACTTTTAAACCCCTGTGTAACTCAAACATCAGCCTGTCACTGCCTGACATGACACATCACCTTTCTCTCTTAGAATGGCAGCTAGCCAGCTGTAGTGTTGCATCACTAGCTGTTTACATGGACACAAATAATCAGAATGAAAGGACTGATGAGAATAAAACAGCTTCATGTAAACATGTTTGTGTTATCACACGTCTGCCCTTCTCAAACATAATGTATTTCCGCTTTTAATATTGATAGAAATTGATAGAAACGTGGCAGGAGAGGGCGCAAAAACTGGTCTGCAGTCAACACAGTTTCCTTATTATAGACTTTAAAAGAAATCGGGATTGTAGCAGAGTAAATTAAATGTGGTTGGATTTATGTAAATTACCTCATGCGCCATCTCCTATTTAACAAACACAGAACTGCTGAGTCTGAACCTTCATTATAGAGAACAGAAGAAACATAAGTGTTCTTTGAAGAACATGATGTAGGTCCATTTAAAAAAAGGACTAATCAACATAAATAAAAGTCACAGATGCAAGAGAGGAGGGAAAAGACATCAGTGGTGAACAGCCAAGGGATGAGCAGAGGAGAAATATCTGAGGATGAGCGGCAACAATGGCATTTGTTTACAATACAGATGGAAGTAAAGGATCTAATTCTCGTTTTGAGACAGTTTGACATGTCTGCATGTTAAAATGGTTCTTTCAGATTAAACACTTGATCCATGTACACACAAGTCATTTGGGATACTTTATTACTTTATTTATGTAATGTGATATAATCCAAAAATCTGATATATTGCGTACATCTAATGCAATTTAAATAAAAGTCAGCAACAACATTTTAGCTGAGTAATGTTGTGTGAGCTGCTAATTTCTTGTTTATTTAGTAGAAGATTGTTTTCATGTTGCGGACATTATATTCAACATAGTAAATTAACAACGTCTACATGTTTTACTCTCCCGTGACATCCGCCATGTCACTCATGACTATCAAACTTGTAGCTTGAGTCTAATTGTGTGATTGTTTGCTAAATGAATTAAGTCATTAAAAAAGTTATGAGACCGTGATTAGTTTAGAGGTTTGATAATAATCAGGTTATCAGGTTTACATAATCAACACTCGGCTCTTTCTTTGCCATAGCAAAAACAAATGAAGGACATCAGTTGTAGCTGAAGAATGTTCTTCAGAGGAACTAGGTTCCCTGTTTGGCCTTTTCTCTGCATGCTGCTTGTTGATTCACTGCTTGGCTCACGATGGATGGTTCCTGGGCTTTCTCTAACTGATTGTGGTGCTCTCTCTTTCTCACTCCCTCTCTTCTTGCCTCCATTTGATGTGTGTCTGTGTGTGATCTGTGTTTGTGCCGCTGAAGGGAAGCTTCAGGTCGTTACAGGTAACTCACCCCCCCTTTCTTCCACTTTTTCCATCATTATATCCCTCTCATCCTCCTGAGGAGTGCGTATGTGAGTGTGTGTGTGTGTGTGACTAATATTTGGCAATGTTGTGCTTTGTTGGCGTGGTGTCATTTCATTTATGGCGGTTAGCTCCCAGGGCAGCAGCAGAATGTCAATGAGGACGCTCTGAATGAACCAGCATTAGCTGCTTTATCTCTTCTGGCAGGCAGGGCCAATATGTTCCCATCTGGAGTCAAGCCACCAATTCATGGACAAACTATGAGCCTTGCTGTAGGGCTGAACACACGTTACCTCCACTTGTTTTTAAAGATAAAACTCAGATAAAGATGTGGGTGGGGCCTATGTTTATGTCAAAACTTTAAGAAAAAACACTAGTAATTCCCTAATTTCTGTCTCATTTTCTCCTCTTCTCACCCCATTTTTCTTCCCACACCTTTTTTATTTTTCCCACTATCGTAATCTCAATGTTTATCCTCACCCTTGCCCCTTCTCTCCCCTTTTACGTCACTGCCTGCTTTCTGCTTTCTAGCCCTTCTACCCCAACAGGGGCAGCCTGCCTCCCGGTAGTGGGCCTCGAGGTGTCCCTCCCAGCAATGCCCCTCGCCCCGTGACGCCCACCCATGTTTACCAGCCGGGCCCTGGCTCCCAAATGATGATGATCCCCGGGCAACAATTATCCTTCCCCAGCTCAGCACAAGCACCGGCCTACTTCATACCAGGACAGGTAGGATGTTTTCTGCAAGTGGCACAGCCAGATTTTTCTTCTGTCCAAACCAGATGGTTTAAATGATCTAAACTGACATAATGGCACAACATGAATTCACAAATCAGTTTCCAAGTTGATTCTTCTTGTAAATGTCTGTTGCTTTTACGGCTCTCCTTTTTTTCAGGTACTTAATAGATACTTCCAGTAATTCGGGCTGAGTATCGCTGCTGATTTCCTGGATCAAGTAGCTTCTAATTTTCAAGGCCCTGATTTGATTCAGCTTTTGATTCAATCTTGATGTATTTAGAGAGATTTAAATTTCCATACCAAATGTTGTGAAAGAGATTTTCACAGAACAAATGCTGCAAATTGTACAAAATTCTAATCTGGTACATCATTAAAAATCTTGTTTACATGAGTAAACTTTTCATTTCATTTGAACACACAGTACAGTATGACATGTACAGACATGTGTCTTATGCTGGTGCTGAGGGCCAGCAGTGGACACACACCACTCAGGCAGCTGTGTGTCAGTAACTCATACAACCACACTTCAGAACTAACTATTCCTTGAGATGCCTTGAGATGAATCTGTTTATGGTGAACTGAGGGTGTGCATGTCTGTCTTATCCTTTTTATCCCTGGTTTGAGTTTTGTTTTCCTTCCTTTTTCGTTTCTCTCCTCCTGTCTAATCTCTGGTGCTCCTGTCTGTTTCTTTCATTAGTACCGGTCAGCTACCTACGTGGCCACAGCCCAGCAATACCCAGGCACCGCAGGCTTCTACCCAGGCACCAGCCCAGCTGAATATGGTACTTATGGTAAGAGGCTCTACCTGGGGCCTCACCTGAGCCACTCACACAAGTCAAATCAAACCATCACACACACAAAGCCTACAATCATAGCTCAACTTAATTGTGCCTGGAAATGTACTGACTGGTTACCAATTTCAGAAATCACAAACTTATTATGTAACTATTCATTTTTGTTCTCAAGCTCAAATCAGCGTTGAAAAATGTGTTGCAGGTTTTAAGATGGGAATGATTCTCCCTTTACCAACGGGGAACTACCACTTAAGACTGGTTTATTTTTGTCTTCTTAGGTTGAGTTATTTTTGTCAATTTGACACTTCGAGCATCTGCCTTTTCTGTCACTGGTAACAGATGCTGAGACAGCACTGTTCTCCTCATTGTTTTGGTCTATGAATGTGCTAACACAGTTCCATTGGGGCATAAATTAAGTCATCACCTTTCTGTGGCCAAGAAAATAACATACCAACGGCAAATTTTATTGTGGCCCAATATAGGCACAGATTGGGTTGTTTTCTCTCCTCACTGTTATTCAGTTTTAACATCATAATGACACGTTTAAGCCTAAACAATATCGTTGTCTATTTCAGCTTCAGCAACAGTTGGGTTTGGTCAGTGAAAACATGAGAAAAAAACTAATGAAATCCTGTGTCTGCAGTCTTTTACACTACGTTTACTTTCACCCCTGGTCCCCCTCATCACAGAAATGATTAATTCTTTCCTCATCTCTGGTATTGTCCTCTCCTCAATAAAAACAGCAGCTGTCTCCCCCCGATGAAAAAACTTGGTGCAGACCCAAATGACCTCAAAAACCTCCGTCCCATCTCAGATCTCCCATTCATCTCAAAAATCCTTGAAAAAACAGTCACCACTCAACTCCCCACCCATTTTCCTCATGATAATAATCTGTATGTAACCGTGCCCGGAGAGACCTGTAACGCCTCCCGGAGGGGAGTGGGGTGAGCGGTCTGTGGTTGGGGGCACTGCTTTTTGTTGTCTGCCTCAGCTTCACAGCGTCTTGTCTCACTCAGTGTTGTGTGAGTGAGAGGGGGAGTGGCTGCAGTAGAGTGACGAGAGCAGCGAAAGCCAATGTGTGCTTCTTTTACCGATCTCTTTTGCACACACACACACACACAGATGTTCCTGAAATTTATAGATCGATTATGACTATGTATATTTTAATTGAAGAACATGTTGTGTTTGTAGTGTTAGCACAACACAAATGAACCTGTGGACACTTTTATATGGATACTATTTTAATGTGTACCCTTAAGGGACTACGATATCCTTGCAGTTTTGTTCCACCCATTTTTACTTCTTTTCAGTTTTCTTTGAGTGAGGTTTACATGTGTTTGAGGTGAAAATTTGTGATTTTGTTTTATGAAAATATGAAAAGTAGTGATAACAATAATAATAACAACTATTATTGCTGGTTTACTTGTCTAAAACAGCCCTTTCTGATACGAAATAAATGTTTCTGTGGCTTTGTATACAGCACACTTCAAGTCAAAAGAGAAAATCAGAGATGTTACATCAATGCAACACAAGAGCTGTTGGTCCGCTGCTGGACTTTGGTGCAGGAGAGTGAGCCGTTTACACACTTCAGTTTTCAGACAGAAAGCGCTGTCTAATGGCAAAATTAAGTGGTGAACATATTTGTAAGACATTGCTGACTTAAGTGGGCAAATATTTTATAAAGTGAGCCCTTTGTTAGGTCTGTTTTTCCTTGTGTTCCCAGGGGCAGTCATGTTTTCAGTTAGAGGGAGTGTCTGTGTCTCAGTCTGTCAGTACCTCATACAACCATAATCTCTTCAGTGTGATAATTCTTTGTTTTGAATTTCCTCTAAACAAAAGAGCAGGATATCTCTCCAGAGTGTGAGTATTGTGTTGAGATTCAGTAGTAACACAGGCAGAAATCAGCTGAGATGTCAGCTAACATAGACCATATGACCGTAATGAAATGCAGCCGTCAGTGCTGTTCTCTGCGAGGGTGTGGTGATTGTGGAAAATGTTAAAACTTGCTGAAGTGGGTGTGTGACATCAATGGGTGGTGTACAAAAATAAACCATTGACATTAGAATAAATAAGAACTTTTAATATTTAATTAAAAAATAATTTTAAAAAAAGTCTAATTAGTCATAAATATATATATTTTTTAAATTGCCATCATATTTTGTCGTAAATATTTATGTACGTCATACATTATTGCTGCAGAAATGCTTGCTATTGATCCAATGGGTTGCCACACCCTCTAGAGGTGGCTGTGTGTAAATACACTACAAGAGCTGACGATGCCAAGAACAAACTTGCTGACCCCACTTTATCAACAGACAGCTTAACTATGAGTTGTATTTGTTTAAACTGTCGCTCATCAGCCATAGACTGTACACATCTGAACACAGGAATGTAAAAACACCTCCTGTCATGCTGTTTGGCTGCTCGTTACACTTCACCGTGCAGCACATGTACTGGATGATGTGCATGGTACTTGAACTCTGCCCCGATATGGAGTGTAAAAAGAACATCTAGTATTAGAGATTTGACCACAATAACAATTAATTTTAGTTAATTTGCTGTATTCCTCCATTTGTGTTATGAGATAGCTGTTGTTTGTGAAATACTTTTAAACATTGATTAATACACACAGTTGTAACTCGCATGAACTTTTTTTTTTTCTGTTAAACTTTCTACCAATGTCACGAACATTTTGATGCTAGAATTGACCCAGTGTGAGAGCATCCAACCAGAAATCATTCATTTTACATCATGGCACACAGGGGTTGTTTATCCACTGCTGCCTTCATTAGTCGTTTCAAATGTATTTGACTTTTATGATTGAAATCGTTTCTTTGGATTTAACTTTGAGACACAAACTTCCCAAACCCATAGAACTAACTTTGCAAATAATCCTGTCAGTTAAAATTAGTCTCCAATACTTGAGTAAAATCTGAGCACCTGGATTGAAATTAAGCTTAATAAGAGGCTTTCTATTAGTTGTCCATGTAGAGGTTTGTGTGTTTCTGCAGCAGTTATTTGTGTTGCAGTCCCACATGTCTTTGTCTAAGGTGAGTGTCACAATAGTCATTCTGTGAGTCACATGTTTGAACAGCACTTTGGCATATGACCCTAAATAAGTGGTCATGTGACAGTAAAACATGGCTTTCAGACTAATGCTTGTCCACTGTTTGCTTTGTACACAGACACAGTTCTAGGGATAAGATGGTGGCACAGATATACTGTATGTTTTCACCTTCATGACCAAGAATGGCCATCATTACCACTTTGATGAGGGATAGGAACAAATGCAGAGTCTTATATAGCACTGACGCAATATGATTTTAAGAGACCCTCCCCCAAAGTTGAGGGATATTCTAAACATGTCCCACATACATAGACTGAACCCTGTAGTAAGCAGTTGAGCCTATAGCAGCTTGGATCACACCACTTGTCAGTGGTAGAACGATAGGGGAGGCCCTGAGCCAAATCAGAGCCGCTGTGCTTGACATGACCAAACAGTTAATCTTTCCTGCCAGTGCACTCTGGAGGGGCAAAGGGAGGGAGGAAAGTGAAAAAAGTGAACTGCAGGGGAGGAATCAGGAAGGTCAGAGGGAGGAGCAAAATGGAGAGAAGAGCTGGAAGAGGGAGGGCTGAGCATTTGAAGAAGTCATTCTGAGAGGGCACCTGTAGAGAGGACAGGAACAAGTCAGAGAGAGGGGGGGGTCTGAAGAGAAATCCCCTCTCACTTTTCTATCTAAACGCAGACTTGCCCTGAGCGGGCAGTCAGCATGGGGAATCGTGGGTCTCAAGAGCAGCAGGACTCTGAGGGTAGGTGTCATCCAGAGAGTTGTGTCTCTTTGCAGCCCTCCACCCCCTTGTCTCATTGCTCTCTCTTATCTCCTCTACTTTGTGAGTCATGTCTCTAGCCTCTTATTTACTTATTATTACTTGGTGTCGGGATACTGTCCAAGAAAAGTCTCATTCTGCCGCCTGGCTTTCTTTTTTTCCAGCAAGTTCCCCTTCAGCCTCTCTCTCTGCCCATCTTCCCTCCCTTTCCCTCCTGCGTATGCTCTCTTCCCCCAGTGGCAGTCGGTGTGGATTTTTGACTATATTTAGGCTGTGCTGCTCCTGGTCAACAATGCAGACTCAGTAATGTGAGTTAGACTGAAATGCTTGCAGAGGGGGAGAGAGAGGCAGAGCAGGAGCTCTAGCCACTGCCCCACTCAAAGAGAGGCCCTCTCAATCCGAGGATTTCATTATCCCAGTGCTGTGAATGTGAACTACGCCTGGTTCTGACGTAGAGCTCAGGCCATTTACAAGGCCAGGTACTGTCAATGACTGGTTGGATGTCTTGTTGACATTATTGATTAGACAGACCAATAGAGGTTGTGATTTTTAGAACTGTTTTGTCTTGTCTTTTTGGCCACAGTTGTCTTGTTCAACAAGTAAACATAATGAATATTCTTACATCAATATGAAATAAGCATGGACAGAAAGAGAGTTTGCTGTGTCATGGCCTGAAGGCCTAGCTGTAGGGCTTTAAGGTGCCATGTTTCTGTAGCTGCTGCGTTCAAATACAGCAAGTAGGGACATTTTGAACTTGCCCAAGAGTGGGAAAAGTGATGAAGAAAGTACAAAGATCGCTGCAGTTCTTTGTCATTGATAATGGGTTATATTTGTTTTCCCTCTGAATATTGGATAAAATTGAGTAGTTTAAGTAAGTCCATCGACATCTGACAACTGATTATTAGCATTTTTGCCATTTTCCCCTCATAATATTTTACAAACTAATTAGAAGATATGACACTTGGTTAAATGAGTGCCTCTTTGAATTCCAGGCCATATGTTGCTGGTGATATGATGATACACAAGTAAACGTAGTGGTTCAGACAGGAATGTAAGTGCATTTTTCATGAATTGGTCATAATCACAGCTTCATTCTTAGAGATGAGCCGGTCTACTTTTGGAAAACTAATGCTGTTAAAGGGAAGAGCTTGAGTTTGAAGAGCTGAAAGACACTGCTGTTTGTTTGGGGTACATATACTGAGAAAATGTTTCTAATTAAAACAGTTGCTGAATAAGAGGCTAAAACTGTTTTAAGTGGTACATCAGGTGTATTAAAGTGAAGTTGAATGAGGTGTACACACCCTGTGCCAAGAACCAGCCTGAGACACAAACCATTGCTCTCACTGAAACGATGGCTGCCTGTGGGGACACTTGCTGTTTAGTCAACAATTATTGTAAGAATATTATTATTTATCTTACCAACCTGAACAGATGTTTGTAAATGACTCATTCTCTTGCACCAAATAGAGATACCTCCATAGAGATCCCTGACAGAAGTCACAAAATAACACATTTTAATGAACTGACAAAGGCAGCAGTGGATCAACAACTCCTGTGTGCTGTGGTGGAAATATGGACTTTATTCGGTTCCGTGGGCGGTTTACAAATTTAGTTTCCAGTCAGAAAAGACCGTCTAATGGTGAGATAAAGCTGCAAACATATTGTGGAAATATAGACTTCAGCGGGCTTACTTTTTATTCAGTCAGCCTTTTGTTTGACCACTGTGTCTTTACACTTCAAAAAAACAGAATGATTAGGCATTATTATTTCATACATTTGTTTGGTTGAATTTCTGATTATTCAAAGATAGTGTGAAGGGCTGAATTGGTTTATAACAGTTGCTTTTAATCTATAGATTTATTTTTTCTTTCACAGGAGAACAACAAAAAACGTATATACTTAATATCGAATATTATCGACAGCTATCGTCCAGAATTTTTTGCATCATGAGGCATCTTTGTAATTTGGGAATGGGAGTTGAAGTGAAGTGTCTTCACACAGACTGTAAACATTAGATAAGCCTTTATTAGTCACACAATGGGGGACTAATAAAGACGGTAAAGGTAATAAATAATAAACATGCATTTCCACATCTATGAATGTACAATATAGCATTGAAATGAAAAACATAGACTATACACTATATACATTCAGTAACCAGAATATATACGGTATGGGCTGAATATTTACATGAGATCTTGCACTGAGGAACAACACTTACAGTAAATAGAGCATTAGATAAGTGCCTCAAATGTAAATATAAGTCCAGGACATCCTCAGCGTGCACTGAAAAGACTGAAAAAAGGTGCAATTACCTCATTGTAAAGTCATTGTTATCTTTGTGGTGGACATGAAGCTGCAGCTGTTACAATCAGAATCCATAAGAAATCAAACCATGGTTTGTTTATGTCTCACTGCAGCCTGATTTGACTTTCAGAACATTAGTGATGTCGTTGTGTAAACACAGCAGCTTGTGTGCACTGTACGTCCTCTGTGTTATCATGTTGGTGTAGGATTAAGTCGTTTTCATGTGTGGATTGACATTGTTGTCTCTGTGTGTGATCCGCAGCAGGGGCCTACTATCCCGCTCAGCCTCAGTTCACCCCCTCGGTGCAGGCGGCACCCGTCATTATGAATCCTGCCCCTCAGCAGCAGCAACCACCACCTCAGCCTCCACAACACATCCCCACCAAACGCGAACGCAAACAGGTAAAGTTCAAGTTCAACGACACTGCAGCTTCGAGAGCACAAATACAGTTCAGGCTGTCTGTATTTTCTTGTTTTGACTTCATGATTCCAAGTAATAACATTTTATTATCAGGATGAAGCTTGAAAAGGCTTTTTATGTTTCATCATTAGACATGCAGACAGACAGACAGACAGACAGATAGATAGTAGGGGTGGAACAGTTCACAAAATCAGATATTCTTAAGGACATGTCATGCAATCTTGCAAAAACTCAAATAATGAGGCAGCTTGATTAGGGATTAAAAACATCATTGTAACAATCCAGAGATTTTGAAACCGTAAGAGTAGAGACATTGCTGCATTTACACGTTTATATATTTATATTTTATATTTCTAGTTTCCATTCCATTCTGTCACAGCTCGTGTCAGTGCTTCACAAAGATGCTCACTTGTGTGGCTTTCATAAAGTGGGCGGGTCTGCAAGACAGAGCTTTTCATCTCCCGCTCCGAATTAATGTAACGAGCAGTCACAGTTAGAGACCTTTCAGTGGCCCTGGAGCTCCATCCATCTGTAGTCAGAGCCACGGAAGCTGTGTTGGACAATTCTTTGACAATTCGTCGTCACACTGGGTATCCGACAGATGCGCTAGCATATTTGAAGAGTAAGGCGTGTTGTGCAGTGCTTGCATACAGTCACAGTAAATCTGAAATGCTCCCACACAGGAGAACGAAATGTTGACATTTTTGCAACGGACCTGCAGCACTTAATAGTAACGGACCTGCAGCACTTAACAGTAACGGACCTGCAGCACTTAACAGTAACGGACCTGCAGCACTTAACAGTAACTGACCTGCAGCGCGTCATAAACCGAACGTTACACACGTGTCCCGAACCGTGACGAGTGTACCGAATGGGATGGATTTTTTTAATGAACCGTTATCTAACCCCTAATAGATAAATTGATACTCACTCACTCAGTCACTCCATTAATCCCGCAGGAAACTAAACCATCCAGTAGCAGCTCAAACCACAGACACATACATTAACCATAGGACATATAGGTAACAAAAAGTATTGTATTGAACAAATTGTAAAAACACACTATCAAAATAAAGTTATATACTGTATGTAAAAGCCGCATTGAAGCGGTTTGCCTAAAATGGACAGAGTTATCAGCTGTGTTTGGACAGTGTCTGTGAAGCTTCCACTTTTACATGAAACACATGTTGAATATATTATATTATGTGTGAGAAAATGCTTTTTTCTAACAGCTGCTGTAAGATAAACCCAAGCTTTCTGTGTTGACATCTGCTTATCATATTTCTAACCCGTAAATGATGAAAAAAAAAAGTTGAATCGTTGTTGTATTTTGTGATGACACAACAACTTTATCTGCTTATGTGACCATCCAATGATTGTACCTATTGCTGCTTTAATGTATGCGGCCTTTATTGCTTAAACAGCAATAACCAGTAATGTTTAACAATTTATTCTACTAAAAATATTACTCACAAAAAATTGACTGTAAATATGCCTACTTACTTTCCAACAGTGAGTACTTAACAATACCATCACAGCAAAAAGATTGTTTTGAAAACAAATTAGATTTTCTCCACGTGAACTGAACAAAATACAACATTAGATATTATTGCTGCTGTTAAAACATTTACAGTCTCTATTGGAAAAGTGAGGATAACTATTTTTTGCTTCACACTGAAAACATTTGGGTTTGACATCAAAAGATGAATATAAGATTAGAGATTAGTATTTCATCTTTTATTTCTGGGTATTTACATCCAGATATGTTGTTTGTAATGGAACACCACATTTTTAGGTGAGCAAAAATATCGGTACAGATATTCTTGAATTAGATTGGAATTAATAATACTTCATATTTAGTGGCAAATCCTTTGCTGTGCGTCATGTTGGTTCTTTAGATCTTTTATCAAATGAACTGTGTTGAAAAAGCTACTTTTCTCGTCCTCTTCGTGACAGTCTAGCAGAGCACATGTTGCAGCCTGCTCTACCTTTGTCATTATTGCTTATTTAAAAGTGTTTCCAAAATACTGACAATGCAATAATTGCCGCACACCTGCTCAGCTCACTTGAAGTTGCACAAAGTGGTATCGGGTGCAGCAATATAAAAGGAGTTTTACGAATACAAATGTGCTGCATCAGTATCGGTACATCCTTAATAAATACAGTATAACAGAAGTGGGAGAACATCTCAACCTAGGAAGTAGGATTTAAGGAAGCACATGAGTGCTAGACTGCTGTGCAACATCATTGTGGGACTTGGATGAAGTTGCTCAAAGATATTTTTTCATTTGAGCGTCATGGCTTCAGTTTGCATTGTCAAGCACTGGGTCAAGTTTTGCAGTTCAGTGTGAGAATTTCAAACATCCTGTTTCTTTTTATTTGTAGACAAGTTGTGTTTTGTAGAGACTCAATTGTACAGGGAAGATGTGCGCTGCTTTAGGTTTACCTCCACAGCAGAAAGAGCTGTTTCATGTTTTTGGGTTTTCAGCCCCATTCTCGTGATTGTGATATCACAGGAACACATGGAGGCTTGAATAGATTGTGACCAAACTCTTTGAGATTGTATCTTTGTCAATTTGAGCTTGTCAGTTTAAGAAGAAAAAAGTAATTGTTTCCCAATCCTGGTGCACCTGATGTGTTGGTGGAGGGAACATCTAAACATCTAAAACATGCAGAACAGGAACGTGATCCAGACACTGTCAAATGCACACTCCATGTAACATGTACATTATAAGATGATGTAGTCATCAAAATAAAGGCTTCTTAATTCTTTGCCACCTTGTTTTGAGTGCCAGGATCACCATCTTGTTTGATTTTTTTGGATTTTTAACACTCCAGCTTGTATGGAGTGGAAACAGTTGATCATATGGATGTCACTGTGACTTCATTATTACGTCAGAGAATAATATTCCTTAGTATAGTAATGCATCTTTTTTCAAGCAGTAAGATCAGAAACGTGATTCACAATTTAGATCCAGTCAGTCATTGTATCACAACTTTGCAGTTACAGATCTTCACTTATATCAGCTATATTTTATTAAACTGGAGGAAATCAATTTCACAAATTATAAAGACATTTTTCCTCTTAAGATTCACTTTCAGTCCATTTTGGAATCCTTTTAGAAATGTTATGAAATGGCCATTTTCAAGGTGATCTGGCCGTCTCTGGTCTCAGTCCTCAGTCGTGGAATAACCTAACCTAGATCTCAGTTCTGACTAGGGACTGAAGAAGATCAGAGGTGAGATTTCTTCATCTTAGCTCAAGTTAGTCCAGTTGGGGGCGACAGTTGCTTAGTGATAGAGTGAGTCATCTTTCAACCTGAAGCTTGTGGGTTTGATTCCCAACTCTGCCGATGTGTCCTTGGGCAAGACACTCCACGTTGTTGTGAATGGGTGTGAAAGATGAATGATAGAAAATGTGCTATGAGTGAATGGGTGAATGAAGGAGGAAAAGCAATAAGATAAACTGATAAAAATGTGTTCTATTGTTATTTGAAGGAAAGTATATTGTTGGATTATCTACCCCACAAATCTTAATAGCATTTCATCAAAAGGTAAACTCAGCACTTGAGTTTGAAAACTGTATGTTTTGTGGCAGCTGCTTGCTGTCTCCAGCCTTTCAGAGGCCGTTGTCAGTTGTGAGTTTGGAGTTAGTATACTGTGCAGTGAAGTCGATCTTAACTTGGTGCTCTGTAAAACTAAGCTGCTGCCCGACATATTTCCCACTTCTGCAGTAAGTCTAGTGTTTCTTTTGCTCTCAGATGGCTCTCGCCTGGTATGTGGTAGCTCTGTGTGAAGTCAAGCCCCAGTTAGCGCCTCTCATGTAATCATCATATTTACATTTGGTTAGATTTGAGTCACAAATACAAGAAGCCTTGTTCAATTCAGCTAAAATAACAAATGTTTTTCTGTGCAGCTGTTCCACAGGAAGTCATTTATTAATCATTTAGCCTACTTTCTATAGCACATTTTTAGTTTGACATTTGCGTGATTTTTCATTTATAAAGTGAATGTCTCATGAAAGGCAAAAACATTTGAACAATTATGACATTAGTTTGTATTCTTTATTTCTATGTAGAAAAAGGCATCATATTGTAAGACTTGGTAAAGTATAGTTAGGAGTAGGAATCTCAAGATTAATCACAATTGGAATTTGGTAAAAATTCAGATGAAATATGATTTAACAAAATATACATATGTATATAATATGATCCATAAATTAACTGTAGTGAAAAAATATTGAGACCATAGTCTGATGACTTCACCTAATTCTGATTAAGCTCTGTGTTACTCAGTTTTGCAGTTTTTCGATCTTGTGTCAGACAGCAACACTGTGCTAGTCATACTTGAACCTGAGTATGACTGAAACACAAAGACTTTGTGAAGTGAATTCTACTGCTCAAAAAAAAATTATTTGGCAGTTTGATGGGCTGCTCTGCTGCTGTATAAACACAGTCAGCGCTGATAGTATTGTATTTTGATAGTATTGTATTTTACATACATACAGAATTCATTTATTCTATAGTGGTAGCTGGAGGGTGCAATGAGCCCCTGTGTTTTTCAAGATTTATTTTACATTTAGATTATCTATTAAAAAAAAGTTACTCCAAACGAAATAATTGGCTGTCCTGCTGACAGGAGTAGAACGTGATATGGTACAGTTATCAGTTTCACAGTGATTCCTCCACCTGATCTTGACAGAGAATAATAGTAGAATAATCAATATGGATTTAACTCTGAGGCTATTGATGATGATGATGATGATGACTTAGATTTATGAAGCGTCTTTCACGAAACCCAAGGTCGCTGTACAGTTGTGAACAGAGAAGAAAACCAGAAAACACACACACTAGCAAACAAACAAAAAAAACAAGTGTCGCTTCAACAGAGATTTAAAAGACTCCAGAGTTGTTGCCTGGCGAACAGTCAGAGGGAGTGAGTTCCAGAGGGTTGGAGCAGCGACACTGAAAACCCTGTTACCAAAGCTTTGCCTGCAGGTCCGGGGGAACAGAGAGCACAGAGAGGAGGTCGGAGAGATAATGTGGAGCAAGGGAATGGAAAGACTTGAAGCTTGGAGGAGAAGCTTGAAGGTGATCCGGAACTTAGCGGGGAGCCAGTGCAGTTGTTTCAGTGTGGGTGTGATGTGTTGCCATGGTTTGCTATGGCATCAGCACAAGGAAGCATTAGGTAAATGAATGGACCTGTTTTCTGCATCCATTTATAATCATTCAAGGTAGCATTACATTACATTACATGACGTTTTCCCACCAATAATCCATAATCCTTTAATCCATTAAAGGGGAGTTCCTTTTTCTGGTATATATGGCTGCTTATCAGTAGTTGTGGTCTCCTGGGTGGACTTTGTGTCTGTTCCCCTGGGCCCCAGCCGTACACACACTCACCATCTCTGTCACCTCCCACAGAGAATGTAAGAGACGACTGACACAGAGTCACTGTGGAAGTGCTGTGACAAAAAGAAAGTGAGTAAGTGGCATTCATACTTCAGCTGTGAGGCTGCGTGTAAAGGTGTGTGTGTGTGTGTACGAGACCACACCTCAAGGTTTGCATTCTTAATATTTCTAGGGTGTGAAGCCTGTGCAGAAAGCACGTAGAGATTCAGTAGAAAGACACCATGGTGTGACTCAAGGCTCTGTTGCAGCCAGTTTGTCGCTATCAGTAGTAGATGACCTTCTGTGCAGTTGCATTTTCGTCGGATAGAGTAAGTGGAAGCTGGTAAAACTTTCTGTATTTCAAGTATTTCTCGCTGATGGTATCATATTGTCACCTGCAACCGTCTGCGTCATGTTTTACCCTGCACGTTGGCTTTTACTTATTTCAACTTTTCTACTCTCTTGCTCTGCCTTCGGTGTTATATCAGATAGAAACTGCAGAGGGGAGGGGGTGAAGGACATGTCAGCACATAGCTCAGCTCCACGTGGCCACCCGTCTCCTCCCTCTTCTGCACCGGAAGGGCTAACTAACTAGTCTTCCTCTGCTGCTGTGGCAGCCTCCCCCCCTCCTCCTCCTCCCCTTCTGTCCTCTCCACCCTCTTCTCCTCCTCTCAGAAGGATTGAATCTGAAAAAAATGGGGAGAAACTTGAGTGTGCAGGGTGACGGAGCAGAGAAAGAGTATGAGGAAAAAGGGGGGAGTTCCTTGTGCCTGCTGCAGCTCATTTGATAAGTTTTATTTTCCTAGAAACCCTCCCTCTTACTCTGCCCCTCCTTCACTCTCTGGCCCCTTCAACTGTTAGCCTCTGTGTGACGAGGGGGGTGTGCATTCCAATACCATAGCTTTACAAGGCCAGTCTCTTTATCCCCCCCCCCTCCCTGTTCTGTTAAGCATATGAAAGAGGGAGGGAGTTAGTCAAGTTGCTAGCTAGCTTACTGACAGTCAGACACAGCTCTGTCCTGTTCTGCTGTTGTGTCGCTCTCCCTGAATGGGTACAAGTTAGACGGAGGTGAACCTAAACTTTCCTACAACGACCCGTCACCTTGCTTTATGGGATTTAAAGTCCAACCACGGGTCTACTGGAGCTGCAACCTCAGGCTCAGGATAGGAGAGGCCTGCTAGGGTTTGTCATGCTCCGGCAGAGGAGGTGCTGACAGGCTGAACCAGGTCAGTAGCAAAAGGCAAATATTGTTTTTCTTGAAGTGAACATTTGGTCAGGGAGCAAAAGTAGTAAATTAGCTCTCACTCTTTTTTAACTTTTTCAGTTCAATCCTTGTCCAGTGACTTTTCTGTGTTAGATTATTCAAAAACTTCTGCTTCATACAACTTTGGTAACAACTGCGACTTCCAAACTTGAGTATGTAAAGTGTACGAAACAGGAAAAGAGTGCTGACTAGAAAACACGTGCAAAGAATGGACACACCTATGAGTGAGTGTTCAGATTTTCTCTCAGTGTTTCCCCCTCTGACTGTTCGTGTGTGTGTGTGTGTGCAGATATACATGTTAGCTGCCGTTTTCTGCACTGACTGTGCTTTGACTGTGAGAGTTTTCACATCGACCTAAATCAGCGGAGGAATTCGTTTGACAGTTTGGCTTAAAGTCGGTTAACTCGACTCTTGCTCAGTCAGACAGCTTTCCTGAGGCTGAAGCACATTCACTTGTGCAGCAGAGGAATTTGTGCAGTGGTTAGTGTTGTGATTTGCTGTAGCTCGGTATTTAGAATCATGTAGCTTTTCAGTGAATGAGGATCAGCAGCTGGAAAGGGAGGACACAACAAAAATGCATTGCATTACGAATATTTCCCTACTCCCTTGTTTTTCTTTCGAAGCTATAAACAGCCAGTTTTATGACTCTGTGTGCTTTTCCTGCAGATGTATCACCTCCTCACTTTGCTCTCTCCATGTCGCTCTTGTGCAGTTGGCTTCCTTTCCTAACACTGGATCTTTTCCCTCTCTTCCATAGATCAGAATAAGAGACCCTAACCAAGGAGGTCGAGACATTACAGAGGAAATAATGTCAGGGGGCCGCAGTGGCTCCACCCCGACCCCACCACAGGTAAGCTACAACGCCATTGTTGCTGAATAAATAGTCAAGTTCAGTAGTGTGGGTCTTTATTTTATATTAAAGTCAAAACTTCATGTATGGTTAATGTCCTCAGCTGTCATACACTACAGTATGCATTACACTACACAGCACTGTCAAGTGGAAAAAGTAGTGATTTGGTGTGTGTGTCTCTTGACAGTCAGCCATATCTGGATCAGAAAATACAGCAGTGGTGCAGGCCAATGGTGAGAGCATCACAGCTGCTAACACAACGGCACTGGTCAGACCAGGTGAGTGACACATGGGCAGAATCTTAAATGTCTAGGGTGTAAAATGTGGGTAAAAAAATTTGTTTGTCAGAAATCTAAATTAAAATAATTATTGTTAATTTTGTGTGTACAGTCACCCGATGAATTGGTGTTTTTCATTAACCCAGAATAAGTCTTTCATTTCTATGTCAGGAGCGAGGTCAGCTCTATGGGCCACCATTTTTACAATTTACAACTAAATACCTTTTGAGTTTTGATGCCAACTGAAGGTGAGACAGTTCTTCCAACACCATTAGGGGTATTAAGCTGCAGCATGTAACTTCAAAAATAAATGTTGATAGATTTTACATACTGTCATTTTAACCCAGTCACACAAACCCCTTCAGCTTCAAACTGTACTGCTTCACCATTTTCCAATCCTTTTTTATTTAGAGCCTCACATTTATGTCAAAAGTCATGAGAGCAGTAAAACATGCTGACGATGTGCAGTGTTAACAATAATAAATCTAACATTCTTGTCTGCAAAATTGTTTTTGTTGCCATAGTATAATTTAAAAAGGTTTTAATATACACATTTAAAGGTTTATGAAACTTAATTAATTTAGTTTCACAATTTATGTTTTAAAGCTGCTCTTTTCTTATACAAACACTGTTATTGGGTAGTATATTCAGTTTCTGCCGATTATCACCTAAATGTTACACACTGGACCTTTAAATTTAACTTGGTCCTCAAATCATGATAAGGTTTCTGGTTCAGTGGTTTTTGCCACACTGATGTAAGACTTGCTGTAAAGGTGTGGCAGGTAATTTAGTGACTGACACATACTCAAGCTACTCAATTCATGTGTATTAAGGATGTCTGAGTACCTTCTTTCTCATGTAAGTGTATCTACCTATATTGGTCTGATACTGTATTTTATATCCTTTATAGACAACTAAGTCGTACTGATGCATTTATCACCTAGCTACAGTTTAAGCAGCCAACTATTTCCATAGAGATAAAAATAAACAGCTCACTTAAACTGTCCCTGCTGGGGTTTTATTTTTTACCTGAAAATGTTTCACAACCAAATGTACTTGCTCTTTGCAGCTTTTGTTAAGTTAAGGGTTTACTTGATATTAAGAGTTTACAGATTTGATGTCCCAATACTTGATCCAGTGACAAGTATTGGACCAATACCAATATACCCTAATGTTTTATGAATGAGCTTTACAAAATGAACTAAACAAGACATTGTTAGTTTACTTGTTGTAATAGTTGATGCAGTTTGAATATACACTATCAGTCTAATGATGGACACACATTTATGTGTATGGATAGACTCTCTCACCCAGAATATGTGACACGGCAGCCTTTTGGCAATCACATCAGGTGATACCACATGTTTTCTTGTTCTGTCATGGTGAAAATGGAAAACAAATTTGTTACCAGACAACAAAGAGTTTGTGGAGCGTTACATTTTACCCACAGGTATTAGTTTCAGGCAATGTCGAAAGAGCTGGTCATGCTAGTAAAGAAGTTGTTTGTTTGAGAATGTAAGGTTATTGCCAGTTTTTCAAAGTTGTTGGTTTGTGGACTTTGTAAAAACATTCAGCACATAAGTCGATACTGACTGTGTGAGCTGAGGTCTCACCTGTGGAAACACTTGAGGGGAGGGAGGTGCCTGTGTAACCAGTGTTTTTCACTGGCACTATAAGAGAGAGGATAGGAGTGTTATTGATTGGGGCACCCCGTATATCGCCTGTGAAGAACACATGTGCTATATACTGAGGCTGCATGACTTGGCTTTAAACAAGCACTTCTGTCATATATGCTCTGCTGATAACCCTGCTTTGGTCAGGTCTTAGAGATAAATTGTAACATGTTCAGTGTATGTAAGATTTTTTGCAGACCCAATAAAAATTTTTTTGTCCGACTTTTGAACCTTCAGATGACCGAGATAAACCTACGCCTCCTCCTCTGTCAAAAACCCCCGAACCTTCAAA
This sequence comes from Solea solea, assembly GCF_958295425.1. Lineage (NCBI taxonomy): Eukaryota > Metazoa > Chordata > Actinopteri > Pleuronectiformes > Soleidae > Solea > Solea solea. The sequence goes on along the minus strand of NC_081140.1, from coordinate 30,203,623 downwards.
GGGTGACCCCATCCCCACAGAGGCTTCGTCCTCTGACACGAACACTAAGCCCCCCATACCCCCTCTATTATCAGAAGCAGAGGATCACTCCCTCAACACCCTCACACCCAGTGCTCCTGTTGCAGAAGTGATGGACGCTCCTCCAAGGGAACCCACTCCAACACCTCAATCAGCACCTGAAGTGCCGGCTTACCCTGCACCCCTCCCTGACCCAGTCCCCACCTTAACCACACAGGACAAAACAGACACGAAAGCTGCAGAGGAGGAAGAAATGGAGGATGAAGAGGTGGAGACTAAAACAGAAGAGGCTGCTGCCTCTTTGGACATAACTCTTGCACCTCTCTCCACCACTAACGGTGTTGCAGCGGTCGAGCCTGAAGAACTGTCCGTTGAGTTGCCACCCAGTCACCTGGAGGCTCCTCTAGACTCTCCTATTGCGCAGCCCGAGGAGCTCCGCCTTCCCAACGGCCTGCCAATCCCTGACCCGGAGGCCCCTGCTCTCTGTGCACCCGAGCGGGATGACAGCCCCATCGCCGAACCCGACGTCAGCCAGCAGCCTATCATAGAGACTTCCACAGCCATCACCCTGGAAGCACCTCCACCTGTTGTCCAAGCCACAACTGAACCTGTTGACCAGCCCACACCTGAAGCTGCGGTCCAGGAGATTCCCGAAGAGCTTGTCGTCCCAGCAGTGCCCGCCCAGGCTGAGGTAGAAGAAACATCTCCTGCAGTCACTGAGGTTGATATAGAAGATTCTCCGGTGCCCGAGACCACTGACAAGGAACAGATGCCATCACCTCCAGAACCGGTTTCCTTAGCTGAAAGTACGCCAGAAACCGTGCCCTCTCCTCCCCCTCCCACAGCTGAGGAGAAGGAGGACGTCCCCCCTCCCCAGACAGTTACCCCTGCCCTTGTAGAAACTACTATGCAAGGTTAGTCACTTTCTCACATACTGTATATGTGTTTGATTTGAGTTCACTATAAATATATGATTCTTACTCCCCTCTTTCAGCTCCAAAAGCTATTCAACTTTAGCATAACTAGCATGTTAGAGGTGATCTGTGGCTAATGATGTTTGTTTTTTCACTCTAGCTGCTGTGTCTGTGCCAAAGAAAAAGAGGAAAATGAAGGATCTGAACAAAATGGAGGCAGTAGGAGACCTCCTAGATGCCTTTAAAGAGGTGTGTGCATGCACAATCATACATTTATCTTCATATATATATATATATATATATATATATATATATATATATATATATATATATAAAGATAAATGAAACAAGGAAAAGACTTCATATATATCTATCTATCTATATATATATATATATACACACATATATATATATATATACATATACATATACATGTATATATACATATACATGTATATATGAAGTCTTTTCCTTGCTTTCACTGTTTGTATTAATAGCTTTTCAGTTGTTCACAGGGACACCAATTTAAAGGGATAGGGGAATGGATTTTTTTAAGTGTCCTTGTATGAGTTACTAAAACATAGTAACTCATACTGGACACCAGCTTGAGACACAGTTGCTCACTCTCGCTGTAAACATGGCTGTCAGCAGAGACACAAAGAAATACTGATTTTATGAATACGTCATCTTAAGTCTACGCTATTGTCAAACCTCTTGTTTAGTAGAAGTGGATAATGCCATTCAATAAACCAATTAGTTCCACTAATGCTACTAGTGCTTGCATACTGAGACAAAAGCAGTATTCCACTTAAATGTCGAAAAAACAATGATCGCTCTACTTCTGGACACATGTTTCCAGCTGTAAAAAGCCGTCTTAACAGTGACATAAAGTGGCAATCATATTTATAGGATGTCATAGAGCCTGTGTCCCTGCTAGTAGCCGTGTTTTTAAGGAGAGCAAGTGTCTGTACTATACCTCATACACCACATTTAACTTGGTGGATAATTCAAATCAACCTCTCTACATTATCTTTTTAGGTTTAAGGTTCTTTTATTTTTTATTTGCATTTCACCCACTGTAAGACTGCTGTCATACTTGACTAATACCGGTTCTATCTGTGACACAGGAGCAGGTTGTGGCTGTGCCAGAACCTGAGCCCACCCCAGCACCAGAGCCACAGCCCCCTGCTGCCGTTTCCCCTCCTGCCCCGGAGGAGGCAGACCTGACCTGGGAGGACAAGGAGGACAAGGAGGACAAGCTGGATGCTGAGAACATTCAGCCAGATCCTCTCTCACCCAACGCCAACAACAAGAAGTACCAATACAAAGACGGTGTGTTTCTGAACCTTGATGCCTTTCAGCTCACTTAGGTTCATGGCGTAGCTATGTGTCAGTTTACTATGTTTATGCTGGTTTCATTGAGAATGTAGGACTGATATGAGAGTTCTGTGGAAAACGAAAGGTATGATATTGAAACAATGGTCACACCCACAAAACGTCCACTGAGCTCTTTTTGTTTCACAAAATATTGATGAGGTTTTTTGCTCCTTCATTGTAATGTACTGTTGAAGCTACAGATTAATTTATTAATGAAATCATTTCCCTCTCCAGCTGCCAGCTGTTTTTTTTATTTAATCATTATCATCAGTTCTCAATGAAGGATCATCTCGTCTTCTCCACTCTGCAGTGCTGCTTGGCTCTGTAAAGAATCCAGTTTATGACACAGTTTCATTTTGGGTTGATGCTGAGCAGAAAACCAGTTTAAATTATACAATTCCCAAACAGTATAATAAAAATCAAAGAATCATTTTCTGTGTTATGATCCTGTTTCAGAACAATGGAAACCAATTAATCCCGAAGACAAGAAGCATTACGACAGAGAGTTCCTTCTGGGTTTCCAGTTCATGTCAGCCAGCATGAACAAGCCTGAAGGTCTTCCAGCCATCAGTGATGTTGTCCTGGACAGGGTGAAACACTCTCACTATGTTTAGTTTATTTTTCTCATGTTGTCACGAGCATTGATAAACATGATGGCAGCACAACAGAAGAATGTTTAAGTGAAATTTCACTTTCTTTCACTTATGTTTACTACTTTTCTGTTCAGGCTAATAAGAACCCTCTACGTCAACTCGATCCCAGTCGTCTACCAGGAATGAACTGTGGCCCTGACTTTACTCCCTCCTTTGCCAATCTTGGCAGGCCTGGAATGGGAGGAGGAAGCAGAGGACCAGTAAGTTTCCTTGACATGATTTATGAATTTGCACTACGTCAACATCATGGACACGACCGAGTCTTCATGTGCTCCTGCCCTCTTTCTTCCCAGCCTCCAGGTTTAGGAATGGGAATTCCCAGTTCACGCCGCTCCCAGCAGATGCAGAGGAAAGAGCCAAGGAAAATCATCACCAGCATGTCGATGAGTGACGACGTGCAGCTGAACAAGGCGGAGAAGGCTTGGAAACCTTCAGTGAAGAAGGTCCGCGTCCGTGCAGTAGAGGAGCCGGAGGAGAGCGGAGGAGAGCAGCAGAAGACCCAGGAGCTGTTTAAACGAGTCCGCAGCATCCTCAACAAACTGACCCCCCAAAAGTTTCAAGAGTTAATGAAACAGGTGACTGAACTGACCATTGACACTGAGGAGAGGTTGAAAGGAGTCATCGATCTCACCTTCGAAAAGGCCATCTCTGAGCCAAACTTTTCAGTGGCCTATGCCAACATGTGTCGCTGCCTTATGGGGGTAAGTGATGCCAGCCACCGCACGCAAGCACACATATACACGTTTGTTGAATAAGCTACAATGTTTACTTAAGAATCACAATCAGAATCGCTTTTATTCGTCAAATGCACCGATAGACACACAGGAATATGACTTTGCATCCAGCACTAGACACAGTATAGCATGTCTATGACATATATGAATATTGTACTGCTACAATACAACATATTCAATGATAAACCAAGTAAATAAATAATAATGGCTTTTTCTGAATCTGAATGAAGGACTTCAAACACCAACGTCACAAGATAACATATTTGATATTTACTGATGGAGGCAGCTTTGGATTGACATGTAAAATCACTGTTTTTCTGCTATGGTGTGACGAGTGAGTAAAGTTAGACAAACACTAACTGTGTCAGTGCCTCATACAACCACAGCTTATATTATTGACCAAAAAGAGTTTTCAATGGGGGAAAAGGCCCAGAAAGGTAAAGTGTTTCTGTGATTAATTTAGAAAGCTGACACTTACACAAAAAACCTTGGCGCTCCCAGTTTATGCATACCTGTGACAGGTGACAATGGAATAACGTAAGTGAGGAGCCACTTGCACCACTGTCATGTCCTTTCCTGATCGTAGCTCATAGTTCTTTCCTCTTTTTTTGCAGCTTAAAGTCCAAACCCCAGATAAGCCAGGAATGAATTTCCGCAAACTGCTGCTAAATCGATGCCAAAAGGAGTTTGAAAAGGACAAAGATGATGATGAAATCTTTGAGAAGAAACAGAAGGAGCTGGAGGCTGCATCAGAGGTATAGTTATGTCTTCTGAAAATGTGCTTCAAACTTCTTATGGTTGTTTATATTTTGAGCTGTGACATGTAATGTGAAATACTTCATCCCCCCTCTCCTTTTTTTCTGATTGTGTTTTGTTCACAAAATATCTCTATGTCACATGTGTCCTTTACAGGACGGGTTAAAACAGCGGCTCATGGATGAGCTCATGGTGGCTAAAGACCAGGCCAAGAGGCGCTCGCTGGGTAACATCAAGTTCATTGGAGAGCTGTTTAAGCTTAAAATGCTCACAGAGGTCATCATGCATGACTGCATTGTAAAGCTGCTCAAGAACCACGACGAGGAGTCCTTGGAGTGCTTGTGTCGACTGTTATCCACCATTGGCAAGGACCTGGACTTTGAGAAGGCCAAGGTAACAGGAAGTGATAGAGAGAAAGTAGTATTACCTTATTGATGTATAGTTAGATGAAGGTTTAATTTGATGATGCAGTTGCAGGGTATGACACTCACCACACTGTTGTGCTTCTGTTCAGCCTCGTATGGACCAGTATTTCACTCAGATGGAGAAAATCATAAAGGAGAGGAAAACTTCCTCTAGGATCCGCTTCATGTTGCAGGATGTGTTGGACGTTCGACGGGTACGTCAAAGGACACACTACACAAACCACAGCTTTCCACAAGGACTCCTTTAGTTTGTGACATACAAGGCAGGAGAAGATGACCCATTGTCATGAAGCATGGGTAAACTAGAGAGCATCATATTCACGTAAACGTGTATATTTAACTGCAGGATATTCCATTTTGTCATACTTACTCTTTAAACCGTAATTTGGGTCGTCTGGTATCAATTTCTGTTATTTGCCAAAACCACAGTTGTGTTTCTCTGACTTATATAACTGTAAAATGACTGAGGCACAGTTATATTTTCCTCGTGCTTGGAAAACACAGCTTTCAGTGTACCTTTGAGCGTGTAGGGGCACGACTGATAGACTGTCATCATGTTCACAACGTGGCAGTGTTGCATTAGAGCATTGATAACCAAGGTAGAAATGATTGTCAGGCTTAGGTTAGGTTAATAGATGTATAACTAAAAATGAGTGAAATTATGAATAAGTAGAAAGTGACCCACTGTCTCTGTTTAGAAGCACTGTTTAGTATTAACGACAGCACATTGAATGTAATGCACAGGCTATTGAAGCCATCCACAGTGGATGTTATCCTTGTCCTACACAATAACTCAAAATAAACCACGACGGTTGGATTATGTGAATATGAATTATTAGCAGTTACATTAAAAAACAAGAGTTAATCGAGAAGTACTCATTTTGGGGAGTTGTGTGTATGTGTTCATGGGGTCAGTAGTTGCTTCCTCTTGGATTTAATGTTAATTTGAGTAGTTTGCCGTAACCATAAATAAAGGCCTCCAACCACCTGTGTAACAGTCAGACTACACTTCAGCTTACTCTTACTATGTCGGGTTGGTTTCTGACAAAAAGTACAAGACGTGTGTCGGGTTGGATGGTTTGATCAGAAAAGCCCCGGGCCGCATTCCAATAGGCACATATAGCACAACTTGACTTTCAGTCAGCTTATCTATTTGTTTAGAATAAGAATGAAACATGATGAAGCAGCCTTTCAAACATGAATGAGTATTTGGCTGTTTGGATGGCAGCAAGTATATGTGCGAGCTCCAGTAATTAGACACAGTGTTTAGAATAGTTTTATACTCCACACTTAGAATGATTGATGATATGGCCTTGCTGCTAAATGGTCATACATTGAATATGACAAGACCCTTTTTCAATAATTATTCCATATCAAAACTAAACTGGCAAAAAATTGACAACAAACCAGGACCATTGCTCCATATTTTGAAATAAAACAAAATGTCTCAGTGACATTGTAGCACTGGTGTCTTGCAGGGATTTACCGTTGTTTAAGCTCAATACTTTGTCACATCTTGTACTCATTCTTGCAGTCTCTGAGTTGCAGCCATAATCATTTCTGCAACTGCTAGTCTTATGTCTACGTTATTATTATTATTTTTCCCTTTTATCATCTATGTTTTGTCACGTCATTTACCTTAGCATGTAGATATCGTTTTAGAATGTGTGTAGAACTCTTTACAGCCCCAGAGACACCCATGCTGGTGCTTGAGCCCTGGCCTGTGTGCGTCTCAAATATCAGCTCTTTAATGCCTCTGTGCCAACAGACTTCATCTCATACTGGCTACATTGACAGTTTCTAACCTATTTCTTTAAAAAAGGATAAAATACTGACATTTGTTTGGGCCCCACTATCAGCTTTGGTCCGTCTTCTTTACTTTGTTTTTCATTCTTTTCTGTGAAAGAATGCTGCAGTCCTGTAGTTCCACTACCTATCCGACCCTCAGTGTTACAAAACCTGCTGTCTCTGTGTTTTTACAAGCCACAGTCAGCTGCTCTGACTCAGCACATTGGCCCAATTTGTATCCTGTGTTATTCTATTTCCTTTTAATACAAACATTGAAAGCGAGTCTCTCGTTTAGTTCCTTATCGTTTAATTCTTGTCTCTTTCATGAACATACAGTATTATGGGCACAGTCCTGTCATGTAACACAGGCCCATAAGCCAACATTCCTTTTGGCTTTGTCAGCACAAAAGAAAGTGTGGTTGTATGAGGCACTGACTGGTTCCATGGCTGTGGTTCCTTTCGTACTAAAATGAGGGTCTGCTTCAAACTAGCATTACATTCATTTGCACCCAATCCCAATTTTTACTGAAGTAGTGGTGATTTCTTGCCCGGGATTGGCCCCTATTTGTATGTCCTTGTATTCTTTAGACATCGACCTGTACTGATGTCTGGACTGAAGGGTGTTGTGCTACTTGGAAACATATTTGCTAATATCTGTTCATCAAAGACAGTGTGTAACCTTCACTTGTTTGTGGATTGACTGTGTTTTAACTGGAAAAGTCACTAAAATGTTGTGTCCTCACCCTCCCTCTCTCACCATGCCCCACCTCAGAACAACTGGGTGCCCCGACGAGGAGACCAGGGCCCCAAGACCATCGACCAGATCCACAAAGAGGCTGAGCTGGAGGAGCACAGGGAACAGATGAAGGTTCAGCAAGTTCTCATCTCCAAGAAAGAGTATGGTGGAGGCCCAGGCGGCAGGATGGGTGGAGGAGGTCCTGGGGGACGTGGGGGACCTCACACCCAAGGCCGTGGTGCTCCTCCCCAAGACGATGGCTGGAACACGGTGCCCATTTCCAAGAACCGACCTATTGACACCTCTCGCCTTAGCAAAATTACAAAGGTAAGAGCACAGCATGTCGGTATGTGGCATATTTAATCACTTTTCCCAAAAGTGCCTCACTTGGTTGTAGCAAACCCAAAATACTTCCACACACTGCTTCTCAGATGTTGTGGTGTTGCGGTCGAGGTCGGTTTAGCTTGCGTCCTTCACAACAAAATAACATTACAGTCTTATTTTTTTAATTTGCCAAGAGGACATTTGAGATGAATCTAAAAAGCCACTCTGTGATCAGAGAGCCCTCTGCTGGACCATCTGGTAATTACTGCACACAGTGGTGTTCTAGGTGATATATTTTTAACCCCCTTCCTAAAAGTTCAAAAGCACAAAAGGATTTTCCAAAAAATCACTGCCAACACCTGCAGTGCTAAAAAACCCATCATTGCTGTTTCCTGTCTTGTTCCTTAACTGGCGGCTTGTTTTTAACTATCTCTCTCTTCTACAGACTCCTGTTCTTGACTTAAACAATCAGTTGCTTGCCCCAGGAGGTAAAGGCACATGGGGCAGCTGGGGTAAGGGCAGCAGCGGTGGCACCAGTGCCAAACCTGCAGATTCTGGTAGGTTTCCCACACTGATGTGGTTATTCTTTAAATAAATATGTAGTTGGGACACTTTGGTGCTTAAACCTAAATCGTGCTTTGTTTGTGTAATTTCATCCCCAGGCTCAGAGTCGGGCAGCCGTTCAACCACCAGCACTCTGAACAGGTTCTCAGCCCTGCAGCAACCTCTGTCCTCCTCAGGCTCCTCACAGGACTCAGACAGGCGAGTTCCTCAGAGGTGAGGAACAGGACGCACAGCAGCAGCATCCGCTACGCTTGTCATGAGGTGTATGTTTTATTTTTCCTGCCGTTTCTCTGTCCTGTAGGAACAGCTCGAGTCGAGAGCGCAGTGACCGCTTTGACCGCAGCGGTGACCGCTTCGATAGACGAGACGACCGCCGAGACGAACGCGATCGCAACCGGCTGCAGGTCACGAAAAGAAGTTTCAGTCGGGAGAATGAGGAGCGGAGCCGTGAGCGAGAGCAGCGCGGTGCGGCCGATCCTGTCCGCCGAGTGGCGAGTATGACGGACGACAGAGACAGAGGCAGCAGAGAGAGAGCCAGGAGCAAAGACAACGGTATTTAACTGCTGTTTATATTCTACCACACTAAGAATGTACAAAAGACAGGCTCATTTTGTCTAAGTTCACATCTCCCAAACAGCTCATTGGATTCTTTTTGTTTCATGTGGTAATGAAAGTAGTGAAGCGGGAGATGGCTCCCACTCCTCCACCTCCTCAGACCCCGACCAAGCCGGCCTTGACTGAGGAAGAGCTGGAAAAGAAGTCCACGGCCATTATCGAGGAATACCTGCATATCAACGACTTGAAGGTGTGGTTTTTTGGGGGGGTTAATGAAATGCAGGGCTTAGGTATTTGTTTGTGATTGTGATTGTGATTGTGATACCTTTGTTGTCGCACCCTATGATGTTAATGTAAATCCTCTGCATCCTCTCACAGGTAGAGGTAAAGTTACTCAGGTGAAGCAACAGTTCCAAGATACATTTTAGGTTCAGGCTTAACAGAAGTGAAATGTGCTCTTCGCTATGTAGAAATGGACTGAGCTCATTGTCATAAAATGTCCACTTGAATAAAACATGGAGACAAGTGAAAAGGGAGCCACTGACAGATGGACCAAAGGGACATTGATGCAGCTTAAACAGATTATCACCTACAGAAGAGTAGGAGACAGAGATGACAGATTATTGCAGGACAGCAACCAGTTAAAATGACTAATAGACTTATAGAAAATGTAACCATATGCACATTTGCCTGTGACATTTCTGTGCATTTACCATGAATACAAGTCAAACTGTGGTTTGTTGGGTGCACATTTCTAATGTGAATCATCAGCAGCAGCAGCAGCAGCAGCAGGAAACCGTTTGTAGTAGCACTAACAAATACCACTGTGTTTGTGTGTGGAGGTCTATCCCCTGAATAAAGAGCATAAGCATCACTAATCACTCGTGTGTGTGTGTGTGTGTGTGATGTCCCGGCAGGAGGCACTGCAGTGTGTGCAGGAGATGAACAGCACTCAGCTGCTCTTCGTTTTTGTACGAAACGGGCTGGAGTCCACGTTGGAGCGCAGCACCATCGCCAGGGAGCACATGGGCCTGCTGCTTCAACAGCTCATAAAGACCGACGTCCTGCCAACACAGCAGTACTTTAAAGGGTCAGTATGAGAGTTTATATCTGTAAGATTTAAAAATAAAGATATGGCGGAAGTGTGGATGCAGAAAACTAGAAATCTTGAATTCACCATGACTACTTCTGACAAAGGTTGTAGGCGGAGCTCATCATTTTCCTCTGAGGAGTGTGAAGTTTTAATTGTGAAACTCCTCAAGGTCCAAGTTCACAATTCAAGATGGCTGCTGCCTGTTGGTTGGCCACAATGTCTGCAGATATACTGCAGACATTCTGTGTATATATATATATATATATATATATATATATATATATATATATATATATATATATATATATATATATATATATATATATATATATGTGTATATATATATGTATGTATGTACTGTATGTGTATAAATATATATATATGTGTGTGTATATGTGTATATACTATAACAACTATTTTCTCTACAATCAAATAATATACATTCTGTATATCAATGCTGTATCTAAATCATTCCCGGCTCTTCACCGAAACGTGTGAACTCTTGCTTCTCCAGGCTTCAGGAAATCCTCGAGGTGGCTGAAGACATGGCCATTGACATCCCGCACATCTGGCTGTACCTGGGAGAGCTGATCACGCCCATGCTCCATGAGGGAGGTGTCCCCATGGCAGAGCTTTTCAGGTCAGTGGCCGACACCCCTTTGTGCTTCTGTGGCATGAAAACATCCTGGATGTGTCTCTGCTGATAATGCTTTTTTATTTTATTTATCATTTTACTGACCATTTTACATCATAGATGTGATTGGATCTAAATTCACCCAGCTGTATGCTATTACAACAGAACTGTGCTTTTACCAAGTCAGGCTGGACTGATGTGTCAGTGTTCAGTGTGAGTGACGAGTAGAGAGAGAAGATTTGGGCATTTTTCACTCCATGCTGTTGTTGCATAAAATGAGATTTTAACCATTAGATAAAATAAATGACGTGTTTGAATGCAAATGCTGCAGAGGTGGCGACAATGAAGTTACAAGTGTGAAAAGCCTGTTAACAGTTCACTGTGAGACTGCAGCAGGTCAGAGGACATCACCTGAAGAGTTGGTCTCTGGTGCGTCCTGTAAAAGAATGTGGACATGTGTCCCTGAACCTGTGACCATGTCACCCACGACAGATGATAAGAAAGTCTGAACTGGCCGTGTGTGTGTGTGTGTTTGGGAGACCTAGATGATACGTTTGGGGTTGATTTATAAATGTGTTTCATCTGCAGGGCGGTTTCAAAGCCTTTGATTCCTCATGGGAAAGCTGGAGTCCTGCTGGTCCACATCCTCAACTTACTCTGCAAAGGAATGGTGAGAACAAGCATCTCTTAATAATCTGTCATCTGTACCTAAAGGAGTCGAAGTAGATCAAGTATGTAACTAAACGTGTGTCTCTCCATCAGAGCCATAAAAAGGCCGGCACTATGTGGAGAGAGGCAGGCCTCAGATGGAAGGACTTCCTGCCCGAGGATGTAGACGTCAACACGTTTGTGACAGAAAAGGTGAGAGGTTATCATCATCTTCATCATCATCATCATCATCAGCAGCAGCTGAAAGGCTGATTCAGGCAGTGTCATTATGTCGTGATAACATTCAGCATAGTAACATACTGATATAACAAAGACTGAGCGATAACACGATAACAATATGTATCACGATAGACACTTCCACGATATCAATAGAAAAAAGGTTCGATAAAGTCACTCGACTAGAGCTGCAACTAATGATTATTTTCATAATCGATTAATCGTTTGGTCCATAAAATCTCAGAAAACCTTAAAAAATATTGATCGGTGTTCGTCAAACCTGGAAATGATGATGTTCTCAAATGTCTTGTTTTGTCCACAAACCAAAATGATTCACTTTTAATGATTTCAGAAAATTAAGAAAAATTAATAATCAGCTGTTCAAAGAAATAGCAGTGTGTGCATTTTTCTTTCCAAACGGAAATATTTATATTATTTATTGTAAATATGTATTATTATGTAAATAGCTATTATTATTTATTGTAAATATTCATTATTATTTATTGTATAAACTGAAAAGGATGATTTGACGACGTTCCACAATTCCTCTGCATTTCTTGCTTTTGCCTCAGAAACAGCATTTTTGACGTCACCTCACAGGTTTTCTATCAGATTAAGTTCCGGGGATTGGGCTGACCGCTCCATAACTTTAATTTTGTTGCTCTGGAACCAAGATGTCGCCTGGCTTGCTGGTGTGATTGTGATCGTTTGCGATAAATAGGCCCGACACCATAGTACAGTAGTATTTATCGCACACCAGGGATCGTGGTCATGTCATGTTGCCCTATGCTGAAGAAGAAATGCCCTTGAAATGTATGTTTGAACAAGACAAGACACATAGGAATGCTGAATCATAAAGATTTTTGCATCATAATAAAAATCATTATAAGGATTTTGTGCTTTATTCACATGTTTAAACACACTGTGGCTGCAGCCCTGGAATAACAACCGTAGGTTCAGTCTAGACTGATGAGCTCCGTCTCCTTCTCTCTGCAGAATGTGGAGTTCACACTCGGTGACGAGTCGGAGAGAAGCAAAAAGGAGCTGACCTCTGCAGAACTGAGCAAACAGCTGGACAGACTGATCCAGGACAAGGCGGACAACCAGAGGATCTTTGACTGGGTTGAGGTTTGTCTTCTTCAGCCTGTTAAACATGTGTCGCAGTCAGCCACTGGTTCTCTGCACGCGTGTTGATATTCACGTCTCTGCGTTGTTGTAGGCAAACCTCGACGAGCAGCAGATCTCCTCCAACATGTTTGTCCGAGCGCTGATGAGCTGCATCTGCCAGGCAGCCGTCATCTGTGAGTCACCGCGCCCTCGACATATTCATCACACTGGTCTTTATCTACCACTGTGATTATAAAAAAACATCAACAAAAATCACTCTATCTCATCAGAGAGGTTTATGGACACCATTATCCACTCTTGTACACCAAAGTCCATAAATAAAATCACAAACAAACATTTCAAACACTGAACTCAAAACAATAACACATGTGAACTCATTTTCTCTGAGTTTTGGTGCAGAGAGTAGTTTCCAGTCCGTCTAATAGCAAAGTAAAGCAGTGATATCAGACCTTTGCCTTGTGGCCTCACTACAAGTAACATAACTTCTCTTTTAATGGTGAAGATTGTAGTCGCCCTGATTTGCAAATGTATGATTTAAATGTTGAAAATGACGTGGCGTAGAAAGGATCAGCCGTGTTTTCAGTGTGTGGTGCATGCTAACGTTCTTCTCTTCAGGTGAGAACCCTTACAAACTGGACTGTGAGCTGATCAAACAGAGAGCCAAGGTCCTGCTGAAGTATGTGAATGACGAGCACAAGGAGCTGCAGGCGCTCTATGCTCTGCAGGCCCTCATGGTGGAACTGGAGCAACCTGCCAGTGAGTTACAGCTGACTTCTGTGTTTCCTGCCCACGGACACATCAACATGTAGACGAGCAGAGCTGGGAATCAAACCCACAACCTCGTTCTACCACTGAGCTACCGTCGCCCAGTGAAATCATGTTCATGCTGAAATATTCCACCCTGGAACACGACCGTCATTGTTGGACAAACTGGTCAACAATGACGCAAACCGTGTCAACTGTCATTATCTTAAGTCTCGCCACTTCCTGTTACTGCTAATTAGAGCGGAACGATTTTGAATTTTGACAGGAAATGCGATTGTGATATGATTCATGATATCAGGGGGAATTTTGACATCATTATTCTCATTTATATTCAAAAAAACATGGTTAAAAGCATTAATGTGTGATATTTGTGCAGCTCTTTGACAAATGAAGATCGATTAAGAAATAGATAAATAAGAATAAGACACTTTTCCATCCTCATTAACGCTCAATTTGACTTTTTTGTTGTAAAATCCTGTCTCCTCTCCACTCGTCTCCTCTCCTCTCCTTCAGACCTCCTGCGGATTTTCTTTGACACCCTTTATGACGAGGACGTGATCAAAGAGGAGGCCTTCTACAAGTGGGAGACGAGCAAAGACATCGCCGAGCAGCAGGGCAAGGGCGTGGCCCTCAAGTCTGTCACCGCCTTCTTTACTTGGCTCCGCGAGGCCGAGGATGAGTCCGACAACAACAGTTAGGCCCCTGGGCCACTGGGGGGCAGTGGTGGCAGTTCAAAGAGGTTCTGTTGGGGTGTGTGTGTGTGTGTGTGGGGGGGGGGGGGGGGGGTGAATGTTATGTGGATGATTCAGAAGATTCTGAATCAGCAAAAACCTTCTGCATAAACAGAAAAAAAAAAAAAAAACAAGAAAAAATTCTTCAACTGGGAGAGATTGTATTATGGATCGAACATTCGATCATGTTATTTTTTTGTTACGTTTTTTTTGCAACTGAATGTCTTTTTTTGAACTAAACAGGATTAAATAGAGAGGAAAGATATAAGAGAGAGAGAGAGATGATGTGGAGAGGTTACAAGCCGTGGGAGACGATGCTGTTTCTTCAGTGTTTGGGGTTTTTTTGAGGTTCAAATGGCTTCTCCTCACCATGGCAACACTATTCAAGACACTTTGCTTAATGACAGATGTTATAAGAGGCTGTTCACATCTATATTTTTGATGACTTCATTTTTTTACCATGTAGACATGAAGGAGAGACGTTGTCATGTCGCATGTGCGGTGTTTGATCTACATGCTGCGCTAATGTAGATGTTAGCTTTCTGTTTGTTTTTCCAGTGTTGGATGATTGGCGTGTGTTTTATAATAAAATAGAAAACTACAAAGAGAAGCGGCCAGAGTCGTCTGATGGACATTTCAGAAAGGACTTACACCAACGGTTGTGGACTGTAATAGACGTTGGACTCTTTGAGGGCGGTGTCACTAAGGAGAGGGCCAATGAACAGTGACTGTTTTGCTGCTGGGAGGGGGGCAGTCATGTTTCCATGATGCCCCTCAGTCCCACCCAAAAAAAAGAAGAAAAACCCACCTTCCCTCCCCATCATGTGTCTGTTTTATTGTTTCCTGCAATTTAAAAAAAAAAAAAAAAAAAACCCTCCACAAACTGGACTGAGAAAAGGAGGAGAGCGCGACGCCTCACAGCCGAGCTGGTGAAGGACTGAACGAGACAAAAACAATCCACTAATAACAAATGACTTTAAAAACAAGTAGAGTTTAACGATACCCATTCTAAAGCCTTTTCCTGCTTCCATGAGAGTTTCTGTAAATATCTAAAGGAGAAGACGATGATGTTATTTCCCACACCGCTGAAATCACCAGAGTTCTGTTTCCCCCTCCTGTATTTATATTTGTCTCTCCTCAGCTGGCAGAAGGTGCTTGTAATTATCCACCCCACGTCATTGATTACAGATTAATGAACATTTGTAAATATTTTTCCTTTTCTTTATTAAAAAAAGATATTTAATTAAAGAAAATTAATGCCTCTTTTCACATCCAAAACTGGAAGAGTTAATAAAGATCATTGCAAATAAAAATAAAAAAAACCCTCCTTTCATTGTGGTTTTGTGACGATAGACGAGTGTGTTGTTCCTTCTCTCGCTGCTGCTGCGCTTTTGTAAAGATTTGTGTGTGGAACGACCAAAAAGATGCTCGTAGTTCACGGAACAGCTTTAGTTTGAGCACACATTCCCCCCGCGGTGTCGCTCACATACGATGATTTAATGCATCATTAAACATTTACATTCATCTTTTCCCAGGATGTTCCATCATCAACCATGACTGAGAAACCTGTTCACTCGGTATATTCCGGTGGTCCACTGACCTCGTAACGTTCATTAACCTCAACCTAACCAACGAAAGACAACACTGCCCCCTGTGGTAGACGCTGAGCGTGACGTGTGCATCACTTCATCTGAAACAGGGTCACTCTGGACTCAGAGCTGTTGTCTGGTTAGCTCCACCAATAAGTTATTTTCTTAAGACTTCACAGCTTTTAATTCCTAACCTCTTCAGTTGTGTTTGTGGAAATGTTCTTACTTTAACGACCAAACATGGAAGGACGTTCTGCTGTTGTTGGTTTGGTTTTGGCATCAAACCCTTCAGGGACGTGGTTTTTCTCCCTGACCACATGTAGATAATGTCTTTATCCAGTTTTAGATATTTCTGGATCAGTTACATCTTTTCTGTGGAATTAGATTTGTGTCAATATAGTTTATAGTGTCGACACCTTTTAAGAAGCAAAAGAAAGTATCGATTTAATCATTCAAACTTTTTGTATTTGATTGTTTAAAAACTACAAACAAGGTTTTGTGCTGAGGTTTTTTGTTTGTGGGCGGGCCTTAGGAAGCTGCCTGGAGGAAGCTGATTGGCTGGAGTTTTGGAGTGACAGCAAAATGGATCGGGGGTCGTCACGGGTTTGGAGTCGCTGTTCGTCAAGAACTCGTTCCCCAAGTTTTCCCCGTCGACATCTGACAAAATAAATGTAAATGACGTCTGTCAGATTATGAACTTTAGATATTTACAAATATTTTGTTGGATGTCGACGGGGAACGAGTTCCAGACCGACAGCGACTCCAACACTGACGATGGTGAATGAGCTGCTTCGAAGAAGGTTTACTAATGACACAGGAGCCTCTGGTCTACTAAGAACAACACATTTGAACTGACCGATGGCGGCACAACTGCTGTGTGCTGTGATGTAAATGCGCTGATTTTCTCGATGGTCTTTGGTGTGGCAGAGTGAGCAGTTTATTATCCAGTCAGAAAAGGTTGTGTAAAAGTCCGATTTCATAGACTTCACAGACTTTATCAGGCCCTGGGTGAGCTGGAAGGTTCTGGTCGACCCGGGGAGGCGACTGAAGTTCCTGGACATCATCGCGGTTTCTACTCTCAGGCTGGACATGGTTCTGATGTCTGAGACATCAAAGCAAGTGGGGATGAGAAAGAGAGACAAGTCTGCTGAAGGCAGGGCTGGAGGGCCAGATGTTCGCCAGCTGAAGTGGGCTGCAGGGGCTTTGCAGGGCCGGCACAGGGTCTTGGGACTCTTGGGGATCTGTGGACTGCAGAGGCCGAGAGCCAACAAGAAAATCCTGGAAGCCACTGAAAAGGCTTCCTGTTGGCTGTGGATGACGGGGGTGAAGAATGATGGACATGAGAAGACCTGAACAGCTGATGACTCTGGGTCCAGAGTCTGGGTCCAGGGTCAAACCAAACCACCCTGTGAAGTAGCAACAACTAAACAGCAGGAGAACATGCAAACGAGGTATCCAACCTGGACCTTCTTGCTCTGAGGCAACAGTGCTAGCCACTTCTCCACTGCGTGGCCTGCTTTATAACATTAGAATTGTTCATTTTGTATTTATGTCGTGTTTTTCTAGTCACTCAAAGCTGATTTACACGACATTCACCCATTCACTCGTCTGTCATACTCACCCACACGCTGTCGGCGCCGCCGTCAGGAGCAGCGTGGGGTTAAGTGCCTTGCCCAAGGACACAATGGCATGTAGACGAGCGAGCCAGGAATCAAACCCACAACCTTCCAGTTGAATGACGAGTCGCTCTACCACTGAGCTACTGTTCCGCTTTACAGCATTTAGGCGGTTTGATCATTTTCTATATGTAAGAATATAAAGTGAGAGAAACACGAGGTACTGATGTCATATTATCTCAACATTACCAACGACAACAGGATCATCTCCACTCTGCCATGTTGTTACTGTGTATCAGTGCATCTCAAAACTTTTACACCAAGAAGCACCTGAGAAAATATTCACATCTGTGTTAACAGGTCGAGCCACAGGCTTTTATTCCCTCCTCCTCCTCCTCTTCCTCCTCTTCCTCACATATACCTCACACACTGGTGTAGTGACATTAGATTAGCATGAAGCGACCAGTTTCTCTTGGGCCTCAGAGTCATCCTTGACTGGCTTCTGAGCAGTCGCCATCTTGACTCTCTGTTTGCAAATAATAAACCAAACTTCAACAATCAACTTTGATCCAACTGGATTTCTTCATCAGACGCCTTACGACTATTTTTGCCACAACAACTTGGTGTCAGAGGTGGAATCCCTCGAGTGATCGTCTGAGACCAAAACCATCTCAACCTCCAACCTCACTGATTAAGAGTTTTAATGGAGCAGCTCTGTTAGTTTCTTCTTCTTTAAAATGACTTTAAAAAAAAGGTCCATTATGAAACATTCTGGAAACATCACACACAACAAACAATAAACAAACTATTTGAATACTGTGTTCGGTAGAAAAGATGGTATCGTAGAGCTTTCTCTGTTTGTTTCTGTTCAAACTTCTGACATTTGCATTTAAGCAAAGTTGGAAAAAACAGAGCTATGATGAAAGTATGATGAATGTGTTTGTCTCATAAACAGCAAATATTTTACATAAAGAATTCAAATAGGTCATATTTGTTTCTGATCCTTATGATAGACAAATTTGCTATTTTTACATTTTAGGAACTGGAATTGGAAAGTGTTATTATTATTATTATTGTTGTTGTTGTTATTATAATAATAATAATAATTATTATTGTTGTTATTATTATTATTATTATTATAATACTATACATACATATATATATATACATATACATAAACATATATATACATATATACAGTTGAAACCAGAAGTTGACATACACTATATAAAAAGACACATATGCTTTTTTTCTCACTGTCTGACATGAAATCAGACAATCACTTTTCCTGTTTTAGGTCCGTTAGGATTACCAAAATTATTTCTATTTGCTAAATGCCAGAATAATGAGAGAAGGATTTTTTTGGACAATTTTTTATTCCTTTCTTCAAAGTCAGAAGTTTACATACACTAAGATTATTATGCCTTTAAACAATTTGGGAAAGCCCAGATGAAGATGTCATGTCTTTGGAAGCTTCTGATAGGTTTATTGACAACATTTGAGTTAATTAGAGACACACCTGTGGATGTATTTTGAGACACACCTGAAGACACACATGTCTTTTGCTTTTGTTCTTGGGTTGATATGCACATTTTGGACCAAAGCACGTTCATCTCTGGGACACAGAACCCGTCTCCTTCCTGAGCGCTATGATGGCTTGACATTCCCATGGTGTTTCTACTTTCATATAATTGTTTGAACACATGAACGTGGCACCTTCAGGCATCTGGAAATTGCACCCAAGGATGAACCAGACTTGTGCAAGTCCTCAATTCTCTTCCTGATATCTTGGCTGATTTCTTTGGACTTTCCCATGATGTTACACAAAGACGCAGTGTGTCTTCAGGTGTGCCTTCAGTTTGTTATTTGCCAAATAAATAACAACATGGCTGCCGCAGATGTTGGATATTTAAGGTGGTGTCATAAAACATATGTAACTATAGGGGGGGCTCTGTAGAGACAAAGGCCAAAAACAGTGACCAGCCTTCTTTTTAAGAAAAGAAAAAAAAAGAGAAAGAATTCAATCCTGAATCTGTAACTAGGACCAAACAAAGTTAGCAATTTTGTCCAAAAAGATGTCGACGCACATGAGTGAAGGTGCAACTACTTCCTGTTGAATTGCATGAATTCCTGTAACCCAATGTATTTAATACCAATAACTACGAAAATTAAATATAACATTAAATAACTTAAAATCCCCATAATGTTTTAGTTTTGTTTTTTGGATGGAATGAAAATGATTGTTTACACAACACACATCCATTCAGACTGTTCCGCCTCCACCTCAAGTCACCACCCCCCACCACAGCGCCCCCCCTGTCATCCACTCCAGGTACCAACACAACTACTCACTCAAACAGGTTACAATGAATTGTTTAATCCTCCAAAACAAGTCAACAGCTTTAATCTCGCGGCTCATCCCAGATCAGACTCTTTGGTTTGATTCATTTAAATATCAGGAGTATTTCTCAGCAAGATAAACTGGATCAGCTGAAAATCCTGGTGATACAGACGGATCCTGATATTGTGGTTCTGTCTGAAACTTGGTTGAGATGCACTGTGAATGATTCTGAGATAGCCTTTTAACCTTTTCAGAATTGATAGAAATTCAAGAGGAGGAAGTGTGTCTATTTCTATAAAAGCTTGTTTCAGCTGCACTGTTCTTCATGCTGTTACGGTTTTTAGCTCTAAGAGTATGTATTGCAAAAACACAGTCATTACCGTGGTATATCAGCTGTTGACAAGTTAGCGCATCTGTTAGCTCCATACATAAACTCAGAGTCGATTGTACTGGGTGATTTTAATTTAAACTGGTTGAACTCCGCCTCTGATCATTTAAAAGAGGTATGTACAAATACTAATGTCTCTCAAGTAATTATTGAATCTCCCAGACCAAATATTAAAGATCCCTCAAAGTCATCTCTGGTCGACTTAATCTTAACTAACCGATGAGAGAAAATCGGGACCCTGGTGTATTTGAACTTGTTTTTTTTATCATTAGCTTGTATTAGATCTTACAAAATGAAAGAAAAAGGTCCACGGTTGGTATCTGAATCTGAAACATTTCAATGAGCAGGCCTTCTTAATTGATCTGTGGAATAGTGATATTCAAATCCCTGATGTGGATCTAGCCCTTGACCATTTTTGTAAATCTTTTAATTCTATAGTGGATAAACACGCCCCTTTTAAAAGATATAGAACTCAGATTAGGTCTGGTTTATGGTTTTCACCAGAAATATCTTCTCTACTGTAGAAATAGAAATAAATAAAGCCTGGATGCTTGCTGGGCAAACTGGGGACCCAGGTCACTGGCTTGCATTTAGGCAGATTAGAAATAAATGTACAGCTGCAATAAGAGAGGCCAAATCTGATCATTATTTAAATTTGATTCCTAAAGCCTATTCAAATCCAGCAAAAATCTGGAGGGCAGTAAATTCTGTTTGTTGTAAATCTTCGCCGTGTTTCTCTATTATCACTACACCTGATGGATGCTCACTTTAAGATCATGAAGAAATATGTGCTGCTTTCAATCAACATTTTGCATCTGTTGGTAACATATTTGACTTCACTTATACTGGACTCCCTCTGCCTGCCATTGGTTCTGACATCAACATGAAATCCTGAATCTGTAACTAGGACCAAACAAAGTTGGTCAAAGCAATTTTGTCTTGGGTGATCCGGTAAAATGTTCTCTCCCAGGACACGACCGATTTTTATCATCTTGAACTTTTATGAACACAGCCATTGAAGACACCAGTGAACCGACGTATATGCGCTGTCTATAGATGTCATCGGTGTTCAAATTGCTGCGTGACATCAGGTTCTAGAGCTCTACAGCTGGATCCTGTGTGCCTGCTGGTGGTTAGTTGGTAGTCCAAAAATAGGAGCCTCTTCTTTTCCTGCACGTGTTTCATATGTAAAGTGTCCAGGGCTTTATAACAGCCCGTTCAGAGCCAGCTCCTTTGGAGTTCAGATTTCTACATTTGAAAATCCTTCAGCAGCTGGATTTCAAACTTGTGAGTATTGTGAGTCTTTGTGAATGATTGCATTCATTGCATTGCACTTGAAACATTAAAGAACTACAGGAGGGATAGAAAGCAAAGGAATGTATGAAGTCAAACTCATGTTGGAAATGGAGGTGGATTCAAAACTTTATATTCAGTTTATATTTTCTTACAGCTAAAACAGAATGAAAAAATATCAAATCTTTTTCTGCCAAAAATGTCAAACTTCTTTTGGTTCTTGTTACAGATTGAGCATTTAAGTATTTGTCATATTTTTAAACAATCAACGAAATTACAAACCCAACACTTGTTTTCTCCTATTTTCTACTAATTGAATTAAACAATGTAATATTTCCTTTGGTGTAAAGCAAAGACTTATTATTTTACAGTCTGTATTAGTGAGAACGACACCTTTACTGCAATAATCCGTCTACCTGCCAGGTGAGACAAATCAGATTATTACACAGATGAGCCTGAATATTAGAATAATGATCCACACGTGTTAAAAACACTGTATGATTGACCTTTTTTCCTCTTGTTTGCAGTCAACTCAGAGATGGGTTGTCATGTGACGTTGACGCTGTTGTTTTTTGGTGAGTTCAAGTGTTTGTACATGCACTGTAATGTAAAACAATGTTGAAAATAATTTCTTTAAAATGAAAGAAACAGAAGTGCAGGGCACACAGATTCGTGGAAGGTTATTACTTCATGTAAATATGGCGAGTACACCTTTCTAAGTCTCGCATTAGAAGAGTTAAAGATTAAATTATTATTTTATTTCATTGATGATATTATGATGAATTGTATGTGTATTTGTATAAATATTAAAGGGGCTGCTTGTCTTGAGGTAAGGGATTAGAAACTTTTGACGGTCCAGTGTGTAACGTCCGGGAGGATTCATTGGGAAAATTGAATATACTACTGTATACAATACTATACTTAACAAGGCATTCCACACTTTCTTCTCATATCATAATATTTGCATCATGTCCAGTGTGCAAAGACCTTCAGAATAAGCCTTTTTGTATAAGACAAAAACGGTAAATAACAGCTCTGTCCACATGAACCTGATGCATAAACCAACAAAGAACAAAGAGGGAACAGCAGAGAGAGTAAGAGAGTGGAGAGAGAGGTGAAAGATTGTTAACATCCTTCCTGGTATGCAAAGGCCACCTTAGATGCCTGATGCACTTGGGGATGGGAGCGGTGAGGGGAGGAGTCCTCCATTTTGTTATTTCTGCAGTGTTACCATTAGATGTCAGTCATTGTTACACACTGGACCTTTTTAATTCAGTTATTTGTGTAACTAATAAATCATAAAACACTAAAGATACCTTCTATCATCACATCTCAGGATGGAGCCTCAGCTCCTGCTTTCCCCCACGTATGTACTACCACGTAAACCAGTCCATGACCTGGTTCCAGGCTCAGAACTACTGCAGAGAGCATTACACAGACCTGGCAACCTTTGAAAGCCATGATGATATAAGCATGCTAGAACTGATTACCAATATTCCGTCATGGATCGGACTGTTTGATGACCCCAAATCCTGGCAGGAAAACCTTGGAAATGAGTCCAACTCCTGGAGATGGTCAGTGACTGGTGAAACAGGCAAAACTACTTTTAAGGCTTGGGCTAGTGGAGAGCCCTCTTATTCAAATGGAAATGAAGTCTGTGTAATCGTGACTCCTGATGGAACTTGGGAAGACAACAACTGCCTCAATGAATACACTTTTGTGTGTTACACAGGTAAGAAGACATTTGAGGTTACATCAGCTCTGTTTATGTTTATTTTTAGGAGGAAGTCCATAGAGACACTAGTTAAAGGAGACACAGGAGCTGCTTGTCTGCTGCTGCCTTGTTTCCTAAGTTTGTGTCAGTGAGGTAAATCTGAATGAAACAGAAGTAGTGTTGTGTTTCTTTCAAAGCAATCGTTCGGGTGAATGAACTGAACAGAATCAAAAGACACTGACTTCACTTCTGTCCATTGCAGTCACAAACCAAAGCGAGAAAGTCTATCATTTCATCCCGACTGTGAAGTCATGGAATTCTGCTCAGGAACACTGCAGACAACACTACACAGACCTTGCTATGATTGAGACCACTGAAGAAAACACTTTGGTCTTTTCAAAAACTGGTGGTCAGACATCTTGGATCGGTCTGTACCGAGTGCCATGGACATGGTCTGATGGGTCTCACAGTTCCTTCAAGAACTGGCATGACAATCA
Organism: Solea solea; assembly: GCF_958295425.1. Taxonomy (NCBI): domain Eukaryota; kingdom Metazoa; phylum Chordata; class Actinopteri; order Pleuronectiformes; family Soleidae; genus Solea; species Solea solea. The sequence continues at coordinate 30,180,105 of NC_081140.1, read as the reverse complement.
GCCAGACAGCTACGCCCTACAACCAGAACACTGTGCCTGTGTCTGGTTGGGTTCTCGTAGATGGAATGACATACCCTGTAACCTGTTGCAGCCTTTCATTTGTCATCGAGGTGATAGTTCAATGAGAAAAATAAGTGATTATTTTTAATCCAGTTAAATGTTACAGTACATGAGTGACATGTGCATGTTTTTTTTGTACTTTTCAGTAACAACATTAAAGACCACGGTGGGGATGCAGATCATGACTGATGCAGATATGACAGATCCAGCTGTTATTGAACAGTTTCTCCAGCAGGTAACATCCCACATAGTTTTCTAGCCTAGCTTACGTCAGACTGCACCTCAATCTCATGGCCGCCATGTTGTATCTATACAAAAGCTGCTCCTTGTTTACCATGTTCACATTTCAACTCGAGTGTGACACGCACACATATTTCTCTCCTTACCTGACCAAGCCCGCGCTCGACCCAAACCTGTTAGCGTTGTGTATTTGATGTCACAGCCAGACACAGTCAGAGTAAGGTGATGCATTGTTAGCCTTCTTTTATGATGACAGCAAATGACCAAAGTTATTAGTTAGGAGGAAGCATCTACTAGCTCCATGAACACACACACACACACACACACACACACACACACCTTATGAGTTATCACCAGCACCAACACCTGAGGGCCACCCTCTGGATTGTTCTGGCATCTCTGATTCTCGTCCTTCTCCTCATTCTTCCACCACTAGTGGCGCTCATGTGTTGCACATTAGACCTTTCACTAGTGACAACAGGCTTGCACATTTCTTTATTTCTCCTCAGATCCATACAAGGCTGACAAACCTGGGATTCACAGACTTCAAGCTTCAGTGGAAGAATCTACCCTCAAACCAAACCAAGAAGACCTGAGTGGACCATCTTTATTCCATCGCCCAAGCAGTCGAGAAAATATTGAACTGCTTCCCAATGATTTTGCTGTGTTGTTTATGGAGTAGTTAAGCAAATAGAAGACGATAGCATAGGATAATGTTGTTAGTATGTGTGGTGTGATGTTTCCTCAGTATCTTCTGTTACTTGTGTCCTCAGGCTAAATAAAGCAAATGTATCATCTCCAACATAGAAGCATTTAACTGCTGAAAGACTGGAGTTTTCAGGAATTGCTTTCCTTACATTAGAGCAGTGGTTCTCAAACCTTTTCTGTTGGGCCCCCCTTTGGAGGAAGACATTTCCTCGGGGCCCCCCTACTCCTGGGATCTCAACCTCAAATGACCTGTGGGCCACTAACGGTCTCGTCTGGTCAGTCGGGGGCCAGTCAAGTTAAAAAAAAAAAAGCCCAACTTTTTTGGGAAAAGCAACAGTTGCGGTGGACGTTATGAGCTCATATCATCAATATGCTGTATTAGTTTTTTTTATATGTATTGTATTGTCTCGTGTGAGCTTTTCTGTCTTTTATTATATTTCTGTCTTTTTTTCTTCTGTCTTTTATCCATTATTCTGTACGGCACTTTGGTCCACTGTGTTTGGTTTAAGTGCTTTACAAATAAAGTTGGATTGGATTGGATAATTTCAAAATATAAGTGGTTGTTTTAATATGCAACAATAAAAAAAATTTACCTATTCATTTAAAAATAAAAACATATAGAAATGACTCGTTACAACTTGATATTGTTTGGAGGATTCTTGAGTCATCAGTGTTGAGTAAATCATCTCTTTACTGCATGCATGGATTTTTGCATGCATGCAGAGACACTGTCACCAAAGACGGTCTAAAATGGTCTCCCTAGTAGATGTTATCTAATGTTTACCCTAAGAGATGCCATTATGTGCAACTCTTACGTTGACCTTTCCTGGTGACCTTTCCCTATCATATAATCACCCCAGCATTCATTCACAGCTTGACTGTTAATTGTTGTCTTAGAACATTACAGGAAACAAGAAGAAAACCAGTTATTTCCCACAGAGGGCCACATGAAATCGATTGGAGCCGCCACTTTGAGACCCCTGCCCTACTCTCACAAAATTGTAAAAATGTGTCAAGTATAACATTTATTGAAAGAAACATCAATATTAGAACAAACGTTTCACTTTGCTTTCAATAATTTGGGTGCTCATGTGTTGCATATTAGATAGTTTCACTAGTTTCACTAGAAACAACACGCTTGCACATTTCTTTATTTCTCCTCAGATCAGTGCAAGGCTAACAAACCTGGGATTTGTTGATAAATTCAAATGTCTCATTTGTGCAAAATATCTAGCGAATTGAACAGAAACACATGAATAATCGTCCCTTGCTGAAACTGAGACGTGTTGTCTGTTACATGAAAATAAATTAGAATCCAATATTATATTATTCATAATATTAGCTTGTGATAATTCCTCTGTTAGAGTCAGAGAGGCATGTTTGACAGTATCAGGGAGACAAGTAACGTACTTGTTAACATACTCGACAATGAGGAGGTCATGTTAAACTTTACACCTGGTTCTTTGTCCTCATATAAACAATATCAGCATGTTATCAGACGGAAACAAGACATGTCCAACTCATAGTTGAGTATGTAAGCATGCTATTTCAAATGTTTCATTCAGATTCACCTCAGTGACACAAACTTAGTAAACAAGGCAGCCGCAGACCAGCAGCTCCTGTGTCTCCTTTAACTAGTGTCTCTATGGACTTTGGTGTGGCAGAGTTAGTGGTTTATAAACTTCAGTTTCTTGTTGGAAGAACCCGTCTACTGGTGAGATAATGCTAACACAACAGGTAACGTAAAGTCTGTGATACTTAGTGTAAAGTACCTTCAGTGAAATGAGCTTTTAGTTAAGTGGCTAAGATCCATCTTTTATCTTGTGTCCCCACTGGCAGCCATGTTTTCACTGAGAGTGAGTGACCATTTATTAATACAAGCACTTCCTCCTAAAAATAAACATAAACAGAGCTGATGTAACCTCAAATGTCTTCTTACCTGTGTAACAAACAAAAGTGTATCCAATGAGGCAGTTGGTGTCTGCCCAAGTTCCATCAGGAGTCACGATTACACAGACTTCAATTCCATTTGAATAAGAGGGCTCTCCACTAGCCCAAGCCTTAAAAGTACTTTTGCCTGTTTCACCAGTCACTGACCATCTCCAGGAGTTGGACTCATTTCCAAGGTTTTCCTTCCAGGATTTGTGGTCCATGACAGAATATTGGTAAACGTAGGTTCTAGCATGCTTATATCATCGTAGCTTTCAAAGGTTGCCAGGTCTGTGTAATGCTCTCTGCAGTAGTTCTGAGCCTGGAACCAGGTCATGGACTAGTTTATGTTTATTTTATGCTGTTCCCTCTTTGTTCTTTGTTGGTTTATGCATCAGGTTCATGTGGATAGAGCTGTTATTTATCAGTTTCTTTCTTGTCAATTCAGGCTGGTGTAGAAACACAAGATGGCTGCCTAATTAAAGTAAACCTGTTACCTAAAGTAAACACAAAAAGGTCTTTGCATTCTGAAGGTCTTTGCACACTGGACGTGATGCAAATAATATTATATGAGACGAAAGTGTGGATAAATCTGATTTACGACGCGCCCTCCCATGAACATCAAGCATGATGTGTAGAAACGAATAAATTAGGACGAGGGGAAAATAATTATAAAATTCATGTATATTTCAAACTATTCATAAAACTTCAACTGCTTCAAGCCAGCAACGCAGCGTATCTTCAGCTTATTCTGAAGACAAATTCACACATTTTTCTATCTATTCGTACAAATTCAAATGCTTCCAAACAGCAGCTTCAGCTTGTGCATTTGACAGCAATACCACTTCCCACGTTTTTGTTGTTGTTGTATTAGATGACCCGACTTCAATCTCCATTGTAATTGTTTTACATGCTGTCCCTATAATTCTTTATTTCCCTGTCTGTACTTTCTAAATAAAAATTGAATATTAAAAATAGAAAGAAAAAAAGCGCCATAGGAATAAACAAATGGGCGGAGCACCATGTCACGTGGCCGAATAAAGAGTCTGTTTTTTCTTTGTTTTTTAAATAAAGCTTATTGGTAATCGCAAAAGGACAAACATAATTACTCCAGACAACAGTCATGTGTTCACAATGAAAAAAGAAGCTCTAATGTTTTTGTAAACATTTTGCAGAAGATAGTTTTCATTAATATAAGGGATACATTTATTATTTATTTACAGAACTCTAAACTGCTCTGCTCAGAAGTGTCACGTGTTCTCTGCCTTCATCTTGACCAATCACAGGGAATCTATGACGTTCCACGTAGCAGCCGTGTGACGTTGTACGTATGAGTACGGAAGGGTACGTTGCGTGGTTAGGATACGGAAATGAAATGAAAAACCGAACAGAACATTCACAAACAATTGGTAAAAGGAAGAAGGACTTAGCGGACAGGTAAGACAACAAACTGTCGTTGTAAACGGACCCGGCTCGTGTTCGTACCTGGTTACACAACAACAGCAGGGAGAATAGTTAGCGCTAGGACACAAGCTAACCATGTCAACAACGAAACTCGTTTTATTTTCTGTTGTTTTCATTTCATGCTGACGGGATTGTTCTATCATAGCCGTAAACGAGTGTCACTTGTCACGAGCAGAACCGTAAATGAACACGCTGAGCTAATTAAGTTGGCGATTTAACATTATATTTAATATTAAGCGATTTTCAAAATTGAGGAATGGCTAACATTAGCTGAAGGGTAAGATGTTTGTGAGAGTTAAAGGAGGAAGTTAGTGTTTGACGATCAGTGTGAAAACTCCAGCTAACCACATTTGCTTTGAAATATGAACGTGTGATATTAAGTCATCAGCATTTCATCACTATTAGTCACATGAATTACAGACTTATTCTGACTTTGTCTCATCTGCCACATGTCATTTAATCCCTTTCTTACACGAATCAGCACTCACTATAATAATATATAATAAATAATAATCTATTTGCAGTCACATCACAATATTAAAACAGGTTGATCTATTGATTATTTTTTCTCATTGTTCAAACTTATTTCATGTAACAGGCAGCAGCCAGTGTAGAGTCCCTCTGGCTAACATTCAGACACTTGTGTACTGTCAGACATAATATCAGTGTGTTTGTCTAAAGGGAGGGAACACCAGATCCAGAGGTTGCACCGAAGAGGTGTTTTAATGACAGGTGTCAACAGTTCTACCTAAAGCTGAGGACGGATATTAATTACCAGGTCTTATTACATTGACAAATGCACAATCACACAATTTCATCCAGTATTTCCTTTCTATTGACAAAGTACATTTATTTTCTTTGATTGGTTGATTATCTAAAAGTTAGTCAAATGTACCGCTTATATGCATTCTCCACATTTCCATGTCAAAAGTGGAGTATGGTGTGGATTATAGTGGATTGTGGCTTCTCTCTTTACATTGTTATTCAGTTTTATAGCCCATTGCCAATCCACCAGCAGCTCACTCCCAGATTGACCTCACTTCTAACAAGACCTTCTCTCTGTCATTGTCTCACATCCAGGTCTCTGTTCAAATGAAGAGGACCTACCTGGTTGACCGTGCATGTCACCCCCTGTTGCCATGGCAGCATCATATTTTCCCAAATTTCTCCTCCTGCTCCTCCTCTCCTCATTAACCATCATGCTTGTGACCTTCTTGCCTTCTCCGGTTCCAATGATTCCTTTTCATTCCCCCTCACCTTGGCTGCCACATTCATGTGGTCCAGGTCAGTCCTGGGCTGTCCAGCTCCATGCTGATCCACAACATGCAGAAGAACAGAGCTCTGTGTTATTGGATGTAATAGCCAACAGGGTACAGTAATGCCTTCCTACTTTCACTTTTAGCTTGTATACAAAAGGGTGGTCCTTACTTTCATTTTTTATCCTCTGACCCTCTTAAATGATTCCATTTAGGGACAAAACACAACATACCAAATCTCTTAGCATAATATTTACTGGTAACTCAAGGGCCTCAAAATATGTGGAATTTCAAACTAATTTGATAATTGAACTTATGGAAATCCATAAGTGGCCACTAAAAGCCTCCATAAAATGTGTGTTATTATCTCATTGGTCTGTATGTCGGCTACAAAGATATTGTTGTTCACTTGGGAAGGTTTATTTGATGTACTACTTTGTTTAATGTAGTCAATGTGCTTGTCTTTACCAACAGGGATTGTTTCTCTTCTGTCTGACCCTGATGCAGCGTTTTGCAATACTCTCAGATTATGGGCTTCCTAAACCTGTTTGTACCTGTTAAATTCTTTCTAAAAGAGCTACTGTAAAGGAATGTGTAAAAAGATTGGAAAATGGGAATTACTGGCGTACATTTAAACATGGCCTGATGACGCATTGGAACTGCTATAGACTAAGTCTCCCCATAGTTCACTCAGTCCAGACTGTAAACACACGAGTCATTAGTGATTTAGTTTGGCAAGCAGCGAAGATAAAACATGATTTTGTTGATTGCTGGTCCAGTGATGTTCTACATACGCAGCTGTTGGTGAATGTTTTTCTCATCTACTGATTTGGCTGGTGTTCTGTGTTGAGGTGAAGATGTTTTATGGGCGTGAAGTATAATTTGTCCATATTGATAAAACTGGACTTGCTGGACATGCGGTTCTGATAACTGTGTCACTGTGATGACAGAATGCCTGAGTTTTGTAAAGCCCATTTTTCTGCCATTACCTTTTTGAAGAACATCTCCTTTTGTTTTTTTTTCTTCTTTTTAATAACTGATTTATGCCTAAAACCCATCAGGTTTTTATTGTCAGTCTCTTTTCTCATTTTGCATGGTTACACAGTTCACTGTGAAAAATGACACATAATACAAGACTTATTTGATATGTGCGTCTCATTTAATTTGTACTTCTCATCATCCCAGGTGGCAGAGCAGGCTGGGCTGCAGAACCGGGGTCAGATTGGACAGCTGCATGGCCATTACTTGATGTGCTCTATAAAGACCAGTTCTGGATCTGCTGGGGTCCTGGCATCCCACCCTCATGTCTTATGGTACTCCCAGGAGAGACAACTCAGCCGCTCAAAGAGATCAGTGTCCTTCAATGATCCCCAGTATCCTAAGCAGTGGCACCTGGTGAGTATGTTGTGTCCTCAGCTGTGTATGATTGACCCTGTGTGTGCAGGATTCACCAGAAAAGTTGTTGTATGGGCAAAACAGGGAAAGTGCTTATACCAGTGCTGTCACTTTTAACGCGTTATTAACGGCATTAACACAAACCCATTTTAAAGGCTTCAAAAGATTAACGTTGTTTTTGGCCGAGCAAACTTTGTCGGGTTTTTTTCACCTGCTGTTGCAACAACTAGTAACGTTAGAAAAACTACAACACCACACCGGATTTAGCTAGACCGGAAACACAACAACAGGCACACTGCGACCAAAGAGTAGTAGGCTAATGTTACTATTAAGTGCCATTAATTGTGTGTTAACTTTGACATTAATGCAATGAAATATTTACACTGACACTGATATATACACTGACCAGGAAAATCATGGCAAACGCAGAGAAGTAGATGAATTTCACACAATGTGAAATGGAGGTACTCACAAGTGAACGTGTGCAAAACCATGGATGGAAGCAGCTTCCATCTCACCTTCCTAGGTTGTCAACTGTTCATGGGGTTGAAATTGAAATGGTCACATCTTATAAATACTTAGGCATTCTTATTGATGAGAATCTGTCCTTTAAACTGCACATTGATAAACTTGTTTCTAAAATGAAATTGATATTAAGATTATGGAGACCTGCTTTTTTATGAATGCTCCTGATCAGTTTTTAAAGAAATTGGATCTGTATACCACTGTGCTTTGCGTTTTATCACTGGCTGCAGATGTCGTGTACGTCATTGTTCCTTATATGCCGTCGCACATTGTCCATCTTTGTATGTTTGTGGACTCTCTCACTGGCTGACTTTTATTTATAAGTCCATTCTTGGACTTCTGCCTACATATTTGTGTTTACACATGTGTAGCAACCGCTACAATTATAAAAGACAGAGAAATAAGCTCCATTGGCTCTTGCGATTGCACTGTGTCATCATATAAATCGTGTTTTCCTGCAGTGTGTGATCATATTTTACTCGTGTCTTGTGTGTTTGGTGTAACATTCTGCATTTGTGCTGCCATCTTGGCCAGGTTAATCTTGAAAAAGAGGTTTTAAATCTTAAGATCTCAATAAGTTTTTTACCTGGTTAAATGAATGAATTAATAAGTAAATAGTTGAGTTTTTTTATGGTAATCCATAAATGTTTGTTTCTTTGTAACATCAGTTCAAAAATGATATGCTAAAAAAAAAAGGATACTTGGTGTCTCAGAGCATTACAATGTTGCCATGCAAAATATTGTGATTAGGGATGTCATGATTAACCACTTTTACGATTTGCCGTGATTATAAATAAACCGCAAAAATTTGATAAAAGTGCAGGTCCGCTCTTTCTACCTTCCCACTAAAAATGATTTATGTGATTTTTGTATACTGCTAAACCCAAATGTAATTGTCAACATGCAGAATATCACCAATATCACCCTAAGTTATAGGTTATACAGTTAGAGATTACACTGTAGGCCTATTTAAAAATAACTTATCAGTCTAATGATTATGTGGCTATATTAAAATTAATATACGTGTGGATAAAATAAATCCACAGTGTTGTCCTGCAGCCTGTAAGCTGTTGTTTATTTTTGTTGATGAGGTATTTGAAATTATTTTCAAATGCTATTGTATATTATTTTGGTTTCTACAAGCAGCTTCAGTGAATTCAGAATGTGCCTGCGATTCCCAACCTTTTTTATTTAGTCATTTTCTGTTAGTATTAAATTTATTATGATTTATTTAGTGTAAAGTAGGCTTGAAGTCTTTAAATTACAGGCCCAAAAAAGTGAGTGAATAAAGCATCTAAAATTCTTTCCATGGTGTAAATCATCGTGATTTTTCCACTCGCAGTAATCGTGACACTAGAGTCTGACATCGTGACATCCCTCATTCCCTAACTATCCCTAAGTTTTTCACAAGCAATAGCATTCGTTTGCTTATTTTGCAGCATATATTTGATTAGTTTGGATGATGACGGTGGGACTTAAGAAGCGTTAGTTAAACACACAGGTCAATTTTGTTTGCTCATAAATGGTTTAAGAGGAAATATCAGAAGAAGCTGATCAGGACCTCAGACTGTTCTACCTTAACCTGCCTTCTCAATCCCATACTTTCTCCCCCTCCCCGTTTCTTTCCTTACTTTTCTTGATCTTGCAGCACAATGACATTAATAAGGGGATGGATGTCAACCTGACAGGGGTGTGGGAGCGCAACATAACTGGCCAAGGAGTGACGGTGGTTGTGGTGGATGATGGGGTGGAGCATACACACCAGGACATTCAGCCTAACTATGTAAGTTACGCCTAACATTGTTGATTCATAATCATTTCATGAACTTGTTTTATCTCCTGACTTCATTTGCCTGTAAAGAATGAATTACAAATGAAGGAAGAGTTTGGATGTTTGCCAGACTGATTGCACGGCACACTTTAAAACATTATTGTTTTATGCAAATATTTTAAAATGATATAATGTGACATTCGCAGCCACTCAAAAAAACTAGTGCTGTCAAATTATTCAAATATTTAATCGCATTTATGTCATAGTTAACTCGCAATTCATCACACATTTGTATCTATTCTAAATGTCCCTTGATTTCTTTGTGTCCCTTGATTTCTTCTCATTTTAATGCTCTTATCAACATAGAAACGTGGATCTGCTTGCTTTGTGCAAATGTTTTCTTATGAGACAATATCTCTGTCACCTGTAATAATAAGAGAGGCTGTGTATCAGCCTGCAGTGTGTGAATAAAGTGCCGTGGTTTAATGTGTTGTTGCCGTAACGAGCTAATCCGAGCTAAAGGAGCTAGCGGTCTTCGGAGGTCTCCTTACTACGGTTCGGGGGTCTGCCAGCTTGGTTGGTAATAGAGCTGCAGCTAACGATTATTTTCATAATCGATTAATCTGTCGATTATTTTCTCGATTAATCGTTTGGTCCATAAAATATCAGAAAACCTTAAAAAATATTGATCAAACCTGGAAATGATGATGTTCTCAAATGTCTTGTTTTGTCCACAAACCAAAATGATTGACTTTTAATGATTTCTTTGTTATCCAGAGCAAAGAAATGAAGAAAATATTCATATTTATGAAGTTAAACAATTGAAAATCTTGTTTTAATCATGAATAAAGCTTCAAACCGATTCATCGATTATCAAAATAGTTGTCGATTAATTTAGTAATGATTAATCATCGATTCAGCTCTAGTTGGTAACAGTGCAGACATCATGACTTGGATGAAATGATCCAGGCTGCGTTGGATACGGCTAGCCCGCTTGGAGACGGACAAGCGCACAGCAAAACGGAACGTTAGCTTACGACTCTCTGGCCCAAACAAGTGTGTGCAGCGTGTTTTATTTCAGGTCTAGTTAGATCCGGTGTGATGTTGTAGTTTTTCTAAGGTTACTAGTTGTTGTAACAGCATGTGAAAAAAACTACAAAATTTGCTCGGCGTTAATAACGCGTTTAACTGACAGCACTAAAAAAATGTGTGGCATTTAATTGAGTGTTGTAAGCATCATCATTATCTCTACACACACTGAATGAGAGTTGTGTTCAAGGCACTGGATGTTTCATATTGGTGGTTGTGTTGTTGATATGGTTGCCTAGGGTCCCTTTAAATGACCACTTAGGTGACGTAGAGTCAAATGATGGGCAGCACCATCTTTATTTTGGGTGCTCAGTTGTTTTAACTGTGTTAAAAATAAATGACTAACCTAACGCATCTGCGTAGTCAAGGATGGAAACTGTCTGCTCTCATTTACTACAATTTCCACATTGTGACCCAGGCGCTCGTCTGCTGGACGTATGCAGAGACTCAACTATGTATACTTTGTTGCACGAAAGCAATATTACAATATTACATATTGTGATATAGTGAATGTCATTTTAATTGTCATCGTTATTGTTACTTTTCTGGATTTTATGAGGTTTAAAATGTGTTTTTCTATGTAAAATCATTGCAGTTGTTGAGATGATTAGAAATGACTAAGGTTGCAAAGGTGGTTTCATTTAAGTCACTGATGAGAGCAGCAGTATAAAGTCTAAATGTTTGAAATGAGATGATAAAGCTCTGATATTTAGAAGGGCTTTGCGATAGGAGAGAGCGTGATGAGTACCTGCACAGAAGGTGTAAGTCCTCCACTGATGGTGTCTGTTACCTGTAGCACAGAGCCGTGCAATCACTGCAGTGGTAAGTAAGTGAGGAGCTCATTTGCAAAAACAGTGAAACATAAGTGAGGGGGAAAAGTGGTTTTCTGTGGGGTTTTATTTTTAGGACACCTTTTTTGTTCGATGGAATTCCAATGAATAGAATAGATCATTATTGAAGAATGGTATAGTGTAGTTGTTATTATAGTCCAGAACCATGAGTGGTTCCATCCTACTCTACTGCACATGTGCGACGGCCACTCGATTCAGGAAAAATTAAATAAAAAAACACACAAAATAAAAAGAAAGCTGCCAAATTGTGAGGAGCACCAGCCGCTGCGTGTTGTTGTTTTTGGCAGCCTGTTTTGATCTTAGTTTTAGTCTTTGTGTCAAACTGTCATTTAAGTTTTTATTAGTTTTAGTCATTCATACTCTTTTTTGTCTAGTCAGGTTTTAGTCGACTAAATGTCTGAGCATTTTAGTCAGAATAACCCATGATTATTTTAGTTTTAGTCGACGAAAACTGATGACTATTTTCGTCTAGTTTTAGTCAAAGAAAATTGTATTTTACTCTCTTTTTTAGTAATGTAATTCTATTTAACCCAATCAGTATAGGTTGAATAAGGTATTCAAAGTCATGTTGATGGGTTAGGATTGTGTGTTGTAGACGTTGGTGGCAGATTCAGAGGCCTTCAGGACATGTTAGGGGGCTGACATCTCTGAAACAGGCAAATGCAATGGTTCATGTATGCATGGCCAGGATGTAACCTCTAAAACTTAAATATTACAACTAAAAGTAGCCTCCTGACTAAAAGGGACTATGGAAAGATGAAATTGTATTTACTGCAACTGTTATTTCAAAAAGAAAAGAAACAACAGGTGAGGGAAATATGACTACACTAGTGTAAGGCAGCCTTTTTCAAACTGGGGGGCGTGGAGACTCTCCGGGGGGGGGCGTGAGTTCTGTTTTTTTTTTTTAAGTCCTAACTAAAGTTTAGCAGGCGGAACTTTTGGTCTCGCTGTAAGCTGGACTCATTTAAGTGACGTACCACAACAAAACCTACACTGGTGACAAGGTTTGGATAATAGAGAAGTTTCTGAGGGGAAAAAGAAAAGTGTGCAACTAACAACAAGCCCACGTCAGCCGCACGGAACAATGATTCACAACGACCAAAACCCAAGACCAGAAAATGCCACCAAAGACCTCTCTGTGTGTTGTGTCTCAAAACATTGGCAGGGGACAGCATTTGTATTGTTAAAACAAAAAAATTGATAAGTGATTGATATTTGTTTCTTTGTATTCTTTGTTATCCAAATGTATTTATTGTTTAAAAAAATGATGCTATTATAGTTATAATTGCACATTTCATATTTTTATTTGAAAATTGCTTTCTTACAAAGCAATATTGAAGTTGTATCGCTAAAGCAAAAATGTCGCGGGGCCCCCGGGAAATTTCTTCCTCCAAAGGGGGGCCAGAAAAACAGAAAAAGTTTGGGAACCACTGGTGTAAGGAATGATAACAGAATAAGCCACACCCCCTTTCCTATATATTTTTCAACTTATTTCATTTCAAATGTTCATTTCAAATATGTATTGTTCTGTGTAGAAGTGGAGCTCACAAAATAGTATATTTACTCCAGTTTCTGTGATAAGAATAGCACATACAGAGAGGTGTGCTTTCTCCTTTTGGCCACAAGGTGGAGTATCTGCTCAGGGGTAAACAAGGCAATCACATGTGTAGGGGTGAAGCAACAATAATTACTGTGACTAGGTGGGTGCGTTTATTATAACTAACAACAATAATAATATTAGATAGATGAGATGATAGATAGATAGATAAATTCTTTATTGAAATTCACATTGTCCAGCAGCTATTGACATGTAAGTAGTATAAAACAAAACACTTGTTTTATACTTGTTTATTTTTTTATACTTGCATGTCAAGAGCTATTAATATAATAGTAATAATAACTATAATAATCAACAACATTATCTTCATCATGGATATCAGAAGGAGAGGACACCATATGGTACTGGCCCGTAATGACCCATCATAACCACCACCACCGACCACCCCCAGTACCCCAGTAGCCTTTACAATTTCAAAATACACACAAAAAAAAGTGAAGTTGCAAAAGATGGAAATACAATGTATTTGTTTTTGTTTCATTCATATAATTCATTTTATTCTTTGTATTGAGTCATTTTGGGGTTCTTTTAAAGAAAAAAAAACACATGCTCGTTTTTGATATTTGTGCCTCTTAGAGTCCAGAGGGCAGTTATGACCTGAACTCCAATGACCCAGATCCCATGCCTCACCCTGATATCCGCAGTGACAACCATCATGGTACCCGATGTGCTGGTGAGATCGCAGCTGTTCCCAACAACAGCTACTGTGCTGTGGGCGTGGCCTATGGCAGCAAAGTGGCAGGTACAAACTGCAGTATTTATTTTGGCAGCTCCAAAATTTGGAGGTAGCAGATAAATGACCTTTTGTTGTAAAGGCTTGGGCTCATTTTGTGTGGTGAAACTCTGACTTGTTCTGCCATCAGGCATCAGAGTCCTTGATGGTCCATTGACAGATAGCCTGGAAGCTATAGCCTTCAACAAGCACTACCAGGTCAATGATATCTACAGCTGCAGGTAATTAACACATTTCCTTCTGGATTTCCAGAGAAAAGTGGCTTTTGTTAACAAGTAAACATCATATTTGTAATTGACTGTATATACCAGTGGTTCCTAAATGTGCTGCAATCCAAGTGTGGCCTGGGATTTAGTGGCAATCATATATTATCACGATAAAATTCTGTAGACATGACATCATTTTGAAAAGATGGACTGATGATGGCTCCCGTTGATCTTCTTCTTGCGACCGTGAAAATGTGAATCCCGTAATTTTCCAAAATAAAACATCCTTCAGAATCAGATAATAAAACGGAAATAATGTAAGTTATGTATTCTTTCTATGCGGCCCACGGACCGATACCGGTCTGCGACCCGAGGGTTGGCGACCACTGGTTTAACCTTCTACTGCTATGCTGATAATACCCACCTCTATCTCAGCACATCTCCCTCCACAATCTCTGATCAACTGTTAAGTTCTGGATCATCTTCAAGCTTCTCCTCTTCTGTTACAAGTCTCTCCATTCACTTGCTCCATATGATCTTTCTGACCTTTATTATCATAATTATTATTATTATTATTATTATGACAATAATAATAATAACTTTTTCAATTTATTTCATGTACATTTTTGTTTATTTGTACTTTTTCCAATTACTTTAATGCCTTTTAAAATGATGTCCATTTCAACATAATTCATATCAATTCAACTTCTTGTTCATACAAATTCATGTACTTTTCAAACTATTCATACAACTCCAACTGCTTCAAGCCAGCAGTTCAGCGTAGCTTCAGCTTGTGCATTCGACAGCAATTTCTTCAAGAATGTCTTTTCTATTTTATGTACACTGTTTTTTTGAATCATCAATCTTAGTCCTCTTATCCTTTGACCTTTGATGGCACAAGGAAACTGCCCCTTGATTACAGTGACTGCTCCCCCCCCCCCCCCATCAGGAATGTAACTTAATCTGAGGTGATACTTTGTAGTGAAGTGGTAGTTGGTTGTGAGTTGTTTGTGTCAGTGCCTCACACAGCTACACTAGAACATATGAACTTGCTTGGTTTCTGAGTCGTATTATAGTTACGAGTTATGTCTCTTCCAGTTGGGGTCCAGATGATGATGGGCACACTGTAGATGGACCTCATCCCCTGGGCAAGGTGAGACAAACTATTTGTGATGTATCATTTGCTTTGTCCTGAAGAGGACACTTAAGAGCTACAGACTGGTTCCAGAGAAGTGGATTAGTTCCAGAATCGTAGTAACAGGGTTTTTACGCATCTGATTTTTCTTTGAATATCAAATAAGTATTTTTCTCCTTTTCTCAATCATTTTCCCTCACAGGCGGCCTTGCAGCATGGGGTGATTGCAGGCAGAAGAGGTTTTGGAAGCATCTTTGTGGTCGCTAGTGGCAATGGAGGCCAATACAATGACAACTGCAATTATGATGGCTATGCCAACTCCATCTACACCCTCACAATCGGTAAACACGCACAGATGTGTGAGCACGTACTTCATTTTCTGCTTTGGGTATGAACTTGTGCACATATATAATCTGTGTTGCAGGAGCAGTTGATGAGAATGGCAGGATGCCCTTCTATGCTGAGGAGTGCGCTGCAATGCTGGCTGTTACATTCAGCAGCGGGGGCAGCAAACTGAGGAGCATTGTAGGTCTTATTGGAACACTGCAAAGACACACACACACACACACAGACAGCTTGACCCAAAGAATGCATCATTCTTTGGGTCAAGCAGCAACTGAAAAGGAGGACGTCATTGATGAACTGGAAACTGGAAATGTAATTGATTGAACAGATTATCCAAACTGCAAGCATTTTCTGGACTTAATCCAGTCAAAGAAAAATAGAATGGCCTTCACTGTTTGGTTTGGCAGATTTTCAAGCTGTAAATAAAACGTATGTGGGGACGAAGCCAATGAAAAGAGAAGACACTTGGGTTGACTATGCAGACTATATGAAAACTTCCTTCTGTATCTTGTAATTTGGCGTTATTTATCAATGATTCCATAGTAAATGGAATGTAAAGCGATCTGTACCTCCTTTTGGTTATAGTTCTGTCCTTCGTTCAGGGTCATGTGCTGGCATTTAAACACTTCTGTTGATAAATTCAAGGATACATTTATGTGTTAAGAAAATGTGTATATTTTCTTAACACTTTTTGAATGCACTTACTACATGGCTGCATTCCAAAACCATTACTACCCTGGCACACAGATTAATTTCAGGCATTCATCTGTTCCTGTAGGTGACATCAGACTGGTCCATGCAGCAGGGGACAGGGTGCACAGAGGGTCACACTGGCACGTCTGCTGCTGCCCCCCTGGCTGCAGGAATGGTGGCCCTCATGCTGCAGGTCCGTCCCTGCCTCAGCTGGAGGGATGTCCAGCACATCATCACTTTCACGGCCACCAAGGTAGCTTTAATTACATTTGAATTCAGCACTACTTAACTTGATATCTTGTTTATATCAAGAGTCTTGTTCTCTGGAATTAGACGAGGGGAAAGGTTGTAAACGTTGAAGACGTTTAGTTACTGCTGGACTAGTCCACACTCATGATGAAAAGCATCCTTGGGTATTGTAAGGGTCAGATATATTCAGTCTGATGAGGTCTGTGAAAGATGTGCAATGAACACACTGGCTCTATTCAAGTTCATTTCGCCACCATGGCACTGTAAACTACAACAGAGTATTAGGGCCACATTGAGAAAAAAAAAAATTCACAGATTTCGGGAATAAAGTCGTAAATTTCTGACTTTATTCTCGTAAATTTACGACTTAGAATATAGTCATAATATTCTAACCTGTTGTTTTAGAAGAGGAGAGTTGTTAAAATGAGGGCTGTAGAGCATTTCGTGGAATTGTACTATAGGTTTCACAAACAAGGAGATACTTTTGGCACATCAGCATCGTAAAAGTAAATTGCTGCTTTTGTGGAGGGTGAAATAGCTTTAACTGGTCGACTGCAGGGTTATCGGTGGATGCGTCAGCGGCCATTCAGAGGGGTTTTGTGGTTTCTCAAGAAATAATCTGACTGATAATAAAGATTTTGGATCCAGAAGGAGAAAAATCCACTTGACTTTTGTTTTATCTCTTTTGTTTTTTTTAGTGTGACAACAGCGCAGACTGGAGGGTGAATGGAGCTGGTTTCCATCACAGCCACCAACACGGCTTTGGTCTGCTCAACGCGTGGAGACTCGTCAATGCTGCCAGTGTACATGCACACAGAACACACTGTAAACTATCTGTTTTTAAGTCACACACGATAGGCTACCACAAACGTTTTCCTTCTTTCACAGGTGTGGGAGTCTGTGCCCTTCCTTGTGTCTTATCAGAGTTCAGTAATGAAAGAGGAAGCATCCATCCCATTCTATCCAGATGAGCTGGTTCATAGCTGGAAAGGTAACACTGTTTGCTCCTTTCTCATCTGTGTGCAGGAAAGTTGCTTGTTATGTCGGCTCTCTGCTCTACTAAGTTGATTCCCTCGCTCCCTCCCTTCCTTCCTTCCTCCTTCCCTCCCTCCCGGCCTGTTTCTTAGTCAGATTCGCTGCCCATATTAGGTAAAATCCTCCTGTTTTTCTTTTCCTTGGTCTCCACTGTTATACTTGGTAAGATTTTTCCAGATTGTTTCTCTTTTTTTCCATTTTCTTTATTTTTCCCTCTTTAACTCTTCATTTTACAACTCCACTGAGCATATTTTGCTTTTTTGAAGTTACCCACTGCTGTGATTCTGTTATACACAACAGTTTTTCACATAAACGCATGATTACTGCACTCTAGCAGAACCATTTCCTTTTCTCCCTTGATCTGTGTCTGTGTGGCCCTGAGCCAGTCAGGAGCTCTGCCACAGCCAGACTCAGTCAGTCTGGGCTCCATTTCACAAAGAAATTAGGTCATTAAACTTTTTCATACTCATTTTCTCCATTGAACCTTTATGAAATCAGTTATGATTAAATCCTTTTCGTCACTGACATTGTTGAGGTCTGTCTGCTGCAGTACTGAGCTGTGGTGCAGCATAGTTTATCTTTCTGCAGGACTAAATATTATGATTCAGCCTTATTTCATCACTTAAAAATATTGTGTGTATTCTGTAGGGCTGAAACAATTACTCTAATAATCGATTATTAATCGATTATTGAATGAATCGTCGACTATTTTGATAATCGATTTATTGGTTTGAGGGTTTTTTCATTATTAAAACAAGATTTCTGCTTCTTAAATGTGAATATTTTCTGTTTTCTCTGCTCCATTTAACAAAGAAATCATTAAAACTGAATCATTTTCGTTTCTGGACCAAACGATTACTCGATTCATCGAGAAAATACTCGACAGATTAATATATTATGAATATAATCATATTTTGCACTGGTTTAGACTGAACGTCATTATTATCTGGCTCTGATTGATCTCATTAAAATAATGGAATAAACTCCATTACCACATGGTTGTTAAAACAGAAGCTACAAAAGGTCTTTGATTCTACAGCATTTTAGCTGACTTTTTAGCCACATATCACAAACATCATGTTTCCCGCATTAACTTACTGTTACACGGACGTTCATATACTCCTCCCTCTATCGCACCAGGGTTCATAGAGAAAATGCGTGTTCACAGTTGACGGTGGCAGAGGAGCTGCTGGTCTCCTGCTGCCTCCTTTCTGTCTGACAGAGAGCGGTTTATGAACTTCTGATTCCAAAAAGGCAGCAAACCTAACCTTAAGATACAGTAGAGTTAAGCAGATCTTATTTGGCCGGCCTCTTGTTCTTCTGTCCCTGCTGCCATCCAAAAATGATGCTCTCTGTGGTGCAACTGGTGATGTCATTGTTGATGATGTGTCCATACGCCACACCCCCACTAGCTAAATATTGAATCTGGAAGAAGCTATGAGCAAACACATGTGCTGATGCTGGTCTCCATTTAATCTTCATTTAATGTCATGAGACAATTTTTTGCCTTTTTCTGGTGCCGTGTTTGTAGGAAGATTGTAGGAAGCCATGTTTGGATGAAAAGCAGTCTTAAAAGCAGCTGTAAAATAAATAAACTGTGTTGTTAGGGGGAAGAAGCTCAATTCCTAACAATGTCCCAATAAGCCTTTATCCTATTATAGCAGAGAATACTCTTCATATAATCTTCTTTTGCCTTGACAATAGTGTAGGAGGCAATAATGGATAAATGGATATTTTTGTCACAATTTATTATATTAATGTCCAAATTGTATGTGTTCGTACACGTCTGCCGTTTCTTTTGACCCTCATTTAATTCTTTATTGTTTAACTTTTTCACTCTCCCATCATTTCACCTTCTCTCTAAACATACCGTCTGTCTTTCTACACCTCTGTTTACACTCTTGCTCCCTCGTTCCTTTCGCCCCTCCATGCCTGGAGGATGTGTGCTGCCCTACATGGTCAAACAGCAGCACATCTCATCATCACTATTTCAAATGCCATTAAATCACCACCTACTTGCTGTGGGAGGGCGTTCTTTGTTAACGATGGCTTTTCTTATAATAAATAAATAATATAAACTGAAGGGGGGTAACATTTTCTAAGGGTGGGAACAAGGTTAGGAGTAATAAACATCCAATGAAGCAGAATAAAGATATGTGGTGTTTTAATAATAATATATTTTATTTAAGGGCGCCTTTCAAAGCACTCAAGGTCTCCTTACAGTAGATGATTAAAAAACACAATAAAAACAATGAAAATACAAATATCAAAGCTAAAATATCATTCTTCACCTGGTGAAGAAGTTATTTGGACACTTTTAACACTTGTAGTTTTGTGTTTTGTTATGTAAGAACAGACCATATTCATTAGGTGTTATTAAGGGAGAATAACTCTTCTTGTGATACGACCACCTTATAAAGTCCAGACTAAGCAAAGCACATTGAGATCATAATTCATATACAACAACTTCCTTACTTACTGGTTGTATAGTAAGACCATGCAGAATAAGGCATTAATAAGTGCTTAATAATGACTAATTAAGAGCCAATATGTTACTAACTAATTAATACTGAATATGTGTTCCCTAATCTAAAGTGTGACCATGTGGGGATTAGAAAAAAACAACATTTACAGCTCACATGTTATATGTGTATGCTCATCATTTATTTTGTATTTCACCAGGATAATCCCACTGAGATTGCAAATCTCTTCTCTGGTTATGGTTTAGCAGCAACTACAGCACTTACGTCATACAGCCACACTTCAAATGACCTGAACTGACCCCGCCCCTTCCTTTAACCTCAGTCACTTTGAAACTTTGCTCTTCAGTCTCTGCGTCTGACCTGGGACAGTCTGGAATGGAGACACTGGAGCATGTGGCCGTCACCGTGACAATAAGCCACCCTTGCCGTGGCAACGTGGAGATTGTGCTGGTCTGCCCCAGCGGGATGACGTCAGTCATCGGTGCACGCCGAGCCATTGACAGGTGCACATGCACACGGGCATATTTGCATAGGTTTCATATGTAAAGTAGTAAAAAAAAACTGTAAATAGGTGGTTGTAATAAACGGAGCAGTGATCATACATCAGTGTTTTTGACAGCGTTCTAATCTGGTTGTGGGTTTTATTTATGCAGAGATCCTGCAGGTTACCAGGACTGGACTTTCTCTACTGTGCGCTGTTGGGGAGAAAGAGCTGAAGGCCAGTATACCCTCAAGATATCTGACCACAGTAAGACATTGCTACACACACACACACACACACACTCGCTCAGACTTCAAGGAGAACATTCCACAACAGATGACTTATCTTCTTAGACAAAATGTAACACCTGGTAACAAGTAAGCAGTCATTAGTCAGTCAGTGTGACGAGTGGAAAACTCTCTGAAGACAAGTAAGTAACAACTGCACAATAAACACCAGTTATTCAGAGAAGCTGTAGCTGCTGGGATCAGATGATTCAAAGCGTTTCCTCCTGGACGTCAGAGCACTGGATCTGATGATTGAGAGGCTGTGTGATGTCCTGAGTGTTAGTTCTGTGAGTCTCTGTGTGCAAATATGGATCATGTGTGGGATTTTAGTTTGGTGTGGTTTGAAACCACAGATAGATTAGTGTGTAAGCAGGAGGAGCAGTGCAGTACAACAGGCTGGATAATCTGGGCTGGGGGCCAGCATACAGTCCTCTGAGATTATAAATGGGTGGAAGTGTTTGATGGCTTCTTTATTGAATTGATTGTCAGTGGTGATTCTCAAGTGTTTGAAAGTCAAGTGCACTGACTTTTGTTTTTGGTCCTGCAGAAGAGCTGTCATCTAAGCAGTATGCCTCAGTGGGAGTGTTGAAGCAGTGGAAGCTGACCCTGTATGGCTCCTCTATGACCTTCAGTGAGGTCAAGGACAGACAAAGGTTGGACCTCAAATGCTTTTACTTGTTAGATTCAAGAAAAAAAATGTGCATAGTTTTTTAATGTGGTTGTAAGAGGAACTGACAAATAGTCAGCACTGGAGAGACCAAGCAAGAGCCAATCAAAGTTTTACAGTATCTTTCCAATCTTTGCTTTACAGTCTTTTACAACTAGAAGTTTATGTTACTTTGTCGACCACTCACTCCCCTCACCAAAGTCTACAGAGAAAATCACTTTTTTTTAAGTCCTTTTCTTTGGATTTACATCAAATATAAATCCAAACAAACAAACAGCCGTCTGCACGAAAAGTCCAGTCCAGGTGAATCTGTTTAAGTTTTTTATTGTATCAGCATTTCACAAATTCACTTTATGATGATTTTTATTTTCTGGCTTTCTTCGTTGTGTTTTTGTAATTGTATACATTGTAATCTATAGCAGCATGCTATGCAGCGCCGCAGCGCCACCTAAAGGCCTGGCATATGTACTACAACGTTTAGAGACACTTCTGCTTCATGTGGATGAAGAGATTTCCTGCAATGACGCCATGTTTACAGCATCTGTGTTTCACGCTGGTTCCCTGTGACTGTGAACTATGTATCAGTGCCTCATACAACCTGTTACCATTGTCTTTCTATGGCAGTTCATATCATCTTGATTTAATCCACGTACAGTACGTGTAACTTTAATGCAGCTGTATTGATTGGCTCCGTGTTCTGAATTCTGATGGGCTGTGCACACATGACTAGGTTGGTAGAGGAAGCTATGAGTGGCACATTTCTGGACAGCAGCCTGTCTCTGCCCTGTCCTCCAGGCCTGGACGTCCCTGCAGAGATCGTCAGTCCCTTCACCTCCAACAACCTCAAGGTAAACTCAGCAGCACACACACATACACACTTCTACTTCTAATATGAAGTCTTTCTAGTATAAAGTATGTGTGTTTATAATATAGAGTATTTTACTGTCAGGGTTTCTTGATGGTCGTCCTGTCTAAAGCTGAAGGTTCTGACTCCTCTGTCTCTCCTTCAGTTCCTACTGTTGTTGGGCTGCTTTGCACTCTTTTGGTCTCTCTACTACACGTTGGAGGTCACACTGGCCCACCTGGACCTCAGGGGCCTTCTTTGTCTGCGCAAGAGGCGCGGAGGTCACTGGGCCAGAAGAGGGCACCAAGGAAGAGGAGTGGAGGATGCTGTGGCAGAGGAGGAGGAGGAGGATGGGGAGGAAGAGGAGATGGACTCAGGGTTTGAGCTGCAAGCAGTGCTGGATTCAGAGGCCAAAGAACCACTGTTTAATAGAGAGCAGCTGGTAACATAGCACTGAGCTAGACAGTGGTTTTTAAATGAAAACTACCGTCTGTGATCATGGGACATCTCAGGCTTTGACACGGGGGGGCGCCACAGAATGGACTGCACACACACTTGATAGAAGGGTGGACTCTGTCTCTGGACTCTGTCTCTGGACTCTGTCTCTGGACTCTGTCTCTGGACTCTGTCTCTGGACTCTGTCTTTTTCAATTTTCCAAATTTGTGGCCTTGTATAAAATGTGTGTGTGTGTGTGTGTGTATGTGTGTATGTGTGTGTACACTTTGTTAGTCCTTGGGTAAAGTTCTATCATGATTTGATGCACAAGTCCAGTGTGTAAGAATGAGTGGAAACTACTGCATGTGAGCGTGTGTATCGAGAGAAAAGTGAACTTATGAGTTAATGGGGTTAAAAGTTTGAAACATGCTATGCACTATTTGAAGGTACAGATGTGTAATGTGTGTGTGCTGTGACAGTGGTGTGTGTGTGTGTGTGCGTGCGTGCGTGCGTGTGTTGTGCAAGGTCTTCCATTAATAATGAATGTTTTCAGAGAGTGGTGCATTTTAAGAATAAGATTGATTTTCTGTCTTTGATTGTTTTAGCCTGGGCTTATTTGAGAGCGACCACCAAACTACTGACAAACTTGAAGTAGTACTTTCAGATGTGGGATTTGTTTTTATTGTAATATATGCACAGTGTCTTCCTGTTGTACATATGTATGCTGTGTGTAAGGATTTTATACTTTCTTTTTAAAGAGTATATTAATAAAGAGTTTAATTTTTTAATGTAAAGGAGTGTTTTGCTGTGCAGGTCACGGGGATATGAATGATAATAAAAGACTTGATGGAATAGATGTGTCCATTCAAACTCATTATTATAGCAGCTGAAGGTTGGTGGTGTAAGAAAATGCAGAGGGGTCATTTAAAGGTTGCATCTCCACTACAATAAAAAGTACCTACTCATCGTGGGCGGAGTCATCGCTGCATGGCTGCGTGAAACTGCGGTGACACACACACACATGACTGACAAGTGACTTTACACCAGACTCCTGGTAGTTGTTGGAGATCAACCCACATTTTTAGTATTGTTAATTTAAGTGATCTACAGTTCGGCACAGTTTGGCACAGTTTGGCTTGATTTGTGTGTGGGACATCTCTTCCTGCGACGGTGCTCTGGTCAGTCAGTGGCCGTCAGTCTGACCAATCATGGCATAGTTACCTACTCAACACGCTTTTGGAACCTCACCAGAGCAGGTACTAAAAATAGTACCTGGTACCAGAGTATCTAAACCAACATAGATGTAGAACTTTCTAGCAGGCAAAGCTATTTGTCTTTCATTCTATTTATCTGTTCATTGTTGTAACTGGTATCAAAGCACCGTTGCTTTAAAGTGCCTTTTAGGTGCATCGTCAAAGCCATGTTTTGTTATGTATTGCTTTCGTATGCGCCTTTGTAAATCCATCTATCATCAGAACCTGTACGACTTGTCGGTTTTATAAACTGACTGACTCTCTAACTGACTGTGGTTAGTAGCTAACAAACTGCCTAACTGCTAACTGACTGCTGCTTAACCGTGTATGTGGAATAAACCTTCAGAAAGAAAGTCGAGTTGTGCCCGCCGTACTTGTTCTGGTTACCCTTTCCAGAAGGGAGTATTGAGCTGGAAAGACCCAGCCAGCAGAAATCTGGACAGTTATAAAACCGTTGTTGGCAACGTATCAGTGCAGTACGGACAGCCGAGCGGAGGACGACAATCGTGGAGCACCAGGACGCTGGTGAAGCGAATCAGTCGTGAATTACTAAAGAGCCGGAACAGAAGAGCCAACGCAGCCGTGAATAAGGTTGTGCACTTGGAATTCAGAGCTCTTCTGGGCGAAGAGCCTCACAGAGGAGAAGCTGGAACAGAAGAGCCAACGCAGCCGTGAATAAGGTTGTGCACTTGGAATTCAGAGCTCTTCTGGGCGAAGACTTCGCCTCACAGAGAGGAGAAGCTGGAACAGAAGAGCCAACGCAGCCGTGAATAAGGTTGTGCACTTGGAATTCAGAGCTCTTCTGGGCGAAGACTTCACCTCACAGAGAGGAGAAGCTGGAACAGAAGAGCCAACGCAGCCGTGAATAAGGTTGTGCACTTGGAATTCAGAGCTCTTCTGGGCGAAGAGCCTCACAGAGGAGAAGCCGGAACAAAGAGCCAACGCAGCCGTGAATAAGGTTGTGAGGATTGCATAAGGAATTCAGAGCTCTTCTGGGCGAAGAGCCTCACAGAGGATTAAAAGAAGTGCCGCAGCCGTGAATAAGGTTGTGAGGATTGCACAAGGAACAAAGAACTCTTCTGGGCGAAGAGCCTCACAGACTGTGACATTGAGACGTCGACAGTTGGGGGCGTTGACATTCGTGTGCCATTCATAGACGTGTCGTTTGCAAAGAACTGAATCCTTTGAACAAGTCACTGGCAACGAACCAGAGAGTCAAATACTTTGAACAATTCCAATTCCGGAGTTCAAAGAACAAAAATGGCAGACGACAAGCCAGACCTGGAAGACCTACAACGGAAGCGATCAAATGCACAGCGGAGCCTAACGACGCGTATAAACTGCCTTAATTTCAAAGCTGGTCGTCTAGGCACAGGAAAATTGTCGCAAGAGTTGGCAGGGTTGGAAAACGACTATGATACTTTCGTCTGCGCCTGCAGTGAATATATCGAAGAACTGGAACAGATAGACTCAACAGACGACAACTGTGAGTTAAGAGACACTCTGACAAAGAGGGACGCCATTGGGCAAAGGTACCATGAGACAATGGAAATGTTGTGGTTTAAGGATGCTGAGCCGGAAATAAGCACCCTTGTGGCACGGTTCAATTTAGCTTTCGACCAGGCCGAGGTACTCGGCAGGAAAAGCGCACTACAGCGGTGTCAGCAAGAGGCCAGAAGGAAGGGACTGGATCAAGAACTCCACGAACTCAGAGACACTGTGCATGTTTGGAAAGACTATCAGCCATACGGGAAAGAAAAGTGGAGACTCCTTTTAACATTGGAAATTAAAAAGGAGGAACTGATGGATGAGTGGTCATGCCGCCGGGATAACAAACGGGGAGGTGGGCTTACCCGACCAGTAGCTCGTGCTAGTACCACCCCACCTGTTCACACCCACTCAGCTATTAGGCAGGGCACCATAGCCTGCACCAGTCCCCCTCATCAACCTCCTCAACAGCCTCAACAACCTAATTATGGACCCACTGTCAGCTTTACTCAGCCTCCAACCCTCACCAGTACACCACAGCAACCGAGGTTTCACACTGCTCCCACCAACACCAGCATGGGACAAAGGGGAACTGTGCCCACCAGCAACTTTGGTACAGTCACAGGGGGAGAAGTCAGCTCTCAGTGGGCCCGACCCAAAGCAAAGATCACACCGATGAGCTTTACCCTTTCCAGAAGGGAGTATTGAGCTGGAAAGACCCAGCCAGCAGAAATCTGGACAATAGAGGTGAATAGCGCCACCCAGTGTATAGGAACGTGTTCACTAGCTCTGCATCAATCCATTATGTGGAATCGATTTGCCTTGACTTGATGTGCAGGGTAAACAATCAGGTGCTAGAAAATCGCCCACTGACTTTGATGGGCGAGTTTGAATGATGCACTGTAACACGGACCATGAAATAATGAATTAAATAGTGAAATAATATGTTTTTTACATACAATTAATTGGTATTTTAATTAATTAATGACACATTTATTTAATTATTTAATGGTGTATTTAATTATTTAATTAATTAATCAATTAATTAAGTACATCTATTTATTAATTAATTAATTAATTAAATAAATACACCATTAAATAATTAATTAAATAGTGAAATGATTATATATGTTTTTTACATACAATGAATTGTTATTTTAATTAATTAATGACACATTTAATTCATTATTTAATGGTATATTTATTTATTTATTTAATTTTGGCACTTTCCATCCTCCATAGGAGGCAGGGTGCACTTTGCACTTTGCTTTTGCATGCGGGCGAACACTTTTACCTCCACTGCTATAACTTAACTGAAGATTCATGTTCAAATCCATCTTCACTGAGCTGATTCTCTACAACAGTAACATGAATATGTTTACACTTTGATGTTTTCATGGTCAGCTGTCAACACATGAAGATCATCAATAAACACGCAAGTGGCACAAATTAAATATCCACGTCAGGTTTAGCCAAATCATTTTTTCTCATTTGCTACATTTCATTTGAGCCATTTTTGTTTTTTAATGCAGGATAACTTGTGTTTCCTCCACATCAGAAGCAAAACCTGGAGCTGCATCAAATCCTCTGGTTTTATGTGAACCTACAACACAGATACTCAGTGTGTGTCATTCAAGCCAAAAACCTGAACTGTCACTTTAATGGGACACATTTAAACAATAGATTTGAAAGCATTGTGTCACAAACATTTTCCCAGAATAGCAAAAATAAAATATGCAGAATCAAAAGGTCTGTATATCAAAGTCATTATTTAATAAAACAATGTACAACATATTGGTGCTGATACAGCAGGCATAGCATTGTGGGAATTCATATTAAATAATGTCAGAGTAAGGAGTGGTGTCATGTTGTGGCTGTCACCACTCCAAATGAAAAGAAATGACCATTTAAATGTGTATCTGTGATCATTTGGCTGGTTTTTTGTTTTTTTCTACACATCCAAGTCACAGATTTAGCCAATTTTATGGAGACCATTTACTGAAGGCTTTCAGCAGCACAGGCGAAGCATGGCGAGTACTGCGGTGGTTCATCGATACACAGAGCAAGTGTCAAGACAAAGGAGTGGAGGGGAAGAAGCTCAACTGTAAAGCAGATTAAGATTTAAGATAAAAGGAGTTGTCAGGACCAGTGAGATGCTTAGAAGCTATAAGAGGGTGTTTGTGGCTGCTTGTTATTTTAGAGGATCTGCCGTGGTCTTCCATAGCTCATGCCCTCTTGACTGGCTCCTTTATTGGACCCCATCTGTAGGCCGATCACATTTTTGCCCGCCTTGATCTGCTCATCGCTAAAGTCTCGCTTGTTCTCCTGTGCTTTCCTGCAACACACCATTGGAGATGTCACTCAATGAATACAGTTCTTCATACTTTACCATTGAATGTTTTTCACTTACTTAAAGAACCAGTTAGGATCTCCATTGTATGTTCCTTCATCCTTGGTAATGGCCAGACTGCCCAGAGCGGACAGGGTCCTCTGCACTGCGGCCAGGTCCTTACCTGTCTCACACATACAGATTATAATCCTTACACATCTGTTCGTCATCATTTCCAAACATAAGCTACTCAACGTCAACGTCTGGAGTGTAGAGAGTGATAGAACCCCTCTGACCTTCCCACAGGTCCACAGTCTGGAACATATCCGTCTTGGTGACACCATATTTCTCAGCAGCACCGAGGAACTGGGAAATCTGCTCCATCTGTTTGAAGGCCATGGACGAGCTTTGGACCTTCTTCACAGGCTTCTCTCCAGCAAACAGGCTGTTAATCAGCTCACTCAACACCTGCGCAAGAAATATGATTTCATTGATTTAACTGTACAATTCATGTGTTCACTAACAAGGAGTCGCCAATCACAACCAAACAACTGGTGGAAAGAAAAGAGGAAAAAAGGCAGAATGAAGAAGAAGAGAACAAAGAAACACACACAGTGAAAATGAGCAACAACAAAAAGAAAGAAAAGGAAAAAAGGGAGTCATTCCCAGGGTGGTTTCAATGATTATTAACCCTAAAGTAAATTCTAATAATCAAACAGACAATGCACACTCACACATCCATCCTTCAGCCAGGCCTGGAAACCCGTTTTGCCGGACTCTGGCCTCCCCACACCCGAGCCACACTGACGGCTAATCCACTCCACCAGGATCTGCTCCAGCTCAGGGTCGTACTTGCTGTCAATTTTATCCTGAACCTGCTTGCTCAAGCCAAACGACGGACCTTTGTTAGCCATGCCCACTCCCTGAGAGGTGAGGAGAGGTGGAGAGGAGACAAAGTGTGGAGACACGTGGACAATCAAGGCAGGGAAACAAGAGGAACACAGTCAAGTACAGAGGACGGACGTTGAGTTCCCCTGATATCATCTCCAATTTTATACAATTTACTGTTTATGAAAAATCCCGAAACACTCACCTTTTGGTCCAAAACAAATCTTATGCTAATGGTAAATAAAAGTCACCTAATATTTCCTGTGAGAAACAAACATGCACTGGTGTCTGAACAATCACAGATTCACACACTCTCCTGTTATATTTGCTGTCATACACCAAAGCGACCTGTGGTCACATGCATGTGTATGTGAGCATCAGTGCTTTGAATGCTTTCCCCTCATCAGTGACTTCCTTTCCATTAACAGTGACTTTTGTCTCAGGTGAAGTGGTGACGTAACAGTGGAGCTCTGTCAGCCAGATCGCACGCACACACACGCGCGCACGCACACACGCACACACACGCGCACACACGCACACACACACACACACACACACACGCACACGCGCGCACACACACGCACACACACACACGCACACCACTGCCAGTGCTTTGTTCTCTTGTGTGTGTGTGGGCCAGCATCCAAGTGAAAACCCATATCAAAGTGCACAAATCCAACCTTTGCAGACATCTTGATATCAGCTCACTTCAACTTCCTGTTCCTGAGGAGGTTCAAAGTTCAAATGTTAAAGGTTGACTGCAGGAGGATCGTCTCTGTACGTTTAATGTTTATGTGAAAAACACGTTGATACACAGACATCAGTCTAATGTGGGATAGGGACTTGGTCCCTGGCTCAGTCTACAGTCTACAGTCTACAGTCTACTGTACTGTAATAATAATAGTTATTATAATTTTAAGTTATTGTGTTAAAGGAGCTGTATGTAAGAAATGCAGTGCAAATATGTGGGGCCGCAGTAGCTCAGTGATAGAGCGAGTCACCGTTCGACTCCAAGGTTGTGGGTTTGATTCCCGGCTCTGGTACGTGTCCTTGGGCAAGACACTTAACCCTGTGTGAATGAGTATGAAAGATGAAAGTGTGAGTGACTCCATTATACTCAACAAAGAGTTGAAGTGTTTTAACGTTGATCCTCTGTGGCACACACACACACACACACACACACACACACACACATTCCTTGTGTTATTCCCTTTACTTTACTTTTCTTTTCCATTGGCATTTGGTTGTGAGCGTCATAAACTACTGTCTGGACCACAAAAGCAAATCATGCACACTACACTCTTTGCTGGAAGTATGTTGACCACACTCTGCACTCATTGCCTTCTTGAGTCGTGTCCTCTGAGGAGAATTCTGTCTTGAGTCAGTTTCTATGACAACCATACAAAGATTACATCATACTTTTTTTTAAGTTAAGTCCATTGGGGCATGATCTCTATTTCGGGTTTGAAAGTGTAACCCGGGAGCCGTTATTATGTTTGGTCCCATTCCTGAGCATCATCAGCACTTAAACAATCTTCTGCATCTGCTGTGACAGTGTTTACTCTCAATATATTACAAAGACATATTTACCAGACAAGGAATGCTGCATTAAGTCCTGCAACCTTTCAAACAGTCACAGCAATGACTTCTACTTCAAGTAGCTAATAAATTAAGATCTGTACTCTACTGCGTAGCAACTGTTGTTACTATGAACCAGTGCTGTCAGTTAAACACGTTATTAACAGTGTTAACACTAACCCATTTTAAAGGCGTCAATTTTTATTTATCATGAGATTAACGTTCTTTTTTGGCCGAGCAAACTTTGTCGTTTTTTCACTTGCTGTTGCAACAACTAGTAACGTTAGAAAAACTATAACACCACACCGGATCGAGCTAGACCAGAACCACAACAACATGTTTGGGCCAGAGAGTCATAAGCTAACGTTCAGTTCTGAGTGGATGGCGAGCGCTGTGTGCTTCTCCGTCTCTAAGCGGGCTCTCCGTATCCAACGCAGCCTGGATCATTTCATCCAAGTCATGATGTCTGCAGTGTTACCAACCAAGCTGGCAGACCCCCGAACCGTAGTCAGGAGACCTCTGAAGACCGCTAGCTCCTTTAGCTCGGATTAGCTCGTCACACATTAAACTACAGCACTTTATTCACACACTGCAGCTGATACACAGCCTCTCTTATTATTGTGCGGCTCTCACAATAAGAGCAATAAGTCACAATATGCAAGTGATAGAGATATTGTCTCAATAAAAAAAACATTAGCACAAAGAAAGGGACATTAAGAATAGATACAAATGTGCAATTAATGCGATTAATCATGAGTTAACTATGACATTAATGCGATTAATCGTGATTAAATATTTGAATCGTTTGACAGCTCTAGTATTAACATGACATTGTCACAAATAATAGATTTCCTGAGGCTGATTTTCCTAAACATCTGACTAAATAGTGAGTGTGTGGTGCATAAATAATTATGAAGAATAAAGAGTACAATGCAAAGGTAAGCGAAGGTAAACTGGGATACAACTACAGATGTCAAGTACAAGACAGCCTATCATGTTTCCACTGTTGCTCCTCTGTGTGTATCCTACACAGCTCTATCCCACAAACATGAGCTCACCACTGTTGCTCCTCTGTTTCATTATTACCATGGTAAAGCTGCCTAATGCCAGAGCAGCAAACCAAGGCGAGGGCTGTGGTAGCTGTGGTGGTCTGAAAGGAAGTGGCGTCATGTGGCCTTGATCAGCTCTGTAACACTTCTGTAATGAATGTAAATACTGGAGACTTGTTCTGATCGTAGTTTAATTGAACGATTGTATTCATCAGCTGAAAGGAGCAACAGCACAGTGCAGCGGTGTTAAAGCTATGGTTCCGTTCTTTGAAAATAATGTGGGACAACACTCAAGGAAGCCTTTTGCAACTGGAAAGTAAAGTTTGTAAAGTTTGTTAAGTTTGTTAAGTTTGTTAAGTTTGTAAAGTGTGTTAAGTTTGTAAAGTTTTTTTAAAGTTTGTAAAGTTTTTTTAAAGTTTGTAAAGTTTGTAAAGTTTGTTAAGTTTGTAAAGTTTGTTAAGTTTGTTAAGTTTGTAAAGTTTTTTTAAAGTTTGTAAAGTTTTTTAAAGTTTGTAAAGTTTTTTTAAAGTTTGTAAAGTTTGTAAAGTTTTTTAAAGTTTGTAAAGTTAGTTAAGTTTGTAAAGTTTGTAAAGCACTCAGTCCTCTGCACCAAAGTCCATGCTGATCTCCAGCCTGGTTTGTGTCAGAACAAAGGATTTCAGACACTGAAGTCACAAAACCACACATTTAAAGTGGCCTCATTGGATCAACAACTTCTCTAGAAACTTTGGTGCAGGGAGTGAGTAACTTACAAAGTGAGATTTGATCCCCTTAGCCACAGTTTCCAGTTGGAAAATAATATATTAATATAAGATATACGACTTTCATTAGGTTTTTAGCCTTTTGTTTTTCCTGTTGGGGACATAAAAAAAGAGGATTGTCCCTTGAACGTCAGTTGAGCTGAGATACATCGTCCCTCATTTGCCTTTGTACATATTTGTTATTATATGGCTCTGCTCGTTGCCGGACGTTTCTTATCACAGGAACATCTGAGTCAGGTGATGTTTGCTGTTGGCTGGAGAACTGCACATCTGTACGGCCACAGACATGAACACGAATGAAGTCTGGATGAGATAAAACATGTGGATGATGATGCATCCCTGCATGCTACTGTGTCTGCCTTCAGAAACATGTGACACTTGCTGATCTGCATGTGTATCCTGGCCTGTGAACTCCATGTATGGCAGTGGATTATTTTCTTGTGCAAATAAAAGTGCCGGGATCAGCTCTCGCTGCTTCATACAAAACAAATGAACACTGGTTACGTCTGAATGACACTCGTGATAAACGGTGGAACAAGCACACAATGAAAAACTGTCACATGAAACAAAAACTTGATGAATAAATACTTCTGGTATTGGCTTATGGACCTCTGCAGTGAATACACTGCTGCCATGCATTTGAAAACAATGAATGACTGATCTAAATAAATGATGGTCTGTAATATCAACTGAGCTTTATCCAGTATATTTACTGAATTTAAGAGAAGAATACTCACTGTGTAAATGGTCAGTTGTCTGCTGGACTCTAATGCAGTCTGTGGCAGAGTGTGGATGTTTGATTCGGTGTATATGCTTCCCAGGAACCTCCCTCTCAAAAACGCTGACTTAAAAGGAGCAGATGAATTAACATCACTATACAGTCCACTGCAGAGATTCTTGGGGAGTGAGCAGGGAGTCTGAAGGAGGAGTCAGAGGGAGAGAGGGGTAGGGAAAAAGGAAACTTCATCCTTAAAAAGGCATGGCCTGTCAGCAGTTCCCTCATCATGTCCATGCATCTCTCCCCCTTTGTCCAGTGAAAAAGCCCAGCCTTATTTGGGTAGAGTTGTTGCAAGGAGTGGAGGGAGACGGCAGCCAGGAAGTATTGCTTTGGTCAGCAGGAATTTTCCACATACTTTCAACACAAATCCTCCTCATGTAAATGAGGAAAGAGATGGTGACTGGGTTGAGGAGAATAAGAAGAGGAACAAAAGAAAACTGAGGGGAGACCAAATGTGATAAGAGAGGAACAAGGGGAGTGAGTTATAAAGGAGTGGAGAAAAAAAAAGAACAGATGAAAGGAGGAAGGAGAGAAAGACACAGAGTAACAGGTCAGTTTAAGAGTCAGGAGAAGTAACAGAGTCATCGTAAGTCGTGGCTGTGTGCATACCTGACATTTCCATCACTTCAACAATGCAAACACCATAATTATGTTTGAATATAAGTGGTTTTAAATATAAACATGCAGTAAAACTGCAGTTATTTACCTCAGTGAAAACTTCTTCCATCCATTTAGATGAGAAATTAGTCACAATACACAATATGTTCAAAAGAGGGTGAAGGTTCTCACTTACGACATACTATACAATGACTTTTTGTTTCATTTTGGACGACATACTATACAATGACTTTTAGTCACATTTTGGACGACATACTAAAGTATGACCTTTTTGTCACATTTTGGACGACATACTAAAGAGTGAAATTTTTTCACATTTTGGACGACGTACTAAAGTATGACCTTTTCCACATTTTGGACGACATACTAAACTATGACTTTTTTGTCACATTTTGGACGACATTTTTGTCACATTTTAGACGCCATACTAAAGTATGCCATTTTTGTCACAATTTGGACGACATACTAAAGAATGACATTTTTGTCACATTTTAGACGACATACTAAAGTATGATATTGTTGTCACAATTTCGACGACATACTAAAGAATGACATATTTGTCACATTTTGGACGACATACTAAATTATGACTTTTTTGTCACATTTTGGACGACATACTAAAGTATGATATTGTTGTCACAATTTCGACGACATACTAAAGAATGATATATTTGTCACATTTTGGACGACATACTAAAGTATGACTTTTTTGTCACATTTTGGACGACATAGTAAAGTATGACCTTTTCCACATTTTGGACGACATACTAAACTATGACTTTTTTGTCACATTTTGGACGACATTTTTGTCACATTTTAGACGCCATACTAAAGTATGACATTTTTGTCACAATTTGGACGACATACTAAAGTATGACATTTTTGTCACATTTTGGACGACATACTAAAGTATGACCTTTTCCACAATTTGGACGACATACTAAACTATGAGGGCCACACGGTGGTGTAGTGGTTAGCACTCTCGCCTTGCAGCGAGAAGACCCGGGTTCGAGCCCCGGTTGGAACAAGGGCCTTTCTGCATGGAGTTTGCATGTTCTCCCCGTGTGTGCGTGGGTTCTCTCCGGGTACTCCGGCTTCCTCCCACAGTCCAAAAACATGCAATGTGGGGATAGGTAAATTGGACACTCCAAATTGACCATAGGAGTGAGTGAGAGAGTGAATGGTTGTTTGTCTCTATCTGTGTGTGGCCCTGCGATGGACTGGCGAACTGTCCAGGGTATACCCCGCCTATCGCCCGATGTAGCTGAGATTGGCACAGCACCCCCCGCGACCCTCTGGCAGAGGATAAAGCGGTAGATGATGACTGACTGACTGACTGACTGACTGACTAAACTATGACTTTTTTGTCACATTTTGGACGACATTCTAAAGTATGACATTTTTGTCACATTTTAGACGACATACTAAAGTATGATATTGTTGTCACAATTTCGACGACATACTAAAGAATGACATTTTTGTCACATTTTGGACGACATACTAAAGTATGACATTTTTGTCACATTTTGGACGACATACTAAAGTATGACATTTTTGTCACATTTTGGACGACATACTAAAGTATGACTTTTTTCACATTTTGGACGACATACTAAAGTATGACTTTTTTGTCACATTTTGGACGACATACTAAAGTATGACTTTTTTCACATTTTGGACGACATACTAAAGTATGACATTTTTGTCACATTTTGGACCACATACTAAAGTATGACATTTATGTCACATTTTGGAAGACATACTAAAGTATGACTTTTTTCACATTTTGGACAACATACTAAAGTATGACATTTTTGTCACATTTTGGACGACATACTAAAGAATTACATTTTTGTCACATTTTGGACGACATACTAAAGTATGACATTTTTTTCACATTTTGGACGACATACTAAAGTATGACTTTTTTCACATTTTGGACGACATACTAAAGTATGACATTTTTGTCACATTTTGGACGACATACTAAAGTATGACATTTTTGTCACATTTTGGACGACATACTAAAGTATGACTTTTTTCACATTTTGGACGACATACTAAAGTATGACTTTTTTCACATTTTGGACGACATACTAAAGTATGACTTTTTTGTCACATTTTGGACGACATACTAAAGTATGACTTTTTTCACATTTTGGACGACATACTCAAGTATGACTTTTTTGTCACATTTTGGACGACATACTAAAGTATGACTTTTTTCACATTTTGGACGACATACTCAAGTATGACTTTTTTGTCACATTTTGGACGACATACTAAAGAATTACATTTTTGTCACATTTTGGACGACATACTAAAGTATGACTTTTTTCACATTTTGGACGACATACTAAAGTATGACTTTTGTCACATTTTGGACGACATACTAAAGTATGACATTTTTGTCACATTTTGGACGACATACTAAAGTATGACTTTTTTCACATTTTGGACGACATACTAAAGTATGACATTTTTGTCACATTTTGGACGACATACTAAAGTATGACTTTTTTCACATTTTGGACGACATACTAGAGTATGACATTTTTGTCACATTTTGGACGACATACTAAAGAATTACATTTTTGTCACATTTTGGACGACATACTAAAGTATGACTTTTTTCACATTTTGGACGACATACTAAAGTATGACTTTTTTGTCACATTTTGGACGACATACTAAAGTATGACATTTTTGTCACATTTTGGACGACATACTAAAGTATGACTTTTTTCACATTTTGGACGACATACTAAAGTATGACTTTTTTGTCACATTTTGGACGACATACTAAAGTATGACATTTTTGTCACATTTTGGACGACATACTAAAGTATGACTTTTTTCACATTTTGGACGACATACTAAAGTTTGACTTTTTTCACATTTTGGACGACATACTAAAATATGACTTTTTTGTCACATTTTGGACGACATACTAAAGTATGACATTTTTGTCACATTTTGGACGACATACTAAAGTATGACTTTTTTCACATTTTGGACGACATACTAAAGTATGACATTTTTGTCACATTTTGGACGACATACTAAAGTATGACATTTTTGTCACATTTTGGACGACATACTAAAGTATGACTTTTTTCACATTTTGGACGACATACTAAAGTATGACATTTTTGTCACATTTTGGACGACATACTAAAGTATGACTTTTTTCACATTTTGGACGACATACTAGAGTATGACATTTTTGTCACATTTTGGACGACAAACTAAAGAATTACATTTTTGTCACATTTTGGACGACATACTAAAGTATGACTTTTTTCACATTTGGACGACATACTAAAGTATGACATTTTTGTCACATTTTGGACGACATACTAAAGTATGACTTTTTTCACATTTTGGACGACATACTAAAGTATGACTTTTTTCACATTTTGGACGACATACTAAAGTATGACATTTTTTTCACATTTTGGACGACATACTAAAGTATGACTTTTTTGTCACATTTTAGACGACATACTAAAGTATGATATTGTTGTCACAATTTCGACGACATACTAAAGAATGACATTTTTGTCACATTTTGGACGACATACTAAAGTATGACATTTTTGTCACATTTTGGACGACATACTAAAGTATGACATTTTTGTCACATTTTGGACGACATACTAAAGTATGACTTTTTTCACATTTTGGACGACATACTAAAGTATGACTTTTTTGTCACATTTTGGACGACATACTAAAGTATGACTTTTTTCACATTTTGGACGACATACTAAAGTATGACATTTTTGTCACATTTTGGACCACATACTAAAGTATGACATTTATGTCACATTTTGGACGACATACTTAAGTATGACTTTTTTCACATTTTGGACGACATACTAAAGTATGACATTTTTGTCACATTTTGGACGACATACTAAAGAATTACATTTTTGTCACATTTTGGACGACATACTAAAGTATGACATTTTTTTCACATTTTGGACGACATACTAAAGTATGACTTTTTTCACATTTTGGACGACATACTAAAGTATGACTTTTTTCACATTTTGGACGACATACTAAAGTATGACTTTTTTGTCACATTTTGGACGACATACTAAAGTATGACTTTTTTCACATTTTGGACGACATACTAAAGTATGACTTTTTTCACATTTTGGACGACATACTAAAGTATGACTTTTTTGTCACATTTTGGACGACATACTAAAGTATGACTTTTTTCACATTTTGGACGACATACTCAAGTATGACTTTTTTGTCACATTTTGGACGACATACTAAAGAATTACATTTTTGTCACATTTTGGACGACATAGTAAAGTATGACTTTTTTCACATTTTGGACGACATACTAAAGTATGACTTTTGTCACATTTTGGACGACATACTAAAGTATGACATTTTTGTCACATTTTGGACGACATACTAAAGTATGACTTTTTTCACATTTTGGACGACATACTAAAGTATGACATTTTTGTCACATTTTGGACGACATACTAAAGTATGACTTTTTTGTCACATTTTGGACGACATACTAAAGTATGACATTTATGTCACATTTTGGACGACATACTAAAGTATGACTTTTTTCACATTTTGGACGACATACTAAAGTATGACATTTTTGTCACATTTTGGACGACATACTAAAGAATTACATTTTTGTCACATTTTGGACGACATACTAAAGTATGACATTTTTTTCACATTTTGGACGACATACTAAAGTATGACTTTTTTCACATTTTGGACGACATACTAAAGTATGACTTTTTTCACATTTTGGACGACATACTAAAGTATGACTTTTTTCACATTTTGGACGACATACTAAAGTATGACTTTTTTGTCACATTTTGGACGACATACTAAAGTATGACTTTTTTCACATTTTGGACGACATACTCAAGTATGACTTTTTTGTCACATTTTGGACGACATACTAAAGAATTACATTTTTGTCACATTTTGGACGACATAGTAAAGTATGACTTTTTTCACATTTTGGACGACATACTAAAGTATGACTTTTGTCACATTTTGGACGACATACTAAAGTATGACATTTTTGTCACATTTTGGACGACATACTAAAGTATGACTTTTGTCACATTTTGGACGACATACTAAAGTATGACATTTTTGTCACATTTTGGACGACATACTAAAGTATGACTTTTTTCACATTTTGGACGACATACTAGAGTATGACATTTTTGTCACATTTTGTACGACATACTAAAGTGTGACTTTTTTCACATTTTGGACGACATACTAGAGTATGACATTTTTGTCACATTTTGGACGACATACTAAAGTATGACATTTTTTTCACATTTGGGACGACATACTAAAGTATGACATTTTTGTCACATTTTGGACCACATACTAAAGTATGACATTTATGTCACATTTTGGACGACATACTAAAGTATGACTTTTTTCACATTTTAGACGACATACTAAAGTATGACATTTTTGTCACATTTTGGACGACATACTAAAGTATGACTTTTTTCACATTTTGGACGACATACTAAAGTATGACATTTTTGTCACATTTTGGACGACATACTAAAGTATGACTTTTTTCACATTTGGACGACATACTAAAGTATGACATTTTTGTCACATTTTGGACGACATACTAAAGTATGACTTTTTTCACATTTTGGACGACATACTAAAGTATGACTTTTTTCACATTTTGGACGACATACTAAAGTATGACATTTTTTTCACATTTTGGACGACATACTAAAGTATGACTTTTTTGTCACATTTTAGACGACATACTAAAGTATGATATTGTTGTCACAATTTCGACGACATACTAAAGAATGACATTTTTGTCACATTTTGGACGACATACTAAAGTATGACATTTTTGTCACATTTTGGACGACATACTAAAGTATGACATTTTTGTCACATTTTGGACGACATACTAAAGTATGACTTTTTTCACATTTTGGACGACATACTAAAGTATGACTTTTTTGTCACATTTTGGACGACATACTAAAGTATGACTTTTTTCACATTTTGGACGACATACTAAAGTATGACATTTTTGTCACATTTTGGACCACATACTAAAGTATGACATTTATGTCACATTTTGGACGACATACTTAAGTATGACTTTTTTCACATTTTGGACGACATACTAAAGTATGACATTTTTGTCACATTTTGGACGACATACTAAAGAATTACATTTTTGTCACATTTTGGACGACATACTAAAGTATGACATTTTTTTCACATTTTGGATGACATACTAAAGTATGACTTTTTTCACATTTTGGACGACATACTAAAGTATGACTTTTTTCACATTTTGGACGACATACTAAAGTATGACTTTTTTGTCACATTTTGGACGACATACTAAAGTATGACTTTTTTCACATTTTGGACGACATACTAAAGTATGACTTTTTTCACATTTTGGACGACATACTAAAGTATGACTTTTTTGTCACATTTTGGACGACATACTAAAGTATGACTTTTTTCACATTTTGGACGACATACTCAAGTATGACTTTTTTGTCACATTTTGGACGACATACTAAAGAATTACATTTTTGTCACATTTTGGACGACATAGTAAAGTATGACTTTTTTCACATTTTGGACGACATACTAAAGTATGACTTTTGTCACATTTTGGACGACATACTAAAGTATGACATTTTTGTCACATTTTGGACGACATACTAAAGTATGACTTTTTTCACATTTTGGACGACATACTAAAGTATGACATTTTTGTCACATTTTGGACGACATACTAAAGTATGACTTTTTTGTCACATTTTGGACGACATACTAAAGTATGACATTTATGTCACATTTTGGACGACATACTAAAGTATGACTTTTTTCACATTTTGGACGACATACTAAAGTATGACATTTTTGTCACATTTTGGACGACATACTAAAGAATTACATTTTTGTCACATTTTGGACGACATACTAAAGTATGACATTTTTTTCACATTTTGGACGACATACTAAAGTATGACTTTTTTCACATTTTGGACGACATACTAAAGTATGACTTTTTTCACATTTTGGACGACATACTAAAGTATGACTTTTTTCACATTTTGGACGACATACTAAAGTATGACTTTTTTGTCACATTTTGGACGACATACTAAAGTATGACTTTTTTCACATTTTGGACGACATACTCAAGTATGACTTTTTTGTCACATTTTGGACGACATACTAAAGAATTACATTTTTGTCACATTTTGGACGACATAGTAAAGTATGACTTTTTTCACATTTTGGACGACATACTAAAGTATGACTTTTGTCACATTTTGGACGACATACTAAAGTATGACATTTTTGTCACATTTTGGACGACATACTAAAGTATGACTTTTGTCACATTTTGGACGACATACTAAAGTATGACATTTTTGTCACATTTTGGACGACATACTAAAGTATGACTTTTTTCACATTTTGGACGACATACTAGAGTATGACATTTTTGTCACATTTTGTACGACATACTAAAGTGTGACTTTTTTCACATTTTGGACGACATACTAGAGTATGACATTTTTGTCACATTTTGGACGACATACTAAAGTATGACTTTTTTCACATTTTGGACGACATACTAGAGTATGACATTTTTGTCACATTTTGGACGACAAACTAAAGAATTACATTTTTGTCACATTTTGGACGACATACTAAAGTATGACTTTTTTCACATTTGGACGACATACTAAAGTATGACATTTTTGTCACATTTTGGACGACATACTAAAGTATGACTTTTTTCACATTTTGGACGACATACTAAAGTATGACTTTTTTCACATTTTGGACGACATACTAAAGTATGACATTTTTTTCACATTTTGGACGACATACTAAAGTATGACTTTTTTGTCACATTTTAGACGACATACTAAAGTATGATATTGTTGTCACAATTTCGACGACATACTAAAGAATGACATTTTTGTCACATTTTGGACGACATACTAAAGTATGACATTTTTGTCACATTTTGGACGACATACTAAAGTATGACATTTTTGTCACATTTTGGACGACATACTAAAGTATGACTTTTTTCACATTTTGGACGACATACTAAAGTATGACTTTTTTGTCACATTTTGGACGACATACTAAAGTATGACTTTTTTCACATTTTGGACGACATACTAAAGTATGACATTTTTGTCACATTTTGGACCACATACTAAAGTATGACATTTATGTCACATTTTGGACGACATACTTAAGTATGACTTTTTTCACATTTTGGACGACATACTAAAGTATGACATTTTTGTCACATTTTGGACGACATACTAAAGAATTACATTTTTGTCACATTTTGGACGACATACTAAAGTATGACATTTTTTTCACATTTTGGACGACATACTAAAGTATGACTTTTTTCACATTTTGGACGACATACTAAAGTATGACTTTTTTCACATTTTGGACGACATACTAAAGTATGACTTTTTTGTCACATTTTGGACGACATACTAAAGTATGACTTTTTTCACATTTTGGACGACATACTAAAGTATGACTTTTTTCACATTTTGGACGACATACTAAAGTATGACTTTTTTGTCACATTTTGGACGACATACTAAAGTATGACTTTTTTCACATTTTGGACGACATACTCAAGTATGACTTTTTTGTCACATTTTGGACGACATACTAAAGAATTACATTTTTGTCACATTTTGGACGACATAGTAAAGTATGACTTTTTTCACATTTTGGACGACATACTAAAGTATGACTTTTGTCACATTTTGGACGACATACTAAAGTATGACATTTTTGTCACATTTTGGACGACATACTAAAGTATGACTTTTTTCACATTTTGGACGACATACTAAAGTATGACATTTTTGTCACATTTTGGACGACATACTAAAGTATGACTTTTTTGTCACATTTTGGACGACATACTAAAGTATGACATTTATGTCACATTTTGGACGACATACT
Source organism: Solea solea (assembly GCF_958295425.1). Taxonomy (NCBI): domain Eukaryota; kingdom Metazoa; phylum Chordata; class Actinopteri; order Pleuronectiformes; family Soleidae; genus Solea; species Solea solea. Next base: position 30,137,818 of record NC_081140.1, on the reverse strand, counting down.
AAAGTATGACTTTTTTCACATTTTGGACGACATACTAAAGTATGACATTTTTGTCACATTTTGGACGACATACTAAAGAATTACATTTTTGTCACATTTTGGACGACATACTAAAGTATGACATTTTTTTCACATTTTGGACGACATACTAAAGTATGACTTTTTTCACATTTTGGACGACATACTAAAGTATGACTTTTTTCACATTTTGGACGACATACTAAAGTATGACTTTTTTCACATTTTGGACGACATACTAAAGTATGACTTTTTTGTCACATTTTGGACGACATACTAAAGTAGGACTTTTTTCACATTTTGGACGACATACTCAAGTATGACTTTTTTGTCACATTTTGGACGACATACTAAAGAATTACATTTTTGTCACATTTTGGACGACATAGTAAAGTATGACTTTTTTCACATTTTGGACGACATACTAAAGTATGACTTTTGTCACATTTTGGACGACATACTAAAGTATGACATTTTTGTCACATTTTGGACGACATACTAAAGTATGACTTTTGTCACATTTTGGACGACATACTAAAGTATGACATTTTTGTCACATTTTGGACGACATACTAAAGTATGACTTTTTTCACATTTTGGACGACATACTAGAGTATGACATTTTTGTCACATTTTGTACGACATACTAAAGTGTGACTTTTTTCACATTTTGGACGACATACTAGAGTATGACATTTTTGTCACATTTTGGACGACATACTAAAGTATGACATTTTTTTCACATTTGGGACGACATACTAAAGTATGACATTTTTGTCACATTTTGGACCACATACTAAAGTATGACATTTATGTCACATTTTGGACGACATACTAAAGTATGACTTTTTTCACATTTTAGACGACATACTAAAGTATGACATTTTTGTCACATTTTGGACGACATACTAAAGTATGACTTTTTTCACATTTTGGACGACATACTAAAGTATGACATTTTTGTCACATTTTGGACGACATACTAAAGTATGACTTTTTTCACATTTGGACGACATACTAAAGTATGACATTTTTGTCACATTTTGGACGACATACTAAAGTATGACTTTTTTCACATTTTGGACGACATACTAAAGTATGACTTTTTTCACATTTTGGACGACATACTAAAGTATGACATTTTTTTCACATTTTGGACGACATACTAAAGTATGACTTTTTTGTCACATTTTAGACGACATACTAAAGTATGATATTGTTGTCACAATTTCGACGACATACTAAAGAATGACATTTTTGTCACATTTTGGACGACATACTAAAGTATGACATTTTTGTCACATTTTGGACGACATACTAAAGTATGACATTTTTGTCACATTTTGGACGACATACTAAAGTATGACTTTTTTCACATTTTGGACGACATACTAAAGTATGACTTTTTTGTCACATTTTGGACGACATACTAAAGTATGACTTTTTTCACATTTTGGACGACATACTAAAGTATGACATTTTTGTCACATTTTGGACCACATACTAAAGTATGACATTTATGTCACATTTTGGACGACATACTTAAGTATGACTTTTTTCACATTTTGGACGACATACTAAAGTATGACATTTTTGTCACATTTTGGACGACATACTAAAGAATTACATTTTTGTCACATTTTGGACGACATACTAAAGTATGACATTTTTTTCACATTTTGGACGACATACTAAAGTATGACTTTTTTCACATTTTGGACGACATACTAAAGTATGACTTTTTTCACATTTTGGACGACATACTAAAGTATGACTTTTTTGTCACATTTTGGACGACATACTAAAGTATGACTTTTTTCACATTTTGGACGACATACTAAAGTATGACTTTTTTCACATTTTGGACGACATACTAAAGTATGACTTTTTTGTCACATTTTGGACGACATACTAAAGTATGACTTTTTTCACATTTTGGACGACATACTCAAGTATGACTTTTTTGTCACATTTTGGACGACATACTAAAGAATTACATTTTTGTCACATTTTGGACGACATAGTAAAGTATGACTTTTTTCACATTTTGGACGACATACTAAAGTATGACTTTTGTCACATTTTGGACGACATACTAAAGTATGACATTTTTGTCACATTTTGGACGACATACTAAAGTATGACTTTTTTCACATTTTGGACGACATACTAAAGTATGACATTTTTGTCACATTTTGGACGACATACTAAAGTATGACTTTTTTGTCACATTTTGGACGACATACTAAAGTATGACATTTATGTCACATTTTGGACGACATACTAAAGTATGACTTTTTTCACATTTTGGACGACATACTAAAGTATGACATTTTTGTCACATTTTGGACGACATACTAAAGAATTACATTTTTGTCACATTTTGGACGACATACTAAAGTATGACATTTTTTTCACATTTTGGACGACATACTAAAGTATGACTTTTTTCACATTTTGGACGACATACTAAAGTATGACTTTTTTCACATTTTGGACGACATACTAAAGTATGACTTTTTTCACATTTTGGACGACATACTAAAGTATGACTTTTTTGTCACATTTTGGACGACATACTAAAGTATGACTTTTTTCACATTTTGGACGACATACTCAAGTATGACTTTTTTGTCACATTTTGGACGACATACTAAAGAATTACATTTTTGTCACATTTTGGACGACATAGTAAAGTATGACTTTTTTCACATTTTGGACGACATACTAAAGTATGACTTTTGTCACATTTTGGACGACATACTAAAGTATGACATTTTTGTCACATTTTGGACGACATACTAAAGTATGACTTTTGTCACATTTTGGACGACATACTAAAGTATGACATTTTTGTCACATTTTGGACGACATACTAAAGTATGACTTTTTTCACATTTTGGACGACATACTAGAGTATGACATTTTTGTCACATTTTGTACGACATACTAAAGTGTGACTTTTTTCACATTTTGGACGACATACTAGAGTATGACATTTTTGTCACATTTTGGACGACATACTAAAGTATGACATTTTTTTCACATTTGGGACGACATACTAAAGTATGACATTTTTGTCACATTTTGGACCACATACTAAAGTATGACATTTATGTCACATTTTGGACGACATACTAAAGTATGACTTTTTTCACATTTTAGACGACATACTAAAGTATGACATTTTTGTCACATTTTGGACGACATACTAAAGTATGACTTTTTTCACATTTTGGACGACATACTAAAGTATGACATTTTTGTCACATTTTGGACGACATACTAAAGTATGACTTTTTTCACATTTTGGACGACATACTAAAGTATGACTTTTTTCACATTTTGGACGACATACTAAAGTATGACTTTTTTGTCACATTTTGGACGACATACCAAAGTATGACTTTTTTCACATTTTGGACGACATACTAAAGTATGACTTTTTTCACATTTTGGACGACATACTAAAGTATGACATTTTTTTCACATTTTGGACGACATACTAAAGTATGACATTTTTGTCACATTTTGGACGACATACTAAAGTATGACTTTTTTCACATTTTGGACGACATACTGAAGTATGACTTTTTTGTCACATTTTGGACGACATACTAAAGTATGACTTTTTTCACATTTTGGACGACATACTAAAGTATGACATATTTTTCACATTTTGGACGACATACTAAAGTATGACTTTTTTGTCACATTTTGGACGACATACTAAAGTATGACTTTTTTCACATTTTGGACGACATACTAAAGTATGACATTTTTGTCACATTTTGGACGACATACTAAAGTTTGACTTTTTTCACATTTTGGACGACATACTAAAGTATGACTTTTTTGTCACATTTTGGACGACATACTAAAGTATGACTTTTTTCACATTTTGGACGACATACTAAAGTATGACATTTTTTTCACATTTTGGACGACATACTAAAGTATGACATTTTTGTCACATTTTGGACGACATACTAAAGTATGACTTTTTTCACATTTTGGACGACATACTAAAGTATGACATTTTTGTCACATTTTGGACGACATACTAAAGTATGACTTTTTTCACATTTTGGACGACATACTAAAGTATGACATTTTTGTCACATTTTGGACGACATACTAAAGTATGACTTTTTTCACATTTTGGACGACAAACTAGAGTATGACATTTGTCACATTTTGGACGACATACTAAAGAATTACATTTTTGTCACATTTTGGACGACATACTAAAGTATGACTTTTTTCACATTTTGGACGACATACTAAAGTATGACTTTTTTCACATTTTGGACGACATACTAAAGTATGACATTTTTGTCACATTTTGGACGACATACTAAAGTATGACTTTTTTCACATTTTGGACGACATACTAAAGTATGACTTTTTTAACATTTTGGACGACATACAAAAGTATGACTTTTTTGTCACATTTTGGACGACATACTAAAGTATGACTTTTTTCACATTTTGGACGACATACTAAAGTATGACTTTTTTCACATTTTGGACGACATACTAAAGTATGACATTTTTGTCACATTTTGGACCACATACTAAAGTATGACATTTATGTCACATTTTGGAAGACATACTAAAGTATGACTTTTTTCACATTTTGGACGACATACTAAAGTATGACATTTTTGTCACATTTTGGACGACATACTAAAGAATTACATTTTTGTCACATTTTGGACGACATACTAAAGTATGACATTTTTTTCACATTTTGGACGACATACTAAAGTATGACTTTTTTTTCACATTTTGGACGACATACTAAAGTATGACTTTTTTCACATTTTGGACGACATACTAAAGTATGACATTTTTGTCACATTTTGGACGACATACTAAAGTATGACATTTTTGTCACATTTTGGACGACATACTAAAGTATGACTTTTTTCACATTTTGGACGACATACTAAAGTATGACTTTTTTCACATTTTGGACGACATACTAAAGTATGACTTTTTTCACATTTTGGACGACATACTAAAGTATGACTTTTTTGTCACATTTTGGACGACATACTAAAGTATGACTTTTTTCACATTTTGGACGACATACTCAAGTATGACTTTTTTGTCACATTTTGGACGACATACTAAAGAATTACATTTTTGTCACATTTTGGACGACATACTAAAGTATGACTTTTTTCACATTTTGGACGACATACTAAAGTATGACTTTTGTCACATTTTGGACGACATACTAAAGTATGACATTTTTGTCACATTTTGGACGACATACTAAAGTATGACTTTTTCACATTTTGGACGACATACTAAAGTATGACATTTTTGTCACATTTTGGACGACATACTAAAGTATGACTTTTTTCACATTTTGGACGACATACTAAAGTATGACTTTTTTCACATTTTGGACGACATACTAGAGTATGACATTTTTGTCACATTTTGGACGACATACTAAAGAATTACATTTTTGTCACATTTTGGACGACATACTAAAGTATGACTTTTTTCACATTTTGGACGACATACTAAAGTATGACTTTTTTGTCACATTTTGGACGACATACTAAAGTATGACATTTTTGTCACATTTTGGACGACATAAAGTATGACTTTTTTCACATTTTGGACGACATACTAAAGTATGACTTTTTTCACATTTTGGACGACATACTAAAGTATGACATTTTTGTCACATTTTGGACGACATACTAAAGTATGACTTTTTTCACATTTTGGACGACATACTAAAGTTTGACTTTTTTCACATTTTGGACGACATACTAAAATATGACTTTTTTGTCACATTTTGGACGACATACTAAAGTATGACTTTTTTGTCACATTTTGGACGACATACTAAAGTATGACTTTTTTCACATTTTGGACGACATACTAAAGTATGACATTTTTGTCACATTTTGGACGACATACTAAAGTATGACTTTTTTCACATTTTGGACGACATACTAAAGTATGACATTTTTGTCACATTTTGGACGACATACTAAAGTATGACTTTTTTGTCACATTTTGGACGACATACTAAAGTATGACATTTATGTCACATTTTGGACGACATACTAAAGTATGACTTTTTTCACATTTTGGACGACATACTAAAGTATGACATTTTTGTCACATTTTGGACGACATACTAAAGAATTACATTTTTGTCACATTTTGGACGACATACTAAAGTATGACATTTTTTTCACATTTTTGACGACATACTAAAGTATGACTTTTTTCACATTTTGGACGACATACTAAAGTATGACTTTTTTCACATTTTGGACGAAATACTAAAGTATGACTTTTTTCACATTTTGGACGACATACTAAAGTATGACTTTTTTGTCACATTTTGGACGACATACTAAAGTATGACTTTTTTCACATTTTGGACGACATACTCAAGTATGACTTTTTTGTCACATTTTGGACGACATACTAAAGAATTACATTTTTGTCACATTTTGGACGACATAGTAAAGTATGACTTTTTTCACATTTTGGACGACATACTAAAGTATGACTTTTGTCACATTTTGGACGACATACTAAAGTATGACATTTTTGTCACATTTTGGACGACATACTAAAGTATGACTTTTTTCACATTTTGGACGACATACTAAAGTATGACATTTTTGTCACATTTTGGACGACATACTAAAGTATGACTTTTTTCACATTTTGGACGACATACTAGAGTATGACATTTTTGTCACATTTTGGACGACATACTAAAGTATGACTTTTTTCACATTTTGGACGACATACTAAAGTATGACTTTTTTGTCACATTTTGGACGACATACTAAAGTATGACATTTTTGTCACATTTTGGACGACATACTAAAGTATGACTTTTTTCACATTTTGGACGACATACTAAAGTTTGACTTTTTTCACATTTTGGACGACATACTAAAATATGACTTTTTTGTCACATTTTGGACGACATACTAAAGAATTACATTTTTGTCACATTTTGGACGACATACTAAAGTATGACATTTTTGTCACATTTTGGACGACATACTAAAGTATGACATTTTTGTCACATTTTGGACGACATACTAAAGTATGACATTTTTGTCACATTTTGGACGACATACTAAAGTATGACTTTTTTCACATTTGGACGACATACTAAAGTATGACATTTTTGTCACATTTTGGACGACATACTAAAGTATGACTTTTTTCACATTTTGGACGACATACTAAAGTATGACTTTTTTCACATTTTGGACGACATACTAAAGTATGACATTTTTTTCACATTTTGGACGACATACTAAAGTATGACTTTTTTGTCACATTTTAGACGACATACTAAAGTATGATATTGTTGTCACAATTTCGACGACATACTAAAGAATGACATTTTTGTCACATTTTGGACGACATACTAAAGTATGACATTTTTGTCACATTTTGGACAACATACTAAAGTATGACATTTTTGTCACATTTTGGACGACATACTAAAGTATGACTTTTTTCACATTTTGGACGACATACTAAAGTATGACTTTTTTCACATTTTGGACGACATACTAAAGTATGACTTTTTTCACATTTTGGACGACATACTAAAGTATGACATTTTTGTCACATTTTGGACCACATACTAAAGTATGACATTTATGTCACATTTTGGACGACATACTAAAGTATGACTTTTTTCACATTTTGGACGACATACTAAAGTATGACATTTTTGTCACATTTTGGACGACATACTAAAGTATGACTTTTTTCACATTTTGGACGACATACTAAAGTATGACTTTTTTCACATTTTGGACGACATACTAAAGTATGACTTTTTTGTCACATTAAGGACGACATACTAAAGTATGACATTTTTGTCACATTTTGGACGACATACTAAAGTATGACTTTTTTCACATTTTGGACGACATACTAGAGTATGACATTTTTGTCACATTTTGGACGACATACTAAAGAATTACATTTTTGTCACATTTTGGACGACATACTAAAGTATGACTTTTTTCACATTTTGGACGACATACTAAAGTATGACTTTTTTCACATTGTGGACGACATACTAAAGTATGACATTTTTGTCACATTTTGGACGACATACTAAAGTATGACATTTTTGTCACATTTTGGACGACATACTAAAGTATGACATTTTTGTCACATTTTGGACGACATACTAAAGTATGACTTTTTTCACATTTTGGACGACATACTAAACTATGACTTTTATGTCACATTTTGGATGACATACTAAAGTATGACTTTTTTCACATTTTGGACGACATACTAAAGTATGACTTTTTTGTCACATTTTGGACGACATACCAAAGTATGACTTTTTTCACATTTTGGACGACATACTAAAGTATGACTTTTTTCACATTTTGGACGACATACTAAAGTATGACATTTTTTTCACATTTTGGACGACATACTAAAGTATGACATTTTTGTCACATTTTGGACGACATACTAAAGTATGACTTTTTTCACATTTTGGACGACATACTAAAGTATGACATTTTTTTCACATTTTGGACGACATACTAGAGTATGACTTTTTTCACATTTTGGACGACATACTAAAGTATGACTTTTTTCACATTTTGGACGACATACTAAAGTATGACTTTTTTGTCACATTAAGGACGACATACTAAAGTATGACATTTTTGTCACATTTTGGACGACATACTAAAGTATGACTTTTTTCACATTTTGGACGACATACTAGAGTATGACATTTTTGTCACATTTTGGACGACATACTAAAGAATTACATTTTTGTCACATTTTGGACGACATACTAAAGTATGACTTTTTTCACATTTTGGACGACATACTAAAGTATGACTTTTTTCACATTTTGGAAGATATACTAAAGTATGACATTTTTGTCACATTTTGGACGACATACTAAAGTATGACATTTTTGTCACATTTTGGACGACATACTAAAGTATGACTTTTTTCACATTTTGGACGACATACTAAAGTATGACTTTTTTCACATTTTGGACGACATACTAAAGTATGACTTTTTTCACATTTTGGACGACATACTAAAGTATGACTTTTTTTTCACATTTTGGACGACATACTAAAGTATGACATTTTTGTCACATTTTCGACGACATACTAAAGAATTACATTTTTGTCACATTTTGGACGACATACTAAAGTATGACTTTTTTCACATTTTGGACGACATACTAAAGTATGACTTTTTTTCACATTTTGGACGACATACTAAAGTATGACTTTTTTCACATTTTGGACGACATACTAAAGTATGACATTTTTTTCACATTTTGGACGACATACTAAAGTATGACTTTTTTGTCACATTTTGGACGACATACTAAAGAATTACATTTTTTTCACATTTTGGACGACATACTAAAGTATGACATTTTTGTCACATTTTGGACGACATACTAAAGTATGACATTTTTGTCACATTTTGGACGACATACTAAAGTATGACATTTTTGTCACATTTTGGACGACATACTAAAGTATGACATTTTTGTCACATTTTGGACGACATACTAAAGTATGACATTTTTGTCACATTTTGGACGACATACTAAAGTATGACTTTTTTGTCACATTTTGGATGACATACTAAAGTATGACTTTTTTCACATTTTGGACGACATACTAAAGTATGACATTTTTGTCACATTTTGGACAACATACTAAAGTATGACTTTTTTAGCATTTTGGACGACATACTAAAGTATGACTTTTTTCACATTTTGGACGACATACTAAAGTATGACATTTTTTTCACATTTTGGACGACATACTAAAGTATGACTTTTTTGTCACATTTTGGACGACATACTAAAGTATGACTTTTTTCACATTTTGGACGACATACTAAACTATGACATTTTTGTCACATTTTGGACGACATTCTAAAGTATGACTTTTTTCACATTTTGGAAGACATACTAAAGTATGACTTTTTTGTCACATTTTGGACGACATACTAAAGTATGACTTTTTTCACATTTTGGACGACATACTAAAGTATGACTTTTTTGTCACATTTTGGACGACATACTAAAGTATGACTTTTTTCACATTTTGGACGACATACTAAAGTATGACATTTTTTCCACATTTTGGACGACATACTAAAGTATGACTTTTTTCACATTTTGGACGACATACTAAAGTATGACATTTTTTTCACATTTTGGACGACATACTAAAGTATGACATTTTTGTCACATTTTGGACGACATACTAAAGTATGACTTTTTTCACATTTTGGAAGACATACTAAAGTATGACATTTTTGTCACATTTTGGACGACATACTAAAGTATGACATTTTTGTCACATTAAGGACGACATACTTAAGTATGACATTTTTGTCACATTTTGGACGACATACTAAAGTATGACTTTTTTCACATTTTGGACGACATACTAGAGTATGACATTTTTGTCACATTTTGGACGACATACTAAAGAATTACATTTTTGTCACATTTTGGACGACATACTAAAGTATGACTTTTTTCACATTTTGGACGACATACTAAAGTATGACATTTTTTTCACATTTTGGACGACATACTAAAGTATGACTTTTTTAGCATTTTGGACGACATACTAAAGTATGACTTTTTTCACATTTTGGACGACATACTAAAGTATGACATTATTTTCACATTTTGGACGACATACTAAAGTATGACTTTTTTGTCACATTTTGGACGACATACTAAAGTATGACTTTTTTCACATTTTGGACGACATACTAAACTATGACATTTTTGTCACATTTTGGACGACATTCTAAAGTATGACTTTTTTCACATTTTGGAAGACATACTAAAGTATGACATTTTTGTCACATTTTGGACGACATACTAAAGTATGACATTTTTGTCACATTTTGGACGACATACTAAAGTATGACTTTTTTCACATTTTGGACGACATACTAAAGTATGACTTTTTTCACATTTTGGACGACATATTAAAGTATTACATTTTTTTCACATTTTGGACGACATACTAAAGTATGACTTTTTTGTCACATTTTCGACGACATACTAAAGTATGACATTTTTGTCACATTTTCGACGACATACTAAAGAATTACATTTTTGTCACATTTTGGACGACATACTAAAGTATGACTTTTTTCACATTTTGGACGACATACTAAAGTATGACATTTTTTTCACATTTTGGACGACATACTAAAGTATGACTTTTTTCACATTTTGGACGACATACTAAAGTATGACATTTTTTTCACATTTTGGACGACATACTAAAGTATGACTTTTTTGTCACATTTTGGACGACATACTAAAGAATTACATTTTTTTCACATTTTGGACGACATACTAAAGTATGACATTTTTGTCACATTTTGGACGACATACTAAAGTATGACATTTTTGTCACATTTTGGACGACATACTAAAGTATGACATTTTTGTCACATTTTGGACGACATACTAAAGAATTACATTTTTGTCACATTTTGGACGACATACTAAAGTATGACATTTTTTTCACATTTTGGACGACATACTAAAGTATGACTTTTTTTCACATTTTGGACGACATACTAAAGTATGACATTTTTTTCACATTTTGGACGACATACTAAAGTATGACTTTTTTCACATTTTGGACGACATACTAAAGTATGACATTTTTTTCACATTTTGGACGACATACTAAAGTATGACTTTTTTGTCACATTTTGGACGACATACTAAAGAATTACATTTTTTTCACATTTTGGACGACATACTAAAGTATGACATTTTTGTCACATTTTGGACGACATACTAAAGTATGACATTTTTGTCACATTTTGGACGACATACTAAAGTATGACTTTTTTCACATTTTGGACGACATACTAAAGTATGACTTTTTTCACATTTTGGACGACATATTAAAGTATTACATTTTTTTCACATTTTGGACGACATACTAAAGTATGACTTTTTTGTCACATTTTCGACGACATACTAAAGTATGACATTTTTGTCACATTTTCGACGACATACTAAAGAATTACATTTTTGTCACATTTTGGACGACATACTAAAGTATGACTTTTTTCACATTTTGGACGACATACTAAAGTATGACATTTTTTTCACATTTTGGACGACATACTAAAGTATGACTTTTTTCACATTTTGGACGACATACTAAAGTATGACATTTTTTTCACATTTTGGACGACATACTAAAGTATGACTTTTTTGTCACATTTTGGACGACATACTAAAGAATTACATTTTTTTCACATTTTGGACGACATACTAAAGTATGACATTTTTGTCACATTTTGGACGACATACTAAAGTATGACATTTTTGTCACATTTTGGACGACATACTAAAGTATGACATTTTTGTCACATTTTGGACGACATACTAAAGAATTACATTTTTGTCACATTTTGGACGACATACTAAAGTATGACATTTTTTTCACATTTTGGACGACATACTAAAGTATGACTTTTTTTCACATTTTGGACGACATACTAAAGTATGACATTTTTTTCACATTTTGGACGACATACTAAAGTATGACTTTTTTCACATTTTGGACGACATACTAAAGTATGACATTTTTTTCACATTTTGGACGACATACTAAAGTATGACTTTTTTGTCACATTTTGGACGACATACTAAAGAATTACATTTTTTTCACATTTTGGACGACATACTAAAGTATGACATTTTTGTCACATTTTGGACGACATACTAAAGTATGACATTTTTGTCACATTTTGGACGACATACTAAAGTATGACATTTTTGTCACATTTTGGACGACATACTAAAGAATTACATTTTTGTCACATTTTGGACGACATACTAAAGTATGACATTTTTTTCACATTTTGGACGACATACTAAAGTATGACTTTTTTTCACATTTTGGACGACATACTAAAGTATGACATTTTTTTCACATTTTGGACGACATACTAAAGTATGACTTTTTTGTCACATTTTGGACGACATACTAAAGTATGACATTTTTGTCACATTTTGGACGACATACTAAAGTATGACTTTTTTGTCACATTTTGGACGACATACTAAAGTATGACTTTTTTCACATTTTGGACGACATACTAAACTATGACATTTTTGTCACATTTTGGACGACATTCTAAAGTATGACTTTTTTCACATTTTGGAAGACATACTAAAGTATGACTTTTTTGTCACATTTTGGACGACATACTAAAGTATGACTTTTTTGTCACATTTTGGACGACATACTAAAGTATGACTTTTTTGTCACATTTTGGACGACATACTAAAGTATGACTTTTTTCACATTTTGGACGACATACTAAAGTATGACATTTTTGTCACATTTTGGACGACATACTAAAGTATGACTTTTTTCACATTTTGGACGACATACTAAAGTATGACTTTTTTCACATTTTGGACAACATACTAAAGTATGACATTTTTGTCACATTTCGGACGACATACTAAAGTATGACTTTTTTCACATTTTGGACGACATACTAAAGTATGACATTTTTGTCACATTTCGGACGACATACTAAAGTATGACTTTTTTCACATTTTGGACGACATACTAAACTATGACTTTTGTCACAATTTGGACGACATACTAAAGTATGACTTTTTTGTCACATTTTGGACGACATACTAAAGTATGACTTTTTTGTCACATTTTGGACGACATACTAAAGTATGACATTTTTCACATTTTGGACGACATACTAAAGTATGACATTTTTGTCACATTTCGGACGACATACTAAAGTATGACTTTTTTCACATTTTGGACGACATACTAAAGTATGACTTTTTTCACATTTTGGACGACATACTAAAGTATGACATTTTTGTCACATTTCGGACGACATACTAAAGTATGACTTTTTTCACATTTTGGACGACATACTAAACTATGACTTTTGTCACAATTTGGATGACATACTAAAGTATGGCTTTTTTGTTACATTTAGCCTGAGTTTTATTTTCAACATTTGTTGACTGCAGGATGCTCATGAGTTGCAGGAACAACACGATGTCGTCCCACTGGAAACAACGAGCGTTCTGCTCCAGAAGTTCCAGCCATTGTCTTTTCTCCAGTGTTGCTGCAGGGATAAGGTGGATACAGCTTCATGAAAAATGTCTGTAGCTATTTATTTATTGAACACAAATATAAACTTGAATTATACAGTGTAGTGATTTTCTTCTCTTGATGATTTACACACATATCTAGTGTAAACATGACACTTACCCACTCTATCACAGTTGCCCTATGATGCTCATAATTATACTAATATTTCTACTATATGGTTACAGATCTTAGGAGCGCTGGTGCATGTATTCAACGTTAAACATCTGTTCATTTACTTGAACCTTCTTCTTCTTCTTCTTCAGGATTCTTCCTTTAGGTCCCCACAGTGTCTCACTGTCCTCATGTCCTCCTTCACAACATCCATTTCAATTTCCTTTTTTTGTATAGCACCAAATCACAACATACATTATCTCAAGGCACTGTACATAGTAACAGTAGAGAAAAGAGAAACCCAACAATTGAATATGCAAACACTAGTTTGAGTCATTTGTGCAGATGTCAGGACATGGATCAATTACACAGGCAAAAAATAATGAAAAAAGAAACGTTTGCTCTTATCCAAAAGATCACTTTACAAATGCAGAGACGCCCACATCAGACGCAGCACAAAAACAGAGCAGAAAACCGAACTTTTCTCCTATGTTAGTCAGTAGCATACAGCAGAAAGCCAGAGAAAGTGTTATAGTGGCTTTTGTTATCGCAGAGGAAACATCCAATGGGCAAATTGACAGCCACTTGGTCCCCAGCCATCAGGTGGAGGGCCATAACAATAGTGGCACTGTCCTCTTGGTCTTGCATGTTGTGTTCTGTGGGCCCTGCCACGACCATGTCATTAACTCGTAGACTGGCACAGGCGGCCAGGGTGTTCCCAGGAGAGCCAGCGTCACTGTACACTGTGAGGGCAAGACTGTAGACACCAGAGCGGGGAACAGTGAAGACACCAGTCTCTACATTGTAACCACCTCCGAGGTTGATGAAGACGTGTTTGTAGATGACGAGCTTGTCGTCGCGGAAGGTACCGTAGCAGTTCAAATGATTGTCGTTGTTCAGCGCCACAGAGAACGCGCTGCGGCTGCCTGAATATCCAAAGGGAGAAAGAGAAGCTTTTATGAAGCTGTGAATGAAGAGGTCATTGTTTTACGTAGATTATCCGGGTTATACATGCAACTCGTTTGTTTTTGCCTCACCTCTGACATTGTCAAGGGCAGCCTTTGTCTTGGTCAGCTCCTTCTCAAGCTCACTGAGGCTCATATTGAAAAACGTCTCCATCTTGTGAATTTGCTGCTGCATCAGACAGCACCCACACGACGCCTGGTCCGTAAGACACACTGAACAAACACACACGCACTTTTGTCTTAAGCTCAAGTTGTGCCCCTGCTGGCAGCCGTGACCACCTCGTACAGAAACACCATGACCTTTAAACATAGCTCACCATTTTCTATGTTACGTCCATTTCTCAAGGTCTCACCACGTCCACCCCAGGAAAAGACATTGGCTTCAACCACAGCTGATCCCAGCATGCACAGCAGTAGAACAGCTGGAAACCCAGACAGACAAAGATTCACCTTTGTGAGACCTCGTACTCCAGCGTTTATCTTTGAACGTATAATAATGTACAGTCTCACCTTGCATGGTTATGCTTGTAAATGATGTTTGCTTCAGAGGAACCAAAGGTGAGGCGGCTTCATGGAGGCTCGAGAGCCGCAGCTTTATACATTTCCACTTGTATTCTTTTTTTTCTGGCTCCTCCTCTCTTTGTCCACACAGTCCGTGATTCAGTGTTTATGGAAACAAGAAAAGCTTCTCTGTGAATCCCACTGAGAGGGCGCGTGTCCGTTTGACGGCGTTTTGTCACCAGTAAAGTTGTAGGAAGTGAATTCATCGTGAAATCCTGGCATTGCAATCATTTATCATCTTACATTCAGAAGGTTGGACATGTTATTTTTTAAACCTGGACAATGAATCATGTCAGGCCAGAGTTTCATTGTCCCGCTGTGAATAGTGTTGAATTACAAAGTGAGGTTATGCTGATGAGTGTTTGGAATAAGTAACAAAAGTCTCACTAAATCTTTTCTTCCAAGATACCTGAGAGTATGAATCGATATATTGGAAAAGCTTGAGAAGGTTTTGTTGGCCATTGTAGGATTATGTCAAAGATCTGACCCAAATCTATAAATTGAACAACTGAACTTCCCTACAGGGATTCATAATGTATGTCTTATCTTCTCTTGCCTTAATGAATGGTATGAGTCACTTGGGGAGGCTTCAATGTATCCAGGTCAGTGAGGTGTAGGGCTTAAAGATCAGTTTATCACGAGTCGAGTTAACCCTGTAGTCGCATAAAAAGACAGACATGAGATCTCAAAATCAACGGCAAATGCAACTATCAAGACATGAAAACAAGTAAAGACAGTGAAATGTGTGTATGCGACAACTTTATTAAGTTTATAACAGGTCCAAGAACACAGATGCAAAACAATCACTTTCTTATCTGGAAGGATCTTTAGAATTTAAAGTGTAAAATAAAATGTTGTATTCTTAAAACCAGACACGCAGATTACTCAAGTGTCACTTAATCCAACTGGCAAACAGTGACTGTGGACCCGACTCCTGCCCAGAATCGGAATCCAGGATACAGTGGGCCAGTGAACTGGGTGCTGTGATGGTGGATGAGGAACGCCTGGTTCTTAGTAATACGGTAAAAATTCAAAATCCCATCATGTTGGTCCAGATAGATGCCGATCCGTTTGGCCTTAGGAGAGCCCAGGAGCATTTCCTGCCCATTGTGCCAAAAGGAGAAACCAGTCCCGGACCAGTATAAGCTCCAAGACTGGGGATTGTGTCCCAAACGGCTTTTGTCGTCATTAGATTTACGTTCCATTTCTTTGTAGGCAACACCAACGGTGATCTGTGTGGTGGCACAATGAAAAGTAGATTAAGAAAGTGAGATGACGGTGATGGGACCAGAGGAAGGGAAACGAGTATTTCAGGTGTTTGTGTGCGTGTGTGTGTGTGTGTGTGTGTGTGTGTGTGTGTGTGTGTGTGTGCGTGTGTGTGTGTGTGTGGCACTGACACACAGCCAATGCTGACTGCACTATGCTGCTTTTCTGATTATCTGACATGGGTTGTGCCAGTCTAGCTTCACCCTGACTGTACTGGACTATTTTACTCTTGTAGCCCAAGAATGGAGCAGCTGGGCCGGACATTCTGCTATTATTCCTAATGGAAAGACAACAAAACACTTACTGTACCAAACAAACCAAACCACAGCATAAGTGTAACTATTGATTTCATTTGCAGCTGCCCTCACAGATGTTTCACCAGATGCAGCCTTCTCATTTAATTAGGTTTGGGATTGGGGAGACACCGTGCTCTACTGCTGAACCATAGTAGCAGGCTTCGTGCCATAAGACACTTTCCATTATGCAGATGTAGCACAGCACGGTTCATCGTGGCACGGCACGACTCTACACGGTTTGGGTTGTTTTCCATTACTCCGTCTTTTTAAATGATCTTCAGTGCGGCATTGTTGGGTTTGATTCCCGTGTAGAACGTCGCGCTCACGACTCTTCCAGTGACGACACTCTCTACCAATCAGTGGCCGGCAGTGTGTCAGTGTCACATTTAGAATCGGCTCAGGAACCTCATCAGAGCAGGGCACTAAAAAGATAGCAGGTACTATCACTAATGGAAAAGCAATAAACCCACAAATGAGTAGAATCGAGCCGTACTGTGCCAAGCCATGCTACAACTGTAGAGTGGACAACTGTGTGTGTGTGTGTGTGTGTGTGTCACACCCCCGGTGTCTTTGAGCAGAGAATGAAGCTGAATTTTTACATTTTTACATTTTTATAGATAGATGGATAGATCGATAGATACATAATATTGATATTAAAAACAAAAGTGATGGTACCTTCTGGCCAGTCCACTCCACCTCCCAGTAATATGGGCTCCCTGCCAGCGGCTCCATGCAGAGGACCTGTCTCCAGAAGTGGAAGCGTTCAGAATGTTCTGGTGGGTTGAGGTTTTCCGCTCGCAGTGAGGCCTTACGACCTCCATCTGACAGCTGCAGGTGGCGATACACGGTGTTAGGGTCCATGGTGGGCTCAAAGCGAACTGCAGGGTGAAGATGTATTCCAGTAAAAAACATAAGATGTTTGAAACTGTGGCAAATGTTTCAGTCTCAAAAATCCTTCACTCACATTTCAGCAATTCTTCTCTGGACTTTGGTTGTGAGTTTAAATCTGTTGTTACAGGAGGTGCTAAGAGCAACACACACACACACACACACACACATCACTATATCACACATCCTAATTACATAAAGTCAAGTAGCTGGTTAATATATTCAGGTAGATTATAAAGTAGTGGATTTACTTTGAGGGCGAGGGGGAAGGAGCGGTGGAGGCGGGGCTGAAGCTTCCAGAGAAATGAGAGGTCAGTCAAATACATCATCATCATCATCATCATCATCATCATCATCATTTATATTATCATATAGTGTATTAAGTCTATTCTTTCCTACCTTGAGAACATGTAGGATACAGAGCAGGATATTTTAATAAAGAGCCTAGGAGGAAAAAAGTATAATTACACTGCACATACAGGCTTTTTATTTATATATCTATAACAGACATGCAATCAATACAAGCTAAACTGACTGTTGTAAATTAACATTAATACATAGAAATAAACTAAAAACAGTCCATCCAACACAACAGAACCTGACAGAATCCAGAACTTGATCTGCTCTTAAAGAAGACACACGTATGCAGAAATGCTGGTGTATATTAATGACTGCTCAGAGCACTTTACAGCACATGCAGTTGTTTTTCTGTCATCTGTCAGACTCACTCAGCCTGACCTTCACTTCCACTGATCACACACTGGGATGTTTCTAAGCCAGTGGTGAAAACACACGGATGATATTCATTTTCCATACCTGTGTTTGGTGCACTGGCCTGAACACGGGTATCAGTTACTGACGGCTCTGCTACTGCACCGGGTGGTGAAGTCAAGTTGTCATGATTCACTGTGAAGAAAGGACAAGTTTAAAGAGACGAGACGAGACGAGACGAGACGAGACGAGAGGAGACGAGAGGAGACGAGACGAGACGAGACGAGACGAGACGAGACGAGACGAGAGGAGTTCCAAATACTGACCAAGTGTGATGATCTTGGCCAGGCTGCTTTTACATTGGTCCTGTAGTGAAGTGTGTAGTTCTTTCATGGTTAAGCGGATGGATGCTACCACGGCCTCCTCCTGACTCAACACTGACTCTGCTGTCACACTTGATGGATCCAGCGGCTCCATGGTTAGGAAATTCTGGAAATCAATTGACAGTTAGTTGATAATTATTACAACTAACAACAGCTGTAAACTTTTTATTTATTGTGATCCATGATTAATGTTGTCACACAAAAATCCAAACTACTTCATATTCATAACTCACAGTTTAATAAATTCAACTGTGTTTTTTTCCCTCTAAACTGCTTCAAATTTCAGCATCAGCCATGAGCCGTGTCTGTGGAGACATCATGTGGCGTGTAATGAGTTATTATTCATTTAGAGATTCCTCAGTTTCCATAGCAACTGTGTGTGGTTTTGACAGAGATTTGACTGTAAATTGTAGAAAATGTCTCTACAACATGGTGCATCATTAGAAATAGAATTGTTTACCTAAAATCTGACTTCACAGCGGTCGTAGATGATAATTCAAAGTCTTGACATGTTCTGAGCGGACATTTGTGACACAAAAGCATCTGAAAAGTGTTCATCATAAACTATCTGTATCTGTCCAGCAGAGGGTGCTGTGAGCACAGCTTGGCCTGCAGCCATGACTTCTTTCCTCATTAAGAAGAAGAATTTGAGGCAGCAATTTACTACTACTACTACTACTACTATGTGCTTAATAATTACTACTAAAGGTCTGGTATGCTACTTATAAGCACCTAGTTAATGGTGAATATGTGTTCCCTAATCTAAAGTGTTACCCTACTATGTGTGTGTGTGTGTGTGAGGTCACTTACCACTTCCACTACAACGTAAAGCAGCTCCTTAACGTCCCGCCATTGTCACTAGGGACAACTTTGGTTGACTTTGGTAGCGATTAAAACTTCCAAAATTGATAGAAAACATTTTCCTTGTCTTTTAATAGTTAGCCCTGATGGATTCAACGTGGATTACTTATTAAAAAGGTGTTTCACTTAAGTGTAATGAAGAGAAAGAAAAGCATCTGTAAGCATTTGTGCTTCTACAGCACAGAGTTATGAACACATCGCCACACTCAGCTATTGACAGAGCCATGAGATTACAGGAAATGAAGGATTTTAGGAATCTATATCAGAGCTTCCAAATAAAAATGTAATGAATTAATAGCCTAGCCCTTGAGGCCATGTCGTGGTGGTGAATCATATTTAAATGATGGTTTCAGAAAAGTATAAGATTCCTACTTATATTTGGTAAAACTGTTAAACTCATTACCTTCAAGAAGCAGACGTGGTCCTGCACGTTGGAAAGCCTGCTCAGCTCTTCACTCTTCCAGCTCAGCTGTGCAGCCTCCTGCTCCAGTCTGTGCATCTGCCCTTCCACCTGGCTGCTCAGCGAGTTCTCATGGGAGCTGAGGAGCTCCACCACCTGGAGGCCTGTTATACTCACCTTCTTGGCAAGGTCTGAAAATAAGTCTGTGCTCTCTTGCCCCAGAGCTTGGACCAAGGCCTGTGTGTAAGGACGAAGGACAAACATGTACTGTATGTCAAGAGGATCCACCTTTTCATGATGAAGACGTTTCTGACTCATTCCTGCAACACCTACAAGTGACAACAATCTTGCTGCACACCATGTGACCTCGCGCTGGTATTCTTTATCACAGTCATGCTTCTCATGACCTGATCGACCAATATTGAAAATGCATGCTGCATCAACAGCAGTCAAGTGTTCCCTGAACACTGTCTGCAAGGCCTCAGCTCCAAGGCTCCGATCAGAGTCTGATCTTCCTGACCAACTGTTCACATTATATATTGAAAGTGATCAGAAATCTGTGCCTGTTTCTGTGGAATTATTATTCTGTGCATGATTACAAACAGATCTAAGAAAGACAGCAGCAGAAATGGTGACTTTATACAAACATAGTGAGTTACCTTGTGTTGGCGAGCAGCATTTGGGAACTCCTTCAGCTTCCTGTCAGTCTCCTGAATTCTCCTCTGCACCTCTGCCTGAATCTGAACGAGCTCTTTCTACACACACACACACACACACACACACACACACACACACACACACACAAAGACCAGCATTAGTCGAGACACATGGAATAATCCACACTAACATCCTGGTGGTCATTTTCCATCGTATACCTGTCTCTCCTCCCTCTCTTCCTGTGGGCTGAGCACATGATGTCCCCTGTGTCCACCCTGGCAACACAACACACACACACACTCCTTGTCTTCACGGCAAAACATATCCAGAGGTTGGTAATGATGTGGACAAAGCCGAGGGTCCACTGTGGGAAGCTGAGGGTGCACACTGTCCTGTGGCAGTACCTCCAAGTAGAGAGGCATCGATGATGCAGTGGTGCAGCTTTGCCTGAGGCTGTTGGTTCTCAGTTTTTCCATAACCTCCACAAGGACAGTGCTCCTGGACAGCGAGGGCCGGGGGTTAAAGATCTGCCTACACTGGGGGCAGCTGTACTGACCATTGCTGTCTCTCTTGTCCCAGTGACTTTGGATACAAGCCAAGCAGTATGAATGTCCACAGGGTAGAGTGGTTGGATCCTTCAGGGTGTCCAGGCAGACGGAGCAGACAAAGGCCTCCTCCTCAGCCCATGCAGAGGCCATTGGCTGCTGGGTTGGAGGTATAAAGTGGAGTTTGTGTTCTCAGAATTCACACCTGGATGTATGTGGATAACCACAAGGTTCCGTGTTCAAGTCGGCTCACACACGACACACGATTGCAGCTTTTAAATACCAGTCCACATGAGTCACATGGGTTCAGGGTGGAGCTGGTAAAACAGGTGGAGTGAGGAATTTCCCTGTGTGTCACAGGTGCATCTCAGTTGGTCAGATGTTTAATGTGACACCTCAAACCATAATGGTGATGTTTCATCACTGGGAAAACCCATGACATCACTAAAGAAAGAAAGAAAGAATTTGACCAACACAGCGACACTATGCTCTTTATCCACTAAATCTGTGATGTACCCTGATATAATAATGGAAGTTAATCTAGTTTACGCTTAGTTTGTCAAAGCAGATAAACCGTTTATTTAAAACAATGGGTTGTTTTGATGATTATCTGTAACTAAAGTGAACGAAACTAAACATTCACTCTTTCTCCATCTCCTGTATAATTGTAGGAACATGCAGATGCGTCATAAGAGAGCAGTGGACGCAGCACTGACGCTCGTGAAGCTGCTCAGCGCCATATTGACTAGTGGCAGCCGGCTAGCTAAAGGAAACTACTGCTGCTGAATTCATCTCAAGGTGAGCGTTTTCTTCTTCTTCTTCTTCTTCTTCTTCTTCTTCTGTAATCTCTCGGTCACGGACACATTTGTAATTACGTAATTGGGACAAGTTGTAAAAACCCTGAGCGAATGAAAGTGTTAGTATCGCGGGGCAAAAGGCACCAGTGAAGTTGCTCTTTTGCTAGCTTCACAATAAGGTGTTAGCTGGCTAGTTAGCTTGTGCGAATTAATAGTTTTCAAGCAAATGAGCACGCGGACGGCTCGTTAACCACGCGCTGGCAGCTTCACGTGCGCACACACACACACACACACTGATAGTGTGTTAACGTCATAGACGTTATTCTGATACTTCACTGGTTGGTACGAGCTAAGTTTGACTAAAGTGATGTTTATCTAGAGCACAGGCCGTGGTTTGAAATGACTAAGACAAACTTTCCTTCTAACATCCTCCATAGTTACCTTAGTGTCTGGCATAATGTGGTATTCACTAAATCTTTCAACAGTTTTCTCATTGAAAAATGGAACATAAATATTCAGCTGATGAGCATAAACTGGTGTGTTTTAAGGATAATGTGTAACTGTCTTTGTCTCTGTTTTTTCTCAGGATGTTGAGGAGTCCTCAAATCATCATAGCATGCTCTTTTCCAATAAGGTCACGGTTGATTCCTGCTGTCTGTGAACACACTGGTGCTCTATGGCGAGGTTCAAGACATGTGAAGGAGAACCAATGGATTCTCGATAGATGTCGAGGCAATGAATGGTCTTCGTTATCCAAAGACTCCGGATGCTGCTCACTGAAGCTGTCATTATTGAACTCGGGCTGTGACGATCATCGTCTGATTGAGACTTCATTTCAAAACCCTCGATCCAGAACCTTTTTAAATAGAAGTCACCAACCCCCTCAGCATTCTACCTCAGAGAAAGACAAACCAGTTTCCGATCCTTGTACATCACCTGGCGAGGACAATTCAGGTCCAGACCCTCAAGCTCTGAGCACTTACCACAACTGCTTAACTAACACAACGTGCCTTCACGCCTGGAAAAGGCGTCAGGACTTCAGCCACGTGCCATTCAGTTTCTCTAGTAAGACTTTATGTAACCTTCCTCTTAACCATTTGTATCACAGAAGTCATTTTACCAGATTTTTCAGCACGTCAACACATAATCACACAAATCACTTTCACAGTAGATCACAAGCCGCCAGCATCTTTATTCAGCAAAACAGACCTTTCTGTCAAGCTTCGCCTCACGTGGTAGTCGACTGGAGAGACTGTCTAACCGTGGAGAATGAAAACCGGTGTCGACAGAGCCTAAGGCCCAACTTAAAGCTCTACGACACGTTCACAGGGAGTAACACGAGCGAGAGCCAGTGGAATTGGGCATCCATCCTGATCTCACTCTGCTCTGTTCAGGGACAGCCGGCGTTTCTCTTCACTTTGCGTTCTACTGCTTTGGGCAGGAACAAAGGAGATGTCAGGTTTGTGGCTGACCTGAAGTGGGCTCAACTGCATTATATTAACAGTGGAGTATCTGTCCTTTATGTTCCTTTGTGTTTAGCTTTGCAGGAGGAAAGTGTGATCCGTCCGACAGTGATGTGGTGGCCACAGCCCTGAGGGAAACCTGGGAGGAGCTGGGTATCAATGTGGCAGTAGAGCAAGTCTGGGGTGTCCTGAAACCTCTCAGGGACAGAGTGAGTCCAACTCTTCTGTCTTAAACATTTTAGGCTTTGTTGTTAAGTTGTTCTCTTTACTTGTTCCACACATTTATTGCAAATTCCAGAAGCTGGTTGCAGGTTGTTAAATGTTGGTTTGTGCTGACCACCTTTTTTTTTTTCTATTGACCTACCAACTCAACAACCAGGAAACAAAGACCTGGTATCATCTACTGTTTCCCCACATTCATTTAGCAACAGCAAAAAAACCTGTGTAGCACTAGAACGTGTTGAACTGCCAGAGAGATCGTATTATCGTCTTAAGACACATTCTACCCCCCACTCCAGACGTCCACAGACTCGGGTCTCTCTGTCTGGTACTTGCAGCCGCAGCAGTATTATACTCTGCAGACTGTGGAAAACACTCAAACACTTCCTTCCCTTTCATTTCCCCTTGCTTCTGTTTCTAACTGTACCACACTTCAATGAATCTGAATTATTCCTTTAGATTAAGCTTTTTTTTAATGTCCATTTTCTGTCCATTACCCGAACAACTCTTAATCTTAGAGCAAAATAACAAAACATGGTTTCACCTCAGTTAAACATTTCACTCTTCCTTGATGATTTTATATTTAATATACAAACTGTTGTCTTTTGTGTCTACAGAGCAGAATGGTGATTGCTCCTGTGCTGGCTAACCTTGGTCCTCTAGAAGAGTTGTCCTTCAACCCAAACCCTGCAGAGGTACAGGCTATTTGTTGCTCTGCTAGTTTTAGATCTGCTTCAAATGGGCAGGACTCCCCATGTGTGAATAACTGAAAAGCCAATTTTCTGGAAGAAGTTTACACAACAATCCGAAGGCATTTCAGTCTTTAATAACGTAGTCTGCCTCTCTTGTCTGTTTCTGTCCCAGGTGGAGGAGGTCTTCACATTGCCTTTATCCCACTTGTGCAACCCGCAGAACTGTGGCTACACACACTTCAGGATGGGGGATAAATACGGATACACACTCCCAGTGTTTCACAACAGGAACCAGCGAGTGTGGGGCCTGACTGCTACTGCTTTAGAGCGGACCCTGAAACTTATCGTTCCGTCTTAGCGGCGCAGTCATTGACTTATGAAGCACATAAAGTACTGTGCAAAGGTCTTAGTGACCATACAGGAAACATGAATGCAGTTTTAAAATAATTATTACAGGTTAAAGAGTCAAGTATTTGGCGTGATCTTCCTTTTTACTTCAATGACAGCACAGCCTTGGCTGTCTTACACTTGGAGTGGAAGTGGAGTTAATGTTATTGCCTGTGACAAATATCTGCTATGGAAAAGGTCTCGTTTTTCAAGACATGTTGAATGAGTTAAAGTTTTCTCATGTGTAAGAGCAACGTTCAGTGGTATCATGTCACATATTCTATTTATATTGTATTGCTTCACGTTTGGATAAATGCCGACGATCACAGACATAAAAACCTCAGCGTTGGTCGTGCCGAGACTTTTGCACACTGTAATCTGTGTATCTTGTAACTGATTTATAGTTTTGAAAAAGTGCAATCAAACTTTGTGTAGCAAATTCATCCATTTGTGTGAATACAAACTGTTTTCATCTTGAACTGTGTGAATGATTTTGTTCTGCACTTATTTGACGTTGTGAGGTTTTAATCATCAGCTGTGACACTTGGACAGAAAAAAACATTCGCCACAGTAAACAAGTGGAAAATGTATTTTCCCAACTTTGACTCTTATTTTGAAAATGGATGTGAAGAACATTAGCTCATCTCTCTCTATCTCCATTTTATGACCTTCAGGATTCTGGTGTATATCTCACCTGTAACTGCTCAAACTCTCAATTACCCGACCCCCGGTAAAAACCTTTTTAGTACTTTTAAAGTACTTCTGCTACTGTGCTGTCTTATACTGGATCGAAGGAGTGCAGAGTTTCTGGGATATCTAGTTCACAAAAAGTCAAATCACAGGCCGTGGACCAGGTTTTAGTGCAAATGAGAAAACTACATCAAATGAAAAATAATCATTTGTCCTCCAAAATGTGAAATCCCAGGCTTGTCGCCTCAGACAGTGCAGCAGAAATGTCGAGATGGAGAATCATCACACACGTTTAAAAGCATTAAGGCAGAGAGCAGTCCATGGGGTCCAGTGAGTCCGGGAGGAGGTGGCAGTTGAAGGGCCAGCTGAAGGAGAGGAGATCCAGGGCCTGACTGCATTGCTCCTCAGCTGTGGAGCAAACTGAGCGGCAGGGTTGGAGGACACCACCGTGGTGGAAGCACTGGGGCAGGAACATCCCACACACCAGCCTCTGCAGCGGGCCAAAGCAGGCCAGCTCCATCAGCACCTGAACAACAACGTGTGGGCTCAGTCTACATCAGCAAGAACGTGGAGGTGATCATGAATGATCGTTTACCTGGTACTGTTGCAGGAGTGTGGCAGCTTCTGTCTGATCAGCTATTGACATCCAGATGTTTGGGAAGGAGGTGAGGTTGTAGCTGAGGCCCTGACACATCTGTACGTCTATAAACTCACATGTTGAAGCTGAGGGCGTGGAGATGAAACATCAATCCTTCAAAATTCACTGTCTCCAAGTCTCCAAAACCACAAGGCTATGAAACTTTTTATCGGTTTGCTAGAGATATTCAAATCATCTTTACTGTGAATATTCATCTTGTTTTCTTTCTCCACCAGAGGAGAGTGTGTGTGTGTGTGTGTGTGTGACAGCGACTCACTGAAGGGAGGGTAGGTGGAGTTTTCACAGCCCTGTTCATCTGCTCCATCAGGGCAGTCGTTCCATCCATCACACAGCCACTGTGGCTGGAGACACTCCCCTGTGCTGCAGGTAAACTGGCTGGGAGCACACATCCCTGAGGAGAGAAGAACAAAAGCAGAGGACACAAGGCGACACAGTGAAGTCGAAATGAGGAAAATGAACAATGAGTATGTGTGATGTGTAGTGACAAGTGTTGTTCAAGGTACAAACAAACCACAGCACTTAATCTTTAGCTGTGGAGTACGGTCATTCACTCACCCTGGACACGTCTGAACTATATTCTTAGACAGTAGTTTATAGAAGCCCCTGCCTCAATGCTTGTCTTATCATCTTGTTCTTGTGCTTCTTTATTGGTTTATCTTTTCTGTCAAAGCGGCATTTATTTTGAGAATGAGCTTCACAATAGAAATAACTCACTCTCCAGCACAGACACGGCCTGGTATGTTGCGTAGAAGCCGCTGTCAGCGACTCCTGCATCAGCCACAAACTGCACAGTCATGTGGGGGCCGGAGGAGGTCAGGTCCGGGGGAAAGGTGGTGCCACAAAACCTGGGGAGAAAGCAGAGGAAACCAAACATACATCACAGTCCTGTGGTTATTTCATTCCCTAATTTACCATTATATACAAGAAATAAACATAGTACAGAAAAAACAAATATTCCAAAACACACTGAATCAGTAGCAAAGGACTTGGAAATGTAACACCTGTGAAAAGTGGGTGTGGCTCACTGTAACTACATTGTGCTCTAAGGACTGAAAATCAATGACGTTCCTTTAAGAGAAAACTTTAAGTCCAGTCACTACTGACTCACTGTGTTCTGGATCACAATGAGGACCCGTCCACACGGACACACAACCAAACGGAGACGGAACTTTGTCTGTTGTTGTTTTGAAAAGTTTTCTGTAAACACGTTTCTCTGACGTACATATGTCAGGGAAGAAGATGCTTAGGAAGAAAACCAGGAAAGTAAATAAAAGTTATCATAAAGCAGATTGACAAAACAATCAAAGCACAAGAAGAGGAACATGATGATGATGATGATGATGAAGACAAGAGACAGCAAATGCACGTGCAGAGATGTGGGTGGATTTTGAGTTTCAGGGCTCCTGAAACATTGTTTCTGTGAGGATAAAACCAGAAAAACCGAAGCAGAGTCGACTCGACTTGTTTCCGTGTGGACAGTCACTCATCAAACCTGACATGCAGGGAATCAAAGTTCAAGGCTGTAAAAGGCGTCACCTTCCCAGGACTCTTCCAGCTCCGGTGTCGACGCTGTCATGAACCTCCACATAATCAAACTCACACACATCCTGAGTCTCCAGGCTGAAGTTCCTGAAACTCAGCGTGATGACGTGATCCTCTTCAGCGGATAAATACCACACACACAACTAATGGAGAACAGAAAAACTGGCAGTTACACTACAAATAAAGAAACATGGAAACACATGTTGAGCATCTACCTGCTGGTGAGGATAAGGTTCTGGGTGGTTTGGACTCGACAGGTATCCAGAAGGACCAGACCTCCACCCGCCACATTCTGTAAGTATGAACCAGGTCTGCATGAATTCAGTCTGACAGCCTTTTCAAACACCTGTGCAGGTAACTCACCCGTGTGTTTGTGGCTGCAGTTTGCCTCATCGCTTTGATCGCTGCAGTTTGGATGAGCATCGCACACGGACACAGGCAACAGACAGCGACCACTGTCACACATGAACTCCTCTCCGGAGCAGCTCTCTGTGGAGACACACAGCACCATCAGACTGTGACAATCAGCTGACATAGGCGGGGTCAAACAACTATTTATTAGCCGGTGGTCAATATAAGATATTCATTATGATATTAGACAGAATTGTAAGTAAGTAAAAGTGCTTGTTTTAATATAAAATGATTCACAATAAAAACATATTTATGATACACAAAAATGGAGAATTAAATTGAAAATTTAGCAAATAATGACGAGGACAATTGTGATTAAAACAGCTTAAATATATGTCATTTCATGTTGAGTGTAATACATTCAATAAAGCAATGATTACAACCAAATGTCTTATTACGATTATAAAAATATTGCCGGCAAATACATTTGGGAAACCCACGCACACACGGGGGAACATTTGACCTCCATGCAGAAAGACCCTTGTTCCAACCGGGGGCTTGAACCCAGGTCTTCTTGCTGCAAAGGCAAAAGCACTAACCACTACACCAACCGTGTGACCGCAGACAATGCCATGCTATAAAAAACACCTCTAACTGAATACTGAATTATCAGCTCGAGTCATTATTAATCATGCAATTTATATTCTTCACATTCCTGGATTTCTTTTGTTTTCTGTCAGGCGATTGTTGGTTTATCCATTTTATTACTTTTATTATAAATTGTACGAATGTATTTTTATATTGGGATCTCATTTGCTCATGGCAAATAAACTGTCTCTGACTCATAAGAAGACGAGTAAACGTGTGATTACTGACGTCGTCCCGGCAGCACAGTCCTGTACTGAGCCGTGAAGCCACTGCCTGTGATGCTGCCATCAGAGCGGAAGGTGACCCAGACTGTGCTGCTGTTGGTGTTGACTGTCGGTGGTGCAACGTTACCACAGAACCTGCATCAGAGATCACAGAGAGAGGAGGGCAGGTTTTAAGGCCTTTCACAACAAGGTTACAACTCTGAGTTAAGACTGGAAACTATTTCTCTTCAGTCTTGAGCTCAGGATTGAATAGTGTCTAAAAATAAGACTCGATGATGCAAATGCTGTGATGATTTAAAAAGGTGTTTTATAGGCAGTTCACCTGTTCACCTGTGTGAAATGCACTTGCTCCTACACTACTGCGTCTGGTCTCTAGCTAACTGAGACGTCTTTGTCCTGCATCAACGAAAACACACAATATTTAAAATTCTTATGTAAAGAAGGAGAGGAACAGAAAGAAGAACACGTCTCATCGTCTCAGAGCACAGAAGAATGTTGCTGCATTTTACATGAGTTGACAGTTAGTCACACATTTTCCTTTGGGTTGACAAATGTACATATACATTACATATACAATACATTATATATATATATAAATATATATATATATGTTTTAAGAGTTATTAAGTTTGGAAGATATAAAACAAATGTCCATATGCATCATCATAAGAACACGCTCTATATGCATTTATTGAGTAGGAGCAGCAAATACAGGTAATACTGTGTGTTGACTGCGTATATTTCTTTACATTTGCATCTCAGTCCACAACCCAAAATCAGAAAAATATGACATGAACTCTAATAAATTGTCCTTCAGATGTAACCTATAATGTATGTAAAATAATAAATGCATTAGTGCTGTCAAATGATTCAAATATTTAATCGCGATTAATCGCATTAATGTCATAGTTAACTCGCGATTCATCACACATTCTATTCTATTCTAAATGTCCCTTGATTACTAAATTAATCGACAACTATTTTGATAATCAATTTATCGTTTGAATTCTTTTCATGATTTAAACAAGATTTGTGATTGTTTAAGCGTCTTAAATGTGAATATTTTCTTCATTTCTTTGCTCTGGATAACAAATAAATCATTCAGAGTGAATTATTTTGGTTTGTGGACAAAACAAGACATTTGAGAACATCATCATTTCCAGGTTTGACGAACACCGATCAACATTTTTTAAGGTTTTCTGAGATTTTATGGACCAAACGATTCATCGATGAATCGAGAAAATAATGGATGATGAAAATAATTGTTAGTTGCAGCTCTATCTAACGTTAGCTTACTACTCTCTGGCCAGCTCGCAGCGTGCCTGTTGTTGTGTTTCCGGTCTAGCTAGATCTGGTGTGGTGTTTTAGTTTTTCTAACATTACTAGTTGTTGCAACAGCACGTGAAAAAAACGACAGTTTGCTCGGCCAAAAAGAACGTTAAAAAATATTGCCGCCGTTAAAATGGGTTTGTGTTAACGCTGTTAATTACGTGTTTAACTGACGTGTACATAACGTAAGTAAACGTGAGTTAATAACGCGTTTAACTCACAGCACTAACGTGTATGTAAGTAAAAGTGAGTTAATAACATGTTTAACTGACAGCACTGACGTGTACATAACGTAAGTAAACGTGAGTTAATAACGCGTTTAACTCACGGCACCGACGTGTACGTAATGTAAGTAAACGTGAGTTAATAACGCGTTTAACTCACAGCACCGACGTGTACGTAATGTAAGTAAACGTGAGTTAATAACGCGTTTAACTCATGGAACCAACGTGTACGTAATGTAAGTAAACGTGAGTTAATAACGCGTTTAACTCACAGCACCGACGTGTACGTAATGTAAGTAAACGTGAGTTAAAGAATGTGATTATTAGGTTTCGGGGCAAACTTGTATACTTTGCCTCCGTCAACATCTCCATGTCTCTGAGATGATAAAGATGGATTACATTTACATGCTTATTTCAAATCTTCTTCATTCCAAAAGATCAGTGAGAACAGAAGAATCTAAGCAATTCAAAGTGGTTCTGATGGACCTTGTGACCACAGAGCGCTGGCCCGTCTGCTCCTGCACCTGCAGCCAGTCAAACAGACAAGGAGAAGGTCCCTCCACAGTCAGAGAGGAGACGTGGATCTGAACCAGGGAGGGGGGCATGACTACAATCACCCACACACACAGGGAGTTATGGGGGTAGGAGCCTGGATAATTTGGGGACGTGAAAGTGCCTTCAGGTTCTGTCAGTACACCTCCACAGCCTGGCAGACGGAGAGGAAACACGTTTGTTAAACAAACAGGAAGTGTAGGGGGAAGATAAACATATACGATATGAGTTCATATCACAGGAAGTGGACCTACGTGTTTCAGAGAAGGGCGTCCCTGAGGCCTGTGGCACGGCTGTACTGTCCCACTCATTCCTACTGGAAGCGACTGTGGGCAAAGAGTGGGAAGTGTCATCTCCTGCACTCGGCGGAGGGCTGGTGGACAACATGTGATCCTCCACTGCCTGCTCCTTCATCTCTACATCATGGAGAAAACAAACACACAGGCAATTATTCTCTCACAGTATCAAACTTGTGTTTTTGTGATTATTTTACTGTTCATGTGTCTGTGAATCTAGAGAAAGCTTAAGATCCGCTGCCAAGACAGGAACTGTGCTACTGTATGAGGACAGTGAGACAGTGGTGAGACAGCGGTGAGACACCGGTGAGACAGCGGTGAGGTGTGCAGACGGAGTGACAGACGAGGTCAGGCAGGTGTCTCCACAGTCTGTTGTTTGCAGATGATATTGTAATCTGTAGTGAGAGAGACGAGAGGACAGGTGGAAGAGAGACTGAAGAGGTGGAGGTCTGCACCGGAGAGAAGAGGAACGAAGCAAGACAGAATACTGGTGTGTGAAGGACAGTGAGACAGGTGATACAACCACCTGAGGTCAACCATCCAAAGCAATGTGCACAAGAGAGTCAGGGCTGATGTGTTGCAGAAGGAGAGCAGCAGAAGTGAAAGGTAAGGTCTACAACAGGGGAGTCAAACATAAGGCCTGCGGGCCAGAACCGGCCCTCCAGAGAGTCCAATCCGGCCAACAGGATGAATTTGGTATGAATTAGAATCTAATCATAATGTGAGATACTATATGTTTCACTTCCAAATACCTTTGATTAAATGTCTGTGCCTTTGTAGATCCACTGTGATCTGACGGTTGTGATGCACATGTGTAAATGGTCAATTTAGCCATAATATTGTTGAAATTGCATTTATTTTTCTCAAGAAATATCACATTTTGTAAATCGATACTTCATTAAATGTAAAACAAATGAAAACAAATTCAGATTCTTGGTGTTTATAGGTTATTATGCTATTATTGTACTGGTCTGGCCCACTTGAGGTCAAATTGTGCTGTATGTAGCCCCTGAACTAAAATGAGTTTGACACCCCTGGTCTACAAGAAGGTACTGAGACCTGCTATGATGTATGGCTTGGAGACAGGAGGTGGAGCTGAAGGTGAAGCTGGAGAAGCTGAGATGTTTGACCAGGATGGACATTTATAATTAATAAACCAGAACTGTGTGCACAAAACAGAAAGAATGGCCCAAATCATAACAGCATGTCTTTACACTTACAGTGTTTTTGCAAAGCGTGATTAAAGCAGAGACTCACGAGAGAGGATGAGAGCGAGCAGCAGTCCCAGGGCGGCGACCAGCAGCAGAGCGGCTGCAGAGACGATCACCAGACCCCAGCAACAACCCACGCCTCGCAGACGCATCATACACACAGAGCCAAACACAGCCCAGCCTAAGCCTGAATGACACACACACACACACACAGAAGCATTAGTGTAGTCACAGTTACTCGTGTTCAGGACTCTTAACTACAAACACCAGCATGTCATTCTCTGCTTTGTATAACACTTATATTCTAGTCTTGAAGCTGCTTTACCCTACAGTTTTGCCATTCACTCATTCACTCATTCATTCATTCAGCCCTCACAGACACTTTCTTTACACTACAGTATGTGGATTCATCATGAAATCAGTGGTTTGAGTCTGTGTGTGAATGTGTGTGAATGTGCACCTGTCTGAGAGTGTTTGTGTTCTATCGACACATGAAATGACAACTCTCAACTAGAGCGGCAACAATGAACCCATTAATAATCAATGATTTAATGAATCGTCAACTTGCTTGAGTGGTTTGAGTGTTTGTGGTCTACAGTAGGTCAACAGCCTGTTTATATTAAGGTCAGATCAATACAAACAGTAGAAGTAGTTTAATGTTACAATTATGAAATCATTATGCAAATCACAATCATTCAGAAATGATTTAATTCCCATGACGTTTTCATTTAAAAAAAAAAAATGAATGAATTACCAACGTGACAAAAGCGTTTTCTCACTCAGACAAACTTTAATTTTCCTAACACTCACCAGCTGCTGGTGGTACGACTGGTTCCAGAGAGGACGACGACGACCTGAAGCCCTCCAGCGCTTCCTCTCGCTCTCCTTCCAGCTCAAAGGCAGGGTTAGAGAAAACATTCTACAGGAAATGAAAATGACACAAAACAACGCCGTGTCGTAAATGTTGATTTACGAAAGAAACTAATATTAAAGAAAGAAGCATTTACAGTATTACAGTATAGTAGTTTTGTTAGATGTTTTCATCAAAGCTCTTAGAATAAGAATAAGAATGATTCATTTTTGCACAAACAGAATCAGTGACAGTGAATTTAAGCCATCCTTTGTTCTGCAGCAGCAGTGACCACACAGCTGTGAGCAGCACTCACCTGTGCCCGGGGAGCAACGGAGTATTGGATGCCTTGCTCAGGGGCGCCACAGTCTTCGACCCATACAGATACCACAACTATGGCAACCCTTCGGTTACAGGCCCGATTCCTTTCCTCTTGGCAATGGACTACTCGTCTGTGTTGTTGCTACATTTTAGCTGCTCACTGTTCATACACGACAACGACGTGTTTGACACTTACACTTTAAACTGCTCTGGAGATACGACTGATGTCACACACACACACACACACACACAACATCATAACAACCACACTTTAGTTGATTAAAGGTAACATGGTCGACTAAATGAGCAAGAGAATGAATCACAACAGCTGTTGTGTCCACTGTGAGTGAACATGACGCAGACATGTGATCAGGATGGAAGTTTAAAAAAGCTTGAGTTGGATGATCTTCTCAAAAAACTTAAGGTCTAGTCTAGTACAACATTTACAGCTTAGTTTAAGAAGCTGTACGATGTTGTAATGTCATTTCATGTTTCATATTTAAGTTAAAAAACAGGATTTCACGTCCAAATAAAGATGAATGCATCCTTCTATATAACATACGTATACATACTCACCTTATAAATACCTGAGGAGTCAGAGTACACCGTGACTTGGCTGAGGTCAGACATCTTTTTCCTGTTCTCACAGGGAAATCTCGCGTGTCCTCCTGATGCTGTGATGAACGCAGTTTCTAGTATTACGACATTTCTGAAGAGGTTTCCCTGGGTTTTCTTTGCATTGTCCACGCTCTGCTCCGACTACATTTCAGAAAGGTTCCGCTCCTGAATCCTTTATGAAACATTCATCAGCACAATCCACAAAAACACATCATCATAATAAATTCACTCTCATAAACATCCATGTTTGACGTTGCTAATTTCTTCCATTTGTCTTTTTTTTTACCATGACCAACATTCGTTGTTTTCTTGAGTGGTCACAAAAGAGTTTAACAAAGCCGAGTCAGCTGAGAGGTGATGGAGGAGGAGGAGGAGGAGGAGGAGGAGGAGGAGGAGGAGGAGGAGGAGGAGGAAGGAGGTGATGTGGAGAAAATAATGAACAATGCAGACAGATGTGAAGTGAGGCAAAGCTTTATTTACAATTTACATGTTACACAGCAGGGGAGCAAAGTCAAATAGCCTCTTTTTTATACACTGTGTGTGTGTGTGTGTGTGTGTGTGTGTGTGTGTATTGTCGGGAACTCCTGGAAAAACATGTTGCATAACTGTTTTCTGTTATTGAGCCATTATTGAATGAGATAACGCTGATTTTCATCCTAATTTGGACGTCCACTGACTTTATTCCAAGAACAGACCCTGGTTTACAAACATGAATGGGAAGAGGGGAAGGAGGGAAACATGGGTAAGAGTGGAGATGTAGGTCTGGGTCCCAGTTAAATCTCTCTAATCCCATAATGATCTTTTAAGCTCCTAAAATGTTTTAATCTCACACATACTTGCACGCATAAACCTGAGCGGGCAGCAACACTGATGTTACAATTCAAATGTATGGAATATGAGCTCTTTACAACACTGATGTTGTTGTTCTTGTCATGTTGTATATGATACAGATTTATTTATCAATAAAATAAATCAGGTTGTTCAACTCCAGGAATGTCTCAGAGACATTCAGTCCTGGATGACCTGTAACTTTCTACTTTTATACTCGGCCCTAAAAACCTCAGAGAAAAACTTTCTGACCACATTGTCACTTTAGATGACATCACCATGGCTTCCAGTTCTACTGTGAGGAACCTTGGAGTTATTTTTGACCAGGAAATGTCATTTGATTCACACATGAAACTCATTTCCAGAACAGCCTTCTTCCACCTGCGGAACATTCTCTCCTTAAAGTGAAAAACAAGTCCATGCTTTTGTTACATCTAGATTAGATTACTGTAACTCTTTATTATCAGGATGTTCCAACAAGTCTGTTAGAACCCTTCAGTTCTGACAGGAACTAGAAAGAGAGACCATATCACTCCAGTGTTAGCTTCTCTACACTGGCTCCCCGTACAGTTTAAAATTCAATTTCAAATCAAATCACTTAATGGTCAGGCCCCTTCATACCTGAAAGACCTAGTTTTACCTTATCACCCTAACAGATCACTTAGGTCACAAAATACAGGTTTACTTGTGGTTCTCAGAGTCTGTTAGAGCATAATGGGAGGCGGAGCCTTCAGTTACCAGGCTCCTCCTCTCCCGTGGAACCAGCTCCCAATGACAGTTCAGGAGGTGGAGCCACTCTCTGTATTTAAAGTTAGACTTAACACTTTCCTTTTTGATAAAGCTTATAGTTAGAGCTGGTTCAGGGAAACCTGGACCATCTCTTAGTGATGCTGCTATAGACCTAGACTGCACTCTGTCACACTCACTCTGGGTATGAATATGTTATATGACTTTATAATACGTCATTAACCTTGTTCTTTCTCTCCCTAGTTTGTGTCTTTCCTTCCTTTCCTCTCTCTCTCGCTCTCTGTGTCCTCATCTTGCAGGTTGCAGGATCCAGATCCAGTTTTGAGGCTATTATTATCACACATATCATCACCATTATTATTATGCTATTATTATCATACATATCATCACCATTATTATTATGCTATAATTAAAGTGGATATCAGTATAATTTTATTCTGCTGCTTGTATAAATGACAATATACATTGTAGTTGTGTAAACATGTCATCACTGACTCAGAACTGTCCTGTATAAACTTGTAACTTGACTCAATCGTTGTGTATCGGCTCCTGGTCTCTTTCTTCTGTCTCTACCTCACCTCCCTCTGGTCCATTCTCTCCCCCTCCTCTCCTCTGTCCTCCATTTTTCCTTTCACCCCAACCGGTCGAGGCAGATGCTGCACATCTGGTTCTGTCATAGATTTCTTCTTCTGTTTTTTTCCACTCCACTGAGGCCTAGTGTTTGCTCATTGTGTGAATTGTTGGGTTATTAAAAAAAATGAATGTCCTCCATTGTTGTGTGTTGTGTCCCGTTTGTTGTCGTGACACCGGTACGACGCCATGCTACATACCATCAGGCACAGCCCACACTCCCTTTACCAAGTAAAGGTACTGTTCAAAACACAAGCCTACGGGGGCCCACACAGCACAGACAGTACTGACTCAAAAACATGAACTCTCCCTTTAAATGAGTCAGCAATACAAAACAGTACATTAGTGCAGACAAAAAGGAAATAGTCTGAAAGCAGAAGAGAGAAAATACAACCAAATAAAGTCAGTACACGCAGAAATGAAAGTGAGAGCTCACATCTGTGTTCTTTACTAAATTGCTCAATCGCTGCTGTGTTAATGGGTAATCAGTCATCAAATAAAGCAGCTGACTGCAGGTCCACACAGACACTTTGACACTGAGAGAAACAAACCCAGCAGCAGCTACAGTGTCTGGTCATGAACTTTAAGTCTTTACTGTGGATCCTGTTCTTCATCTCTGTCCAAGAGGGTACGTTTCTCATTTCTTTGTGGATCAGTGTCATAAATCTTCCTTTTCCACTTCTTTGGCGTTATAAGGCAGTTGGCATTTGCACTTTCTATGTCCACACTTTTGTTTTTGTTTGTGCTAAAGTGACATCGTATGAGGACGAGTACGACGATGATTACGAAACATACGGTGATCCGCAGCCACTGAACTGTTCGACTGGAGAGAGCATCAAAGGTGGAAATGTTACCTATTCTCAGGTACAAATAGTCAACTAACCCTTTCATTCATTCATTAGTTTATTTACAGAGGATTCAAAAACTACCCTTTTGATAATTGATTCAATGTTAAATTAAAAAGTTAAGATTTCCTCATTTTCACTCTGATATTCTCAATGAAACATCTTTGTTTTACTTGATATACATTTAACACCTTCGTAGCACCCCCTTTGCCACTTTGGGTATAAGTAGAGGTGACTTCCTTGGGTTCTTTAAAGAAAGTGTCATCTCTAACTATGAATGTGTGTCTAGTGTAGTTTGGCCTTTTCACTGTCAGCTATAGCAATAGAACAGTAAAACCAATTTAGATTATGATTTATTATACACCTTCACCTATGAGCAACACACATAACCAACATAAGAAAATGAATATTCATACTCGGCTTAGTAAAATAACAATGTACTAATATTCACGTTTAAATCAGACAGTCAAATAATCAAATCAATATTCTTCAGTTGTAAACACATTGTTCCACACATGTTCCTTTAAGCTACATGAAAATAAAATAGTTATAAATACCACTTTTAGTTGTTGCAGCCTGATGTGCAGCTTGTATGTAGTAGCTAACACAACAGACTCCGCTTCACTCTCGAGTTAGAAGAAGGAAAAACAACTGATGGCAACTCACAGTTTCCTGAGCAGAAAGTGCCCACGAAGCTCGTCTCTCCCTCGGGGCAGATGTCGACGGTGCTCCAGCTTCATGTAGTTTACTCCGCGTGTCGGTGAACACACGTCCTTTAGCATCCCAGAGTGGTAGCTTCATGCTCACCGTAGAGCTAGGCTAACGCAGGTGGCTAACGCAGGTGGCTAACGCAGGTGGATAACTGTCTGAACATAAACTCCTCGTTGGATGAAATTGTTCACAACAGTCGCTCCATTGAAAACACACAATTCACGTTTTGTGTATTCCGATAATTATAAACTTAAGGTCCGTTATTTCCACGACAACTTGAATCCACCTGTTAGCTGTGTCACGCGCGCTCTCCTCTTGACACATGACCTACAACTCGCTCCTCATTGGCTCAGAAAACAAACAGATATAAATATGAATTTCTTTCTCACCATAACTTCCAGCATAATAAGCTTAATGTAAAAGAAACAAAAATAAACATTTTAAATCCGGTAACACAATACAAGAAAACATTGGAGTAGTTTTAATACTCAAGTAGTATTTTTTTAAACTCCTATGTATACCATGTATGAAAGTATTATATTATTTGTTAACATTTTTTTATGAACGTTAAAAACTTTTGTCTTCTAGATTTTACACAAGGAAAATATGTGTCATACTGTTCAAATTTAAATTTTAACACACAAAATCTGGAGTTCACGTACTCTTAAAGTGTTTTTTCTAAATAAACTTTTGGTTTTTCTTCATTTTAAATTGCTAACTGTAAATAACTGCCAGATACTAAAAGTTATTCTTGTAAAATGGGCATTTTCTGGCCCTTTTATGGTTAAAATAAGACATTTTGAGGCTTAGGTGTTAAAGGGTTAAAACCGCAGACACAGTACATTTAAAATGGAAGTTACATTTTTATTTCTCAAAAATAAAAATCGACTTATCAACATGGCAAAAAGGTAATGAATGTGATTATTTCAATATTTTTTTATTTCAATATTTTCAATTTAAATAATCACTTAAATAAAAAAGTAATATCAAGCAACTAAATCTAAGGAATGTCACTGATAGTCATTTCCTGGTTATTTAGATTATGAACTTAAAGCCTAGAAAGTGAAACAAATGCATGTCGCTTGTGTTTCCTGCACAGGGAGGGCTGGAGGGCAGTGTGCTCACCTATCACTGCGGCCTGGACAAATACCCTTTCCCAGTCAGCTCCAGGCTCTGTGGCGCTGACGGGCAGTGGTCGCTCATGAGATCAGCCGGTGGCAAACCTGTGACTCGTGCTACGTGCAAAGGTTGTTAAAGATGATCCAGAGTAATATGTACGAGGACTGAAGTTTCTCTCCAAGCACAACTCTGGGATTTTCTCTCTCTGCCTGTCTGTCTGTCTGTCTGTCTGTCTGTCTGTCTCTCTCCTGTAGATGTGTTGTGTCCTGCTCAGCTCCAGCTGGACCACGGTGACTTCTGGCCCAAGGATCAGTGGTTTCGTTTTGGAACGACACAGAACTTTTCCTGCATGGAAGGGTTCACCATGTACGGCTCAGCCCACAGGAAATGCACTTTGTCTGGAGAATGGACAGGAACTCCTCCTGTGTGTGACAACCATGGTGAGGGAGGAATAACAAACCATCAATCATGTCCATGATTACATGAACAGGGACAGACGAGGCTAAGATTGACTTTGTAAAGCAGTGAATACACAAATATCCATATAAAGAGATCTTAAGTACTGACACATATCAACACCAATGTTGCTGTGTGCCACCAGCCAGAGGCATGGACGCTCTCTTTTTAAAATGAATGAATGAATGAATGAATGAATGGATGAAAACATGTCTACCAGCAGGGACAAGAGGGAGAAATTATAGTAGGAACTTAACTAATAAATTTGAGATTTGTGATATCTTAAAAATATGATTTGTCAACAGGAAACTGAAAATTGGCGTCAATTTGTAAACTTCTTACTTCCCACAGCAAAGTTATTGTGTGAGTTCGGTGTTTGTATTTACCAAAAGTAACACAGACTTACTAAACTCGAGTTAAAGTCAGAAACGGCTGTTTAACAATGAGATAAAGTGGCAAATATCTCCTGAAAATATGACAGAGAAATGAACCGTTAACGTGAGGTCTGAAGGTTTTGCTGCCGTCCCTCGGGCAACATTTGAATGATAAGAGCTCTCAGTCATAGTGGTTTCATGTTTACATCATTTTCATAATTGACAACATTTGAATGTCTGTTCAGGAAGAATTTAAACTAAGTTCACTGACGTTTTAAATCAAGTGAGCTACGTTTCCCCAAGAATTTGTCCAATGTCCACGTTACACTGTATAATATGTCAGTGTTTCAGCCACACAAGTGTGACACTGTGCATTATTATTATCATTGTATTCTCAATAGTCTGCACGTCTGTCTATGCAGCTGCTGATTGTAATGACCCAGGGATTCCACCAGGGGCTAAGCTGTCAGCAAGCTCGTTTCACACTGGAGAGAAGATCGTCTACCAGTGCCAGACTGGTCTAGATCTGCTCGGGTCAGCTGAAAGGGTTTGCCTGGAGAACAGAGAGTGGAGCGGCTCAACACCACGGTGCCAAGGTGTTCAAGATTATTATTGTTATTATTATTATTAGTAGTAGTAGTAGTAGTAAAAGTAGTAGTGGTATTATTGTGTCTAACCTTTAAAACAAAAGAAACTTCATTTTTAAGATAAAAAAGACAAATCATCAGAGACAAACAAGAAAACCTGGATTAGTTTCAAAGGCTATTGTTACCGTCTTTGCATCACAGCAGATTATGAGTCAACTTTGTGCTCTAATGCAGGTCCAAACACCTTTGACCCCCCAAGTGCTGTGGCCAAAGCCATGGCAGGTTCACTCGCAGGGGTCATGGACGTCGTCTCATCAGACTTCAAGAAAAGTGGTTAGTTCTTGGATCTATAGTGAAATCTCCCACACACACACACACACACACACACACACACAACAGCAACAACACAAGAAACAGTGTGCTCATGAGCGTGTGTGTGTGTGTGTTAGCTGCTACAGCATCCTTTGGACGAACCATCCATGTGTCTGAAGGCAGTCACATCAACGTCTACATTTTAATGGACACGTCAGGCAGCATCAGGAAGGAGGATTTTGAAAAGTCCAGAAATGCCACCGTTGCTCTCATCAGAAAGGTCTGTAGAGAAGACAAGCGTGTGTTTGGTGTTCGGTGTGAAACTAACGTGTCTTCACTCTCCTCTGATAGTTGGACAGTTATGAGGTACAACTGAAGTTCCATGTGCTGTCGTTTGCCACCGAGGTCAAAGACATCGTGGACATCACGCAGACATATATAAGCAGCAGCATTGAAGACGTCATATGGAATCTGATGGAGTTTGACTACCACAGTAAGACTGCTGCAGTGACAGCAGGGGCACATGTGACCTGCAGCTGTTTGACTTTAATAAGTAAAGTGGGAAATTCTAATTGTGATGTGGTCGTTACAATTTTCAGAAACACTTTATATTGTCCATTGTTTACTCTTTTAGTAATCAACAGGTACTAAGTATCATGTCAACAGACTTATTCACCTGATAAGTGACAATATAAAGTTCACTGCCAGTAGGTGTTTCTATCCAAAAGTGCCTCTTGACTATAAATACTATTCTTCATCTTTTTGTAGCGTGTCAGCATCTGAAGAGTTCTTAAGAGATCTAGGGTCATGTCAACATGTGAGCACAGTTATCTGTTTATTATCTCATAACTCATAGATAAATGGACACTTAGTTGTTTATCTGTTGACAGTCAACAGACTGTTAGAAGGTAAACTACACTATGTATGTGTGTGTGTGTGTGTGTGTGTGTGTGTGTGTGTGTCAGGACCATCTCATTCAAGTGAGCAGTAGATATGAAGATGTGTCCACTGGTTATTTGTGGTGATGATACTGAATACTTTACTTTACTACAATGGACGACCAAAATGAAGTGATACCCAGTTTTCAGTGATGTGGCTTCGGTCAATGTTATAGCACGAGCATTAAATAAGAACTGATTTCAATCCTTTGAGACAGTCTGTTCA
Source organism: Solea solea (assembly GCF_958295425.1). Taxonomy (NCBI): domain Eukaryota; kingdom Metazoa; phylum Chordata; class Actinopteri; order Pleuronectiformes; family Soleidae; genus Solea; species Solea solea. The sequence continues at coordinate 30,095,094 of NC_081140.1, read as the reverse complement.
GTCATGTTGCATGACTGCCTTCTTCTGGATGGAATCATCCATTACATCTGGCTGCTGTCAGTGTTGTGAGCTTGGAGCTGAGACCTCCATTGAAAAGCTTTTGTTAATTGTCACATTAGTCCAGAGTTCTGCTGTGTTACCATTTTCTTCTCAAAACTCATCCACACAGAACCAAACGAATTTGTGATTTAGATCTAAAACCAGCTGATGTAATAAATACTGCTCAAGCTGTTTGCCCACGTGAGTTCAGGGTCAGTGCTTAGTCATAGGTCACGTGTCTTCTCTGTGAAAACATGGCCTAGGATTCAGAAAAACTCTGGCTAACATTTGAGATTAGGGAACACATATTCACCATTAATTAGTTTTGCATGCTTATTAGCATGCAAAACTAATTATTAAGTCATTATTAAGTACTTATTAATGACTTATTCTGCATGGCCTTATTATACAACCAGTAAGTCATTAACTAAAAGTTTTTCCCTCTGATCTCAATATGCTTTGCTTAGTCTGGATTTATAAGGTGGTAGTATCACAAGAATAGACTGTAGATTAGGGAACATGTGTTGGTTAATAAGTGTTCAACTAGTGATCAAGATGTCACGTTAGTATGGGGAACATATTCTAAGTAACACAGACTTCATTTACAGTCATTTGGACACTTTTAACACTTGTAGTTTTGTGTTTTGTTATGTAAGAACAGACCATATTCATTAAGTGTTATTAAGGGAGAATAACTCTTCTTGTGATACGTCCACCTTATAAAGTCCAGACTAAGCAAAGAATATTGAGATCATAATTCATATAATATAATAAGACCATGCAGAATAAGGCATTAATAAACTAATTAAGAGCCAATATGTACGAAGGAGTATTAGGGCCAGCCAAAAAATAACAAATAAACAGCCAAAAAAATCCGGCACAAGGGGAAAAAGCAGGCAAAAATAAAAAAATAAAAAATCCGGCACAAGAAAAAAAAACAAAAGTCAGGCCAAAAAAATAATCCGGCACAAGAAAAGAAAAATAATCCGGCACAAGAAAAAAACAAAAATCAGGCACAAGAAAAAAATAATCCGGCACAAGAAAAAGAAAAAAGTCAGGCCAAAAAAAAAAAATCCGGCACAAGAAAAAAAAAATACGGCACAAGAAAAAAAAATAATCCGGCACAAGAAAAAAAATAATCCGGCACAAGAAAAAAAATAATCCGGCACTAAAAAACGTACCACAACAAAGCGACAAATGACTGACGGCTCCATATGCCATAGCCTAGGGCCTCTGGTGAGGTCGTGTCTGCGTCTGTCTGAGCTCCACGCCGACGGGATCAAGCAACTTGATCAGTTTTTTGTATTTTTATGCCTGACTTTTCTTTTTTCTTTTGTGCTGTTTTTTTTTTTCTGGCTGGCCCTTATACTCGTTCGTAAATATGTTACTAATGTGCATGCTAATAAGCAACTCATTAATGGTGGATATGTGTTCCCTAATCTAAACACTTGTTTGTCTGTCTGCAGGCCACGGGCGTAAGACAGGCACCAACCTCCACTCGGCGCTGCACCGCGTCAGTGAGACGATCAGTTTATTCAAGCAACGCGGCGCCAAGAGCCGCTTTAATGAGACGCAGAACATCATCATCATAGAAACAGATGGTAAACGTATTTCACGCACTCACTGCTCATGAATTCACCATAATCCAAGTGTTTGAATCCGTTGTGTCTGCAGGTTACGCAAACATAGGAAACAAGCCTCAAATTGCTATGGGCCGGATCAGACAGCTGCTCGGATACAGCCTCACAGCCGAGGACCACACAGACGAGACAATGCTAGGTATCAGGACACGCACGCGCACGCACGCACGCGCACACACACGCACGCACACGCACGCACAAACTGTTTGCACTTTCTGTTTTGCGTGTGTGGTGACAGATGTAGTCTAACATGGTTGTTCACTGTATCTTCTTCTTTTACCACAGCCTTGTTGTTGTTGTTGTTGTTGTTGTTGTTGTTGTTGTTGTTGAGGAGCAAGAAAACGTTATTGACAATAATTTGATTGTTATAAATAATTGAATACGTGTGATTAATCATGATTTATTTACACTCTAAACTGACCGTAGGCGTGAGTGTGAGCATGAGGGCTGTTTGTCTCCAGAACTGTCCAGGGTGTGACCCCGCCCCTAATCAGGTCTAATCAGCCAAAACATCCCATAAATCTCCTATATTTACACAAGTCTGATGTAAAATAAACACATTTAAAATATATGTTATGTTTAAACTCATAGTAGAACTTGGTGTTTTTTTATGTTTTGATGGAGCCTCCAGTTTATATTATTTTTGTCAATATTTCATGTAATGTGACGTGTCTCATACTGAGAGACAAACTATTGGCCTTAAATGTTACTAACCTGGAATATGATGAATGATTTGAACAGAAATAAGACATTTATATATAGTTTAACAACGATATTTAAGTCAACTATTGGTTATTCACAGCAGATCATTTTGGACATGAAATATAAGACCAGGTCAAAGGTCAATAAACCGGGTTAAGCTTCTTAATGCTTCTCATTAATCCACAAAAACATGCTGCGGTGCCTGTTTTTCCTTTGTTTCCCGTGTGATGTTGTAGTTTTCTAACGTTACAAGTTGTTGCAACAGCATGTGAAAAAAAGAACTGGTTTTATTGTTTCTTATGTTCATTATTATGTTCATTTTCAAAGGAAGACGGTCACGACTGCTTCTATCTGCATGTGTTTTCAGACGTCTATGTATTTGGTGTCGGGGACCAGTTGAACAAAAAAGAGTTAAACACCTTGGCCTCAAAGAAACGCGGTGAGCAACACGTCTTCATTTTGAAAGACTACCAGACACTGGGCGAGGTGTTCAACAGTATCATAAGTAAGAGAAACACACATATTTCGACTGTATTGTTTATTAACAGTAAACTATCAGCTTAGCTTTAACACTTTAACACTTCATGTCACAGGTGATAAGAGTGTGACAATGTGTGGAGTCGTGCAGGAGCATGTTTCCAAGGAACACGAGAGCTTCGGGATCCCAGTCTACTCCAAGCCCTGGCATGTGACTCTGACAGCAGTAAGTGCTTCACACAAACACACAGTTGATCAAATACATGTTCTGACTGTGACTGGACACACGTGTAAGATCTCCCTCCCTTTATAGCCTAAGTGGGGACCCAAGGTGTCATGCTTTGGATCCATCATGAGCCGGAACTGGGTGCTGACGGCGGCTCACTGTTTTGCCAGAGCCAGCAGAGACGAAGTCTCTTACCAAGTGGACATCGAGCACGGTCAGGCTCTGTGAGAACATGGTTTTACAGGGAGGCAGATGAAACTAAACATGGCTAAAATCAGAGCCGGGTGAGGTGGCTCGGAGCATCTGGTTAGGATGCTTCCTGGATGCCACCCTGGTGAGGGTGAGGTGTTCCAGGCATGTCCCACCGGTCGAGGCCCCGGGGAAGACCCAGGACTTGACCTGGGAATGCCTTCAGTTAATCAGATAGTGAGGGATGTTTTCTGTACGTGTGGATTTACATGCAGGGTTTTGTTAGCCTGTAACTTATATAAACTTGTTTCATAAGCAACTGATGACAAGAGGTGATCTCTCTGTCTCTAAATCAGCATCTTTGTTCCACAGGTGACGGCAGGGTGAAGTCCAGCAGGGTGATCCTGCACCCCAAGTACAACACCAGTGCACTCAAACACAGAAATGTGTCCGAGTTCTATGACTATGACGTAGCTCTGGTGCATGTGAACAGTATCCCTCTCTCGTGGAAGGCCAGGTGAGACCGTTCAGCTGTGTTTATTTGACTTTGAATAAAGACCAAATATGTGCACCTGACACACACCTGTACATGTCGCACAGACCCATCTGCTTGCCATGTACTGTACCAGCCAGTCGAGCTCTGAAAAGAATCAACTCCACCTGTCAGCAGCACAGTATGTGACCTTTGAACTCTGTGATGTTCACATGAAGACACAGTGACACTTGTTTTGACTCTACTTGTAACCAACAGATAATCAGTTACATGGTCCTGACACACATTCTAATAGTAGCAAATAATCATAGTCACTCATCTATGGTTTGAAGTTTACGTGACAATAAACATATTATTAACAGATTATCAACTAATATTGATCACACTTAACCCCCCATACAAACTTTACCTTTGCATTTTTAATTCCTCCCGTCAAACTAACCTTTTCTGTCAATTTCCAGCGTCTATTTGTCTTCAAAATAAAAGTACTTCCACAATTAAAAATGAGGATGCCTTCAAAATAAAAACATTTAACAACAGAAAATAACAGAACGTGGTAACAGATACATCAGGAAGACAAATGAACATTAAACACTATTTGGGTTTCATTTACATTTGTTATAAATTGGTGGTATACAAATCAAATTGAATTGAAATATAGACAACAGCCAGTTAGTTAATGTCTTATCTAATAGAGCATTAACAGACTATCAAAATAAAATTAAATCCACATCATTTATAAATGTACTGTACACAGGGGCGGAGCTACTACCACATGAAACGACCCCCGCCTTTTTCAGTCACAAGAACTCGGGCCGCAAACAAACTCACATTCACACAAAGGGTCAGGTGAGTGACAGCATGATTTTAATCCTCTCATCCTTATTTCAAAAACCTCAACAGTTGAGTTTGTCGTTTTCAGAGGCCTGACTGTGTCGAGAAAGCATGGACGACATTAAAGGAGCCCACGGATGTGACTTTGAGGGAGTATGTAACAGACAGATTCCTCTGCTCTGGAGGAACCTCAGGATATCAGGATGCTGTTACCTGCAAAGGTCTGTGTGAAAACACTGTAGTTTGACTGACGTGGAGTTTCCGTCACAGTCACGTGACGTCTCGTCTGTCGTCCACAGGGGACTCGGGTGGACCTCTGTTTTTGCCAAGAAGAAACCGCTACTTTCAGGTCACAACTTTTCTCCACATTTATTGAGCTGCCGGTGTCACGGGGTTCAGTTTAGAGCTGAAACAATTAATCCATTATTAACTATTCTGATAATCAACGAAACAAGATTTCTGATTGTTTAAGATTCTTAAATCTTCATTTCTTCTTCTGCTCTGGAGAACAAAGAAATCATTAAAAGTGAATCATTTTGGTTTGTGGATAAAACATTGAAGAACATCATCATCTCCAGGTTTCACGAACACTGATCTACATTTTTTAAGGTTTTCTGAGATTTTATGGACCAAACGATTCATCGAGAAAATAATCGACAGATGAATGGATTATGAAAATAATCGTTAGCTGCAGCTCGAACCACCATGTTGTCAGGAAAACGCTTGTGATAAACAAACTTCACCAGTGCGTTTTAACATGTGACAGTTCCAGAAACAGCTGGACTGACATGATTCCACACCTGCATCATCTTCTCATCTCTAACGTATTGATAAACTTTCCATGATTCTACGACAGAGAACACTGACACGTCACAATAAAAGCATAAAACAAAACAAACAAGATATTTAACATCATTAGCACAGGCGTGGGTGCATGTGTGTGTGTGTGTAAATACTGTAACATATTTTTTATCATGGCAGCTCCGAGTAAAGCTTGTTAGGTTTCTCATACCTGATGTGTAGTTTTATTGTGAAGGGTAGACCGGAAGTGACGCGGTTGTTGTTGCCGGGAAGAAGTGTTGTTTACATGTAAAAAAAAGGAAGTAAACTAACAGTGAGACGCTGTTGGCGTCAACACCGGCCATTCGTGTCCTTCGATTGTTTATTTACCTATCCAGTGTAAACAACCTTTCTTCCCGTTAACAACAACCGCCCACTTCCGGTCTACCCTTCACAATAAAACTACACATCAGGTATGAGAAACCTAACAAGCTCTACTCGGAGCTGCCATAATAAAAAATATGTTACAATACAGTCAAATGGATCTCACTCGTGTGGCAGAATTGTAAGAAAACTCGTAGTTTTTTTGTGTTTTTTTCAAAAAAAACGCTCTCTCTCTCTCTCTCTCTCTCTCTTATCGCAGGTGGGCGTGGTGAGCTGGGGAACCACAGACGTATGTGACCCACGTAACTCGGCTCAGGGACGATACAGCAGCGACCGTCCGCCTCCCGATGCCCGGGACTTTTACATCGACGTGTTTGAGATCATGTCGTGGCTGAAGCAGCATCTGGGCGAGCAGATCCAGTTCCTGCCTGAAGTCCAGTGAGTGCATCGATGGGATGAAGACATAAAAACAAGCTCATGTGTTCACAACTTTATCTACAATGTTCAGGAAGAGTCACAAGTATCCATCACAGTATCACAGTATTACAAACACTGTAAATGTTCTGTTAACAAAGTATTAAATCTTTTTTCTCAGTTTATTCTTTTTCTTATTATTTTATAAAACTGAATGCGACGCCTGGCTTGAGGTTTTTTGTTTTTTTTTGCTGTTGCAGTGAAGTTGCTTTAGGTCCTGATACTAGTCAGTGCTGATCCACCGTCACTGTGGATCAGCACTGACACACAAACGTTGAACCTCACAAACACAATGACTGTCGGCAGATGTTGAAAATGACTCATTAACAGGCCAGTGACTCAGCAGAGAAACAGACAAACAAACTTCAATTTACAAAACGCTGTTGAACAGTGAGATAAAGCAAAGTCGGTGCTTATCCGTCATCATACAATCCCACGATCTATATAACCTCTCTGTTCCATCTCATACAAGCACACTCTCATCTCAACATCAGCAGCAGCGTCGTGATAGCTTCAGAAAGACGGTGGTTGACTCAGCCTTCAGAAAACAGTCTGAAGAGGGTTTCTGCTTCGCTATCTTTAAAGTTTGGGACAAAGTGGATTTGGAGGATCTCTGAGAATCCCTCGGAGACAGCAGGAGCTACAAAGTGTTTCCTACGAGAAGAAAAACATCATGGAATGAGAATAATGATCCTGGTGCCACGATTCTGAGTGAGAGGGAATAATAAAAAGCTTACTTGTAGCTGTGGAAAATCATGTCATTGACCTTTGCATGTTTGCCTTGTGATGGAGCCATTTCACGGAACTGAGAACAACGTGAACAATAAACAACAATCATGAACAACATGAAAAACATGAACAACAAACAACAACATTAACAACAAACAACAACATTAACAACAAAAAAACAACATTAACAACAAAAAAACAACAAAAAACAACAAACAACAACAAAAAACAACACAACATTAACAACAAAAAACAACAAACAACATTAACAACAAAAAACAACATTAACAACAAACAACAACATTAACAACAAAAAAACAACATTAACAACAAAAAACCAACAAAAAACAACATTAACAACAAAAAACAACAAACAACAAAAAACAACAAACAACATTAACAACAAAAAACAACATTAACAACAAAAAAACAACAAAAAACAACTTTAACAACCAAAAAACAACATTGACAACAAAAAACAACATTGACAACAAAAACAACAAAAAACAACATTAACAACAAAAAACAACATAAACAACAACATGAACAACAAACAACAACATTAACAACAAAAAACAACATTAACAACAAAAAAACAACAAAAAACAAGATTAACAACAAAAAACAACATGAACAACAAAAAACAACATGAACAACAAAAAACAACATTAACAACAAACAACAACATTAACAACAAACAACATTAACAACAAAAAACAACAAAAAAAACAACATTAACAACAAAAAACATTAACAACAAAAAACAACATTAACAACAAAAAAACAACAAAAAACAACATTAACAACCAAAAAACAACAAAAACCACATTAACAACAAAAAAAACAAAAAACATTAACAACAAAAAACATAAACAACAAACAACAACATCAACAACAAAAAACAACATGAACAACAAAAAACATAAACAACAAAAAACAACATCAAAAACAAAAAACAACATTAACAACAAAAAACAACAAAAAACAACATTAACAACAAAAAACAACAAAAAACAACATCAAAAACAAAAAACAACATTAACAACAAAAAACAACAAAAAACAACATTAACAACAAAAAACAACAAAAAACAACATGAACAACAAAAAAACAACCTCATCACCTGACAAATCCAACCTGAGAGGAGAGACTTACTCTGTTGTTGTGTTTGGCTTGTTCCAGAGAGGCCGTGAAGTGGAAACAGCGACAGGCGACTCCTGCTGCTGTCGCCACGTCCACATAACTTGGAACAAGAAAGAAAGAAAGAAAGAAAGAAAAAAAGAAAAGGAAATAAATGAAAAGAATTATTTAAGATGTAAATCTTAAACTTTTGTTTGTTTGAGTGATTTCACTGTTTTCTCGTGTGAATGATCCATTCCACTGAGTGTCGTGTCCGGTGTGTTGTGCTGTCTAAAGATATTTGACTTTCATTACATTACATTACTGTAATGTAATGTAATGTAATGTGATTTGACTTTGGGTGTCGTTCTTGGTCCTTTGCTATGATTCATAACCGTGCGTCTCCACCCCTCCAGCAAACACACTCGTCCATCCATGTTCACATGCAGAAGTGTACTTTGCTGCTTGTGACGAGTCACGTGGATTAAAACGTGTATAATTAAAGACAAACAAACACTTCATTTACTTTACCGTTTACGAGACTCAGGATCCGGGTTGGTGTTGTCCACGGCAACGCTGCGGCCTTCCCTCAGAGCGCGCTCACACGCCGAAACACAGCTCTGCCATGAACCAAGTGTGTCCTGACACAAAGGGGAAGGGTTTCACGGTCGCGCCACAAATTAATGAATAAAAAAACCTGAATGATTTATCATCTCAGTGATTATGATCATTTTTATATCATTAAAAGGGAAGTTTCTGTTGTGTGTGTATGTGTGTTTGTGGAAAACTCTGACATGTCATCAGTGTGGACAGAGCTGTGTGCGCCCCCTGCTGGAGAAGCAGCATAAGAAGGGGTAAAACAGATAAAGCGTAATAAAATGCCTGCTTATGTCATAATATCATTTTCAGTGGGAAACACTGGAACATGTTGCAGCCGTGCTGTCAGTGAGAACAAGCCTCAGTGTTTCAAGTGTAACTTTAAAATAAGCTAAAAAATGTTTGTATTTAAATTTGAATGAAATGAAATGTAAATTAAAGAAAAAGACACATGAAGAACCTGAACCTGAAAGTATCCACTCACCCTATTGACATACACGTAACCTTTGGGAATGATGTGAGTGTGGAAGAACGTGGATTTACCCGCTGCAGAGAAACACAAGAGTATTCACAGTGTTCACTTATTCTTACAGCCTTATTCCAAAATGAATTCAATTAGGGTTTTTTTTTATCTCAAAATTCTACACACAACATCCCATAATGAAAAAGTGAAAAAATGTTTGAATTATTGCTAATATGTTGAAAATGAAGAACAAACATAAGTATCATCCTTCAGATGTGATCTGAGTTTACCTGTGGTTAATTCTGGACACACACACACACACAGACACACACACACCCACACACAGACACACACACACCCACACACAGACACACACACACACACACACACACACACACACACACACACACACACACACACTGTGCACAAACATACTGTCTGGGTGCAGTGAAAGGTCCACGGTGGACTTTAACTTACAGGCAGGGAAACCCACGGCAACGATGACCTCTGTGTGGCTGGACGTGAGTGCGGCCATCGGAGGGTCATACAGCCTGGCGGCGCTGTCGAGCTTCCTCTGCACAGAATAAAGACAGTCGTCAGACACAAACTCTCCTGACACTGACACACGGTGAATGAAAATAAACTCATTGGTTTGTACTCACAGGGTCAAAGTCGGGCAGGCGGTAGGGAGCTTTCTTCCATCCCAGGAAATACTCCTCTGGTGTGTGGAACTGCAGCCCAACGTTCACAGCAAACTACAAAAACCAGGAGGACGCCTTTGATTACACACATAAATGTAGATAATTGCCATGCTACAAGCGCCATTAGCTCGTCTGCACAGCTCGTCTACAGTCAAGCCGCCTAGTGGCTTGGAAAACACATTACATAAACAAACAAAATAATGGCTCATACAGTGATAGCTGTGAGTCATTTACAGTGTTTATTGTTACATATGATGCTAGTTGTATAATAACAAAGTAAAATAACAAAGTTGTATAATATATATATACATATATGTATATATGTATGTATGTATATAAACATATACATATATGTACATACATACATATATACACATGATATGAATCAATTTTGAATTATAATTCAAACTTCAAAGTTGAACAAAATGTCAACATGATAAGTCATGAATTTCACAAAGAATCAGAGAAACACAGTATCTTAATAACAGCAGACTGGTACGATGGGTCTCACACACTCAACCCACTCAACCCACTCAACCCACTCAGAACTGAGAAGTCTCTGAAGTGGTTCCACTTGCTACCAAAAAGTCAGGGTGTTGATTTATGTCGTGTTGTGAAGTTCTTTCTTCAGGGTTAGAAAAGCTCTATATAAATATACACTACAGTTACAAAGCTACAGTCAGACAGGACTGTGTATCCCTCACTGTTACAGCAGCAAAAACAGTTACCACAGACAACACCAGACAAGGATTAAAGAAAGGTCAAACACAAAGAAGGACTATAGAAGCATGAAGGCTGAATGAGTAAGTGACACAGTGAAAATATCACTTCTTACCAGTCGGTCACTGCAGGAGAAATCCTTCTTCTTCTTCCCTGGAGCCCAGTTCTCTGGTCTTCCTGCAGCATCTGTGCACAGATTCAATGACAGGAGGATTTTCACAGTGATGATAAACTGGTTGGATCTGGATCTGGACTATTACGGTCTGATATTTGGTTATTTGATTTGATTTGGTTTTAATGTTTGAGGTTTGAAGAAAAACACTGCAAACATGATATCAGATCAAATACAACTATATATATATATAAATATATAAACTGAGAAGATCATGTCCACTCACCTCCCACATAAAAACTGACAGACTTATCAACTGTGACGCCGTCATTGGCCTGAGCAGGAAACACAACATTAGAAAATTTAAGCATCAAAGGTCAACAGTCAACAGTGTTGTCAGTGTCACTGAGGCGTGGCTCTTAAACAAAGCACACGTGCATCACTGTCATAAGACCAGTTACCAGCTCACAAAGGTGATTCCACATTCCCCAAACCGGTTTCCTGTAGATTCCAGGGCTGGTTGCTACAAACACCTGAAACACAAATATCTGCTTTATGTTCTGAATCTATCGACAGTGTAGTCAAGTGTCAATGCTGACTGTGACGGACGAGCCATGGTGAACACCTGTCTGTCTGTCGATATTTAACACCTGTCTGTCTGTCTGTCTGTCGATATCTCCTCACTTTACATCACTGTCAGTGTTTTCCAATCAAAACTGAGCTTTGTGTCATAATTCCTGTTCCTTGATGTCAAGAACTAGAAATGAGAGTCTTTTTTATCACAGACAGCAGTATATAGTTATAGGGTTAGGGTTATATGGCACAGTTAGTTATCTAACTAACTAATAACCCAGTCAGTGATTGTGAACTTGACTTCATGGATTCTTATTACACACGTATCTGCACCTGAGGAGCGTGAAGGTGCCTTGCTCGGGGGCACCCAGGCACATGGCCCTTCCATGGATTGAACCAGCAACCTTCCCATTACAAGCCCAATTCCCCTCCTCTTTAACATCACGGTGCACAGTGTTGTTGCTGATTTACTGCTCAATAAGTTCATGTGTCTTTGGCGCGGGAGAGTGAGTGGTTTAAAAACAAATGTTAAATGTTGCAGACTGAAGTAAGCAAAGACTTTATGTGGTGAGTGTTTTATTTATGTCCCACACTGTTTCTCATGTTTATATGAGAAACATTCTGACAGTTCAGGAGGCGGAGCCTCTCGCTGTATTTAAAGTTAGACTTAAAACTTTCCTTTTTGATAAAGCTGAATGGTAAAGTGGTAAAAGTTGACCTGCACAGGAAGCTGCAGTGCAGCGACGATGTCCTCCACTTTAGATTGGAAAACCTCTGGTCTCAGTTTTCCTTTAGTGATCCCCAGTTGGTTAGTGAAGAAAACCACCTACAAGAGCAAAGTCAAGGAAAACAACCAGGAAGTCGAATGACAAATAGAACCAGAGATCAAAGCTTTGATACAAATGCTCAGACTTCTCCGTCTCACCTTATAACCTTTTCTGTCCAACGCGGCCAACCTGGGCTTAATCTCTGGGAACAGAATCCTGGTAATCCAACAGATGTGACATTTCACCAACACTGCACAGAAACCACTGAGCACTTTAGAAATCATGAGTCGTTAACACAGACCTCCAGTCGTCTGGTGCCGTGGGAAAGACTTTCCCGGACTTGGTGGTGATGATGCAGCCGTCTATGTCGAACCCAGCAATCTGGAGGTGGAGACATGAAACAAATGTCTGTGTCTGAGAGCTCAGTATTTCAGTATCAGCCACCGGTCCAGAACCAAAGGACGACAGAAAACAGAAAAACTCCAAAGCATCACAATTCCAAAGTGTTTTCTTTTATTTTTAAAACATAATGTACTGAACTGCAGATAAATGCAACTGCAATAAGGCCCCACCCACAACTGGTGAAGTAACACTCCCTCTGAGACTGTAACCTCATCTCAACCGGTCGACGTGCAGAGCCTTGAGATCAAGTATGTTGTAAAATGCAAGTAAACTGAATTTAACTGAGTTTTTCACAAAAACAAAATGATGTATCCACTGACTTTAACCATTAAGAAGTGTAGTGTAACCAGTGAATGATCCCTGACACGTGTCCACCGTGAGACTGCAGCAGTCACACAGTCAGCTGAATGTTTAAAAAGAAGAAACCGTGTTCCCTAACCTGCATGTTTCTGTGATTTAAAGTGGATTCTCTGATCCAGATCAAAGCACTTGTGATTGGGTCGTTGAAACCAGATTCAAAGACAATCTTAGTAAAGTATTCCACACCTTGTCACTCCCTCTGACTCCAGCACCAGTGTAAAACATCAGGGTGTCTTTCTTCTGCCAGCTGCTCTTTGGACATCCCTTTAATGATGATGATGATGATGAAGACTGTGCTGGCTGGAGGCTGTTACTGCTCATTGTTGCAGATTTTTCAGCAAACTCCTGCAGCTGCCTCAGCTTTTCCTCAGCCAGTTTCTCCTCCTCCTCTTCTTCGTCCTTCATCCATCCACCCGAGGCCTCCTCCTCCTCTGTCTTTTGGCGCTTCACCTTTGGGTGACCCCCGTCTGAACTCAGTTGTCTTTTGGAGGACTGAACACAAAAAGAAATGCTCACTTTGACTTTCACTTTGTCTCACGTCAACTGACATTTCTTATCTTTCTTGTAACATAAGAAATTAAGATTCCTAAAATAATACAAGAACTAGCAAATGTGTTACCTTTGAGGGGGAGGAGGAGAAGAAATCCTTTATACTGCGCTTAGGTTTGGGACTCGACTGTGTCTCTCTTTCTTCTCTTCCTCCTTTCGTCTTATCACTGGCTTTCTGTGCAGCGCTGGAGGTTTTATCACTGGAACTCTGAGAGTAGTGAACTTTGAATGGATGGTTCAGGTTAACCAGGTACAGGACGCTTCCATGGGTCAGTTTGCCACACTGGCCCCGACCCAGCTTCACGCCGTCCAGGTAACTGGGGTTGGCACCGAGCTGTAAAGCAGAAAAGGACACTTCAGTGTGCACTCTCGCAATTATGGGTTTCTGAGTTGGATAACAACAACAACACGGAAGTTAAGATTAAAGAGCACTGACGTGATGGCGGAACTCGTGATTAAAGCTGCAGTAGGCAGGATCACTGTTTGTTTTTAAAATACTTGGATGTTCGGATCACAGCCGTGTGTAAATGTAACTCCAGTGAGTCTCGCTGAATTCTAAGGTGTGACACTGAGTCCTGTTTGTTTTCATACCTGTGTCACAACCACATCCTGGTCTGCATAGCACGCAACCAGCTTCACTGGAGGGAAAACAAGGAAAGCATCATCACACACATGTCACATTAACAGTAAGAGAACTTACCATCATCACACGACGCACATGTTGCACTATGTTTAGAACCATATTGCAAGAGAACGCTTCAACTGTGATAAACTGTTTCGTTTGATTTTTACCACACTTAACCTTTATCTTTGCTCATTGTTATACTTATATAACAAGAGACATTGCAGCATGTATTCATGTATGTTAACATTTTCAGATTAGTATTATTAGAAATAAATGATTTAAGCAGTAAAATATGTTGTTTTTTTAATATAAGATTCCTTTTGTTTTCAATGAAACCATGTAATGAAAAGAATACATGCATGTTTTCCCGTGTCTGCAGCAGCTTCTCTCTCTGAGTCAAAAACACTGTATCCATAAAGCATTATAGGTTTATTATTTATGGAAAATAAAATAATTGAACTTATTTACAACATCATTTAATATTGCATGTTTTTCTACTATATCAGTGAGGGAAAGGTAAATAAGACAAGCAACCCTCAAATCAAATGAATGCAAGTTAATGAAACACTACAAAAACTTGAAGGTGTTATTTGACATTGTGTTTTATTATTATTATTAATAATATTCTTATTTTTATTTATTTCATATTTGGGCTGCATTATAAGAAGATGTCAGTGTTATAACAGCATACCCAACAAACTGGCAAACAGCTTTGAAATCATGTTGAAATTTAATTTAGACAAACTTTAAATTAACCTGAAGCAAAACAGATTCATGTATGTGATCAATAACTTTACACTCCGGCTCCTTCAAATAATCTTTTACGACACATTGAATGAAGTGTCAAAATAATAATTGTATAGAGATAATAATTGTGGAGAGAGTTTGTTGTATTGTTTATTGTCTGTAATGTTTTTATTAACCCTCGAACACTAACATCACACAATAATGAAAAGGTGACTTTTACGATGTTGCTGTTGTCTGAGTGTTTCCCACCTGACGTCACTGACAGAGGGTGGAATGACGTCACTGACAGAGGGGAATGGTTCAACCAAAGAACACGTTCGCAGAGTTACATCAATGAAAAGTGACCAACTTTAACTTTAACTTTGCTAAAGCAAGTCCACGTGCCTAAAGCTATCTCGTGTCTAAACGCATTCAAGCAGGTTTTCTTTGACTAACTAACAGATGAAGTTGTGTGGTGGACAAACCCTGGTGCCTGGAACATTTCTTATCGGTGACGCCAGAGTCCGGACCGCGGCCCACAATCACAGCTCGACCGTCGTCCAGATCAATCCGAGCTCCAGAGGCGCTGAGCAGCGTGCACGACATTAGTGTCCCTTTAAATACTTGATTATGAGCCGCTGGTGTTCTGAGCCGTGAGCGGAGACATTAATGGTGAAAATAGTCGTTCACACGTCGAGTTATGGACGAAGTAAAGTGACTTATTCTGCCCAAAGAGGGGCTCTGTTAAAGTACTGCACGCGTGGTCCTTTGAAAAAATACGCTCGGTCAGAAACCCGCTGCTGTCGACAGTTCCGGGCTGACTTTTCCGGGATCCATCCCACAGTTTAGCTCCAGTGTGAAGCTCCATAGAAGCGGAAGTCTGTCTAAAGTAAAGGTAAAGTACACGTTTTTAAATGATCCGTTTGTCCTCAAATGTTACTTTTAATGTTACGTCTGTTTCATTTAAACGGTTTCGAGGAGTTAATGTGTTGCGTCCACTCAAGAAGAAAAGGAAGTGAGGAAATATGGAAAACTGATCAAGTTTTTAATTTTAAGGTTTTAATTGAGCTGTTTTGGCTAAAGGTTTATCTGTGTACTATTTTAGTTACATGTGTAAGTTCGATCTGTCCATTTTAATAATGTTTATGAACGTGCCGTGAGTCTGTGTATTTATTTATATATTTATATATAAAACGAAAGTACAAAACAACACACATTTAGGATGTTTTAAATTAATGTATTCAGTTTACTGTAGTGCTTTTATAATCTAATGAAATCAACAGAGGAGATATTTAAAATCGATTAAAAAAATACTAATATGAAATATTTAGAGATCATGGCAATATCAGTATCATCCGATATTCTATTTGAAATGTATTGGCGAATAGACAATGACGACATCAGTAAGAAGAATAAGCTGCTACCTGATCGAAATAAGCATGTGCCTTCTTCAACTATTATTTTTGCACAATGAAGAAAATGAATGTCTTATATCTCGTTATAACTCCTGCTCAGCATTTCACTTATCAATGAAAAGTCCAATATCTTGCATCTCTAGAAATATGAATAAAATTATAAAGCAAACAACATGTCAGGAGTAACGTGGGGTTAACTGTCTTGCCCAAGGACACATCAGGACGTGGACTGGCAGAGATGGGAATTGAACCCGCAACCTGCAAGTTGGAAGGATGCTTCACTCTACCACAGAGCGACTGTCACCAAATAATGTATGCTGCTGAACACATTTGTTAGACCACAAGAAAACACTTGTTACTGTTATTTATTTGGTCGATGGTCGACAGCTCCACTGTTTCTCCCTCCCCTCAGGTTAAGAGTCTGGGTGTCATCCTCGACAGCTCACTGTCATTCCAATCTTCACAATATGAATCGACTCCGCCCCTTCCCTCACCCCCCATACAACTTCAACTTGCTGTAACTCTCTCCTCTCTGGGCTCCCTCACAAATCCCTCCATAAACTTCAACTGGTCCAGAATTCAGCTGCTGCATCACCACCAGAACCAGAACCAGAACCAGACCCCCCTCATCCACCACATCACCCTCATCCTACAACAACTCCACTGGGTTCCTCTAAGCTTAAGTGACAGAGAGGAGGTTGATTGCATGAGTTAGTGGTGCAGTGTAGACAGTGAAAGGTTCGACTTCCTTCTCAGTTAGAGAGCGTCAGCTGAAACGTTAGCTCTAGCCAGACGAAGAGATAAAAGTCAATGGTGGACTTTGATGTTGCGTGTGTGAGGCAGTGGACGTGTTTGTGGAAGTGGGGAGGACACAGCAGGCTGCAGGGAAACATGCTCGCTACAGAGTAAATTCAGCCTCTTCTTCGGTAAAAAAAAATCGCTCTAACATTCTCTCCGTTACCACAAAAGGTTTTTTTCCCCCTCCTCATTTCCCTTTTAAAATCACACTATGCCCCACCCCCCAGACCCCTTTACCGTATGCAGCCACTCTTGAACAAATAGGGAGGTCCATAATTATGCATCTGATCCCAGGGGGACAGTAGTTCATAATCAAATATTAATACAATTTAATACAATTGATAATGTAACATGTGACATGTGTGTCAATAATCGTCAGGTGTCGTCGCACAGGTGACTCCGTGTGGTTGGAGGGGGGCCCCCAAATCAAATTCTGCTCAGGGCCCCCTAAAGGCTGTGTGTGTGTGCGTCCATGCTGCGTTCTATCACATGTAAACAGACGATAGTGTGAACACTCACACGTCTCTGTTTTTAACTTTCAGTGTCTCGTCTACTCTCCACGTGTGACTCGTGTGGACCCCGGCACAAAGACACGTCCTCCTGTGTTCATGTGACATCAGTGAGTGAGTGAGTGGACACTCGTGATGATCGTGAACAAAAATCCATGTTACAGTTCATTAAAAAGTTACTGGAGACAAATCAACAAAGAGCAGAACACGATGATGTCACATTTACACTCTCAATACTCACAATAATGCAAACATGCAGATAAATGTACACGAGTCAAAGTAGTGAACAGAACCAGTGTAGGGTGCAGGATATTCTCATCACGTTTGTTGCTAGGCAACAGTAAGTCAGTCCGGTTGTGGAACTATTTTTGTTTGTCGAGTCGTAATAATAATAATATGATAATAAAAGAAACATCACCTGCAGTTTGACCAGTTTTGACACATGGAAACATCTTTGCTCTCGTCAAACAGACGGTGTGTATTTAGATGCAGGGCGGCGACATGTGACCTGATCACCTGTAGTCACCTGAGAAGCATCCAGGATGCATGTTTTAGTTCAAGTTGTCCACATGCAAGAGCTGTTAGGTTTGAATGAGGCCCAAACCTTTTGTTTTTATATATAAACGTTACATGTTTTGGACAGAGTAGTGATGTTATGGTGTTTTCTTTATTAATGAATATGTCGTGTGAGTTTAATTTCACATAAATCTTGTGTCAATACTCTCATCGTGACATTTATTGTGACAACAGGAACAACCGGTTTGATGTCCTTGTTTCAGTCAGGGTGTTCCTCCAGTGAAGTGTTCACAGACAGGGCGTGGCACTGAAGCCACTCCTCTTCTTGTGCATGATCACCTTCCTTGTTTTGCATTGTCATTTATTTCATCTCATCTGTGCTGTCAGATACTGGAGCTGCCGGGAGGAAAGTGTCTAAGTGTCTGATGATATAAGAAAAAGACGGTTTCACTTTCAGGTAAAACAATCTAACTTTATCAATTCTTTATTTGTAGGACAATTTGCAACGTTTGATGTTTTAATATGATGGACATACATTTAACAACTTAAAATAAAACATGTTCACTTTGTGCCTGTACCCTCCTCCGTCTTCTTTGTACACTTTCAGAGCACCAGTCTTCGTCACCATGTCACTCCAGTTCGTCCACAATCAGCATGAAGGAGCCTACACACAGCTTATGAAGGGTTTGAAAGAGTTAGACTTCCGTGACACTGGTGTTCCCAGTGACCTGGTTCTGATTGGAGACCATGCCTTTCCTTTGGCGATGAACAGCCAAGGCCAGGTGCTGATGGCTGCGTCTCTGCACAGCAAGGGAAGGATTGTAGTTCTGGGTC
Organism: Solea solea; assembly: GCF_958295425.1. Classification (NCBI taxonomy): domain Eukaryota; kingdom Metazoa; phylum Chordata; class Actinopteri; order Pleuronectiformes; family Soleidae; genus Solea; species Solea solea. The sequence goes on along the minus strand of NC_081140.1, from coordinate 30,076,341 downwards.
ATGAGGGCTACCTGAGAGCCTTTCCAGCTCTTGTAGAGAATGCTCTGACCTGGCTGAGAGGAGATCAGTCCAACAACCAGTCTGTGGGGATCCAGAAAAAGGCAATGGCACTTGTTAAGAACCTCAACAAATCCCACTTCCAAGTCAAAGAGGTGGGGGCTTTTAGTGAATGTCCAGAGGTTGGTGTGTATGTGACAGATGCCTACACTGTGGGTGCAGACCACAAGGACCTGGTGGCGTTTCTGAAAGCTGGAGGTGGTGTGCTGATAGCAGGACAGGCGTGGAGCTGGACTGCGAGTCACCCGAAGAAGAACACGCTGCTTGAGTTTGAAGGCAACAAGGTTTCGGGGGTGGCAGGGATCTACTTCTCTAATCATCAGGGTGAGAAAGAGGTCCTGCCTGTCTATCCTCACATCCCATCATCCTGGATGTCTGTGGTGTAAGTATCACACTTCTCTGTCATTGAACACTTAGAAAGGTTAGTGTTTGCAAAGTAACACATTTTTTATCTGAGCCAATAAAACATGCTTATTACATCATATAACTGTCATATAACTTTACTGCTTATTATGGACTTTATTGCTCAATGTCATATAAAGAAAAATAATAATGTATTTATATCACACAGAAGCAAAATCATCAGATGATTTAACGTCATCTCTCGTTCTTGTTCTCTCCGTCTCTCAGGACTGGGAAGGATTTCGAGGACGACTTAGAGTTCTTACTGAACGGCGTTTCAGAGTTTGACTTTCAGGGCGGAGCTATGTTTTCTGACATTCTGGTCCACGGTCCACTCGCCTTTCCCATCGGAATCACAGAAAAGGGACAGACGTTCCTGGCAGGAGCTTACTACGGACAGGGAAGGGTCGTTGTGATATCACATGAAGGATTTATCGGCGGAGAGGTAGAGTTTACATTATTTATTGGCGTTGCCTTTATTTGTCAAGTTGAGTGAGAATTTTCATCATTTACACTTTTATATCAGGATGCTGACTCATGTTTTGACATAATCTCTTTCCTTACAGAAACACGGTTCATTTTGGAATAACGTCCTTCACTGGTTGGATGAAGGCCGACAAGGGACGATCGGCGTAGCCCATAATCCTGCCCTCAAGGGTTTAAACAAGTCAGGATTAAAGTGTGAGAAGACAACATTCAAGAAGGACCTGAGTGTGTTTGTGTGTACAGCATACAGTGACAATCAAGCGGAAGACATCGTGGACTTTGTGGCAGAGGGAGGTGGCCTGCTCATCGGTGGACACGCCTGGTACTGGGCACAGACACACGGTGGGAAAAGCCCATTGAAAGAGTTCCCAGGTATGATAGTTCATGATCATACGACACAGAATATCACATATGGACACAGGGTGATCAGTACTGAAGTGCTTTATACATCAAAAACATGTCATGTTTTGCTTTAATGTCCTTCAGGGAACAAGATCCTGAACAAAATGGGATTGAGTCTGTTGGGAGAAACGATTGGAGGAGGTTTGTACAAGACTCCTAAACCAAGCCAGTTCATCAAAGACAACTACCACTTTCGCCACCTTCTACACTGCTTTGCTGGCCATGTAGCACAGGGGGATAAACTCACACAGGAGCAGGAGAAACATCTTCAAAAGCTGGGCAAGGACTGTGCGACCTTCTTGAGCATGAATGCTCACGAATGCTCCCAATATTCACAGGTTCTGTCTACTCTCACTGACGTGGTAATGAGGTCAGGCATGCCACAGGTAACTTCAGCTACGTTTAGTGAGACGCACCAAAGCAGTGTATGATGAATAAAACAACGACAACTGCCAACCAGCAAACGCTGTTTTAATATAGTCATTATCTTGTTTTTCTCTCCAGGTGAATGAGAAGTGTCCTGTGAAAAGTCCCAAAGACCACGTGCTTCTCAGTGTGGGATCACAGTTGTTTAAGGTTTGCCCAAATCCTGATGCCCTCCTCCCCTACCTCATCAAGGACAACCCACTGATGGCAGTGGTTTACAACCACAAGATCAAGGTCACTGTTCACACAGAAGGTCAGACACAAATACAACTTTGTTTTTCTTTCATTCAACATTTGATGCACCATGAAATTCATATTGCAATGAAAAAAGAAATCTTTATACATTAATATAAGATGATCCTAAAACAGGTTCAAGAAAGAACATCTATGAAATACTAACAACTAACAATAATAAACTTTACAGTTTCAAATTAAAATAGTGTAGTGTGTAGTTGGTAGTTTTGAACAATTATGATTATAGAGCAGTGGAACTGCACCATGATGGAAACTGAGCCTTATCTTTTCTAAAGCATCTGTCACAGGTTCCAGTGGCATTTTAAGGAGACTACACCCACTTCTTTCATTTTAGATTTAAAGTAGTGCTGTCAGTTAAACGTGTTATTAACGGCGGCAATTTTTTAATCATGAGATTAACGCTCTTTTTTTGGCCGAGCAAACTTTGTCGTTTTTTTCACTTGCTGTTGCAACAACTAGTAACGTTCGAAAAACTACAACACCACACCGGATCTAACTAGACCAGAAACACAACAACAGGCACGCTGCGAGCCGGCCAGAGTCCAGTGGATGGCGAGCGCTGTGCGCTTCTCCGTATCCAACGCAGCCTGGATCATTTTATCCAAGTCCTGAAGTCACAATAATAAGTCACAATATGCAGGTGACAGAGATATTGTCTCAATAAAAAAAACATTAGCACAAAGAAAGCAGATCCACTTTTCTATGTTGATAAGAGCATTAAAATGAGAAGAAATAATGGGACACGAAGAAATCAAGGGACATTTAGAATAGATACAAATGTGCCATTAATGCGATTAATCGTGATGAAATATTTGAATGGTTTGACAGCACTCCTAATTACATCACTGGCACTGCTGAACTCACATCACCCTCCAGAAGAATTCACTTCCATCTTGCTTTGCAAGTGCTACGTTGCTGCTGTGCCTCAGCCTAGCGTCTGTCAGCTGTGACATACGTCACTCATGTCACTGTGGGATGGGCTTAATCACCACTGTGTGAACATATGTGTCAATGGCTTGAATGTATGGACATTCCTCTTGATTTAGAGGTTACAGCACGTGTCCCAGCACGTGTCACAGCATTAGATCCATATATTTAGTGAATACAGTGAACTATATCATATGTCTGTTTATGTTAGGATGGGTGGAGTGGATCAGCACAGGCCTCTACCTCTCTCCTGGTATGAAGACCTACCTTTCCATACCAGCAGAGATGGTCAACAGTGGATGGAAGGTCAGTTACAAACAAGGCAATACAGTAACTGAGTTCAGATCTGATGCTGTTACTATAAGTATGTCAGTAAGATTGAATCCACCTCCTAAAGTACCTCCAACTCTACTCAAATGGATCCTCTACAGACCAATCTTCATGTCCCCTGTGTTCCTTAGATCCAGATCGGCTGTCAGACAGACACACTGAAGCATGACAATTTGAAGAGGGCCCCATGTGTTCATGAGCGATTTCCCCTCAACAAAGACATGATGCAGGTGTGGAACCTGTGGGGGGGGCTCATCTACCTGGTGACCCCAAAGAAGACACAAGTGAATGGTGCAGAGATCGTGGTGCAGATGGCTGTACCTGCGCCGTATTACAAATGTGGTGAGTCGGACTCTGTGACGGTGCAGATACAGATGCACCTTTAATCCAAGAGGCTTCTTCTTGTGGACTTTACAGGCCCATTGGTGATGAATTACAAATAGTTTCAGTGTACATCAGTACAGACCTAAAAGTACTTACTGCACAACCTTAAGCATCATAGACGTGTTTGTTTTGAACACCGCCCCCTTCTGTTGACTTCAGGCGTGACAACAGCAGCTGAATGGGCCTTGCTGCGCACGGCTCCCTCGCCCTGGGCAGAGCTGGAGTTTGACAACATCATCCTCACGGTGCCGTCCGATGTGGTCCGGGACCTGGAGCGCCCCGATGAGTTGGCGGCGCACTGGAACACCATCATGAAGGCCATCGCTGACCTCGCAGCCAAACCACACAAATTCAAGCACAAAGAACGCATCGTGACGGATGTGCAGATTTCCCATGGTGAGTGGGTAACACTTTACATAGTAATGGAAAACCATACCAAACCATGTCGAGTGGAGCCTTGCTGAGCCCTAACTGTATATGGGAAAAGCACCATCTGTTAGCTCGTTCTGTGTTGTGTTGTGTTGTGTTGTGTTTCCGCTTCTTCTTCTTCTTCTGTGTGTGTGTGTGTGTGTGTGTGCCGCGTGCTGCTGCATCACTGCCCCCGTGAGGCTTGACTTTTTTGTTTTGTATTCTAATTATTGGAGTTCATGGAGGAATCAGCCCTCGTTTATATTAAAGGCAAATGAGATAAAAATGAACTTGCACATGTGATTCTGTGAGCTGACCTGACTGACGCTGTTTCATTTACCGTTGTCAAGGCGACTACATCTCGTGCTTGACTGAGGATCAGTGGGTCGTGCACCCCGGGGATGTGTGAATAAACGATGATGAATAAATGTGTTTTGATTTGCTGGATGTTTTTTTCTCTGTGCTCAGGATGGATGCATGCAGGTTATCCTATCATGATGCACAAGCCTACAGCAGCTGAGCTGGTCAGCATTGACTTTGCCATGAAGAGTGGTCTGTGGGGGCCCATCCATGAACTGGGTCACAACCAGCAAAGGGGCTGCTGGGAGTTCCCATCACACACCACAGAGTGCACGTGTAACCTGTGGTCAGTGTATGTGCATGAAGAGGTGTTTGGGATCAAGAAGGAAAAGGTGGAGTAAAACTGCTTATATTGACTTTCATGGCAGATTATCACTCATGTTTTAGTGTCATCACAAATATCTTTTGTTCATCTTTGTTGGTCTCGGCTTTAATTACATTTTTTCAATCCTCTTCTGTCACACAGGCTCACCCGGCCATGCGACAGGAAGGTCGAGAGAAACGAATTCAAGAGTATGTGAAGGGAGGCAAGGACCTGAGCAAGTGGAGCATGTTTGTGGCCCTGGAAACATATATGCAGGTAATGCAGGGTATTTCATTCTGCTCACACACTAACATGTTACACCCTTGAAGGCCAATAATAATAATAACAAGGATAAAAGTCTGAAACCCTGATCAAGCACTTAGGCCAGTTTTTGTGTCGCATATTTGATCTTTGGCACAGATTAGACGATATCACAGGGAACATGGACCATCTCTGAGTTCTGCTGCTATAGACCTAGACTGCTGTGGTGCATGCACTCACTCACTCACTCACTCACTCACTCACTCACTCACAGAGTAACAGAGCAAAGCAAGAAAACTGACAAAGCTCCAGCAAAACAGAAAAAACACAAACATGTGCACTTGAAATGTGTGTCTTTCTGTATGAATGTAAAACATGCTGATGTGTGGCTGCAGGTGCATTTTCTAACATTCTCTTTGTATGCAGCTCCAGGAGAAGTTTGGCTGGGACGCCTTTAAGAAGGTGTTTACTGCGTACCACGAGATGAGCGACTTTCCCAAAGGCAACAAACCAAAGATGAACCTGTACGCTGAGACCTTCTCCAAGACTGTGGGGAGGAACCTGGCCCCTTTCTTTAAGTCCTGGGGTTGGCCGATCGAGACAGCCACAGAGGAGAAACTCTCCAACCTGCCGTCTTGGAGTGACCACCCCATGGTCCAGTATGACTGAAATGCTGCATGCTGAGTAAAGTATAGTGAGATGGGTTTTATGACTGCTGTTATAGTTATATTTTAGATTCTTCAGCGTAGCCACCTTTTGCTTTGACGATAGCTTTGCACACTTCTGGCGTTCCCTTCATCAAAGCAACGATATTACATTACATTACATTACATTACATTACATTACATGTCATTTAGCAGACGCTTTTATCCAAAGCGATTTACAATAACTGCATTTAAACATTTGGGTACAAATAAGATCTAGAAGTAAGCAAGAGCTTCAAGTAAGCCAAACTATGAAGTGCTAGTCATAAGTGCGATATATAAGTTGTTTTTTTTTTGTCGTCGTCATCGTCTTAGTCAATGTAGAGTCGGAAGAAATGTGTTTTTAGTCGGCGGCGGAAATGTATTAATTATTATTATTAAAGCAAACTGGGCTTTCAATACACAGAACACTGCATACTCATATCAGGGGAGCAGCATGTCTGACAGGTGCATGACAGGGAAACACTGGACCATTCGCTCTAACAGAGGCTCACATAGAAAAAGAATTCAGATACAATGGGCACAAACCCTAACGTTGCCGATGAATTTGTTTGATTAAAAATCTCAAATCCAGATCCAAATCACCACCAAAGTCAAATCATTCCTTCTTTGGTTTATAAACTTCATCCCCAGAAAGTTCCATATATGCTGCTCACACACACACACACAGACCTGTTTGGTGAAGCTAATAACAGCACACAGAGCAGCAGGAGGATGTCACCGGTCTCCTCCAGTCTGGATTATTGTAACGCTTCTCAGTGGGATTGTCAGCCAGAGCATCCAAAAACGACAACACATTGAAAACAGTGCGTCTGGGATCCTGCTGTGCATCCATGGTAACGCCCACCAAAGAACTTGTCAAATTATTGTTTCTTGTTTTACTCTCGCCTGTTTTTAACTCCTTTTGACTGTTTTTGTAGCACTTTCAAATCTAAAGTGTGTTTCAAATAAAATGTATTATTATTATAATTATTATTACTCTCTACTCAAGACATTGGCACTCTACTGTATATTTACATGGATTTGTTTCCTGAGACCTCGAGAGAAGAATGTTTCAATTCAATTCAATTGTATTTGTATCGAACATTATCTCGAGGCTCTGAACACAGGCAACGTCATGCTGTGTTTTCCTATGGGCTCATTATCACTCATTATCTTTTTAATGATGAATTTGACTACATTTACATTGTCACATAGACATTTATTGTCCTCCAGGAAGAGCCAGTACTCGCCTGATAGCCTGATAGCACTCACACAGACGTTTCTTGTGGAGTTTTGTAATGATGTCAGTTTTGTGGGAGTGTTTATGATTACTGTGTCTTTGTAATATTGATTCACACCACTTTATCCCCCACATGACGGTAACTCTTCATATGTTTTCTCCAAAAATAAAAACTGGTGTAATTCATTGACATGTGAGTCACAGACTTTATGAAGCTTTGCCTCAACAATCAAGGCTTTAATCCCTGAGACTGTACAGAGAGCATTTATAGAAAGAGTTTGCACTTTTCTTGGTCCAGACATGAGAAAACATTGTCAACGTCCACTCTCTCGCTCTTTAACACAAGCACAGTTAAAAAGAAGAAAGAACAAATGCAGGTTTCGGTGCAAATAAAGAAAAGCTTATTTATTTTCTATCAGAAAATAAAGCAGGAATATAAAATAAACTCAGTGAGTGGAGAACAGAAATCAGGTGTGGAAGATCCGACACAGGTGAACAGGATGAGGCTCATCAAGAGAACAGGGAAGGGAGGGCGAGTGAGCAGAGACGACAGGTAAAGTGGGAGAAACACAAGCACACAAAATAAAGACAAGACAGACAACACACAGGCAGAGAGAGAGGGAGAGAGGGAGGAGAATTGGATGGAGAACAGGCTTTGGTGAATCATTCAAGCTCCGCCCTCCAGGAAAAAGGGAAAACAGGAGGAAAACAATACCAAATACACAAATATTAAATTGAATAATAATAATAATTCATTTGCACAATATAAATGTTTTCAATTTCAAATTTGATTTACATTTGCACGAGAAATAGATAAATATATCTGGCTGTAAGTTCATGAGGTGTAAAGTACATACTTTTAGATCAATGGAATTAGCTACAGGTTTAATAAATAAATGACATATTATATTATATTATAGAGATTATACAGATATTTTGGATTATCAGATGAGACGACCAATGATGGAACCTCTGGAGTCAGTGACGAGTTAAGTTGAAAGATTTTATTGTAGACAGCTCAGACGAGGAGGAACTGAGACAACGCCTGACATCAGAGGGAACCAGTTTGTTCTGGCTGTTTACACTGAACACCAGGTCTGGTTAGAACAATATGAATGAATAATTAAACTTAAGTGAACTTAAAGTTGGCTGAAGATTAACATTTTCTCTCACAATTATATTACATTACATTACATTATATATTATGAATGAAACTTGAAGACACTTGTAGATCGTGAGAGGATTTAATCATTAGATTTAAAGCATAAAATCTCAATGTTTTACAGAGGAGTCTGGCGTATTTAGCGACAGCACGGCCGCTGTATTTCAGTTCAGTGACTGTGTCAGATGGAGTCTGAATAAATAGTTTGAATTCACTGATTCTAATGATAGTTGTTCCGATGTTGTTGCTCTCATGATTCCAAACACATTTCTCAGTCATGCCTGAGTGCGTGGGGCGAGGGCCCTTTCATGACTGCGTGCAGTCCCAGTTTAATCTCTTTTTGTCTTTGGGGACACGCTGGGTCCGACGGCCCGTCGCGGGGCAGCATGCACTGCGCTCGCTGCCCCGCGAGAGTCTCGCTGTCTCAAGCATCGAAGCAGACAGAGCTAGTTGTGTAAACACACAAATCCCTGTGAGAAATTAAATATATAATAAACATAAAAATACAAAAGAAAATACTCGATATCCGCGACCGGTCGCAGGCGCGAGTTTTCACCTCAATGCAGGTCTTTTCCCTGCAGTCATATCAGTTTGAAAACTACATTCAGTCATTGTCGTTCTCAGTTTACTCTGCAGAGCAAGAGCCGGTTAGCATAACTGTTAGCAAAGATGGCGGATGAAGTCTCGTCCCCCTATGGGTGAGTCTGAAAAGTGCAAACCTTGAACCGACGTTTGCCCTACGTTGAGTCACATGACGCGATTTGCGAGTCATGTGACTCAGCGTAGGGCAAAATTTAAGAGGGAAAAACTGATTTTCTTTTACAACTCAGAGGAAAACTGATTTGTAAATCATTTTTTATAAAAATACTACTGCTATTCTAGCAAAACAAAGCCACATGCACATCAGTGAAGTATTTAAGAGTCGGTCTCACTAAACTTTACACAACACTTTAACCTGTAGAAGCTGTTTGTGGTTCTGCTGCAGAACCTGGTTTTACGGCAACAACAAGTTTGTGTAGAACTGCATAGCCAACATAGCATCGACATGAAAGGAGCTTATCTTCTGCAGCTTTCAGTGACTATAACACACGGACAATGTTGACTGACAAGCACCTTCAAAAGTGTACATATAGGCAACATAAAAGTACTCAAACAAGTCTGACCGGCTGTATGTACACTCTTGAATATCTTCTCAGACAGGTTGACAAACTGGTGTCCACTGACTTATTAGCTCAAGACGTACAGTACCACCTCCTCTCTGGTTATTTACCTTAAAAATTCACCCTCCTCCCTGTTGCTCTCATTTCCTCTCATCTGTACTGTCAGCTTGTCGTCTTGTTGGAAAACGGCAGAGTTCTAATCATTCGAGCAGAAAGTCCAGTCAGGTAAAAAAAAAAGAATCAAACTCTTTTGCCTCCGTAAAAGCTGTAGCTGATCATCCATGTTTTTCTAAAGAACTAAAGATTGTCATGAAAGTGTCATTTAAATATCATCAGTGCTTTTAATGTTGTTTCTCTCCTGTTTTCAGTCTTCATCACCATGTCACTCCAGCCTGTCCAAAATCGCTTTACAGGAGCCTACATGCAGCTGATGAAGGGTTTGAAAGAGTTAGACTTCCGTGACTTTGGTGTTCCCAGTGACCTGGTTCTGATTGGAGAACATGCCTTTCCTTTGGCGATGAACAGCCGAGGCCAGGTGCTGATGGCTGCGTCTCTGCACGGCAAGGGAAGGATTGTAGTTCTGGGTCATGAGGGCTACCTGAGAGCCTTTCCACCTCTTGTAGAGAATGCTCTGACCTGGCTGAGAGGAGATCCGTCCAACAACCGGTCTGTGGGGATCCAGGAAAAGGCAATGGCACTTGTTAAGAACCTCAACAAATCCCACTTCCAAGTCAAAGAGGTGGGGGCTTTTAGTGAATGTCCAGAGGTTGGTGTGTATGTGACAGATGCCTACACTGTGGGTGCAGACCACAAGGACCTGGTGGCGTTTCTGAAAGCTGGAGGTGGTGTGCTGATAGCAGGACAGGCGAGGAGCTGGACTGCGAGTCACCCGAAGAAGAACACGCTGCTTGAGTTTAACGGGAACAAAGTTTCGGGGGTGGCAGGGATCTACTTCTCTGATCGTCATGGTGAGAAAGAGGTGGTGCCTGTCTATCCTTACATCCCATCATCCTGGATGTCTCTAACGTGAGGAAATATTACATTTCTTTCATTTTCTTTATAATAGAAAGAGTCCAAGCACTGATGTTTTTCTCACTAAATCTTCTTAAAGTCGGTCAATTCAACTTGATAATAATTTGATAACACGGCGGTTCAGTGGTAGAGCGAGTCGTCATTTAACTGGAAGGTTGTGGGTTTGATTCCTGGCTCAGCTAATGTTAAGACATGGTCACCCCATGTGTATGTACATGAATACAGACCATAAATTCATATTCTGTCGGTTTTTCAGAAAACCATGAAGACAGTTAATGAACAGTTCTTGTGAAATGTGCTTCCTGCTCCCAGTTAGCACAGGCTATCATTGCAATATTAACAATGTGCGTTTCTTTGTAAGACTCTGTTCCACTGATGCACAACTGACCTCTCATTGTGTTTGTTCACGATTAAAAAACTGTCTGTCTGTCTTTCCGTCTTCTTCTTCCATCAAACACAGAGTTGGTCAGGATTTTGAGGACGACTTACAGTTCTTACTCAAAGGCGTTTCAGAGTTTGATGTTCGGGGCGGAGCTTTGTTTTCTGAGATTCTGGTCCACGGCTCACTCGCCTTTCCCATCGGAACCACAAATGAAGGACAGGCGTTCCTGGCAGGAGCTTATTATGGACTGGGAAGAGTCATCGTCATCTCACATGAAGGATTTATCGGATCAGTGGTAGAGTTTACATTACATTTATGTCTGTCTGCCTGTCTGTCTGTCAGTGGCATAACTCAGTTGGGGTCAAAGGTCATGACCTAAGGAAGACATTAGGTTCAGCTAAATTGGACAAGTGTTCAAAGCTGAGCTAAATGACAGATCACATGACCAATTTCTGACCATATTTTTTGATTCCACCCGATTTCAAAAATATAACTTTATACATGGAACAAAGAGAAACACGATGCCTGACATCATAAGTCAGTGAACAGAACAGCTTAACATATTTAAACTAGTGCTTTCAGTTAATTGCGTTACTAACAGCATTAACACAAACCCATTTTAACAGCATGTTGTTGCAACAACTAGAAACGTGAGAAAAACTACAACACCACACCGGATCTAGCTAGACCGGAAACACAACAACAGGCACACTGCACACACTTGTTTGGGCCAGAGATTTGTGAGCTAACGTTCTATTATTCTTATTATTGTGCGGCTCTCACAATAAGAGGAATAAGTCACAATATGCAGGTGACAGAGATATTGTCTCAATAAAAAAAACATTTGCACAAAGCAAGCAGATCCACTTTTGTATGTTGATAAGAGCATTAAAATGAGAAGAAATAATGGGACACAAAGAAATCAAGGGACATTTACAATAGATAACAATGTGCCATTAATTGCGAGTTAACTATGACATTAATGCGATTAAATATTTTAATCATTTGACAGCACGAATTTATAATAAATCTAATTTCATTTGATGAATACCTCATGTCTCATGGGTTTTTTAAATAATCCCTTTCATTACAGAAAATGGCCAAGTTTTGGAATAACGCACTTGACTGGTTGGATAACGGTCGACATGGGGTTGTTGGTGTATCGCCTAAAAAGGCTTTCAATCATCTCAGCAAGTGTGGGATAAAGTGTGAGAAGACAAACTTCAGGAAAGACCTGAGTGTGTTCGTGTGTACGGTGTACTGCGCTGATCGTGCAAAGCAAATCCTGGACTTTGTGTCGGAGGGAGGAGGCCTGGTGATCGGTGGACACGCCTGGTACTGGGCACAGACACACCCGGGGCAAAACCCAATGACAGGATTCTCAGGTATGACAATGCACCACTTGGTTCACGATAATATAGCTTGTGACGATACATTGGTCCCCTTTGGTCCTGGGTCAGCGACCTCATGTGTGAATAAGACAATAAGACAATGAATGAATGAATCTACAACAGCTACCTTTAGCATATAAAATGATTATTTTAATTCCAATTCAGTTCCAAAAACATTGTAGGATAGTGTAGCCCAGGTTTCCCAAACACAGAGCTGCTCTCTCACACACACAATCATTTTTTGAGTCCTGCAAAAACTCTATTGCAATAGTCTAATCTTGGAAATAAATGCATATACTAGTTTTTCAGCACCTGACTAAGATTATATTTAACTTTCTCTTTACTTTTATTTCATTTCTTTATTTCAATGCCATGTCTTTTCATATCAAACTACTCTACTGTCTTCCAGGGAACAATATCCTGAAGAAAATGGGCTTGTGTGTGATGGGAGCAACGGTTGGAGGGGGTTTATACAAAGCTCCTGTTTCAAGCCAGGCCTTAAAAGACACCTACAATTTCCGTGTCCTTTTACGTCGCTTTGCTGACCACGTAATAAATGGAGAAGCACTTTCTAAGCGAGAGGAGAAACACCTTCAGAGGTTGGGCAAGAACTGTTCCTCCTACTTGGACATGAAGGCTCATGATTGGTACTCCTATGCACAAGTTGTGTCTGCTCTGACTGAAATCTTAAGGACGTGTGGAATGCCACAGGTACATTATTCCAATAGAACAGTATATAAATTATACTGAGAGCTTTGCCATAGAATGAGTGCTGTCAGTTAAACGTGTTATTAATGGCGTTAAAGCAAACCCATTTTAACGGTGTGAATTAATAATAACGTTTTTTTCACATGCTGTTGCAACAACTAGTAACGTTAGAAAAACTACAACACCACACCGGATCTAGCTAGACCAGAAACACAACAGGCACGCTGCACACACTTGTTCAACATCCAAGTCATACATAGAATTAAACTGTATATATATCATATGAACAACATTATGTTTAGCTTATTGAACAACATGCGTTAATGTTGTGTTTATGAACACAATGAATTATTCTTTTTTCAAGGTTGGTGAAGACTGCCCTGCAAAGAGTCCCAAAGACCACATGCTCCTTTTTGTGGGGAGTAAGTTTTATGACGTTTGCCCAAATCCTGATGCCCTGTTGCCCTACCTTGTCAAGGTGAAACCTCTGACGCCCGTCATTTATAACCAAAGGATCAAGATAAGCGCGAACACAGCAGGTCAGACCCTTTTCTCTGGGATGAAAATGATTGATTGTCCGATTAACAACACAAATAATCACACACGTTAGAACATTCAAGTAAAAGACTGCAGGGTTTTCTCCTACTTTAGACCTACACCTGCTTTAAGGTCTGGTTCATCTCATTCTAAATGTTAATTGGAAAGAAATGCACATGGCCAGGAGAGGGGAAGGGAGGGGGTAATGTCAGTGGAGATTGTGTGGTAAAATATCTTCTCCACACCAGACTTCTTCAGACCTCTAGAATCAGTCACATCCACAGCTTGATGGGATCTGGGATCTGCCACTAAAACATTTATTCTTTTTTTTGTAAAATAAAACTGTAAATATGAAAACATCAGGTTTCTGACACATTGTCCTCTCACTAAGAGATCAAAGACGATTACAGGAGAAACCAAACAGATCAGATTGAACCACGACACACTTCTACTAACACAAGAGGCCAGAGGTAATGATCTACATGAGCGAAGAACAACTGATCTGACTTAAGAAAAGGGGTCGAAAATGTCGTGCCTGGGATAAGTCCTTAAAATATAGAAGGAAATTTCTCTTTTCTTTAAAGACAAAAAATGAAATGTGTCTTGGAGGTGACAACTGTGTGTGTGTGTGTGTGTGTGTGTTAGGATGGAAGGAGTGGATCAGCACAGGTCTCTACCTCTCTCCTGGTATGAAGACCTACATTGCAATTCCAGCAGAGATGGTCAACAGTGGATGGACGGTAGGTACAGTCCACAAAATTAAGTAAGACATTCGAGTGACTGTTTGTGATACTATTAATACACAAACGGGAACTTCAGTCACAAGTGAAGTTCTCTTTCGCTTGGCTATAGGCTGCCCCAGGAAGAAAATAAGGAATAAGAAAACATGATAGTAACAGGTGAAAAACTTTATACCTTAACATGGAATATAATGGAAGTGTGAGAGTGGATGGTTGTGTCCCTGTGATGGACTGGTCATCTGTCCAGGGTGTGACAGCAGTAGAAGATGGATGGAATATAATATACATGATTTATCAGATGGGCCCAATGTTCCACACTCAGCAGCAGTTTTCAAGGTTTCCCCTGACTCCCTGAGAAATGTTGTGATATTATAAACTTCACATGTTGAAAGAACCTTAATACTTTGTAATCTTGTGGTGAGAAACATTACCTTCAAAGTGTCTGCCGGAAGTGACGTACTGAGGGCCGTACTAACCAAGGACTTAGCTGAATAACATAGCCGTCAACGCCTATGAAATATAGCCTTTACCGTGACATTTTCTTCTCATTGGCAGCCGGACCTCAGTACGTCACATCCGGCACCACAGCCCTCTGAAATATCCTCAACCCTGCAGCAGGGCAAACACACACAGATGTGACATCCAGTGTCCAATGAACGTCTGCATGTAGTTAGTGTGAGGCAACAGTGGTAGCCACTACTGCACCGCTTGGCCTGGGTAAATGTTTCAAACCCATTTTCCACACCCTCACATGTTACTATTGAATCAACTCATTGTTACCTGTATAACCTTTTTATTCTTTCAAGTGTCCCGACTCTTATTTGCATGTGTTGCAGCATCTTTTGGAACAGTTGCAAGTGTAACCAGGTTATACTTTAACCCGTGAACTTACATGTAAATATGTTCATATAAAGTCAAAAGGGTCTCGGATCACCACTTTAAATAAAATAAAATAAAAATATGCAGTGTCCTGGTTTAAGACCTTCTTAAAGAGGACACAGTTATGAATTGAGTAAACTACATAACTGATATCTCTTGAGCTGTGGAAAATGATTGACTTCACCCACAGAATTTCATACAGTTGTATTGTCTTAAGATATCAAAATTATTATTTGACAAAATTAAAAAAAACAGTTGACAATTTGTTCAAAACTTCCCCAACCGAAATAATTAAAATTAAAAAAATATTCTGGCCAGAAATTTAATTTATAATTTTCTGCAGCTGCGGGCCCACTCATTTATTTGTGCACAGTTAGTGTTGAGCTCTAAAAATAAAAATAATCCTTCTTACCACTAACAATCTTACTGGCTGAGGAACCGAGAGTTTTCCAACAGGTGTATCCCAGAAGCCACCTGGTGGACTTGACCGTAAACCGCCGGAAACTGCTGTAAACTGTTGGAAATCATAACAAACATAAAAAATAATAAAATGGTGCCTGATAGCAGTTTAAATAGAAACAAATCATTTCTAATGTTTTAATGTTAAGTACTTGTTTAGTACTACAGCCTGTTAACTACAATAAACACTCCAGATATAAAAATACAGTAATCCTCACCAAGAGTTATCATATTCAAATTCTTTTTTTTGCAACACACAGTCAGGGCTGTCCATGAAAACACTCAAACTCTTTGTTTCAGTCAAAAAAAATAAACCAATTAGTTTTTGGGTTTTTAATGTATTTTAGTCAGTTTCCTAACTTGGAAATCGGGTTTTGTAAGTAGGTAAAAATATGTTAGATTAGATTTAACCCAACCACTAAAGAACCAAGAAATCAATATATCCTACGAACAAACAAACATGTGCAGCTGCTTCTCTGTGGCTCAAACCTTCACACCACTCATGTCCTGTCCTCACAGATCCAGATCGGCTGTCAGACAGACAGACTGAACCATGCAGAGTTGAAGAGGGCCCAGAGTGTTCATGTGCTATTTGACATCACCAAAGGGATGATGATGGTGAAGAACCTGTGGGGGGGGCTCATCTACCTGGTGACCCCAAAGAAAACACAAGTGAATGGTGCAGAGGTCACAGTGCAGGTGGCTTTACCTGCACCGTATTATAAATCAGGTTTGTAAACTAGTGAACATGGACCTGACTAACAACAAATGGTTGAATTTGTATAATGTGCATGATTTTTTAAAAATTTGATTAAGCATGTTACATTATTATTATTATAAGAATTCTTCTTCCTAGTATTATCATTATTATTATTACTACATGAATCATAGCTCATTTTTGACTGAATTGTTGACTTCAGGCGTGACAACAGCAGCTGAATGGGCCTTGCTGCGCACGGCTCCCTCGCCCTGGGCAGAGCTGGAGTTTGACAACATCATCCTCACGGTGCCGTCGGGTAATGTTCGGAAACTGGAGCGCCCTGATGAGTTGGCTGAGCACTGGAACAGCATGATGAAGGCCATCGCTGACCTCGCAGCCAAACCACACAAATTCAAGCGCAAAGAACGCATCGTGACAGATGTGCAGATTTCCCATGGTGAGTGTTTACGGCTTCAAATGATGTTTCTATACACACTTTACCTGATTGGTGGAAATCCTTGTCACATGTTGTGTTTCCGGTCTAGTTAGATCCGGTGTGGTGTTGTAGTTTTTCTAACGTTACTAGTTGTTGCAACAGCATGTGGAAAAAACGACAAAGTTTGCTTGGCCAAAAGAACGTTAAACAATTGACGCCGTTAAAATGAGGTTTGCGTTAACACCGTTAATAATGCATTTAACTGACAGCATTAATATATAATATCAGTATAATTTCAAAGATTTGCACATGGATCATGAAATAACACGTTTTAGTTTAGTTTTGATAAATGAGCATTTGCATAAATGTGTTGATGTTCCTGTGCTCAGGACTGATGCATGCAGGTTATCCTATCATGATGCACAAGCCCGAAGCAGCTGCGCTGGTCAGCATTGACGTTGCCATGAAGCGCGGTCTGTGGGGGCCCATCCATGAACTGGGCCACAACCAACAAATGAGCTGCTGGGAGTTTCCATCACACACCACAGAGTGCACGTGTAACCTGTGGTCAGTGTATGTGCATGAAGAGGTGCTGGGGATCAAGAGGGCAAAGGTGAAGTATGGTTCATTACTGTCCGTCATTGTTATGTCAGTAGATATCACAAAAGAGATTATAATTCTCTTCCTTCGTGCAGGCTCACCCAGTTCTGACTTTGGAAAAGAGGAACAAACGAGCAAAGGAGTTTGTTACAGGGGGCAGAAACCTCGACAGCTGGCAGATGTGGATGGCTCTGGAGACGTATCTGCAGGTAAGAGAAAATCACTCACACTAAGCCTGAGTTTAACATTTGACACCACAGGCCAACACATTCTTCTCTTTGTATGCAGCTCCAGGAGAAGTTTGGCTGGGACGCCTTTAAGAAGGTGTTTGCTGCGTATCACAAGATGAGCAACTTTCCCACCCGCAAAACACTAAAGATGAACCTGTATGCGGAGACTTTCTCCAAGACTGTGGGGATGAACCTTGGTGGATTCTTCCAGGCCTGGGGTTGGCCCATCCAAGCAGCCACAGAGGAGAAACTCTCCAACCTGCCGTCATGGACTGACCACCCCATGGTCCAGTACGACTGAAATGCACAATTCAAGTTAACTCCACACTGTGTTGTAGTGCACACCAGCAGGTTGAATTGCACTTATTCTGACGTGTTAACATGTGTTGACAGAAGTGCAACTGTTTTTCTTTCCTATGATGAGGTGAAATGTAAAAAGAGGATGGATTTTTTTCTTTAACAACTGTATTTCTGTGAGGGGAGTGTGGATCATAAAAAAACAGTGTTGTCAATTTTTATTGTTTCGTTCTTTTTCTTTTTTGGTAAACTCGAAGCATTTATCAAGAAAATTTGAGTGTGTTAAATTTAAAAACAAAATAATTCAATCAACATTGTCTATTTGAATAAGTACTTGCTCTTTATATTGTGCAAGTCAAATGATTTATGTCTTGTGTTTTTCCAACACCAATTGCGCCCTCTGCTGGCCACACACTGAACATGACTCTACTGCATCGTGAAAAACAGAATGGAAATGCAACATAACTCTAAAACAAATAAATATTTTCTTTACAAGTCGCAGCTTTGCATTTGCAATGTTTTTTGATAGGACTTATTTTCCTTATTTATTATTATTATACATTAGTTATAGTTTGGCTTCCGTCCTGATATCTTCCAGAACTGATCCAGATCTTCAGTTTTTATTTGTGTTAGTTTACTTTGTGTTATGTAAATAGTATACTATTGTTCATCAATCAGTCATCATTATTTTCTCCTTTGCTAATAGGTCTGTTTCTTTTTTAGTAAATTCATTAAAGGCCTTTTCCAGTTTTGATTATTATAGACTATTTATAATTTAAGTATGACAAATGTTAGTAATAATAATATTAGTAATCCCATTCCAACTATACACTCACAACAGTGAACTCATACTCATTTATTTCATAATAAAGTCATCTCACGAGGTCAGAGGTCAGAGGTCACACTGTAAACGGTCTGCTGTGATCAATCCTTGAGTTTATCAGAAATCAGATCTAACGCTTGCCTCAGACACTTTTTCTTCTCCTTCAGAAAAGACTCCAGGTTTCGAGCTTCGGTCAAAATGCCCTCCATCTGCTTCATCTGTGCCTTGTCTGCTGCAGCGCTCACGCTGAAACAAAACCACAGACACTGACAGTGACAAATGATACTCTTCAATAACAACAAGTGGTACCGAGGATCAAGAGCTCACGACAAAGCTGAAGGTTACTGCTGGTGCACAGTGTGAGCAGAAGCAACATAAAATACAGGCTAAAACGTTCCCAAAAGACGATATTCAGAGTTTAATTCTGGTTCAGGAAAAACTTAGAGATCTAATAAAAAAAAGACATTAAAATATGTGTATGAGAGTGAAATTAAAAGTAAATAATAATTTTTTTCACTTGAAAGGAGTTTGGAAATGGTCCGCAGATTAAGCACTTCATTGTTCCATGCTATATTCTTTTCAATTAATAATGAAACATGACGTGTAAGCAGTCTATGTCAAACGTTGGAGGTTGTTTCCGGGTAAATGGAGTGGAGTCAGTGGCAGTCCTGGACGGAAACATCCGTAAAAGAAAAAGATGAGGAAGCACGACTCTGCAGTGGATTTTGTTTCACATGTTTATGTTAATTTGTTAAAGACATAATTCATGTCCTGCAAATGAAACTCAACTATCAACTCTTTTTCTAGTGATCCACCTTAAGTATACCTTATCTTAAAAACGTGTTCACTGGCTGTTAGACAGCTTCTCCAGTAGGTTCAGTTGTTTTGGAACCATGTTGGCAGGTATGTGGGAGCAGAGAAGCTCACCATGCACACATTATTTTTTTGGTTGTGCCCCAGGTTGTGCTCCTTTTGGGATGATGTTGGTGCCATAATTAAAGACATACTGGGATATTAATTACCAAATGAAAGCAAAACTATGTACCTTGGAAATCTAACTTAAAGTGTAACTGGGAATAATAGACATATAGTCAAGATACTGTTGATTGCGACTAAGAAGACAATAACAAGGAACTGGTACAAGACTGAATCTCCTACAGTTAAGAGAGAAAATGACTTACCAACTTCAACTGAAGGAAGATGTTTCAATTACAAAGACTTATGATATAACGAATGACATGTGATGAACTGTATATTGTATGAATCTGATTTTGTTGATAGTTGTTTTATTTACATTTATTGCTTCTTTCTTTGCTGTGTATGTCTTGTGTATAGATGGAAAAAACTTAATAAACATAATAGTTTTAAAAAGAAAGCCTTGATTTGGATTTATCAAAGTAATGACTGACTGATGCAGACAGCCATGGACCAGCAGCTAAAATTGATGTAAATGAATGGTGTAATGGAGTGAGCTTTTTACAACATGACACCTAACAGCAAGAGACAGCAGTGACCCTTATTTTAGTGTTTAGTTTGATTTAGTGAATTGTTTTCAGTGAAACCGTGAATAAAAACAATGCTTTTTATGGTGCCGCACCGACACAAGGAGTGTAAAGAGCACAGACACGTGCATTTCACACACTGTCTCTGTAGAAGCAGGAAGTGCTGAAACATTTACTGACCGCAAAGAATCAGACTATGCACTGCATGCATTTTCCAAATGAAATGCATAAATATAAAGGATAATTAAGAGAAGAGTTTAAACAAATAAATAACAAAAGAAACTGAAATTGAATCACTCACCTTAACACTTCAGCAAACTGTGACAGCAGCAGGCTGACCTCTTTATTTGCATCTGCAACACAGAGCAGATCACAAGAAGCATGACTCCAGAATTTGTCCTCATTATATCTTCATTAGAAATTCAGTAGGATGAATTCATTTAGACTGAAAACAGCCATTTTCAGACATTAAGTCCAGATAATGTCTAACAAATGAGGTGCAGACATTTCTTTGGAGACGATCATCCACATCACATTCAGATGTATCCACAACAGCAGGAGAATCTCCAGAGAACCCAGGCCAAGAGTCAGAGACTGGCTTAAACATCTAAGAGACACAACACTCCCAGCCCAGTCACTCGCTGTGATCACATCGACGATCACTCGACATGATCTGTTTCTGAGTTTCTCCTGCTATGTTCTCCATGAGCTCACTCAAACATTATACGGACGGTACACTAGGAATCACAGGGTACCTATCACAATACAGCAATTCTGCTATCATCAATATATTACAAGACAATCATAATAGTGACACATGGCGATATCTGTCGAACTGAAAAGTGCAGGATTTCTCTATTTATTCACAACATAGAGAAGTAAGTTTTAATAGCTGTTAACTTCATTTCTGATGACCACATAACAGATCCCTTCATTCTAACTTCCTGTGACATGTTGCTTTTTTTTTACTATAGCAGCATAAAAGTGTTTTGTTTGGTGCAATTTACCTTTGTTCAGTTGTGAAAGAAAATATGCAGTATATGCAGTTTACTACTGTATTTATAGTGACAGAGTGATGGTTTACATACCTGCACTTGTTGACTCAAACAAATCTGATGACTCCAAAGAGGACGGTGCAGTGTGAGGTCTTTTCTTTTTTAATGGTGATTCATTGTGATTTTCAGGTGCACACTCCATCTGCTGAAAAGATTGGTTGTACTAAATCAATCAACAGTCGGTCAGTCAGTCAGTCATCATCTACCGCTTTATCCTCCACCAGAGGGTCGCGGGGGGTGCTGTGCCAATCTCAGCTACATCGGGCGATAGGCGGGGTACACCCTGGACAGTTCGCCAGTCCATCGCAGGGCCACACACACATAGAGACAAACAACCATTCACTCTCACACTCACTCCTATGGTCAATTTGGAGTGTCCAATTTACCTATCCCCACATTGCATGTTTTTGGACTGTGGGAGGAAGCCGGAGTACCCGGAGAGAACCCACGCACACACGGGGAGAACATGCAAACTCCATGCAGAAAGGCCCTTGTTCCAACCGGGGCTCGAACCCGGGTCTTCTCGCTGCAAGGCGAGAGTGCTAACCACTACACCACCGTGTGGCCCTCAATCAACAGTATATGTCTCATATTTTTTTAGAATTTTTTATCCATTTAATCATTTCAAAAATTGGCGTTGAACACTGTAGCACTTTGTGTGTGTGTGTGTGTGTGTTTTGTCACCTCTTGGGTTGTCGTCTGTTTAGGGCCTTTGTTGTTGTTGTTAACTGCCTTCTCCTTTAGCACCAGATGAACGGATGGAACAGGCTTTCCTGCCTCTGGTGTTGCTTCTGCCATTGTGATGCAACACTTCTGCAGGGATAACAATATTCTAGAGTTAACAATATTCAGATCAGAAGGAGAACAAAAAAAAGTGGCTTAAAATACTGAGGATTAGCGAGTACAGAAGATACAAGAATGAGCTAAAGAACATTTATGATATGCACTATGTGAACATTAGAGGTTACGTTTTTCCCAGTTGATGCCAAGCTGGCAGATATTACCCATTTTGGGGCAATATGTTCTTTTTTCCCTTCCGTCTGCTAAAAATAGTTTAATAATAACAAATGATTCATAAAACTTGTAAAAATATGTATTAACACGTATGATCTGTCTCTCCAATCTTCTTTTGTGTTTACTTTCAATCAAAAATAATCTATAAATTGAAAACTAAATACAAGTAATAAGCAAATCAGAAACCTATGACTCTTGGCTGGTTGCCACTAGCTAATATACGCATGCTACATGTAGTATTATACTAATGTCTTGCTATGAAAACAATGTGTTTAGACACTAATGTCAGTGTTAACATTAATGATTGTTACTGGTTCAATTAACATTATTAGTTAAACTAACAAAACCTTTGGGCTAACGAGCGAACACAAAGCTGAATCTGGGCAGTTCAAGCTAGTTACCGTGTATGCTAACAGCAAACATACGATACTAATGTGACTTAGCAAAGATATTCACTTACAAGACGCACAATCTCCGTGACAAACACTTACATGTGGCGAGCGAACATGGACATAAACTGTCAGTTTCTTTGTAGCTACTGTGTGTTAATTGAATTTTTCAAAACAACGCGCGTGCAATTAACGAGCCAGTCACGTGCTGCATTCACTGCCTATCGTAAATTCTGGTGTTTTGCGAGAGAAGAAACAGAACGTTCTTATTGCAATGCCAGCAGTTTTTTGAATTTTTGAGACCGTTATGACCAATGTTTGTTATCAACAGTTAAATTGCGTTAATATGAAAGGAGCAGGTGATGATTCAGACTTTATTTGGTTTATAATACATTTTAGACACGTTAGATTCTTCTGGATTGTTGGGGAACATTACTTTGAAGTATTGTGTGGGATTAAGATTCATTTACAGGAAGGAACGTTTTTTATTTTGAAAAAAATATATAGAAAACAGCTGTTTTCTTCTTAAACCTTGGTATTTTATATGGAAACAAACAAAAAAAGCATAATAACCTGTAAAATGTAATGGTGATGATGATGATGGTGGTGGTTATGATGATGATGGTGATGATGATGATGATGGTGGTGATGATGGTGATGATGGTGGTGATGATGATGTTGATGATGATGATGATGATGATGGTGGTAGTGATGATGATGATGATGATGGTGGTGGTGGTGATGGTGATGATGATGATGATGGGGATGATGGTGGTGATGATGATGATGATGATGATGATGATGATGATGGAGATTATGAGGATGATGATGATGGTGGTGATGATGTTGACGATGGTGTTGATGATGTTGATGATGATGATGATGATGATGATGGTGGTGATGATGTTGTTGATGATGAGGATGATGGTGGTGATGATGGTGATGATGATGATGGTAATGATGATGTTGATGATGATGATGAGGATGATGGTGGTGATGATGGTGATGATGGTGGTGATGCTGATGATGATGGTGGTGATAGTGATGATGATGATGATGATGATGATGATGATGCTGATGATGATGACTTACGATGATTTCCAGTGTGGTTATTGTCTGACTATATGTGTGTGTGTGTGTGTTTGTTATTTTGAAAACAGCGCACCGGAAGTGTGTGTGTGCTTGACTGCGCTGATGCTCCAGCTCTGAAGGATACAGCGCGTGGATGGAGGAGGAGGAGGAAGAAGAGGAAGAGGTGAAGGACTGAAGGGTGGAGAATGTAAAGAACGGAGCGGGAGATGAGAAGCACTCAGAGGATCAGAGGATGATAGACCGCTGGACTAAGTGTCATTCGACGATGGTTTAACATGGAGGAACCGCGTGTGACTGTGTCGAGGCTCGCTGTCACTGACGCTCGGCCTCACGGTGAATGATGTGCGGTGACGCTGCTTTGATTCAAATATCTTCTCATGTCTTCTTCGAATTCTACCTTGAAAAACTACCTTGAGTCCACGCGCAGTGACCGCGTCCATTTTCATGATCGAGCTTCAGCCACAATAATGGAGTCAAAGTGAACGAACAGAGACTGAACCGCGTGAACTGAGCTGTGCTTCGACATGGACGCGTCGCTGCGCTCGTTCCTCTGCTTGACTTTGTGTTGGCTCGGCAGCGGTCACTCAGCGCCGGACGCCTCGGGCCTGCCTCGAGCTATCCGCCTGCCACTGCGGCAAGATTCACGGTCGCTGTCACCTGACGCGGCAGCGACTGCCGCTGCCGCGACTGCCGCTGCCGCGGTGGGCACGAGAGCTGCGCGGCAGCGGAGAGGAGCGGCGGCGAGCGGGATCAGCTTTGTGGAAATGGTTGATAATCTGCGTGGGAAATCCGGACAAGGATACTATGTGGAGATGTCCGTGGGCTCACCTCCACAGAGGGTAAGGATCTCTGCGCAATCCTCAGTATAAACCAGGGCCGCTTCTAGCTTTGTGTTGGCCCCTGTGCAAGGTGATGTCTGTGAGGTTCTTCACCTGTAAGATCAGGGGAGTCCACACCTTTGTCTAATAATCATTTTATTCTCCTTGATGATAATTTAACCAAATCTAAAACACACCGTGAAAACAATTCTGCCTTTAATGAAACATGTTGAGTGTGTTTTTGTGTTCTCACAACCCAAAACAATACAATCAAATATCAATGTGTGAGGAAGTCGTGATAAACACAAGTCATAAAACTACAATAAACCAGCATCTACTTCAAAGTGCAACAATGGAACAAACACATACTAAAAAATAATACTTTAAAAGTCTATAACATAACCAAACTAATGCTATTTGCAATGAATATCCTTACTCATGACATCAAACACATGACACAGCTACAGATAAAGACAGGTCATTTTAATGCTCCTCAGATTTGGCTGAACATGCAGCTTTGGAGCCCCCTGGTGGCTTGTGAGCACTGTGCATTTACGTCTTCTACATATAGCAACAAACAGGTGTGATGTAAGTGAGAGCAGCGTTGTAGTGAGTGTGTGGTAGCGGCCGACACACAAACTTGACTTTTGACTGTAAGACATTTTTACTAATATCGACACAGAATTCTTAATATAGATCGCGCACACATCACACAGGAACACCATTGACATTCAGCCACAGACGTCACAGACGTTTCAAACATCTGGCAGATTATACCTCACCTATTCCTTTTTACTTTAATTAAGTCAGTACAGCCCATAAAATGCTCATTTGCACTTGAAATAAAGTGATTGCAGCTCCTACCTTGTGATGTAAAGATTTATTTTGCCTGAAATTCACTTGATTTCATTCAAGAGGCTAATATTTGACATCCTTTGTACTTGTTGGAATACACTTTAAGGGCCAATACAACTCATAAAATGTACATTCCCACTTGTGATTGCAGCTCTGACCTTGTGACCTTAACATTTTTTCTGCCCTAAAATCACTTGGTTTCAACCCTGAGGCTAATATCTGGCAGATTATACCTCACCTGTTCATTTGAATAACTCTAAATAAGTCAGTACAGCCCATAAATGCTCATTTGCACTTGTCATAATGTGATTGCAGCTCGCTGCACATCCTCGCCATTACGATTACGCTAAAATAAAATCCTGGCTGGAACCCTGTAAAAATGCAATTATGCACACACACACACACACAGTAAAGTAAGAATGAAGTGGTCCCTGAGTATCGTAGAGCTGCAGGACAGCGCCCCCACAGGCCCGGAGTCTTTCTGTTATTGAATATGCAGGTGTTTCCTGTCCTGCTGTTGCTTTGGGATTTGGGTGTTTCTGTTGATGCATGTGTTAGGTGTGACCTTGGCGTCACCCTGGCTTGACCCTGGCGTGACCCTGGCTTGACCCTGGCCTGACCCTGGCGTGACCCTGGTGTGACCTTGGCGTTTCTGGCATTGCATTTGTTTTGGTTTGAGCTTCTGCAACGTTTGTGCACATGCAGCTGGTTTCTCCCTCTGCTTGTGTTTTTGGTGGTTGCCGTGTGTTTGCCTCTGTGGGCCACCGTACTTAAGTCCTCTCACTCACCGTATGAGACATTTATTTAACATTTATTACAGCAACTGTTTTATTCTATACTTAATATTCCTATCTTTATATTCCTTTTTGTAAATGGTCTCCAGATGTAATTTATTAATTCTCCTGTGATTCATATGCAGTGTATAATTCTAAACATGAATTTCCTGAGGACAGGATGAAAAGTCTTATAATTCATACATTCAAAACTTCCAACATAAATAATGGGCCACATTAATCATTTAACCAGTGATTATTGGATTATTGTATTGTTGACAAGTTAGTGTGCAATCAAAGTTCAAAGTGCTTTCAGAGCCTTTTTATTTACATTTTGCACACAGAACAAAACAGTAGTGTGAAGCGGTGTTGCAAGGATTAACAAGAATAACAAATAACAACAACTCTGCCATAAAATCTCTCTCTCTCTCTCTCCCTCTCTCTCTCGCTCCCTCCCTCTCTCTCTCGCTCCCTCCCTCATTAGCTGAACATCCTGGTGGACACAGGAAGCAGTAACTTTGCTGTTGGAGCAGCCGCTCATCCCTTCCTGCGCAGATACTACCATCGTTCACTGTGAGTACAGATGAGTGTGGAGCCACGTCATGGATTACAATCGTGGTTTTCCTGTTTTAAATGTAGCCTGCAGTTGGTTTATCAGACAATAACTCAACTTTTATTTCATTTCAAACATGTACTTTAATTATAATATATATATATATATATATATGTATAATTTTAATGATATTACGTTGGAAGCAGAAACCAAATGTCTGTCCATCCATCTTCTACCGCTCTGTGCCAGTCTGTGTGGAGGATAGAGCGGTAGAAGATGCAATGAATCATTATGAAAGTAAATATTTGAGCTGTTTATTACTCTTTATAAACAGGTCCAGTTCATATCGAGACATGGGCAGGAGCGTCTACGTTCCTTACACACAGGGTCGCTGGGAAGGGGAGCTGGGCACCGACCTCGTCTCTGTCCCACACGGACCCAACGCCACCCTTCGGGCCAACATTGCTGCAATTACACAATCAGATCGCTTCTTCATCAATGGATCCAACTGGGAAGGAATCCTGGGACTGGCCTATGCTGATATAGCCCGGGTGAAAACCTCATCATTCTTATGCTGTTCCACTGAGAAGAAGCTGAGGAAACCAGTTCATTTGGTTCCGGCTCAAGTTTTGTGGGTGTAAAAAACTAAAGAAATCAATCAATCAATCAATCAATCAACTGTCTAACCAGTTACTGTCTAACCAGTTACTATGTAACCATAACCAGTTACTGTCTAACCTTAACCAGTTACTGTCTAACCTTAACCAGTTACTGTCTAACCAATTACTATGTAACTATAACCAGTTACTATGTAACCATAACCAGTTACTGTCTAACCTTAACCAGTTACTGTCTAACCAATTACTATGTAACTATAACCAGTTACTATCTAACCATAACCAGTTACTGTCTAACCTTAACCAGTTACTATCTAACCATAACCAGTTACTATCGAACCATAACCAGTTCCTGTCTAACCAGTTACTCTCTAACATTAACCAGTTCCTGTCTAACCATAACCAGTGGCTGTCTAACCATAACCAGTTACTGTCTAACCTTAACCAGTTACTCTCTAACATTAACCAGTTACTCTCTAACATTAACCAGTTCCTGTCTAACCATAACCAGTGGCTGTCTAACCATAACACAGGTGCATGTCCCACAGTTGTATCAGGTCTATGAGACATATTAAAAACAGCAGCTTGGTTTGTTGAAGCAGAAATGGAAACTGTCCCTCGTCCCTCGTCCTCTCTTTCAGCCGGACGAGACACTGGAGCCTTTCTTTGATTCTCTGGTTCGTCAGACTCCTGTCCACAACATCTTCTCTCTTCAGCTGTGTGGAGCCGGCTTCACCCACAACGACTCCCTGGGCAGTGCTTCTGTCGGTGGCAGCATGGTGAGACACACTGAGACACACTGAGACACACACTGAAACACACTGAGACACACAGAGACACATACTGAGACACACACTGAGACACACTGAGACACATACTGAGACACACACTGAGACACACTGAGACACACACTGAAACACACTGAGACACACTGAGACACATACTGAGACACATACTGAGACACACTGAGACACACTGAGACACATACTGAGACTCACTGAGACTCACTGAGACACATACTGAGACACACAGAGACACACTGAGACACACTGAGACACATACTGAGACACACTGAGACACACAGAGACACACAGAGACACATACTGAGACACACAGAGACACATACTGAGACATACTGAGACACACAGAGACACATACTGAGACACACAGAGACACATACTGAGACATACTGAGACACACTGAGACACATACTGAGACATACTGAGACACACAGAGACACATACTGAGACTCACTGAGACACATACTGAGACACACATAGACACATACTGAGACACACAGAGACACATACTGAGACATACTGAGACACACTGAGACACACTGAGACACATACTGAGACATACTGAGACACACAGAGACACATACTGAGACTCACTGAGACACACTGAGACACATACTGAGACATACTGAGACACACAGAGACACATACTGAGACTCACTGAGACACACAGAGACACACACTGAGACACACACTGAGACACATACTGAGACACACTGAGACACACAGAGACACACTGAGACACATACTGAGAAATACTGAGACACACAGAGACACATACTGAGACTCACTGAGACACATACTGAGACACACAAAGACACACACTGAGACACACAAAGACACACACTGAGACACACTGAGACACACAGAGACACACATAGACACATACTGAGACACACAGAGACACATACTGAGACACACTGAGACACATACTGAGACATACTGAGACACACAGAGACACACTGAGACACATACTGAGACATACTGAGACACACAGAGACACATACTGAGACTCACTGAGACACACACTGAGACACACTGAGACACATACTGAGACACACTGAGACACACAGAGACACACTGAGACACATACTGAGACATACTGAGACACACAGAGACACATACTGAGACTCACTGAGACACATACTGAGACACACAAAGACACACACTGAGACACACAAAGACACACACTGAGACACACACTGAGACACACTGAGACACACACAGGGACACACAGAGACACACTGAGACACACTGAGTCACACAGAGACACACACTGAGACACACAGGGACACACAAAGACACACAGAGACATACACAGGGACACACAGAGACACACACTGAGACACACAGGGACACACAAAGACACACAGAGACATACACAGGGACACACTGAGACACATCTTCACGTCAGTGTTTGCCCATGTTTCCCCGGTGTGCTCACAGATCATTGGGGGAGTGGACAGCTCACTGTTCGTTGGAGAGCTCTGGTTCACGCCCATCCGTAGAGAGTGGTACTATGAGGTCATCATCGTGCGCATTGAGGTGAACGGACAGGACCTCAAGATGGATTGTAAAGAGGTGAGCGGTGACTCATGAGAATGGCATGGTGGTCGGTGGTTGGTACTGCATGTCATGTAAGAGATGTCTTTAAATGGGTCGCGATCTCTGTCTCGTACAGTACAACTATGATAAGAGTATCGTGGACAGTGGCACCACCAACCTTCGGCTGCCTAGGAAAGTCTTCCAGGCTGCAGTCAAGGCCATCGAGGCAGCCTCTTCGGTCAGTCCCGACAATTTAACAACTGAATTATGTCTGTGGGTCCATTTCCTCTCAAGGAAGGTGAGACGGACTCTTCCTGACCCTGTTTTCTTCTGTCTTTCAGACAGAGCAGTTCCCCTCAGGGTTCTGGCTGGGAGAGCAGCTGGTGTGTTGGCAGGCCGGAACCACGCCCTGGCACATCTTCCCAGTGATCTCCCTCTATCTGATGAGTGAAAACCACAACCAGTCCTTCAGAATCTCCATTCTACCCCAGGTAACACTCACTGTACAGCATGTGACACTGTACGTAACAACTCAGGAGGAGATAGACAAGCAACAGTAATGTGACATCATTCAGTTTCCAAGTCAGAACTAACACGGAAAGTCAGAGCGACCTGCTGGGGGCCCGTGTGAGGGGCAGGGACTTTCAGACAAAGGGAGTCCCTTCTTCCATGCTCAAGGGTCTGTTTTAAAGATTCCTGCTCCCAGCGTCCCCTGCACTCCTATGTGTGACGTACTAAAAGCAGAATCCTGTCGTCTCATTGGCCGTCTCTGCTGGACAACAATCCCCACTGGCTGAATGCATCAGTACAACTGATCTCCATCCAAACGTCACGACGGTACGAGCTGCATCTATGCTCTCCATACTAAAGATGCCACATCCCCAAGAGTCACAAACTTGGATCTCTGGATCCACTCCCAGCAGCACAAGAATCGGCTATGAGCCGAAGACCCAGCCTGCGGTGATGCAAGACAGCGTCAGCGCCATGGAGCAGAAGCAACGGCAACAACACATTAAACCACGGCACTTTATTCACCCATTATTATTGTGCGGCTCTTACAATAAGAGCAATAAGTCAAAATATGCAGTTGACAGAGATATTGTCTCAGTAAAAAAAACATCTGCACAAAGAAAGCAGATCCACTTTTCTATGTTGACAAGAGCATTAAAATGAGAAGAAATCAAGGGACATTTAGAATAGATACAAATGTGCCATTAATCGTGAGTTAACTATGACAACTATTAACTATTTGACTGGTTTGAAAGTACTCGTTTTAATACTCGTGTTTTTCTTCGTCTCTTTCACTCAGCAATATCTGCGGCCCGTAGAGGACGTGGCTTCAGCTCAGGAGGACTGCTATAAATTCGCCGTGTCTCAGTCCAGCACCGGCACAGTGATGGGGGCCGTGATCATGGAAGGCTTCTACGTCGTCTTTGACCGCGAGAACAAGCGCATTGGCTTCGCTGTGAGCACCTGTCATGGTGAGGATGATGAGGAGACAGGAGACAGGAGACAGACCTTCTGTTCTCCAGGTCTTCAGTAACAATCTCATTCTCCTCTTTTGTAGTACACGATGAGTTTCGGACAGCTTCTGTCGAGGGACCGTTCCACGATGTCGACCTGGAGGACTGTGGCTACAACATCCCCCAGACGGACGAGTCCACGCTCATGACCATCGCCTACATCATGGCGGGAATCTGCGCTCTGTTCATGGCGCCGCTGTGTCTCATGGTGTGTCAGTGGCGCTTCGTCCGTTGCCTCCACCCACACAGAGACTTTGCTGATGACATATCACTCTTGAAGTGAAGAGGCAGGAGAAGAACACAGAACACGCGACAAAGACCTGACCATGGTGTTCAAAGAGGGAAATGTCCACGTCATCAAATTAGCTTTTAGCCACCTATGCATCAGCATTATCGGGACAAAATAGAGTCACACTTGATTGTGAATGCAAGTTTGAAAATATAAATGTGTCTTTGAGGTGAATGAAAGCAGTTATGAGTGAGCATGCCTGTATGTGTACTGTAAGTACAAAGACTTTGTGGAGTTTAAGATAATGACCGTACACTATTTTACAAATGCCAGCGGTTTAAAGAGGCTACGATCTGATGAGAAGTCTCACAGAGTGGGACACGGTTGCATGGTCCAAATATGGTTGGAAGGTATTTGACAATAAAAACACGTGTGTATGTCTTATGTGTTCAACATGTACCAAACCCATGTCAAACCATCACAGGGTGTTCACTTAGGGACCGTCAGTAAATGGTTTGTTCTTGTCTTATTTCATCATAAGGTAGAGTGGCAAGTGCAATTGTTATTCTTTGTTCCTTTTACAGATAATACAAGATTCAAAATGGCTGAATGTGGTTTAATCTGTAAAATATAATAAAAGTCGTTTTCAGACAAAAAAAAAACCTTCTGGTCATTACGAAAGAAATACTTTTAATTAAGAATAACTGATGTATTTCATAGTGATTGATTCTGATTTGATTCATCTTAGTTCTGATGATTGAACTGCATTTAAAAGTGTTCGGTTAAAGGGGAAGTTTGTCGTTTTTAGTGACATCTAGAGGAGAGGCTGATACTTACAACACATGCTCCTCTGCTCAGCCTCATCATCTGTGACCCATGGATGTAAGAACTGGATGTAGCTCCGCCCCCTCTGCCTTGAAGACAATTTTGTCATGGTGGCCACTCGTGGTACTGCAACAAAAAAAAGCAATTTTCCCATTGAGCACAACTGTAAAAAGTATAGATCTTTATATTGTATATTTTTAATTCATGGAGTTTCACATTTATAAAACCTTCCTAAAGGTCATAAAAAGAAAGAGAAATCTCATTTCCCAGAGTGACGTCACAGGTGTGTACGAGCACAGCAAAGTGCAGTCATGTGACGTCTCGGGAACGGTTACTGTCAGGGAACCGTACGTATATTATATATTATATATTACGACAAAGCAGGTTTTTGTTGTTTATTCGTCGTTCATTAGCATTCATTTTCAAACTTATTATCGATGTATTAGCGAGCTGCAGTGTGGATTGATGGAGGAGAGGAGACTGACGGTGTGGAGAGTCCGGGTACCAACCAACGTATAATCCGAATTTCTGACCAAACCAAAAAAACAAAATACGGAAACAGCGCCCCCTTTTCCTTTTTTGGATTAAACCAAATATGGAAAAACTGATTTTTCTGTCAGCATCAAAAAAGAAATAAAAAAAGAAAAGAAATTATGGCCCCAATTTGTCCCAATTCAAATTAAATGCATTCAGAATCAGTTCAATTAATTGACATTTATTAAATAGATTTTAATTTAATTTTGAAGCCTTTAATCACTCAGTATTGAGAGTGACTTTTTCATGTCATTGTTCATATTGTTCAGTTGTGAAGAATTTATGTTTAAAGAATGTGAAAGAACATTTATTTCAGCAGAGAAACACATCTGTGTGCTGTTTCCATCTTTGTAGTTGTTACATAAAGCATTTTAAAGTGATACAGAAACATTTCCAGCATATGAAGAAGGTTTTACTTTGAACTGTGGAGGGCAGCATTACACCTCTGTGTGTTAGAAGAGGGACAAGAACTGGTGACATATGTACAACTGGCTCCTGACTTCTCCTCAGAATACTATATTTATGCTCATCCCAACCATAACTTTTGTTTAATCATCTGTATTCATTATTAAAAATATCTTTACATTTATTACCATCTTCTATCTGTGTTTAAAATGGTTTAAAATGGCAAAGAGTCTAGGGTAGATGGTAGATCCAGGGGCACCAACAAATCCTGGATCTGGTCAGAGAGCCGTGGAATACCAGGGTCTGAAAGCAGACGGCATCATCACAAACTGAGTCCATACCGTGTTTAATGTTCCTCAGAGCATGTGGTTTCTCAAAAGCTCCCCTCAGAGCCTCTTATGAAGTCCCTGAGGGACCCACAGATCGATGAACCACGGGACCACTCAGCCGTAGCTCATGCCTTTGCTCTCCCAGTGAGATTGGAAACCATGAAAGCCACTTTGGACGCTTCTGTGTTATTAATATATTTCACAGTCCACGATGAAAGCACGGCATTTTACAGACTCACCAGAAAAATTGACAATTGTAGAGAAAAGATCTCTGTACTGTGTTCACATCTGCACCACAGTCAGTTAGAAGAAGTGACTTGACTATTATTCCTGCCATCATTAGAAATAAATACTATAATAAATAAACAGATGAAAGAAAATCCATTTACACATAAATATGCCGGGTTTTTGCAGAGATTCACTTCATTAGTTTTAAAATATATGATTTAAAATAGGATTTTTAATTCACATTTTTCCCTATTAATTAACGTAGGTCTTTCTTTATTATTGTATTTATTCTTTCATGTTTTTATTTTGAACTATGGCAGTGAGTGGGATTATTGCTTCAAGTAAATAACATATTAGTGTAGTGCTGATATACTTAACAGACGAGGAATTCATGAACTCTGACCCTCAATGTGGTTCCAAAAAAGTCTCCATAAACATTTCATTTAGTCTCTCAACGTAACTTTGTATGAACTAACAGTGGGTGTGTAAATGTTCAAGGATTCTGGATATTTCTCGTGTGGATTGCGGTGAGTTTGTTTTGTCTGGTGTGGGTGGTTTTCAGAATCGGGGTGAACGGCCTCTCGTACCAATGGTAACTTTAACATTATCCACAGGCTTTGAACTCAACACCTACACACACCTACCAAACTGTTGTTCATCCTGTTACTTCATTCACTTTCATTTGTTTCTTAGAAATATTTGTACAGAATATTCGTTTTTAAGAGCGTCACAATAGTGAATAATACAGATGTCATTACTACTGCAGTCACAAAGCAGAGTATTAATACTATTTAAGTCTTTATTCTACTTTTAATGGGTTTTATTCATTAGCATTGTGACCTTTATAAAAGAATTGTACTTTATTATGTTAGCGTGTAAATATCTTATCACCGCAGATGTTCTTTGACCTTAAACTTATCTTTAAAACTGTGGCGATCATGTCACCGATCACGGATGTGAATAAAAAGCCAGTTGTGCCAGCTGGCCTCATTCTGTTCCTTGAATGATTTGGGTTATCTGAGTTCATGGTGGATTCTCTTGTTTTGCTGTGTAACCATCCAAATATATGTGTATTAAGTGCTGAGTATGTTGGAGAAAAGCAGAGAGCTGCTCACAGCTGAGATAACCTCCCCTGCTGATCGGAAAACAGTGCTCCATCACTGAGGCAGCTGCAACAATCATGTGCCCTTTGAACCTCAGTCAGTGCCTGATCAAATGCTGGATTTGCTGATTAAATATTTATCAGGGTCACAGAATTGTCCCACATCTGCCGGGCAGTGAGCTGGTCACACAGTGAACGCTGACGATCATCAACATGATTTTATGAGCAGAACATAATAGAGTCCAATGGCCAGATAAAGGTCATTTTTATTGTTTTAATGGAACGGCTTCATTTGTCTTTAACACATCAGGTATTTGTTTAAATAGTGAGAACACATATTATCTGTCTCATATAGGAATGGAGTTCTTCTTTTGCCTTTTAAGATGAACAGAAGATGCAAACGCAAGCAACTCATTGTTCTGCCAGCTCACAGTTCTGAGGTCTTATTGATAACAATTATGACTGCAGTTATCTGGACAGATAGCTCATGGTGCAATGCAAGCAGTCTCAAAGGTTGCTGTACCAGATAAGAGTTTTTCTTCTGGACAAACACCTTAAAGACCATTGTACAATGACTGTTATCATTAAGTGTTTGAAAGGAGGACAGTGATAATATAACACTTATCATATCCTCACACACGTCACATGGAAGGCCTTCGACTGTCCAACCTTTGAAAGCGGCTCACTGTCACATACATGACAGTTCTGCCTGTGTCTTCAGGCTCTGTGGCTCCTGCTCATATAAAGCTGCAGTAATCATAATGATATCTGCAAACAATGCAATAAACAATAAATACTCAATGTTTTATCCACCATGTACATGGAACCTGTGGTTTAAAGTGATACAGTGATGAGTTTAAAAGCTCAGCTTCCTTCCTCAGATTCCATCACGTAAATCACATTCAGAGGTGGTTTGAAGACACATGTGGACAAACTGTCTCTCACCCACTGCAGTTTTACAGTGAAATCAAAGCTTTTTGTCTAAACTAATCAACACCCATATTTCACCACTATAACAATTAATAACTATTTACTTTTCACATCGGATTGCCAAGTCTTCCTTGGACTATAAAGAATTACTGTGCCAGTGCTGTCCCGACTGTCCTCACTGTCCCCACTGTCCTCACTGTCCCACAGTTGTTAAGAAGGACAAAAGCCAGGTCTGAAGTTACTGATAGCTTCATTGTGAAAAGCGAGGGTCTCGTTTTCCCAGAGTTGACCGTTTAGCCCCGAGTTTGCCCACATAGCGTCACGCGCACCCTGATAGCCACACTACATTTCCCATCATGCAACACAGCAGCTGTAGCCGCGGCGGCGTTTCCGGCCAACACGTTCGGGTAAGCTAACTGCTAACTGCTACAAACAACCACAGCAACGTCATTTATTTCCGTAACAACACAGCGAACAGTGAGGTTTCCACTGGTTCAGCTACATATTACATTTAGTTAACTATACTTTCTCTAGTTTACCAAACACAACATTCACGGGTCGACTGCCGGTCCGTCCGCAAAGTGGTCCGTGGGGAAACCCGAGCCACATTGGAGCCAGGTCCTTATTCTGTCCCAGGACAGTGTCATTGGTTTGCTAATGGCGGGTCGAATACTTGTTTGTATAATCATTATTGCTGATGTGATGTATTTAAAAGAGTATGTTTGAAGCTGATCAGAAGCTTCCAAAGACATGACATCTTCATTTGGGCTTTCCCAAATTGTTTAAAGGCATAATAATCTTAGTGTATGTAAACTTCTGACTTTGAAGAAAGGAATAAAAAATAGTCTAAAAAATCCTTCTCTCATTATTCTGGCATTTAGCAAATAGAAATAATTTTGGTAATCCTAACAGACCTAAAACAGGAAAAGTGATTGTCTGATTTCATGTCATACAGTGAGAAAAAAAGCATATGTGTCTTTTTATATAGTGTATGTAAACTTCTGGTTTCAACTGTATATATGGATATGTATATATATATATATATACATTATAACCAAATGGTCAAATATGAATGTAATTCCATGTGTGATGACATTGTGTAAATGACTTACTGAATTGTGATTGTAATTTAAAATAATATAGAGAAACATGTTCGCAGGTGTGTGTGTGTGTGTGTGTGATGCCATCTTAAAGTAAATGAAAACAAAGTATAAGAGCAGAGAGTATGTTAGTACATGACCCACAGTCAACACTGATGTTATGTAGGATGATGAATTCATTATTGTGCTCAATTTGTCAGACACATTTCAGCAAACTCCTAAACCACAAAATGACTAGATTAAATGAACATAAGCAAACACCTTCTGCAGGAGTTCCCTTATAGCAATATAAGTGCAGGCGATAGGCGGGTTTCATCCTGCACAGGTCGCCAGTCCAGCGCATATAAGTGCAGTCCATCAATCCAAGTAGATTTGGAAATTGGCTCATCACTGCAAACTGCACATTATTGTTTGCTCTTCCTGCCACAGTGCACGGGAAGTGTTTAACTCTTGATTCCATGCGTGTGAGGCTGTTCTATACAGCTGAGTTGGCTCAGGGATGATCCTCGACTGAGTTACCTTTGGAAAGGAACCCAAGTGCTGTGAGGACTTGCAAAGGCACTGACACTGTATTATATTCATATTTTAAATGATATATCAATATTTTAGCATTGTCTTATATCAGAGACAGTAGTTGTGCTGAAGATCACATGTATAAATGCCAACACATGTGTTAAAGACAGCATATGCAGTCTGTGTAGACACGAGGCCCCAGGTCCTCACAGAGCACAGATGACAATGATTAACCTTGCACCTAATAACCCTGAACTCTTACACTAGCACTGTCTCTGCAGATGGGTCTGATGTGTGTGATCTATCCATCCATCATCCATCCATCATCCATCCATCATCCATCCATCATCCATCCATCCATCTTTTTCCAAAACTATACAAAATCAAAAGTGTCATGTCTGTATATAAACCTTGTATTTGTGATGTGCTCATTTATGTGTTATTTCTGAAATAACTGTATATTCTAGCGCTGTGTGTTAAACGTGTTATTAACGGCGTTAACACAAACGTTTCATCAAGTCATGATGTCTGCAGTGTTACCAACCGAGCTGGCAGACCCCCGAACTGTAGTCAGGAGACCTCCGAGGACCGCTAGCTCCTTTAGCTCGGATTAGCTCGTTACGACAACAACACATTAAACTACGGCTCTTTAATCACACACTGCAGCTGATACACAGCCTCTCTTATTATTGTGCGACTCTCACAATAAGAGCAATAAGTCACAATATGCAGGTGACAGAGATATTGTCTCAATTAAAAAACATTAGCACAAAGAAAGCAGATCCACTTTCAAGGGACATTTAGAATAGATACAAATGTGCCATTAATGCGATTAATCGTGATGAAATATTTGAATGGTTTGACAGCTCTAGTATATTCTATAATCATTCCTATTTCTCAAAGTGCATGAAGCCATGGGGGCAA
This sequence comes from Solea solea, assembly GCF_958295425.1. NCBI lineage: Eukaryota > Metazoa > Chordata > Actinopteri > Pleuronectiformes > Soleidae > Solea > Solea solea. The sequence goes on along the minus strand of NC_081140.1, from coordinate 30,038,225 downwards.
AGTCCTCTGTTGACAGGACAGCAAACAACTGCAGCGCACACACACACACCACACTTTGACCCATCAATCATTGCACACACACACACACACACACACGCACACACATCATCCACAAATTTTGTAATTTGTAACCTGAGATAAGAACGCTGTGATCGTCTTTATCTCGATGAGTGATTGTACTCACTGTGATACAGTGAGTGTGAGTACGTGTGCTTTCCTGAGTGGAAGTCAAATGTCATTACATTTCACTTGATTGCATCAAGTCTCTGTTTTGTGTTTGGCTCGTTGTTTGGTTTGGAAGCGCTGGGACTTCTATCGCACACAGAGTTAAATAAAATATAGGAAATAAAGCGGGACCCAGTTGTGGATGGAGGCCTCCTGAACTTGCTTTTCATTTCTAGGCCTCGCTGCCTCTCGTGTCTTCTACACAAGTGCTCGGCCGTAGAAAGGCTCTGAGAAGGCCGACGTCTACAATCTACACAGGCAGATAATGAGATGATACTGTTGTACTCTGTCTGACTGTGTGCTTTGTGATCTTCTCCCAGCAGGTGACCATTGAACTTTCAGCCTATCACCCCTTGCTGAGGGAGATGGCTGAGGGGATGAGGTCCACCTCCACGGAGACAGTCCAACACACCCCCGCCCCCCACCCGCCCCCCCCACACACACACACAGGCACTATAAGAAGCCTCCTCTTGCTGGAGTTATTCAGTCTTGTCACCAGCTCCACCAGGTAAGGTTAATAATAGATGGAATTATTAGAACTGGCTCAGGACGCGATGTCTTCGTGTTCTGACACGTTTGACAGTTTGAATTACTTTAAAAACACGTCATGTCGTCGGTGTAAAATAATAAGGTTTAACTCGTGGTAATGTTTCAAGGATTAAAGGATTTTAAAACTATCTCAAAAAGCTCATTTGCTAATTCTATAGTTGTGTCTTTGTGAAAAGCCTTTACGTGCAGGCCAGGGATAATCTGTCTAATCCACCGAGATTACAACATGAACCGTACTGTAAATGTATCCTCCATGAGACCAGAGATTCTTCTCTTTGCTTTAGCCGAGGCTCTATGTGATCTGGAGGATTTCCATTTTTAAATTCTTATTTCAATTGAAACATTTTTATTGACGCTTGAATAAAAGTCACAAAATCCCAGTTGGAATGAATTTTTAGAGGTTTTTTACACGATTACTAAGTTATTAATGACTGTTTTCCCGTCTTTAGACCTCCACCATGAAATTCGTGGCTCTAGCCCTCACCCTCCTGCTGGCCGTCGGTGAGTATGCACGCAGTAATGTCTCTGCAGATATTTAAACACTTTGCCTTCTTTCACTTTCTGCTCATCTCTTACATCCCTTACATTGTATTTCTCAGGCTCTCAGGCTGCTACCCTGCAGGCTGATGTTCCGAATACTCTGCAGCATGTTCGCTCTGCTCTCGATATCTACCTGAAACAGGTGAAAGACACTGCAGACAAGGCTGTGGGCCAGCTCGATGACGCTGAGTACAAGGACCTCAAGTAAGACTATGTCACTGGCTTCAGTCCGTTTTATTGTCTGTAACTGATATTTTGCAGTTTGGAGTCAGTATTTACTGCGATGAAGTGATTAAACATCTCTCTCATCCTTGACCTCTGTCAGGGTCGTCCTGCACCAGCGCCTGAATGAGATGGTCAGTCAGATCGAGGCTTTGCGCGGTGCCGTCTCTCCCGTCACAGACAGCGTGGTCTCCACCATCTCTGATGCTACCGTTGACCTCCGTACATCTATCATGACTGATATTGAAACGCTGAAGGCTGACATTGAGGTTAATCGTGCCAAACTGGACGAAGTTGTCAGAAAACACATTGACGAGTACCATGTGCTCTTGAAGCCCATCATCGAAGAGTACAAGGACAGGCACGCCGTTGAGATGGAAGCCATGAAGCTAAAGATCGAGCCCGTGGTCAAGTCCCTCCGCGAAAAGATTGCTGTCAACGTGGAGGAGACCAAGAACACCCTGGAGCCCATTGTGGAGTCTGTGCGTGCCAAGCTCACTGAGCGTCTGGAGGGTCTGAAGGACCTGGTCGAGCCCTATGTGGATGAATACAAAGAGCAGGTGAAAACGGTCTATGCACAGGCACAATCCATCAACGCTGAACAGCTCCAGAGTGTGAAGGACAAGATTCAGCCTTTAACTGACGATATCAAACTCAAGCTACAGGCTGTCTTTGGCATCTTGGCAGAGACCTTCGCCGCCAAGGAATAAGTCATCTCCAAACTTCATGTTTCTCTCCATTTCCTCTGTCAACACCAATGCCTGAGTGATGCACGTCACTGCAGCAGAAACAAACGAGCGGACTCCCGTCCTCCTCTCTCCAAAACAAACACCCTCTTTTAGGTGCGCATGCTCAAGCACATGCAAGCAAAAACAAAGACAGACACATGCTTTGCTCTCCACGTATGCCAAAGCCAGCTGCTTCCACTGAGCGCTGGAATCGTACGTGAATGTTCACAAACTGCAGAGCTTGTGTGTCGTGTACTTGTTTGATGGAAACTGTGTTTTGACAAAATTCACCTAAATAAACATGGTATTCATATACAACTAATGATCTCTGTCTCTGTCTAAAACACCTCCACACAAACAAATCGTCTCATCACACTTCTAGCATTCAGGGGGGGGGGGGGGGGGGGGTCATGATTGATTGAAAGGGGCAATATTAATGATCCATAATATAATATATGAGGCATTTCTGCCTGTGGTTGTGAGACCTGTGATTAATGAGCCAATCAGAGGAGCAGCTTTGTGATTTATTAGGGAAAAGCCTTCAGTTATAGATCCCTCGGGCGTGGAACCCTTCAACACTGTCCCATCGTAAAGCGACACCAAGATACAAGAGTGCACACATGTGTGGATGTAATGAATTACTGTGAGGGCGTCATGTGATGACGAATCATGTACTACTTATGCCTTTATTTCAACCGTTTATGCAACAGTGTAAAACGTGGCGATAGCAACAGTGAAGACGGAATTAGACAAAAAGACACAAACAAAAATACAAGACAAAGGGAAACCTCGTCATTTTTGGACTACAAATAAAATGACCTTTCCATAGCACGCTTACCTTACCTTACCTTACCTTACCTTACCTTAATTTTCTCTCTAGGTTTTTGATGGATTTAATAAATCATAATCATGTCATGATAAATCATTGGATTTGTTGTTGTCCTGCCTGTATTAAGTTTCCTCTGTTATCTGTATTTATTTATTATTATTATTATTATTATTACTTATTTATTTCTCTACATTTAAATTTAAAGACATCTTTTAATCTACATTTTAACATTTCCCACAATTCAATGTCAGATTGAGTTCAAATGTTTAGCTGTAATATTTGATGGGTTTCTTGTTTTAGGTCTGTTAATAAATCTTTATCTTTAAAGCAGTTTCATTTCTGATCAACATGTGGTCAGAGAAATCATTTAAAACTGTTGTATAATGTAAAACTATCAAATGTTGACACACAGAAATTCAGTCATGCAGGTCAAAACCGGTGTTTTCAACTCTGACAGCAAACATCTACTAGTTTGGCTTCATGACAACGTTTGCCATCATGTTTTTTATGATTTTTAATTTATTTTAAGCTGTTTTATCTCATTTTGAACCTTTTACTTATTATGTCTTTTATTTATTCTGTGTCCACTGTGCTTAACAAATAAAGTTGGATTGGATCAGGGCCGAGTTTAAAGGCTTCAGAACTCACTCTGACGTTTGCAGCGGTGACAGAGCTGAAGTCGCCGCATACAATCATTTTCTATCCGACTAGTAGCAGATACAAAAGCTCTTTTAGTCTTTTAAAAAGTTTAACTTTTTTGTACCTTACCTCACCTTACCTTACCTTACCTTACCTTACCTTACCTTACCTTACCTTACCTTACCTTACCTTACCCACCATAACATAACCTCACTTCACCAGTCTAATAAAGTCGTTCCTCGCCTCTGACACTAACCATAATTATCACAACTAAATGCTCTAACCCTAAGCTCAACCTAATTCTAGTCATAACATTACAAATCAATCCATTTTATTTATATAGCACATTTTAAAAACAAGTGCTGTACATAGATAGTGATTCAGAGCATAAAGTTAAAATACATCAAAAGAACTCTAACAATGACTAAATTAACATTAAAAGACATAAAGAGACTAAAAGACACCAGAGACCACACAATTCTCATGCTGGGTTAAAAGCCAAGGAGTAAAAGTGAGTTTTAAGACGAGATTTAAAAGTTTCATTCCACAGTTTAGGTGAAAAATCACCTCTGGGTGTTTTTTTTTGCCTTGTTTTAGGCCCAACAAGGAGAAGCTGATCTGCAGACCTCAGTGCCCTACAGGGAGTTTACAACTCTACGAGGTCTGAGATATAATGTGGTGCCAAACCATTCAAAGAATCCAATTTTAAAATGTATCCTAAAATCAACAGGAAGCCAGTGGAGAGAGACCAAGTCTTAGAATCATCAACACAAGAGGTGAGGATCAGAAAACAAGAACGCTATCATGAAGAGTAGGTGATGTCTAACTGTGACAGAGTGTAATGTGCAGCCATTGTTGTTTCATCTCTGTCACTTTCAGGGACTCACTGTCTCTAATTGGTCTGGTGCTGAAACTGCGCTGAAGTAATAAAGTCTTCATCTGTTCACACCCGGCAACACTGGGCTGATCAGCCTGTGATCAGCCTGTGATTTATGTGCTGCCCACTGGTCAAATCAAGCTTGACTTCAGGCTTCAGGCTATGACACCAAAGTTTAAGCAGGGAAATGTGTGTGTGTGTGTGTGTGTCAGTGTGTATTGTAATTGATGAGGCTGGTGTTTGGGTCCCTAGCGAGAGTGTGATGGTATATAAAAGCAGTTTGTTGACACAGCAGCCTCTCCTGTGCTCGGATGTACTGATCTATCAACTGAGAAGAAGAAGAAACACACTGGGATTTGATTGCCGTGGTCTTGATGCAATGATTGGACTTTCGAATTGAAAAGTAGACAAAGAGGCTGAATTTATAATATTTTCACATTATCTGGCTGAGAGACTGTCGAGGTATGGATGGTAAGTGATTTGTGTGCAGAGTAGATCCATGTTGTGTTTCTGAGATCCATGTGTTTCCCTCTCTTCTCTGCTTTCAGGTGCTCAGATGTCTCAGAGCTGCAAACTGTCTCTGCCCTGCTGTGTCACTGGGGGGTCGCTGCTGAACCCCAAGACCCCACAAATAGGTGGGGTCAGAGTTCAGCTCGAGATGCATGCACTCTGGCAGCAGTTTGACCAGCTGTGCACCGAGATGATTGTTACCAAAGCTGGAAGGTAACAATGAAACATATTCACACTAGTGTTATTAACGATTTATCACGAGATAAACGTTCTTTTTGGTCGAGCAAACTTTGTCGTTTTTTTCACATGCAACAACTAGTCCAATCCAATCCAACTTTATTTGTTAAGCACTTTAAACAAACCACAGCGGACCAAAGTGCTGTACAGAGTAAATAAAAGACATAGTAAGTAAAAGGTTCAAAATGACATTAAACAGCTTCAAATAAATTAAAAATCATTAAAAACACAGTAACAAATAGCAGCCATACAATAAAATCAATAAAAAAATCAATAAAAGTGCCATTAATGCGATTAATCGCGAGTTAATGATGACATTAATGTGATTAATCGTGATTAAATATTTGAATGGTTTGACAGCACTAATTGATATTGTTTGTTAAAAACCTTTATTTTCTCCTTGTTGTTTTTTTGCTGCAGAAGAATGTTTCCAACATTCCAAGTGAGAATCTCTGGGATGGATCCCACAGTGGAATATGTTTTACTCATGGACTTCATCCCTGCTGACGACAAAAGATACAGGTGAGTCACACTCAGGAGACAATGTTGGATGTTTTTCCTCTTATCACTGAAACTGTGTGCGTGTGTGTGTGTGTGTGTGGCAGATATGCGTTCCACAGCTCCTCCTGGTTGGTGGCAGGGCGAGCAGATGTCGCTGCTCCGAGCAGGATGCATTTCCATCCCGACTCACCTGCGCGTGGATCTCAGTGGATGAAGCAGACCGTCTCCTTTGATACTTTAAAACTCACCAACAACTTGCTGGATGAAAATGGACACGTCAGTCAAGTGTTTCATGAGTTAACTCAATGTCTTTCCTTCCAGTGATGTCACTGTTTTGACTATTTCCTCTTACTTCCTCCTCTGCAGATGATATTAAATTCCATGCATCGGTACCAGCCACGCTTCCACGTGGTGTATGTGGATCCAGCACCTAACAGCCACTTAAATGCTTACAGAAACTTCGCCTCGTTCTCCTTTCCAGAGACGTGTTTCATGGCCGTCACCGCCTACCAGAACCACCGGGTAGGAAATATCACAGTCTCAGACCCGTCACAGTCTCAGACCAGTCACAGTCTCAGACCAGTCACAGTCTCAGACCCGTCACAGTCTCAGACCAGTCACAGTCTCAGACCCGTCGCGGTCTCAGACCCCCGTCACAGTCTCAGACCCGTCGCGGTCTCAGACCCCCGTCACAGTCTCAGACCCGTCGCGGTCTCAGACCCCCGTCACAGTCTCAGACCCGTCGCAGTCCCAGACCCGTTGCGGTCTCAGATGTTTGACACACAGTGCCGGCCCGAGCCTTTATGGGGCCCTAAGCAGAATTTGATTTGGGGGCCCCAGTCACCTGTGCTTGACGATTATTGAAAAATGTCACACTATAATGTTACATCATCAATTGCAGATGCATAAGGACCACCCTATTCTTTTAAGAATGCATACGGACATTTTGAACTTAGTAGATGCAGTTTCCCTTGTTCTGGTGCATCTTTGAGAGCTGGAGAAGGGCAATACCTGTGTTCAGATTCACAGCCTTTTGCTTTTTGACTTAATGCGGTAGTGACTTGGGCTTCAGGGCCCCTTGACCTCTTGGGCCTGGTCCTCTCATTCAGTAATCATTCAGTAATCATTCAGTAATCCATCCTTGCTCACATACCAAAAATGTTTTGGGGCTCCCCTCTAGACCTCTGGCCCTCAGTAGACCCCTGTGTTAATATAGTCGTTATTTACACCAAACCTTTGTACCTTAGAGGGCACTGAGATCACAGATTTATTTTAAACTGTCATATACAAAGTGAAGCACTAAGTATGGTTTAGTACATGTGTTCCTTATCTTAATGTGTGTTCTACCCTCTTCCTCTCAGATTACCCAGCTAAAGATTGCTAACAACCCATTTGCTAAAGGCTTCCGCACCACAGACCCCAAGGACTGGTGAGTTTTATTGGGTTGTGATTATAGACCGTGTAAATCAACACGGTCTATAATAACAACATCATATGTATGTTTTGTTTAGGGTGGCTATTTCCAGGCCGCTTGCAGGGGGGTGTCCACCAGAGGGCAGTACAGAGCCTCTGACCATCAAACACAGGGGCTGGAGTTCAAAGACTTCAACCAGTGAGTCATGAAGCAAATGAACAGAATTAACATAGTTTTCTGTGATTTGCATAAACTTGGAATTCTAGTTTCAAATGTTTTTTTTTTATTCAGAGACATTTATAATAGTGCAGACGTGTATAATAGTGCAGACATGTATAATAGTGCAGACATGTATAATAGTGTAGACGTGTATAATAGTGCAGACATGTATAATAGTGTAGACGTGTATAATAGTGCAGACGTGTATAATAGTGCAGACATGTATAATAGTATATATATAATATATAATATATAATATATGTATATATATATATATATATATATATGTACATATATATGGATATAGGTAATGATAGTTTTGTTCCCTTTTTTTCATTTCAAACCTGTTCAAATGAAAACACTCATTTCTCTCCAGACCTTTGAAGCTAATCCATTTTCTTGTGAATCTTCAGTGCAGGAGGAAACAACAACATTCTCACTGGAACAGTTTGAACAATTCCACTAACTTAAAGACTTCAGCTCCCACCCTGGAGAGGAGAGATGGGGACAGTTCTTGGTTCCAGGTGTAAAAGAACCTCTCATAAAAACACTGAATAAAAAAGCAGCAGTCTAACCTTTGATCTCAGTTTGACATCATTCAAAACCATGCTGCTTATGTGTTTTTAAATGTACTTTGTGACATTCCCACATTTATAAGAGTATAAGATGTGCACCACCTGACAGTAGCATATGATATGTACTGCTGTGGCACCAGATAACACAACAATGGCAACCTGTCATTCATATTTGTTCCCTAAATAAACATTTTTGAAATGTCTTGTTGTGTGAATGACTGACATGAAGAGACGTCTGTCCTCAGTTATCAGGTCTGAACCCAATCCTATCCAGAACCTAATGTGTCACAGAAACTCCATGGAGGTAGAGGATCAGGGTACCATGATCCAGCAGTAAAAGGCAAAATGAGACTCCCAAGAAACCACCAGCAACACACTAAACAAACCATTTTAAGGTTTTATTCAAAAGCAAGTTCAAAATGTCTGCTGGCAGCCTGGGATGTTCAGGCCCCCAGAACTTCCTGTGCAGGACCAATCAGCTCCCAGGATCCACAGAGACTCACACACACATCTCTCACTCACATGCAGACACATTTCTAGATTTGTTCTTACTGTGTCTGTAAATGCAATGAAAACAACTGACTTCAGCAGTTTATTGATATTAGAAAATACACATTTTACTTGGATATAGGATGGACATCTAAGATGTACTGAATAATATAAGTGACCTATGTGCAGTAAATTTGGCTGAATTATAAAAGGTATAGGTGGTCAAATGAAGAGCCGACATAGCTCTTCTTTGTGAGTGGAAATGCCCTCACCAGTAGACAGATGTGTCCAGGCTGGGCTTTTTGATGAGCGGCTGAACGAGTGTGTGTTTAAGGCATGGATGGATTAAGGACCCCACGCACCACACTTCAGGAGACGGAACAGGCATAAATATAGACAAAGTCACTGTGTTGGTAATACTGAAGTTATATCTAATGTAGAACAGTTCATAGTCTGACGCATTAAATGAGCCACAAACCATACATTTGAAATGTGTAGGAAAGTGGAGTTTACGAGGAAACGTGAACGCCTCATGAATCTTAGCCAATCAGAGCTGCGCTCTCATCGTCAACAGGAAGCGGAGGAAGCGTCCTTGGATATGTTCGTGTCCGTGTTCAAAGTGTAAATAGCGACAAACACGCACCTGAGAGAGAACATTAAAACGTTTGCGAGATAAAACAGTCCATTTAAACATGGAATCTCCAGCTTCTTAGTCTTTTGAGCCCAATGGTAAGTAACCTGATGCTAACTCTGAAGTTAGCTGCGATGCTAGCTTTAGTAGCGTAGGCGTCTCGCGCGTTAATACTTTTAATGTTTAATCGTTTAGTCGTTTGTTGAGATTTTACTGCCGCACATTTCTCACCAGAATAGTCTTCACTGCAAGCTTCACACGAATGGTCCAGTTATAAATATGTTTAAATAGGTTTGTTTTGCATTGTCTTTCTCTGGCGTCACTACAGCAACCATGAGTGCAGCAGCTCTTATAGGAGACCAGCTGATCCTTGAAGAGGACTATGATGAGAATTATGCACCCTCTGAACAAGGTAGGTTCTGGTCTTGTCTGGTAGTTCTTGGGTCAGAGATTCTTCAAATGTGCTTAAAATATTCACACGTGACCTTTTCACTTTACTCACAGATCATTCAAATCTCAAAAAACTCAGACTTTGAAACACACCTGGGGCCTTGTGTATGACAGAGTGAGCAGCTTTCACACTGAAAGATGGCGTACTCACAAAATTCTCAGATTTATAAAAGCGTGCGTGCGCTCAGTCCTGTGCATCTTTTCTTTATACATCCCATCAAACGTGAAACTGAGCACAGGTGAATGACTAACACACCACGCCCCTGTTCCACCCACAAATTAACATACAAATGACTGTAAAACGCCTTCTTCCTGAAGAACAATCGCAAATGTGGCAGAAAAATAAAAAAGAAGAAAAAGTGCACGACCAACGCAGTCGTCTATTTTGTAGAAATCTGAATTTTTTTTAGTGATAAACACAAAGGAATTAAATGTCAGCGTCATATTTATATTGATGCCTGTGGGTCTTTTTTTAATATTTAATATAACGTGCATGTTTAGACATGATGAAGACATATGAGCTGAAGTTACAGATCATTAAACTTGTCAGTGTCGCACATCATCATCATCCAGTTACACACACGTTATGCACAGAATAAGCAGACAGAGCTCACTGGTTTACTGCATGTACCCATTCATTACTGTCACTGATTGTGTTGTGGAAACTGGGGAGAGAGGAAGAGGGAGGCGGTGATGAAGATGCCAGTGTGCCGGTGTCTCCAGTGGCTGACATAAGCACACCTGCATCACCTGTGTCTTCTGATGAAGTTATTTTGTTATCGTATGGATTCAAATGGGATAAAGAAAATATTCTACTCAACGTTCACGTCCCGTTTTCTTACAACAAATTATTGAAATTATTGATATGTATATATATATATATATATATATATATATATATATAGATAGATAGATAGATATATATATATATATATATATATATATATATATATATATATATATATATATATACACATATATATATATATATATATATATATATATATATATACACATACATACATACATATCATTTTTAACATTTTCCTCTATTCATCACCAGAGATCCAAGAGTATGCAAGAGAGATTGGCATTGACCCTGACCGTGAACCGGAGCTCCTGTGGCTGGCCAGGGAGGGCATTGTTGCCCCTTTGCCTCCTGAATGGAAGCCTTGGTAAGGAAGCGCATGCCGAGTGCCACAGAGTGAAAAAAGCTGAACAACCTACACAGTATTTTGAAGGCGTTACTATGAAAACTAATAAAGCAGCTGATGGTGTAACGAATGTTGGAGATATAGTTCTAAAGAATGAAGTAGTTGAGCTACAGTGTCATGTGATCTACACAACCTTCTGTGACATTTCTCCATCCTGTCATCCTTCATTTTCCTGGCCTTTTTTTGGGAGATGCTTAAGTGACCACTCACTTCCCCCTTTCCCCCCCACAGCCAGGATGTGACGGGCGAAATCTATTATTTTAATTTCTCCTCGGGCCAGTCCACGTGGGATCACCCCTGTGATGAGCACTACCGCCGCTTGGTCGTCCAGGAGCGGGAGCACGTGCAGCTCACAGCCACTGCCGGGGGGGCATGGGTGAAGAAGGACAAGAAGAAGAAGAAGAAGAAGACGGAAAAGAAGGAGAATAAAGAGAAAAAGAGGAAACCGTCTGTCAATGCTCCTGGAGTGAGTAGTTGTTTTGTTTGACTTATGATGGTATTTATCAAACGTTTATGTTACTGCTAAGAGCAGAAGAAGAATCAACACACAGAAACTAATACTGATTGTTATGGAAGTAGAGCCTGCTATTATGGCCTTGATGCATCTTCAGCTGCTTTATCCTCTTGAGGGTTGTGGGAGGAGCTAGAGCCACTCCCAGCTGACATAAGGCAAAGGGTTGGTGGGTTTGTGTCCCTCCCTGGTGCTCCCCTGCTAGGCCGTGCATGCTGTGGAGCTCTGGCTGCTGGAGGATGAGTGCTGGCCTGGGGCAGGGGGCCGCGGACGTTCCCTGTGGAACTCCACAATTAACTTAAGTGTGTAGTGATGCATTATCATAAACATTAACATGAACACACTGGAATCTATCAGATAAGTATGATTTAAACCAGCAGAGGGCAGTACCTGTGATCCAAGAGTCTGCTCCAGTCTCTGCAGCACTAAGATCTGACAGGACAAGTAAAGAGACTAGACCATTATCTGAGTTACTAACTTTAACTAGTGCTGTTTCTGTGCTATGATGTCATCTAAAACCTGATACACATGGTGGATAAATATCTGCTTCATCTGTCAACTCAACAGTAATGAAATGTATTTGATTTCCTTCACGCTAATAAAAAGCAGGTGGAATCACTTCCTCCTCTCTGCTTGACATCATGACATCACACTTTCAGGCATTGTTGTCTGATGTCGTAATCTATTATTATTATTATTATTATTATTATTATTATTATTATTATTATTATTATTATAATTATTAATAATAATCTTGAGCTGCAGCCCAGACCAAGAGTCCTAAAGTTCAGGTCAATCCCTTTTCTGTGCTACCCTGATGCTCTTGAGCAGGTCATCTGTCCCCTGCATACATGTGATTGGCTTAAATGAGATATTTGTGTAAACAGGAAGTGGAAAAGAGAACGTAAGAAGTGGCGAGTGTATATCACATAACCGCTCACGTACCATGTGACGAGTGACAGTGTCAATAAGAAGCTTGTGATGAGGGAACAAAAACAAAACAACGACGCTCAGCTGTCACCTGCTCTGACCAGGATACACGATGTTTGTTAGTCTTTTCTACCCTCAGATGTTTCAGTTCACAGAATATCATTTTACCAAGTGGAAATTGTCATCACTTCCTTTAGGGACTGACTTCAGTCTTTCCATCCCCACTGGTCAGCCTGGCTCCTCTGCAAAGCCCTGGTCCACTCTCTGGAAATGCCCCTGCTCTCCGTGGGTCCCTCAGCAGCTCTGGAGGACTCGAGCCCCTCAAATCAACCTTAGGGGTAAGAGCCCACTGCTATATGAAGGGCCGTTTGATGTACATGTGGAATGATGTGTTTATTTTGTTTTTGCAGGATTTCAGAAAGAGCGGTGCATCTAGTGTTTTAGGCAGCAGGCAGAAGCTTGGGTCCCTTACTCTGCCAGGTTTTGATGATGATGATGACGACGATGACGTAAGCTCAGAAAAGGAGGTAGAGTGCAGCCCCAAGACAAAGCAAATCACTGGTTAGACCTGCCTCCATGTTTTCAACTCCTGTCATCTCATTATTTTCAGTCAGGTCCTCAGGATCCCAGCAGGCTCCTGAAGAACCTGCTCCTGGACCAGAATGCACTTGGAGGAGGTCTTCAGTATGAGGTAGAAACACTTGATCCTTTTACCACATTATTCTGAAATAAACTTATAAAGACAAACAGGTGCTGCAGAATCTCATTAGAATAAAAGTGATGTGTGTGTCTGTGTGTGTGTGTGTGTGTGCGCGCACCATAGGACAGTGAAGCCAGTGGCAAAGCTGCACAGGAGGAAAGGACGGAGCCAGAGCTGCAGGACTTGGCTCTGTCCGGAGACCACAGCCCTGAACCACTGTCCCAACAGGTGAAAACACAACGCTTTATATGTTTACATTCAGAAGATCTCTGTCATCCTGTCATCCTGTCATCCTGTCATCCTAGATAGCTGCAAAAAGAAGTTGTTTTCCTATGAGACCCAAAAATAATAATTATTACATTTTAAATGATTTTAAACAGTTTATTTAAATATATATGTATATATATATATATATATATATATGTATATTTATGTGTATATATATATATTTATATATATGTATATTTATATATATATATATATATATATATATATATATATATATTTATTTATATATCAGGCTTCTGCAGAGTTTGATGACGAGCTGACCATTTGAATCAGGTGTGATGGGGCGGGGCAACATCTAAGACATGAGGACCAGGGTTAGGAAACACTGATCTAATCATTTAGGACGGATATCAACTCCAGGTCCAAATGTGCTCATCGTCCTTCTGTCAGTCATTGCTTTGTCTTCTCAAACTGAAGTTGTTGCCTCCACCAACTCGATGATTCCTTTCCACCTCTCTCTGCTTTATGTGTTCGTGTCCCATTGATTCAGCAGAACTAGTGAATGCAGATGAACAGTTTCCTTCATCTTGTGTTTTTTTTTGAGGGTAAATCATTTAACAAGGAAAGTACTTTCAAGAACAATGTTTCTGTTCTTTCTTTTGTCTAAAATACCAATCTGTCTTGTGTGTTGTTAGGTTTGTATGCCTCACTCTTTTTTTGTGGTGACAAAATGTCTCCTTTCCTCACCTGTCCTCCTCCATCCTCTGTCCCTTGTGTCTCTGCATGCATCCCTTTGCTTCTCCCATTCCTCTCCAACAAGGATTCTTTGAGGGGCCATCACCTTCATCTGTCCCCACGTCTCCTCAGACCTTACCCAGAACACTCTGCTGAACATTCAAAGCGAGATGTAGCCGAGGACTTCAGTGAAGTGGAGGATGGAGGTGTTAAAGGCGAAGGTGGCAGTTTTGAAGAAGGGGTAGTAGAGGAGGGAGATAAAGGTGAGGAAGGAGAGGAAGGAAATAGGAGCGGCAGAAAGGAGGTAGATGAGCCAGAAGAAGGGCAAGAAAGGAGTAAAGCAACTATTGAGAGGGAGAACGACGATGAGGAGGAGGAGGAGGTATGGGTCGAAGAGGTAGAGAAAGAATGCTGTGAAGGTGAGAACGAAGAGAAGGAAGAATGGGACGATAGAGTGACGGAAAACAAACCCAGTGAGAAGCAGGAAGAGGATGACAGCCATGACAAAGTAGAAAGATGCTTTGAAAGACACAAATACAAAGAGTGTGTCAAGGCTGTGGAACGTGTAGAGGAGGAGAAGGAGGGGATGCAAGGAGGGCTAGAACATGAGCAAGATGGTAATACAGACGTGGAAAAGTGCTTTAAAAGTGATAAAGATGACAAGACCATAGATGAGCTCAGTGGAAGTATGCATGATGAAGAAAGTGAGGAAGAAAAGGGAGAGGTGAGTAGCATAGGAGAGCAAGAGAAGGAAATGGACAAAGAGGAGGAGGAGGAGGATGATGGAGAGAGCGAGGAAGTGTTGGAGAGATGTTCTTTAAGCCAGAGGAATCTGACAGAGAGTGAAAAAGATGTTTCAGAGAGATGTGTGCTGAGTGAAGGAGGTGAAGGAGGTGAAGGAGGTGAAGCCGAGGGCGAAGGGTCGGAATCACAAAAGCTTCCAGCAGCTCTGGAGAGGGAGAAGGAAGTCAATCAGGTTTTTAAGATGGAAGCAGCTCAAGACCGACGAGCAAAGCTGGGCCAGAAGATAATGTTGAGGGACCTCAAACGATGTGACGACAAGAGCAAAATTCAGAGGAAGAATATGACAGAAAAATGCCAAGCTGAAGAGGTAGGATTTGGTGTTGCCTTGTGTGCTCAGTCTGGTTCTGCTTTGACGTCTGTGAGCACACATTGGTCTATATATGATCCAACTCCACTGCCTCAGGGGCTTTGTTCTCCTCAGTGATTCCCTCACTCACACATATAGATTGGTCACAGTGTCATTGATTTAAGCTCCTCAGGACTGGATTGGACTATGATCATGTACACAAGTGTGCTTTTTAAATGGTGTTGTGACGACCTGCTCACCAACTTGGCTGTTTGTGCTTTGGAAATACACTGTGTTCCAAATGATTATGCAAATTGTATTTAAGTGTCGCAAAGATTACATTACATGACGTTTTTCAATTAAACTCATGTCTGGTGTTGTGTCTCAGGGCTCTTTGGATCACTGAAATTTAAGTTTTTATTTTTACTCTAATCATTGGAAGGTTTGTTCAATAACATTCAAATTATAATCAAACGGTTAATGACTTGAAAATAATGCTGATCGTCATTTGCATCGACTATTTAGAAAAATTGGAGAAAAATATCACTTGCATAATAATTTGGTGTATATATATTTATATTGCTTTGTGTGTTCATTTAGGGTTGTTACATTGTTATGTTCATCTCTCTGTGTCTTTGTTACTGCAGGAGTCTGACACCAGTAAACACATCCAGACTTCAGCCTCCTTTGATGTTAAGGTATATATATATGTATGTGTGTGTGTGTGTATGTATATATATGTATGTATAGTTATGTATGTATGTATATATGTGTGTGTGTGTGTGTGTGTATGTATGTATATATGTGTGTGTATGTATGTATGTATGTATGTATGTATGTATGTGTGTGTATGTATGTATATATGTGTGTGTGTGTGTGTGTATGTATGTATATGTGTGTGTGTGTGTGTATGTATATGTATGTGTGTGTGTGTGTGTGTATATATATGTATGTATATATGTGTGTGTGTGTGTATGTATATATGTGTGTGTATGTATGTATGTATATATGTGTATGTATGTATGTGTGTGTATGTATGTATGTATATATGTGTGTGTCGGTGTGTATGTATATGTGTGTGTGTGTATGTATGTATGTATGTATGTGTGTGTGTGTGTGTGTGTATGTATGTGTGTGTATGTATATATGTATGTATGTATATATGTGTGTGTGTGTGTATGTATGTATGTATATATGTGTGTGTATGTATATATGTATGTATATATGTGTATGTATATATATACACATATATGTATATGTATATATATATATATATATATATTCATACATTCAATGATTGAGTAAATGATTAATGTATTAATACTTCATGTTGATGGTATTAATACTTCATGCTGATGTATTAATACTTCATGTTGATGGTATTGTAATGACTCTGGTTTTGTTTCAGGTGTCAGAACATTTTCTGGACGTCAACAACCTGTCTGCTGCTGAGCCAGAGGAGTCTGAGGAGGAGGTGAAAACAAAGACTGGCAGCAGGTTTGTTGTTGTTGTTGTTTTATTTGAAAAGGTTTTATTACACTTAATAATCTCAGTCATGTCCCTTCTGAAAGCCAGTGGTTCCCGTTGATCTCTGTGGCCTAAAGAGTCAAGTTTGATAATGACTTATTATTACAATATTCAACATTCGCTGGGATTTGTGCGTTTGCACAACTACACAACAACAAGTGCGCTGCATTCTGGGGACTTGTTGTCGTTCGTCCACACGAGGCGAAAGAAACTGTCTTCCTTTTGTCGGCCGAGAAGATTTCACATTTCAAACTATATAGATGACATGATATCATCTTTCCTTTAAGATCTGTTCAATTTTGTTTGGATTTTTAGTGACAAAAACAGACAAAAAGGTCTCATTTGTTTTCAGATGATAATAATAAATATTTTCAAAAATATTATCAACGTATGTGTTAAAGTGCATTTATCATCTCAGACAGTAAGATATAGCAATATAATGGTTGATACTTTTAAATATAGAATAACGAGTGCAATCTTCAATTACATCTCTCCCTCTTTCTCTCTCTCTTTCTCTCTCTCTCTCTCTCTCTCTCTCTCTCTCCCTCTCTCTCCCCCTCTCCCCCTCAGGTATGTGCATGCTGAAGAAAAAGGTCACCTCCCCAAAGTTGACAGGCACAGGTCCAGCCCTCCGCCCTCCTCTTGCCCCTCCTCTTGCCCCTCTCCCTCGGAGCAAAGTGTCGAGCTCCAGCCCAGAAGCTCTCTGGAGTTCCAGAGGCCTAAAACTGGCAGAGGGCGACGGGTCTGCAGTGTCATCACTGAACCTGAAGCTGCTGAACTCGCCTCACAAAACCCAGACAAGCACAGCTGGAGAATCCCCAAAGAAAAGGACAGTGTGAAAAAGGAAGCGAGGACGAAGACCGAGAGAGAGGAGAGGAGCCTGAGAGAAAAGGAGGACGAGAAGGAAAAGAGGGAGAAGGAGATGACAACGCATCTCCTCGAGGAGAAGCTGAAGAGAGCGGAGGAGGAGGAGCAGGAGGAGGAGAGGAAACTGAAAGAAGAAAGTGAGAAAATACTGAGGTAGGCATGGGGAGTATATAAGTCTTCGTCATCCAATCGTAATAATACCATAAAAAAACTCAAACTGTAATAACTTCTCAATAATGTAATAATCTCTGTCATTAGTGGATGTTATTAGATTATCAGAGTGTCTCAAAGTGTATACACAACAAAGATCCATTCCCAAAAGTTAGAATAGCTGCAAGCAGTGATGAGGAGGCAACATAGGCCGAGGTTAATCTCACCAGGTCGGTCGAGACCTGGTTGAACTAACCTTAACAGCAAGGTATGGTTAGTTTAATCTAAACTAGCTGTGATACTCAAAGCTCAGACTTAGTGGAAGTCATAGAGGAATCTTAGTGGAAAGAATAATCATATCTCCTTTCTCTCTCTGTGGCGCCTTTCTAAACCTTTCTGAATCTAATAGCAACAGAAGATGATGGTTAAAGCCAATCGTAGTAATAATAATAATAATAATACTAACAATTACAATAATAGCAATAGGCAGAACAATAGTCTTTCAAACAGGCCCACAGGTGATGATTTTGCAGCATTTATCGTCTTATCTGAGCGCAGTGAAAATAGTTGAGCCGTGCTGTGTCGTAGAGATGCTTTTAATACGTCATCAGGAGACATTTGTGTCAGACAGTCTGTGATAAACATGAACTTTTAGTAATGACATGCAAATACAACAGTGTGTTTCCTACACAACATCACCACTTCATCAGTGTTATTACAACATTGTCACATTATTACATTATCAGGTTCTGCAAAAGTAAGTAACCTGCCGTTAATCATTTATAACATCATCTGAACAGAGATTATTACATTATCAAGGACACTTATTTACCACTTCTTCTACTTCAAGCCACACAAATTCAAATTCACGATAAAGTCATCGTTTTAACTTGTGTTGTTGCTTCACTTTGGGTTCTTCTCACTACACCTTCATGTTATTACTAGTAATATTAATATGTGTGTCCTCAAGGGCTCTGAGGGAGCGTCTGCTCTGTAAGAGGAGAGAGGAGGAGGCGCGTGTCACTGAGGAGTCTGAGAGGACACTGGAAAAACTCAGAGAGTCTGTCCAGGAGGAGACGCAGAAGCAGAAGCACAAGCTCAGGTCAGAATACGTCATTCAGCTGTTGTGATGCATGAGCTGCACGTCGCCATCGTCAGCATCAACACACGCCTTCACTGGAAACACTGGTCATACACGAGGTCATACATGAATGCATGGATAAACATACACGTATACAACATGGTTCTCCAGAGAACTCAGAGAACCTGTACTCTGAGTTTCTAATTGTTCATCTTTTATTTATATATGTGCACCACTCCAGCCACTAGGTAACCTAATAAATGTCTCTGTATGATCTTTGGTGCTGTGGAGGGAGAGGTTCACACACTGGGAAGGAAAAGGAAACTAGTTCTGACTAAGAATGCTTTGCAGTGCGAGCATCTCTTGTTATTCTACGCGTTTTATTCTTCTTGATTATATAATTATTATCATTTTTGAGAAAACCATCACACATTATATCAAAACTGCGAATAATTTCCACATACACATGAATGGGAAACGGTCGACAGAAGGAGAAAAACCAAGCCCACTTTGGAGCCTCACAGTGTCGTCATAGTTTAACGTAGAGACGTGGTTCAAACTTTAAACACATCACAAGACTGGAGACTTTTCTCCTCTACCTGGAATTTTTGAACAAAGAAAGTTTTAAACTTGATCGACACTTTCTAATTAATCTTATTATTGTATTTGTATGTGTGTTCTGTGTGTCTAGGCTGGAGAGTGTAGCCATGCTGAAAGAGTTCTGTGTGACTCTCGAGGACGAGCGATCAGCAGAGCGGGACAGACTGATCGCTCAGAAGAAACAGGACATTGAGCGTCTGAGGGCAGAGTTGGACGAGGAGCTGCAAGGAGAGAGGAGGAGACTGCTCCAGGAACAGGGAGAGGAAGTGAACTCTCTGAAACAGGAGGTGTCTGGATGATGTTCCCTTTATTCACTTTTTCTCATTCAGAATTTTGCATCTGCGTCTGCATGTGTAATTAGGGACAATCATTCCAACTGTCCTCACCCTAAAGCTAAAGAAAATATGCTCTTTAAAACATGAAACAAGAAACTGAAAAGTTTAAAAGTTTAAATCACTTGTAAAGTTGAAGTAATGGCACTTCCTGATCAGGAGTCTCCAACCTTTTGTCTTCTGAGAGCTACTCGTGTTTTTAACACTATTCTCATCGCTCATTTCAACCCAAACAAATGTAAGCAGGTTTCTGTTTGTTTATTGAAACCTTTGTTATTCCCACAGTAAGAGAAAAGTATGGGACATTTACCTTTATACATTTTTGCTCTTTTGTTTGTTTTTTACTTTTACAAATAGAAAAGTTTTGGGCATTTCCATCACATGTGTAAATGGACTCCATTATTGTAATTGTTGTTAAGCGTTGTAATTGGATGTGATGGACCTGGACCTGCCTGTAAGATGACAGCATGCACAGTCACGGTGGCTTGGAGCTCTTGGTCTCATGTCCTTCCTGCAGCTAATGTCACGGAGGGAAATACCAACTCTGTGAATCTTCCATCACATGTGTAACAATGTTACGAGACAAATGTCTTTATGGGGACAATCAAGTTGAACCTTGACCTTCAATGACAATAACATCTGTTTCTGTGCTTGTCTTCAAAGGTCAAAAGCAGTGAAAGGAAGAGGGCGCTGACGGTGAGTCCACGCCCTGAACAGCACCTGGCAGACTACCATCGAGATGTGAGAGGACAGACAGACACACACACACACACACACACACACACGCACGATTGTGTCTGAAGCGTCAGTGTTGTCAGCTGACTCCTCTCTGTTGCTGCAGCTGGCTGATTTGCTGCAGGGAGTGCGGGAGGAGGTGCAGCGTGATCATGAGAGGAAGTTGGAGGAGCTGAGGAAAGAACATCTGAGAGAGATTAACAACATCAGGGAGAATTACCTGAATAAGGTCAGAACACTGACAAACAACCTTCAATAACACAAATGAAATCTGTGCAGACCGCGATCATGCCGGTCTTCAGCTGGCTCTCACAGCACGTCAGTCTAATGACCCTTCACTTCATTTTATTATCAGTAATAAAGTGGAAAGTCCACTGATCCATTTACTCATTTAAAAGTTCTTTCATTCAATTTAATGTCATGATTGTGTTCATGACATGATGGATTTAGTGTGAAGCTGTTTTTAAATGTAAGTTCATTAGTTTCTAGAGCTGCAACTAATGATTATTTTCATAATCGATTAATCTGTCGATTATTTTCTTGATTCATCGTTTGGTCCATAAAATCTCAGATAACCTTAAAAAATGTTGATGTGGAAATGATGATGTTCTCAAATGTCAAAATGATTCACTTTTAATGATTTCTTTGTTCTCCAGAGCAAAGAAATGAAGAAAATACTCACATTTAAGAAGCTTAAACAAAAACAAATCATGTTTTAATCATGAAAAAAGCTTTGAACCGATTAAATGATTATCAAAATAGTTGTCGGTTAGTTTAGTAATTCATCGTTTTAGCTCTAATAGTTTCTATAAGTTTAGATTGGGCTTAGAGGAAATAGGGTTACTGTTGTATTTTCACATTCTGAGATAGTTGGATAATATGATTATAAATTATTTTGTTCCATATGTTTCTAAAGTATCATTAATTACATTACACATCCAAACTCTTGAGCTTCTGGCTGTGGAAATAGAACAGGTGACAACACATGTTGTGAATCGGGAGATAAAGTTTGAGCGGATCAAGTCCACGCTGCACCCACACTGCCAGCACTGTCACAAAGGAAGACGAGCGAGGAGAAAGACAAATCTTCATCTTCTGCTCTTCTTCCCTGTAGGAGTCTGAACTGCAGGCTCTGGCAGATCAGCTGGAGCTGAGAGCTGAAGAGCTGAAGAGTCTGGAGGCGATGCTGCAAAACAAGGTGTTGTAGAAATGACTGTTTGTGCAGAAAATACAGGAATCACAGCTCCTCCCACCTTAAACACGTGCGTCTCTCATCAGGTGGCCGATCTGAACAAAAGGAAGAAGATGTTTGGCGAGAAAGAGGAGGAGGTAGACGAGCAGGACATGCATCGCACTTCCCCACGCCTCCATCTCCAGCATCAATCTATTCTTTATGTGTTTGTAGGCCGTACCTCGGCTGATCCAGGAGAGAGACCAGCTGAGAGAAGAGCTGGAGAGGACGAGAACAGAGAAACATCACGCACAAGAATCTGCTCAGAGAGCCAGGGAGGAGAGGAGCAAGGCCAAGGAGGTGGAGGAGCGACTGAGAGAGGAGAGGAACAAAGCCAGAGACGAGAGCAGGAGAGCCAAGGACGAGCAGGAGAAACTACAGAGGGAGGTTCACCTGCTGCAGGAGAAACACCACTCTCTGAGCTGCAGACTCAGGTACACTGAAGAAACACTTCACTTTATTACTTTGTTCTTTAAAAGCATTTGAATATTCATCTTCAGAAGCAAGTGTATCAGCCGTAATCATTATTGTGTGAGTGCAGTTATATTAATGATGCATAAATATAGGGAAACAGAGTTTACATCACACTGCTCTGCTGCTACTGTCCTGGAGTTAGAGCTCAACTCTAAGTTATTTTCTTCTTTAAGTTTTTATCAAATCAAATGATGGTATTTTGTGAACCACAGTCAGTAACTGAGTAAATCTGTCTGTCCAGTGAGTTGGAACATGAAGAAGGAAGTGTCTCCCTCACACGAGAACCTCAGTCAGACAAAGTGAGAGGAGACAAACCCGCGGCACCTGGGCCGTCCACTGACAAGAGAGGAGGCTTGGCTGATCCCCCTGTCCCCTCTGGACCTGACAGCCAGAGCATGGACGAGTAAGTCCACAACACAACACGCTCATCATGCCACACATTGAGTTGATAACGTCACAACATCCTGCCGACTCTTCATCGCTGTGTTTAAGAGGCTTCAGAACACTGTGCACGTGTCCATGTTCTGATCTACAGCTCTTCGTCTGGAGCCTCCATCCACAAAACCAAAGTCTTCAAGGAGAGGAAGAGCAATCAGCTGCTGGAGACTCAGACCAGCTCTTCTCAGGACCTCAACCATGAAGGCAGCGTGACGGAGGAGATCCTTCACTTCCTGCAGGTAGGAGGAGCTTCAATCACGCCGTGCACTGTGATAATTGGCGTGATCTGTGAATCTGAATCAAATTCTGGCTCGTTGCTTTTCTCTCTCTCTCTCTCAGGAAGCCAGAAATGTGTCTGAGCTGGAGCGGATCGTTCAGAAAGGGAACACGCTCCTGCGGAGGACAGAGGAGCATCTTCAGCAGCTGGACATCTCCATAGCTGAAGAGGTTCGTTAACGAGCAGCAGGCTCATAGTAAACTGCATCACGTTTTCATTTTCGTCATCGTGTTAGAGTGATGATGCAACTTTCTTCTTAAAAGACTTCAAGTGTTTACACAGAGAAATATCCAGATGTGTGTGTATGAGCAACTCTCTGAAAGTAAAGCTGTGCACACTCGTTTACCAGCCTCCCAACTGCAGGTCCATCCTCCACCTGCCAGCAGAACATCCTGGACAGACGTGTAACAGTAGTCTGCACCCTTTAGAGCCATTCTGTCACTTCTTCACCACAATAACATTCATTTGGAGCCGTTTGACCCTTAAAATGAAGATAATATCATGTATAAAGTTTATTTTATACATATTTATATGCTATATTTAAAGAAATACAGTTTGTCGCATTTATGAAATTTACAAAAAGAAAACTGTTGACATTTCATTGCCATTTATACCAAAAATAAAATAAAATGAGGGGCCAGAGAGCCTCATGGTTGCAGACCCCTGCCCTGGGGCAACGGTAGCTCAGTGGTGGAGCGAGTGGTGTTTGATTTGAAGGTTGTGCGTTTGATTCCCGGCTCCGCTGGTCGCTCCTGTGTTTCATGCTCTTGTGTCTCGTGTGTCCAGCCTCTGTCTGAGGATCTGTCTCCGCTGAGGAAGGTGACCTTTGATGTTCTGGACTCAGACCTCAGCAGCTCTGCAGACCCACACATCAAAACAAGTAACACATGCCGCTCACACACTACGTTGCTTTTGTTTGATACTTGACTCGACTTCACAAATGTGATCTCATCTTGTCCCACATTGCCCCGTCTTCAGAGGGTCATTCTGCAGTTCCAGCCAAAGTCCAGCAGTTGGCAGAGTCCCTGCAGCAGATCTCAGGCCAGCTCAACACGGTTCTGAGTGCACTGGGTTCAATATCTCAGAGGCAACAGAGTTCCACACCTCGCACGGCCTTCTCTCTGCACCAGCCTGACTCCGCCTCCTCTTCTAAGCCAGTCCTGCCACACATGCCCACCGTGTGCCATCACTCCATCTCCGCCCCTCCCTTCAGGAAGCTCTCAGAACATTCAGGGAAGTGGGTTCCTCAGGAAAGTCTCTACAGCGCCTCTGAGGACCTCGTGAACAGGCGATGGAGCCAGATGTTCCCCGGTACACAAACATTCACTAATGAACGACGAGTGACTGTTAAAGCAGCTTGTATCAGCGGCAGCAGCTTTTGGTCCTGGTGGACCTCTGAGGTCATGTGCCTTCTTGTACTGGAAGTTTGACTTTAATACTCGTTACCAAACAGTCTGTATCAAAACTCTTATATAAAGCAGAAGCAAATTCTATTCTCTCTCTCATTTTAAACACTGTAAATAATGTACACATAAGTTAAGGCACTTTTGTGTGGTGGGAATCAAACACTTGCACACAGCACATGTGTCTGAGCTTGAGAACCTTTGACAAACACTCGAGAACAGAAGTTACATGATGAAGCTTTCACTGATCGTCGTGTAGTCTGTGGTTCACCAACATCAACAGGAAGGCCGAGGGCTCTTGATTTTAAACGTTTTAAATGTCCGTTGCTGAAGCTCCGTCGAGTAATGACGACTGAGTTTTAGTACAAAGGTTAACTTCTGCTCCTTTTACTAACTGTTCCTCTACTCTGAAGGAGCCGCGATGAACCCAGTCACCTCCAGCACCACAATATCCACCTCAGCCTATTCATCATACACTCCTTATAGGTAACATGCAGTATTATTATTATTATTATTATTATTATTATTATTATTATAGCCTGTACCTTGTGCTTCCAGTCATCTAAACCTGTGTGTGTGTGTGTAAGTGAACACCGTCCAGGTCTGCAGCTGGTGACACAGTCAGTGGAGGTGGACGGTGAGAGGCTGCAGAGGGAGATCGACAGCAAGAAGAGGTGGCTGCAGAGACGCATGAAAGACACCAGCATGTATCCTTCTCATACTCTGTATCAATACTCGTATTGATATTTATATATATATATATATATGTGTGTATGTGTATAAATATATATATATATACATATATAAATAATTTATATATTTATATTCATCCTATATGTCATCCTATATATATATATATATATATATATATATATATATATATATATATATATATATATGTACATATATACGTATATGTGTGCATGTGTACAGTATATACATGGCTTCTCTGAGTATTTCAGTCCGTACATTTGCCGTGATTTGACTGTGAAGTCTTAACTTGACTGTTCCAGACCTCTGTTAACTCGCTGTCATCCTCCGTCCTCTAAGAGTGGCCTGGTCCAGCTGGGCCTGGATGATAATAATCAGATCAGAGTCTATCACTACTGAGGATACGGCACACAGCTGTGACAGCCACTGAGGACACAGGTCAGAGGTCAGCGCTGTGACAGTCCCTGAGGACACAGGTCAGAGGTCAGCGCTGTGACAGTCACTGAGGTCAGAGGTCAGCGCTGGGACATCTGCACACATGTGACTGCATCATGTCAGAGAGGGCTGAAGACTTTTATTCTCCACATTTTATGCCACTGGTTTCCTATTTCAGTGTCTTTGATCTTGTTATTTCACCTGTTTGTTTGTTTTTGTTTTTTTTTTAAGTGAAACTGACTTTTATTTTGCCGTTACTTTCTCTCTCATACGTCACAATGACATTTCTTTTAAATTCATTGCACGACTTGATCCACCTGGCAAATTAGGCAGTGAGGAGCGTCCATTATGGTATGGACAGTTTGATCATGCTGTTATTGGGCTCTTGTTTGTCAGTGATGGTGTTTAACAGCGGAGCAGTAAAGCTTAAACCATGGCAGCAGAGGCATTTTTCCATAGAACAAAGATCAATTAAGGAAGGTGGAAAATCAGGTTGTAATACTGGCAAATAATGTTTTATTATTTTAAAGTTTCATTAATAAAAATGGATTCATTGCATTAAGATCAATAATAATGACTCAGTAATGTAATAATTGTGACGTTCTTGTTTACCAGCAGAAAAGGTTGTACAAAATGTTCTTTGAGTTTATAAATAATGTGCATATGTTGTATTTTTTTATTACAAATCTTATTAAATCCTGTATATATATGTGTATATATACTGTTTATGCATTCTTTATTTTCCTGTGCACTGGATTATGAAAATAATCGTTAGTTGCACCTGTAGCTGTGACACATTTAGCCTCCATTCACTTTGTGAAGAACAATTATCATTCAACATATTCAACATTCACAGCTTACATTGTACGAGAGAGAGAGATTGATTTTAATTAGACATTTTATTGATTTTTCAGCAGCCTTTCTTCATTGTTATTATCAGCCACTTTACCCCCTCGGCCACATTTGTTCTGTAATATAAAAAACAGCTTTTGGCAGCTACAGAAATCTTCTTTTTAAGCTTCCACTCTGCAGTTGTTGAAAAACAGCTCTCCTACAGGCTGATTGGAAAACTGCTGCAGAAATTCTCCGAGCTCGTCCAGAGAGAGCTTCTCAACCCAGTTGTCTTCTGTGTTCTTTGCTGTCGCGGCGCTACTCTGGAGGGGTCGCTCATTGTTGTCCACACAGCAGTGGGCGTTCCACAGGTAGTCGGGAATGTTGACGCGCTTCACGTTATTTTTCACAATCCAGTTGTTTGCAGAGGGAACCGCCCCCACCAGCACATAGGCCTTAGAGCACTTGCTCCTGAAAAGGTCAGTGAGCTGAGACTCGTGGATCCTCCAAGCGTCCTGATTCATCTTGGGGTTCTGGGGAACCACATTAGTCAGGGTGAAAGTAGCGTTGCGGCTCGGAACTGTAAACGAGACGGACGCAAGTGTTGGTTAAATATGCATGAAACAGATGTAACGACGCGTCTTATCATCATTCTTTTGTCACCAAAAATAAACTTACATATTAACTGTGTATATCTAAGTGTTAGCAACTTGATGGCAATGATAGTTATTTCATGTACATAATTAAATGCACATAACCTTGAAAAATACATATTTCATGTTTCTCACGTTCCTCATGTTCTCATGTTTCTTATGTTCTCAGGTTTTTCAGGTTCCTCATGTTCTCATGTTTCTTATGTTCTCAGGTTTTTCAGGTTCCTCATGTTCTCATGTTTCTTATGTTCTCATGTTTTTCAGGTTCCTCATGTTCTCATGTTTCTTATGTTCTCAGGTTTTTCAGGTTTCTTATGTTCTCATGCTTCTCAGGTTCGTCATGTTCTCATGTTTCTTATGTTCTCATGTTTTTTAGGTTTCTCATGTTCTCATGTTTCTTATGTTCTCAGCTTTCTTATGTTCTCATGTTTCTCAGGTTCGTCATGTTCTCATGTTTCTCACGTTCCTCATGTTTTTCAGGTTTCTTATGTTCTCATGTTTCTCACGTTCCTCATGTTCTCAGGTTCCTCATGTTTCTCAGGTTCCTCATGTTCTCATGTTTTTCAGGTTTCTTATGTTCTCATGTTTCTCAGGTTCCTCATGTTTTTCAGGTTTCTTATGTGCTCATGTTTCTCAGGTTCCTCATGTTCTCATGTTCTCAGGTTCCTCATGTTTCTCATGTTTCTCAGGTTTCTCATGTTTCTCATGTTTCTTATGTTCCTCATGTTTCTCATGTTCTCATGTTTCCCATGTTCTCAGGTTTCTCATGTTTTTCAGGTTCCTCATGTTCTCTCAGGTTTCTCATGTTTCTCAGGTTCCTCATGATCTCAGGTTCCTCATATTCTCAGGGTTCTCATGTGTGATAGATAATGCACTGCACATAGATGAGCTAATGATCTGATCTGCTAAATGTTTTCTTTTACAAACGGATTATAATATCTCTTTAAAATAATGGCTTATTTTATCTTTCTTTTATCTTTTGTTTTTTTGCCAGAGCCAAGAAAACAACATCCCTACCTGCATGGTGTCCATTGGGGTTAAGGTGACCACGGTCAAATCCAGAGTGTTTGTAGTCCTCATCCAGTGCTTGTCTTTCTCCAAGATAGACCCCAGGATTGTCCCTCCCCAGCCAGTAGCCATCCTTCATGCCAGGTTGCCAGTTTAAGTCGACCAACTGAACAAACACACTGATGCTGTCACTGGGCTTCATGTAAGCACACTTCCCAATATTGTATCATGGAGTAAACGATAGATCTATTGAAACAACAAGGACATAATGAATACATGCTGGCTTTGTATAAACATGCAGTACCAACCTGAGGTTCCACAAACCAGCTCCTCTCCCTGCCGCCTCCGTTGCTGGGTTGGAAACGATATGCAGAGTAAACAGCAATGCGATGTTTGGTGTCATAGAGTGTGGCAAAGTGGTATCTGATGGAGGGAGACGAGAAAATGTCTTTGAGTGATAACAAATAACAGTTCAACATTAAACACAGCTTAAGTTTGTGTTGTTTTGTAAAAAGAAGAAGAAAGAAACAAATAATATTGCCTCTCGGAGCCTGGAACATGTTGCATTACCACGGCAACAAATACATCCCACCCTCCCCCGTCTGTCTTCTCAAAGCGTCTCCACCATCAAAACACAAGAACACACACACACACACACACACGCTGTGTGTCAGTAGTCCATGCTGCAGTGTCCTGAGTGTCCTGGTCCCAACGTGGTGAAATGCTGCCCTCCACAGGTTAAAGTCATGAATCACAGTCACAATCTGAGTGAAGTGAATAGTATTCTTTTTTCTCCTCACAAATAGAGATAGAGTTTGTTTTTTCTACAACAACATGATGTATGTAAGTCAACTCTATAATGATTCATAGTAATCCACAAATAATAATATGAAGAATGAGTTGACATGACTGAGTAAGTCCTTGTCGTAATACGTCATAATCTTAAAACTGTACACGACACAGAAAAGAAAAAAAACATTTATTTTCTCTGCCGATATGTTTGAGTGAAATGCATTCTGGGATACACGGCTTTCACAAGTATGCACAAGTCACCGCCCGACACATACACTTGAGATCCGTACTCGCCGCTCGTGCACTTGTGAACTGGAACAATAGTTGGACTGAGGCTCTAAGTACGAGAGAACACACGGACAGACACGAGTGGAGTGGACTGAGAAACAGCCACAGCGTCATGACTGAAGTGGATGTGACACCTCAGCTCAGATACACTGTGTGTTAGTGATTCAGTTCAGTTTGTCTGCAAACACAACACTCGTTAACTGCATGAAAATGAGCCAAAGACTCGTGCGTCATGACATCAACACGAGGAGGATGTAGCCTTGACTGAAGCACACTGAAGCAGAGTGGAGGAGAGGATGCTGAATGACGACTCCATCATCTCACTCACCTGAAAGAAAACAATTAAAAAACAAAAACAGCCAATGAATCGCTCCACTTTTTCTTTTATTTTATTAATTTTATATTATTTATTTATTATTTCAGGCCTTCAGGAAATGACCTGGATAGTCTTGTAGTTACAATAGGTCAAAATTCCACTTTCATTGTTCATGCACCTGTTGACAAAGCGCTGACAGAGACGAGCTGCATCAGGTGTAGACGCTCCCCACTCGGGCACCTTCTGTTTATAGAAGAAGCTCATGCACTCTGGCTGATCCTGCACAAAATAAAACACGTTCCCCTCCTGAGTGAGATATACTGTATGTGTGTGTGTGTTTCTTTAAATAAACTGAGGTTACAAACCTCAAAGCGCTCCACAACATCTGCATGGACAGAAAAGAGGAACAGAAGAACAGCGCTCAAAGTCACCAGTGTCTGCATCATGAGCACAAGCTGTGGGATCAGCGATTCTTGACTGTCCAGTTACAAAAAGAGAGAGAAAAATAGAAAACATTCAGTGTGGAGAACCATGACATGGAAGAGTGTGTGTGTGTGTGTGTGTGTGTGTGTACTCACCTGCTGCTGCTGCTGCCACGCTGCTCTGAGCAGAAACTGACTTTTATAGAAGCGTCTTCTCGTCACCTTTCACCTTGTTTGTCTTCATTATCTCTTTACTGTGACCTTGTGAAATTTGAGTGGCGTGAACCTGGAGTGTGCGTGTGTGTGTGTGTGTGTGTGTGAACAGGGATCAGTGTGATAAACATGAGCCAGAAAAGGCTAAAATTAGCACTTCTAAAGGTGCCGACAACAATATGTTAACCTTATGACGCAGTATCTTATAGGTGAGTCTATACTTCCTCCTTCACAACATCCATGGATCTTCTCTGTGCTCTTCCCTTTTCCTTCCATCTTCAACATC
Organism: Solea solea; assembly: GCF_958295425.1. NCBI lineage: Eukaryota > Metazoa > Chordata > Actinopteri > Pleuronectiformes > Soleidae > Solea > Solea solea. The sequence continues at coordinate 30,008,112 of NC_081140.1, read as the reverse complement.
GTTTGTCCAATCACACGCCACGGACCAAACCATCTCAACCTACTTCCTTTATTTACGGCTCTACAGTATGCTTGTATTCTACAGTCCAGTCCTGTATTTGTTACTTTGCTAATTCAGTCCATCCAGAAACATCATTTGGAGCGTTCATACATTCAGAAGTGACCTGATACTTTGTCCACTGGTGGTTTTCAGTGCTGTTGTGACTTGTTTCATGTTTGCATCAGACAACATGAGTCACTCTGTGACAGATCTGGGATCTTTCAGCTTAAACTGCTGCATCTACAAATGCTTAAACCTCCTATATTTGATAACTGGATCACCTCCTCTCAAGTTTACATGTTCACTCATAGCCAACAACTGGTCACGTGACATTTATCTCTTCATGTGCTGTTTTTCCCATGATCACAGCAGTTTGTGTGTTAATCCTCGACCGCTCCAAATGACTTTGTCTTTGTTGACCCTTTAACAGACTTCAGGCTAAGGCTTAAGTGTTTTTGCTGCTTTGTGACTCTATATAGTCCACCACTTATTGATGTGTTATATTTAATGATAAAACAATACAATATTTTGTCTTTCACTTATAGACATAACTGCACAATGTGAATTGTTGGATTTTGCATGTTTTCATGTTGTAATATTTAAAGAACGATTGATGATAGAGATAAAATGTTTGGTTTGTGAGCATGTGTGAGCATGTGTGAGCATGTGTGAGAAGGCTTTCAGCAGCTCCCACATTTAAATTTGTGCGAAACGGGTGTGAACTGACAGAGAAATCACAGTTTTAAAATCAAACTCCAAAGCAGACTTTTAACATGGGAGTGAATGAGAGCTTCGACCAGAAATCTCTGCGCTTTTAGGGGATTTTAGGAAAAACTACAAGTCATATGAACATGAAAACAACACACAGGGTTAGACGACAACAATAGCAACAATTTGATTGAAAAAATGTCTGTGTAGATTAGAAATTGTGCGCAGGAGAAGAGTTTGTTTAGAGATTTTTGTGATTCTTTTTCTGGCTCTAGCACCACATGTGACAGGTTTATATTCCACTAAAATCATTTTGTTTTATTGTATATGTATTGTACATTCAGTTCTAAATGAGTTCATTTTTTTGAGGAGCTTTTATTCTGTTAGACATCTTTTATTTTGACACTCGCTTTTCGCGGTGTTACTTCCTGTTTATTCGCGCCGCTCTCGTCAGTCGGTGGGAGGCGCTGCTGAGCAGCGGTAAGACTTTGTGGTCACTCCGGTCATTGTTGTGTAAAACACAGTAAAATGTTATACAATAATCTTGTATATAACTTTGTATAAGTTACTAATGTTGGTCTCTTGTAAAATGTTTGTCTTGTTGTATAAATGTGGGTTTTGTTTTTTTTATCGCGTACAGTAGTTTAGCAGTTTGTTAGCCGTGGCTCATAAGCTAGGCTAACGGAGCACGCAGGTGGTTTCTCACGCGTCCGCTGATTTCTGGTGAAACCAGAGCGTGAGAAGTTTTTGTACTAATGTTATTGTGTTTTGCACAGGTATGTTAGCTCCCTGTTTGTCATTTTTATTACTGTACATTGATTTTATAAGTAAGTTAGACTTTTGTCATTTATTTTCATACACATAATGTGCATTACTGTTTATTGTGAGTTCATTTGAATTTATAAAAATACTAAAATTGCCGTGGAGTTAACATTGTAACTGAGAGTATACGATCAGAATGAGATGTATTTTGTTTATTGATTTGTGAATGAGTAGTCTGAGTCTCCTGAGTCTGTTAGAGCCGAGCATGTGAAACCAGTAGGGCTGGAAAGTCCCGGTCGACTTGTCGATTTACGAGTTGATATGTTCTGGTTCGACTCAAATTCTGATAAGTCGACTTTTTGCCATGTTAATTTCATACAGTCTATGGTTAATTTGATTTCATCTGTAGGAATGTACCAATTGCTAATGGGGGTGTTTTCAGAGCACCCCTGTTTCACAGGTAGCAGCGTGTCTTCAGAGAACCCCCCCCCTTGTTTTCAGTATTTTGGATTAGCCCAACCCACAGGAGACAGAAAGACAAATGTCTGGTGGTTTTATTTAATGTTGAGCGACAGTCAGTCGTCCTCTAACATCCATGTCAAAGACGTCACAGTGTGGCAGCATTTTACAAAAATAGATGGCGATAAAAAAGTCAAATGCAAAGTTTGCCAGGAACAGTTTTCATATCACAGCTCGACTACAAACATATTTTATATATATATATAAAAACGCTAAGCTAACTTGTCTTTGTTATGTTGCTCCGTCCGTTTTGAGAACATGATCATATCAGAATTGGCATATTTCCATGTTTTAGTCTAATAATCAGTGATTACAACAGCAGCCTGTTTGTGTCTCAGCCACGTGTCGTGTTAGGCCCGGCAACACACGCAATACACATTCCTTATAAAATCCGAAAACCTCCAAAAAAACTTAAACTGTGATTGTATAAAAACCGTAATATATATCAAATTATCATTTATATTTTCCTTATGTATATTTATACTATTTTACAAAAGCATTTCTTTTCTACTTTATGCTGGTGTTTTTGAGTGGACAGCAAAGTAAGAATTTTATTGTACAGGGAAACGTGTTTCTTTACTGTGCATATGACAATAAACACTTTGAATCTTGAATCTTGAAAACTTTGACTTAGGTGAGAAAAGTCCAAAGTCTTGTGACCCGTTTAGAGTTTCAATCATGTCTCCATGTTAAAGTATGACGACACTGTGGGCTTAGTTTTTCTCCTTTTTTGCGATCTTTGTCGCCTTGGTTACTCAAAACGCTTATAAAAGTAATAGCACACGATTCCCGATCAAACCGCATGTTTTGATATAACAGGTGTGGGGCTTTTTTCAAAACTGTGGGAGGAGTTACGCACTCTAGACTGTGACATCTCTTTAGAGGAGGTAACCACTGGAGGTAAATCTCCAGGCGTGGACGGTTTACCAGCAGACTTTTTTAAACACTTTATAACACTTATTAGACATTTTTAAAATGTCGCATACTTCCTGCTTCCTGTCGGCGAATGGTTTTATTAACCAGACTGAAGACATGCCAGGAGTTTTTAATCGGTGCATTACATTACATTACATGTCATTCAGCAGACGCTTTTATCCAAAGCGGAATTGAGTACAATCAGCCAGGGGTGGAGTCTAACTTGCGACCATGATGTCTTTCGCATACAGGGTACCGGTCTTATCGGTCTTAACCACTGAGCCACTCCACCCCCGTGCAGAACAGTCTTACTGTGTCCCGCTCAGATCCATGCTGGACAGTCTGTTCTTGAGAGACATATATGACATTGGTGGACTGTACGGGGTGAAGGCTAGTGTGGTCTCTCTTCAGGAGAGAAGCACAACCTTGTTGTTGTGTTGTGAAGGTGTGGGGAGGGTTGAGCCGTCCTATTCCAGTCTGGAGAGGCTTCAGACAGGGCTGGCCCATTTCAGGACAGCTCTACAGCATCACCATCGAGCCTCTTCTGGTTTGGCTCTGCCTGAGCTGAACCGGATTCCTCTGGTTGTTGTGTCAGCCTATGCAGATGATGTTAATGTCTTCATTCAAGTTTAGAGAGATGTTCAGGAACTAAAAGACAGCCTGTTGGAACTTGATTTATGAAAAAGCTTCCTCTGCCGAGGTGAGCTGGGGGAAAGGTTTGCTGTTTGCTTGGTCGCTGGGACCCTGGTACTCTTCCTGGTCTTAAAAGGAATCTCCAGTGGGGGCAGGGGGGTTTTGGGCGTCAATTAAGCAGTTATGTAAATATCACTGAAAAAGTTTAAAATGTAACATGTGCACTTTACTCTGTAAATATGTTTACAGTTGATGTGGTTTTTTTATTTACAGTATTGTTCCTGAAACCACAGCTGCCAGTTGTAAAATCAACGGGATTTTTTTTTTTTAAAGTGCAGGAAGTGAAGCGATCTGAAACGAGGCGAGAGGTAAGTTTCACAATAAAACAGGAAACATGAAAAATGACCTTACGGGGAATTTCGAGATGTATCACATACCGGTGCTATCAAAGAGGGAAATAACATATGGTATTAACATAAATATGCGTTGATGCGGTCAACAAAAGATATCACGCACACACCGTGCACAACCGACGCCATGACCGACCATCAGCAGCCGGTGAACTGGTGACAGCACTCCAGCAATTAATCTGCACTTACTAAATATGAAGAACATTAATACATTAATGGCTCCTACAGTGAGCATTTATCTATTCTTTGAATGCTGAAGTGTGTCTAACGTTATAGTTTATTTATATACTGCAATATTATTATTCCGTCACTTATACACTCACTCTCTGACCAGTCAGTGACCGGCAGTCTGTTGACGTCACATAGTATCACCTGAGCTCTCTTTGAACCTCGTCAGAACAGGTACTATCGCTGATGGAAAAGCAAAAACAAGTTTCAAGTTACCCTGTAGTCATCAATTAAACAAACCCAATGTGTACATTTTTTACAGTTAGTCCTGAAAATCCTGATGAATAAAAAGATAAACACTAGAGGTTGAATCTTTAATAGGATAATGAAAGCCAGCATTTGAAAAACAGGAGTTGCTTTATTTAATCAGCTTTGTATTTTCCCATTATTCTGCTGGTGCTTATTATCCATGATAAAAAACAGCACAACACAATGTTATTATTGTGTTTCTTCAGTATATTTGCCTTTTTTTTTTTGTGAAAGTAGTAATGATGTTCCATAGGGTTTGGGTTTCTTTGTAATTTAAGCTTTAAATGAGATAAACATTTGCACAGTGCCAAAGGTTGGATTGGCTGGATTAATAAACTGTTAACAACAATTCCACAGTTTGCATTTGATTTGAAGAAATGATTTCATCTTTTTATCGTATTTCATTGTTTGATGCAAAACAAAGATGTGTTATTGCACAGGCCTGCCTCTGGGGTGCAGTGTTGAACTATGATTTCTAGATCACCTTTGAAACCTGTCTCCTCTTTTTAATACTCCTGCACTGAAGATTCACCTGGAAAATAGTCCTTCTTCAAAACCGATGATTAATAAAATGATTGGCTCACTCAAAAAAAGATAATCATTAACAGTGGCACTGAATGACAACTACCACTGTGATACATCTGCACAGACGAGATCAATCCCTGGTTTAAAATGATGCTCAGTCATTCAGCATCATTATATTATCATATTATGAGGATTCAAAAGTGACTCAGAAGAAGCTTTGTTTTTCTAATGTCACTCATAAAGTCATTCATTGTCTTTATTTCTTAAACTGCCTCATTTACAAGTTGTCCAAATGCAGTGGGATTGTTGTGTGAGCCTCACAGTCAAGAATCATGGCCATAAATATTTGATTGCTGCTGCCCTCAAGTGTTCGGTGGTAGAAACATTCTCTTTTTCTTTTTACTTGTGTGTCAATGCAAGCTCTGTTGTCTCAGCATTTTTTCCAGGTACTGGTCCTTCTTTGTTACGCGTCATAAAGAAGCTGGAGACGAGCATCTCATACAAGCTCGTTAGAATCCTTCAAATATCTCATGGTTTCACTTAACTGGTGCTAACACCAGCTTCGTTCACTGAGAGCAACCAAGGAATAGGACCAGAGTCATTTATTAACATGAGAACGGTGGAGCTATTATCATGATTTAATTAGATATTATTTCGAAACTTTTATTCCAAAACATTTTAGCTGATATTGATTTATTGTTGTTTTGTGAATTAAAGAGAAGCATTAAGAAGCTGAACCAGGTTTATTTGACCTTTGACCTGGTCAAACCTGGGTTTGTTCTTATGTTTCATGTACAAAATTAGAGTCGACTTACATATTGTTGTGTAATAAAATACAAAAGGAATAATGTTTTATTGCTGAACAAATACTATCTGTTCAAATCATAAATCGTAATTCATATTCACATTTAAGGACAATAGTTTGTTTTGTCTGACAACTGAATTAGTTCCTGAGTTACACATTACAAAAGTAACTAGTTACTAGGGAAAGAAACTATTGCGTTACTTTCAAGTCCATTTTAAATGCTCAGAGATTTTGGACCTCAACTCCACCCTCTCTTTAACAGAACTTAAAATTCATGTGCATGTTCAATTATTTATGATAAATCTTAATATTATATTGAAATGGACACTTAGTACCATCAATTACTAACAGAATCAGTGTACACAATCTAAACTATTTTAATGTTGTGGGACAAAGTGAGTCTAACATACCTGGTTAATAGCAGTTTAAAATCAAGCGTGAGTTGTTTTGATTGCGTGGCACTGTCTTCGTCTCCTTTTTTTTGTGGAAGCGTGTGACATTCAAAGAGGTTAGAGTCTGTCTGTCTGCCTGTCTAACAGTATGAGTACTGTACAGAACTGTAGTGAATTGCAGGTGGATTTTTTTTCTTCTTCAGTAATAAATGAGTAAATCTCTCAGTACTTTAAAGAAACACAATTTTGACCTTCAAACAACGTCTCCATCATGATTTTTGAAAGCTCATCAACAACTTATATCACAACAAGATGAATGTGACTTCTGTCAAAGCCTGAGCACGTCTGACTCACAGGTTAGACCATGATGACACAAAAAAGGATTTCATTGACAGCAAGTTTGTGATATCTTGAAAATGAAAACAATCTCATCATATTTGTATAAAAGTGTAGACCCTTTTCGATTTGGGGGTCAGTTTGGGGTCAGAAAACACACTCGTACCATTAACTTGTACAACAGTCCAACACATAAGATGCCTGCTTGTAGTGTAGTTGTGAAAAGTTGTTGACAAGTAAACATGGTGTGTTAAAAACGTTCCCTGTAAGACTTGTATGCACATAGACTTTCTCACGTGTACGGGCTAGCTTTATCTTTAAGGTAAGAGTGGATATGTGACCACTTGCTAATATCATCTACCCAATCTTTAATGGAAGCTGGCTCAGGCAGACTACTACCGTCAAGTCTAGTACTCATTTATTTAGGTATTGTTCGCGGTCCTTAATCGGCAACGAAAGAACATATTCAGAATTATTCACCACACTAGAGATATAGAGATATTGAGCAGAGTACAAAGGATGATGGGCACACAGAACAAGGGTCTCTGTTGTATTGACTTTATTATTTATGTGACGGGAGGAGGAGCTTCGTAAATTTGAGTTTCCGTTCTACCGCCTCAGCCATATATTTTATTGAAAAGTTTTGATAAAAGGCACCGACTGGTTTATAAAATAATGACAGTAGATTGCTTTGACCAGGTACAGCAATGGTGCAACTGTGACATTCTACCACTAAAATCCCTTGTTTTTACCAATAAATAAAGTACAGAATGTCACCAGGACATCTCTGTTGATCAGAGGGCGTAAATTATCGGGCATATTGATCCACTGTTATTTGAAGTATGATTAATAGACATGGAGCAACAGGTCCCACTCTCCCTGCCTCAGTATCACCACCAGGGGCTGTCCACATGAAAACCAGTCTCATAAATCCTCCAATCAGCATTTTATTCACATGGAAACGCCTTTCCTGAATGTGGATTTTGTTTGTTTTTTTCTCTTTATGGTAACTTTTATTTTCACGACGAAGAAAAAGATGCTTAAGTTTCCACAGCTTCACATCCTTATAGCAGGTGGTTCATTCGTCTCTCTGTTTGTGTGTGTGTGTGTGTGTGTGTCACATTACAATACAGTTGCAGAGTAGAGGCAGTTTTTATAGACTGGGTGGAAACGTTGAATTGAAGTTGTGATTGCAGTGCTGCTGAGGTAAAGTAAAGCAGTGAGACTGCAACTTTCCAAACACTTACCTCTCCAACTTCTCAAAGCAGAGATGGCCAGACACAGCATCTCAGCACAGACAGAAGGAGAGAGGAATTCAATCACACACCACAGATGCCCCCTCCTCCTCCTCCTCCTCCTCCACCACCCATTTACAATAACCCCCTCCACTCTTTCCCTACTCCCCTTTATCATTTTCTCTCATTCTTTTTTCATATTTTTAGGTCACCTCATTTAAGATGCATTCATACATTTTCAATATCTTTATGTATGAATCTGTCTGCCTCCACACCAACCCCTGTACCTCCCCTCCCTCCCTCCCCTCCCCCTTTGTTATTTTCACTTTCTCTCTCCTTCCTTATCCTTTTCTCACATCTTCCATCCTCCCTCTTCCCTCTTTTTCCGACTCCCTCTGTCCGTCCTTCCATCCCTTCCTCTCCCCAACCTATTACTGTAATCCATCACTCTTCCATCAGGCACCATGCAAACAGGCCTCGCGGTCTCCATAGCAACCGACTCTGCCCGGCAGTGCGCAGTCCCTCTCTGATTGGCTGGCAGGACCTAGGCAGTCTCACTCTATCTGGGAGATGTGGTAATTGGCTGGGAAGTCATACACACATGAACATATGTGCACACACACATACACACAATGGTTTGTGCAGCTATTCTTGTGAGGACATTACAAAGCATGGACTTTGTTTCCTTACTGTAATTTAGTCTGTGTTTGTGTGTATGTGTGCAAGGAGCCTGTGTTTGTGAGTAAACTTGAATTTGTGGACTCTTAAGGACCTTTTTTTGGCATAAACAGGACCAAAACTTAGTCCTAATGAGGCACAACCTCATTTCTGAAGAACTGGTTATTTCTGGTTAGGAACCGTTGGCACTTTGTTTAGGCTGTAAGTCAGTGACGTGTCCTCGTAGGTAAAGGCTGGCAGGGGTTGGAGTTTTGCCAAAGGATGGATGGTGGAAGTGTTTTTTTCCAGAGCATATTGTTAAAAATACCCATGTTCCCTGAGGAGGAAAGTGAGTACCAGTTTTCAATTTTCTTGCGTCTGGAAGGAAGCAGGGAAGAAAAAAAAATAAAAAATAGGAATTGTTGATCAGCTTGACTTCACCCTGCTGCTGTTGTTCAGCCAGGTCTGGCCAACACAGCAGCTGTGATGAATGTCTCATCTCCAGGAATATATCACAAATAACACGAGTGTACCTGCCCTGAATAGCAAAGGTATTCTCTTCTGCAGTGTTGTTCAGGAACAACTGTGGACGACGGGGATCTTTTGTCCAACATCTGCACATTTTTCAGGCCAATTAAAGAAGCAAAACAATGCTTTCCCTAAATTGTATGTCAATGCGTAAGCCAATGTGTGTGTGAGTGTGTGCTACAGGAAGGAAAACAAAAGGGCTTGAGTGAAACTTTACAGCTGCAAAATGTGCTAAACTGTAAATGAAAGAGATTTTTATCTGCACAGGGAAAAGAGGGTGAATGTTGGTGATGTCCTTCAAACCTGTGGAATCAAATGTTACATTGACTGACTGATAATTGCTCAAACCAACAGACAAACTGACAACACTGAGACAGGAAAGATGGACACAAACACACACACATGCAATATACAACAGAGGCAGAGGTCATTTCTCAATCTGAGCTTTTTAATGGAAAATGACTTGTGGGAAGAGAGAAACTGGGTAATTTGAGAAAGCTGTATGAATCCACAGAGAATGACTGACAGCAGAGATGGCAGCAATGTAGTCGCAGTCCACATTTCATATCATCCAGGTACCAGTACCAGACAAAGAGAGGGAGGGAAGGAAGGGGGTTAAAAATGTCCAAAAAAGATTTCATCTTTCTCTCACCAAGTACAAAATACAAATTAAAAACTCATCTTTATCCAGTGTTATTTACAACAGACAGTCTTGTTCAAAAAACATAAAGATTACAAATAAAAACACCCATACACCCACCCATACATACTTACAGTTAATATCTTATTTTTGGGGAATAAACAAAAGTGCAAGCAAGTTCACAAAACGACAATTTACAAGAATGGTAAAGTCTCATTCGCCTGAATGAGCCTACAGTATAAAGGAATGGGACTCTGACATCGACTTAAAGGCCTGGAGGTTTCTGCTGTGGCAATATTAAACACCCGCCCCCTCCATTGTCTTGCCCACCTTGGTCGGAGCGAGCTCAAGGTTCAGACAAACATGTTCTCCCCACCCTAATCGTACAGTACAATCAGAAGACATGTGACTCCACCATGTCTGAAGCTTTTTAAATCACCATTGACATCGTTCATTATTTCAATCTTATCAACAGCAGTTCATTTTTAGAACTACAGTTTTAGCGTCACAGCTGATTGATTAGTTGAAATAAACATTTTGACTTCTGGTTCAAAACATTGAAATGACACACTGTAAAAAACATTTCTGTGTGAACTTGCCCACATGCTTTTTTAACCTGAAACCAAACATTCATGCATCAGTGGAGGAACGCTGAGGCCAAACATCTTCATTCTTTTCTTTGTTACGTGCTCACCAGTGACACTTGGTCCTGTGAGCATAACTGACCAAGGCTCGGACCAAGGAACTGACCAAGGCTCGGACCAAGGAACTGACCAAGGCTCGGACCAAGGAACTGACCAAGGAACTGACCAAGGAACTGACCAAGGCTCGGACCAAGGAACTGACCAAGGAACTGACCAAGGAACTGACCAAGGCTCGGACCAAGGCTCGGACCAGGCTCGGACCAAGGCTCGGATCAAGGAACTGACCAAGGCTCGGACCAAGGAACTGACCAAGGAACTGACCAAGGCTCGGACCAAGGCCCGGACCAAGGAACGGACCAATGAACTGACCAAGGCTCGGACCAAGGAACTGACCAAGGAACTGACCAAGGCTCAGACCAAGGCTTGGACCAAGGAACTGATCAAGGCTCGGATCAAGGCTCGGACCAAGGCTCGAACCAAGGAACTGACCAAGGCTCGGACCAAGGCTCGGATCAAGGAACTGACCAAGGCTCGGACCAAGGCTCGGACCAAGGCATGGACCAAGGCTCGGACCAAGGCTCGGATCAAGGAACTGACCAAGGAACTGACCAAGGCTCGGACCAAGTGTCACTGGTGGGAACGTAACAAAGAAAGGAATGAAGATATTTCTCGACTCAGGGGAAAGGTTGGGAAGCACAATTTTTCAAAACTACTTCCCATATTGTAGTAAAACAAAGGTAAATGTAAATGGGTGAAGTATTCCTTTTAAATAAATGCGACACATCATTAAAAGAGATGTTTGTAACTGTTTTCAACCTGTTCCACACTTTTGATATGTATAAAAAATAAGAAATACTGCATGAAATGGTAATTAGTTCCCCATAATTAAGTCTCTTATTTACAGTTATTATCTCCCAGCTTAAAGCTCACATATCACTGAACCAGTGTCTTCTGTAGACTCTGTGAACAATTGAGATGAAAATCATGAAAACATCCTCTAAAATGAAAGACTAGATGAGGATATTATAAAAAAATCAATTCCTCCAGTGTCTTACTGTTCTGATTGTGAAGAGACTGCATGGTTCCAGATTCTTTGTGCACAAAATTTGACTTGATACAGATTCTGCTTATTTCAGCACCAACACCAAGAGCCCAAATCCAGATTAGAAATGTGTCATACACACATAAGACACCTGTCAGGTCGTTATGGTGAAACTTTGAACCAAATACATTTTAAGCAGAGGTGGATTATCCTTTAAAAACAGATCAAGTATTAAGCTTTTTCCAAAATTAAAGCTACAGTAGGCAGGATTTTTTTGGCATTATTGATCAGAGTGGGAACGACATTTCTGCTCCTTCAGCCTCACAACTACAGCTCTGTCCACACAGAAACAGAGCCGAGCGCGTTCTTTGTCTTTTGTTGTCCTGCGTCATCGGAACCCGACCAAGTTGTTGAGTACGCGCATACGGCATGCTCGCTGAGTACTGACTTTCTTTTGATAAATAAAGCTTTAATCGACAGGTTTACATAATGGATACAATCACAGACACAGAATGAAGAAAACCAAGGAAAGGGAAAAAAAAAAAGGAAGACAACGACAAAAACAAGCGGGTGCAGGAGAGATGTGACATCACAGTAGGGTGTGGCCTTTTGAGATCGTCCAACTGTGGGAGCCCTTTACCAAAAATAGTGTTTCCGTGCTCCCAAAACGCGTTTCCATACGAAAAATACTAAACACTTTAGCAGTTGTGTGTGGACAGCCCCTAAGTCTGAGGCATCATGAGACGATTGGATCAATCACAGACAGTCAGGCACTGACTGTGAGATGTTGGCTGATCTATTTCATCTGCTCCACACAGTCATTTGCTTTAGTGGAATGAGAACTATTCCAGCGTATGAAGCAAAGCAAACTAAAAAACAATACACACAATAACGAGACTGTCTTTGATTTGTGTCAATATTTTCAAACAACACTTTTTAGACGCACATGAAATATCAATTTAATCATTCAAAAATGTTGTATTTTATTGTTTTTAAAAAACAAACAAAAAAACATTTTTGTGATTCTGACCATTGTCTTAGGAAGCTGCCTGCTGATTGGCTGCTGAGTTTTGGAGTGATAGTTCAACAGACCAGAAGTCGTCACGGGCCTGCAGTCGCTGTCCGTCTGGAACTTATAATTGTATGTAATGTTTGTCAGATTATAAACATTAGATACTTTTAGATACAATTACGGGGAAAACTGGGGAAAGAGATTCAGACGGACAGCGACTCCGAGCCCGTGACGACTTTTGGGCCATTGATCGCAAACAAAAACCACAGCGTTTTCAAACAATAAAATAAAGGAATAATAATACAATTATTTTTGAATGATTAAATGGATATTTTATTTGCTTGATGAAAAAACTAATTCCATATCTTTGGTCATCTGTCACAAATGAAAGTTTGTCTGTCTGTGGTCATCAAATGAAAGAGAGCTGTCATCATAAAATGTTGGATTTAACTCCCCAATGGAATAATGTTGTGGTCATCCTGCCTGCTGCACCTTTAAATCTACTAAAGACAGTCAAATCAAACATTGTTAAATAAGAAAGTACTAATGTGTCATTGTTTTAATTCAAATGTTTTAAGGTTTGGCGAGGACATTATGACTTGTGACGTTTTGGAGGAGATTAAGGTTATAATGTCCACACCATCGCTACAGCCCAAAATGAACATTTTAAAACCCACTTGTTTCATCTGTACAAACAGTAAACGTGACAGGTTATGTTGTGTAACCGCTTGTTTGTGGCGTAGATTACACATTATCCACAACTTGTCTTCATGAGTCTTTGGCTTGTGCAGCAATGTGTCCGATGTCAGAATATTTCTTTACCGGTGGCTCATGTTGAGTAAAGACAAACTGGGATCATACCCGGATCTTTCCACTGAGCCAAGGCCACCGACTGCATATGTGAGTACTTTTCGGGCATTTTTAGCCTTTATTAGTGAGGAATGTGAAGCATGAACTCAAGGTAGCAGCAGAGGGCCTCAGCCACACTGTTACGTCTTTTTAACTGATCAACAGTTGGTTCTTGTGTCGGACTTCATGCTCACGTCTCTTCCTGTGACGACAGTCTGACGACGTCACGCAGAGCAGGCACTAACAAAAAGTACCGGGTACTATCGCTAACGGAAACGCAAAACAACCGTGCCGAGTGGAGAAGCGCTCCGTTAGTGACTGTTGATCATGTGAAGACTTTCAAAGGTTGTCGTCAGGCAGATTATCGGGCTGAAGATTCTGCAGCGTGAACTCGACGTTTGGACCGAGAAGACTTGTGACGTGCAGAGCGATGCCTTAAAAGAAGAACGCCAGATTTCATTCAATTGACTTTACTGTTGCTCAAAATCCTCCCACAGTTACTGTAGTGCTCATATAAACTTACCTAAACAGACACACACAGGCACACAAAGAGTTCAAAACACACACAGTTTGGCTAAAATGGCTGTTATCACAAACACATTATTGCAAATTAAGTGTGCTTTCTTTTCCATTTCAAACAAAAATAGGGTTTTTAAAAAACAACTGACAACATGCAAATGAAAAAAAAACAAAAATGGAATTATAAAAAAATGAGATTTCAGGCCTTGGCGTGGGCCAGACACAGATCTGCATCGACCACACATCAATCCTACATTCTTAGCACAGATAATACACACCAAGCACCAAGAGAGTTTGCATTGGCTTCACAGTCAGTGTTTCATGGGGGGGCGGGGGGGGGAGGGGTTAGAGGTCAGGTAAAAGGTTGTGAAGGATTTTTAAATACATTGTCGGGGCGAAAAAAAATTCCATGTTTCCTTTTATCTGAACATTTAAACCCCAGTCTCAATCTCAAAATGCATTGTTCATTTGTGGAAACCTCATGCAAAGAGAGAGGGTGGGGTGAGGTCAAAGGTCAAAGGTGGTCTGAGCTGCTGACTGAGCAGGTGTCTTCAAATGAGGGGGGGGGGAATCAGTCTTCATTCTGTACAATTCACTCCCCCCCGCCCCCTCTGACACTGCGCTGGTCATCGAGTCCAAACGTCCTGCTGCACCGGACACCACGACGGACACATGGTGATGGTGATGTGGAGTCTTCCAGGCTCGGTCCTCAGCACTTCACCTGTTCATGTCATCAACACAAGAGTTCAGTCTCTTCAGACTTTCAGCTGAAGATCAGCGAGGGTCTTCCAAGGGCCTTTAAGAGGGTTCCTGTGGAGTAGCACGCCTCTGAAGTGCCCTTGGCAGTCTGGAGTGTGTGTGTGTGTGTGTGTGTGTGTGTGTGTGCGCATGTGTGTGTCTCACTAGCAAACTTGCCAGCTGATGAATTCCTGTGTTAGGGACCGAAGCACAACATGGAATTGATATGAGAAAAAGGACAGAGGTTTGGCTCGTCACTGGAGAATGGCTTCAAAGATGCGCATGGTGCCGTGTGCTTGGTCGTGTCAAAGGTCAAAGGTACTGATTCTGGAGGAGGAGGAGGAGGAGGAGGAGGAGGGGGGAGTGGCTGAGGCACAGAGAGGAGCGTGGAGGGGAAGGTTTGGGAGAGGAGGAAGGAGAATGAGGCACCGCTTTGTGGATTAAGTGAGTGTGATGTAGGCTGAGGCCTTCTCCTTCAGCTGTCTCAGACAAAGATGACAGCTCCAGCTCCCTGCACACACACACACACACACACAGGGCGTTAACACATAAAACATCACATGTGTCTGTAGCTTTTAGATGCTTGAGATTTGAAATATCAACTTGTAACGTATCTCTGATGCTTGAACAGTATTGTTCCTCTAATGTGTTTTATTGTGATTGCGATTAAATGTGCGACTGCATCGTGTGACCGTGGACTTCAGATATGCTAATTTGTGTTGGCGCTCAGACAGACGTCTGTTGTGAACGAGGACATGAGGACAGTTGGTGTAACAGAACAGGAAGACAGAGGCAGATACAGCCCTGAATACCTAAA
Source organism: Solea solea (assembly GCF_958295425.1). Lineage (NCBI taxonomy): Eukaryota > Metazoa > Chordata > Actinopteri > Pleuronectiformes > Soleidae > Solea > Solea solea. The sequence continues at coordinate 29,992,910 of NC_081140.1, read as the reverse complement.
TACCCCTAAAGGACAAGCTGAGAGAAGAAGAAGGAGGAGTGAAAATGAATACACTACTAATTCATTTTAAATCTATATAGGAAAAGTGTTGCATACGTGGGAAGAGCATGACACTGTGGTGAGAGTTGAACACGAGTGGAACTGCTGCCGGCTGTTCAGCCGAGTGACACTCTTGCCATGGAAACAGATTATCTTTTGGACTACTCATTTCCATGGCAACACCATCAAACATCCCAAGGCTGCCATTTTATGTATTATCTATGTTATGCAAAAAAAAGAATAAATGGTTTGACGGCCGCTTCTCTGTGGTCATAGACTCAGCATCAGCAGAGATGAAAAGTCGTGGCTGGTTAAAAGTAGAGCTGTCATTCAAATATTTCATCACGATTAATCGCATTAATGGCACATTTGTATCTATTCTAAATGTCCCTTGATTTCTTTGTGTCCCATTATTTCTTCTCATTTTAATGCTCTTATCAACATAGAAAAGTGGATCTGCTTTCTTTGTGCTAATGTTTCTTTTATTGAGACAATATCTCTGTCACCTGCATATTGTGACTTATTGCTCTTATTGTGAGAGTCGCACAATAATAAGATACAGATAATATTCTGCCATGAACTCGTCTGCCCACACCATGTGATCCACATCACTCTCCATTTGTTTCCATTGCACTTATTTGCATGTGCGCTCCACCTCTCTCCACCCACGATGATATTTCAAGACTTTTTTGAATTCTCTTTTTGGAAATCGAAACAAATCAAAGGTGTACTTACCCTCCGGTGGTTCAGACATGGGAGGACTCAGACAGTACATGTGGTAACCTCTGTCACAATCATCACAGAACAGCAGCTGGTCCTGGAACAAAGGGGAATATTTAGATCAGTGTGTTTACAGCTGGGAGAATCAGTTTGTTGGCTGAGGACGTTATATTTTATTTATGATGTTATTATCAATAATTCTAATCCTAATGTAAATCAAGTGACCTGAGAGAGACTCTGCTGCAGACTAACAACTAAAGTCTGCAGCCTCACAGGAACCTGTGACCAGGACCAGGTCCTCAGTGATCCCAAATGACTCTTCTGTGACCTCATATGACCTCAGCCTGAATAAAGGGCCAAAGCCAACCTTTATTCAAATACATACTAATGTCATTTCTGTTTGCTGTGTGTGTGTGTGTGTGTGTGTGTGTGTGTGTGTGTGTCCTATGAGAGAGACAAGAGGAGTAAAGTTAATCCACGTTTTCTTCATGATTTTTAACCATCATTTCACTGGTGAGCAGTGTTCACATTGTGGCCGTGGATACTGTGAATCTACTGTAGAGGTCCTGAGGAACTTATCTGCCTGTGATTGGATCACTGATGATGGACATGATGACCAGGTCTGACCCAGGTCTGACCCAGGTCTGACCCAGGTCTGACCCAGGTCAAAGAGTCTGCTCAGTTGGATACTGCAGCATGACCACCATTTCGGACTCTGCAGGAACTGAAGATTCAGAGAATCTCAGAGATTTAGAGCAGTTTTATTCTACTGTGACTAATTGTGCACCAGTAAAACCCAAGTGAACACACGGCATCCTTCAGCCAGAGGGAGCCACTCCTGCATACTAGGGCTGTAAAGCAGCTCCTGAATCATGGGGAGTGCAGATTCTTATCAAATGTGCTGCAAACATTGTCAGCAAGAATTTACAGAAGTTACAAATATCCTTGACTACGAGTGTGAGGTGTTGTGTGTGTGTGTGTGTGTGTGTGCGCAGCCACATGTGTTAACATGTAGTGTAAAGTAAGATCCTACATCGTTCTCAGACGTGCCACACAGGCTGCAGGACTTGCACTCGATGCACTGCCAGCGATAAGTCCTCACCGCAGCCGTCATGTTCACTGTGAACTGCAGACAGGACGGGTGGCCTGGGTGCACACACACGCGCACGCACACACACACACACACACACACACCCCCACAATGTTTTTTTCACTTTCTGTAATTTAAGGACAGTTCATTCTCTGTCCATCACTTAGTTTTCTTCATATCTAACATTTATTGTCATTGAATCATTGTGTGTTTGACAATATTCCACAGTCGTTGAGGTCATGTTGTTCTTTAACTGTCATTAAAACTGTAGTGCGTAACATTCAAGGTTTTCTTTCAGTTGCTAACAAGCATTGATCAACACAGTCTGCATCACTCACATGAAACACTTCATTCTTTAAAACCATTCCAGAAACATCTCACTTTTATTGTAGAATAAAATCCTGAGGATGTAGTGAGTTATAATTCTGTATATTGTAACAATGAATCAGTCCATGACACGTTTTCTGTTTCTCTTCATAGTGATTTTAGGTAGAATAAAAATGTAAAGGAGACAAAAACATAAACTTCTCATTTCAGGTTGAATGTCAGTGTTTTGTTATCACTCTCTGTGGATCGTTGTGTTGTGATGCTGTTTCTAAGTGTGTTAGCATTTGGAAAATGTGTTGCTAAAGTATCGCGTGTTGCAGGAGGTGAAAAGAGTTCATTCATTCATTCATTCATTCATCCATCCATCGTCTAACGCAGTCCCTTGCCTGAATGTTCACAGTTTGCTGCACATCGTCTTCTTTGTGCTTTTGTTGCTGTGATTTCTGTTTTAACCAATGCTTGTTAGCAGTTGAACAAAAGCCCAATAACATCCTTTAAATTCTAACCATTTCAAATGAGTTCAAACATTTGGAGCTGACGCAGTCTCTCAGCTCAGCTCCACACACCACACTCTCTTTGATGGAGACACACCTAGCACAGGCAGCTGAGTGAATGAGTGAATGAGTGAAAGAGCAACTTCCTGCTGCATGAACACATTATTGTTACATCATTTCTGAAGACAGAACAAACGTTACGCACTGCAGCTTTAAGTGTCATGATATTTATTACACATGAATAAATATTATGTTAAAAATGTGGTCAGACTTTCAGAATTACAGCACCACAGCAGGCCATTCAAAACACTGGGGATTTGTCCTCCTTTTATTTCACGTTCCCCTGAAATGTTGTATTTCATGACAGTGGGAGTGTTTGGTTCTCAGTTCTCGGGTCTCGGTTCTCGGTCCTCGGCCGTGTTTGCATGCTTTAGCCCATTCACCACACGTCACATACACAGTTTCCTTTTTTATCACGTGGGGGGAAAAATGCAACATGTGCAGTTGACATCAGAACACAGACGTTACACTGCAGTCACTGCATGCGCTCGTGTAACCAGAATAAAACATAGTGAAAAGAAATAAGAATAACACAACCACAGAAAAAATGTTTCAACTCAAGTCCAATAAAATGTATACATATAATATAATATAATATAATGAAGACTATCTTACACAGACAGTGATTCAAATGTTATAAATGTAAACTGATGCAACAAGAAGTTTAACAATAGTGTTTCACCAGAAAAGGTCACACGTACATTTTTACTGAAATACCTTCATATTTAAATTAGTGCTGTCAAACGATACTTAATCACGATTAATCGCATTAATGGCACATTTGTATCTATTCTAAATGTCCCTTGATTTCTTTGTGTCCCATTATTTCTTCTCATTTTAATGCTCTTATCAACATAGAAAAGTGGATCTGCTTTCTTTGTGCTAATGTTTCTTTTATTGAGACAATATCTCTGTCACCTGCATATTGTGACTTATTGCTCTTATTGTGAGAGTTGCACAATAATAAGAGAGGCTGTGTATCAGCTGCAGTGTGTGAATAAAGTGTTGTAGTTTAATGTGTAACGAGCTAATCCGAGCTAAAGGAGCTAGCGGTCTTCGGAGGTCTCCTGACTACGGTTCTGGGGTCTGCCAGCTTGGTTGGTAACACTGCAGACATCATGACTTGGATGAAATGATCCAGGCTGCGTTGGATACGGAGAGCATCTGGAGACTCTCTGGTCCATACGTGTGTGCAGCGTGTTTTGTGTCACGTGTAGCTCGATCCAGTGTGGTGTTGTAGTTTTTCTAACGTTACTAGTGTAACGTACAAAGTTTGCTCGGCCAAAAAGAACGTTAATCTCACGATAGAAAAAATTGATGCCGTTAATAGCGCGTTTAACTGACAGCACTCATTTAAATGTCATTCATGGCATTAAAAACAAGACAATCTGGATACCTTGTATATATATATACATATATATATATATATATATGTATATATATATGTATATATACTGCTTATAGTGGGAGCTGTGTGTCATTTATTCAACATCAATCATAACACTGGTTTTTTCCCGTCTGTGTTCAGGAAACCGATCATGTTTAAAATTTGAATTCCTGACATTTTACACCTATAAATCAGAGCTGTGTTTTCTAAAGTAACAAAAACAAGCTGACAAATCGAAAACATTGGACCAAAAGGGTAATATATGTATATTTATATCAGCTGTACATGAGTCAATGTAGATGGGCTGAAAAAAACATGACAACACTGGTTTAACTTGCATGCAGAAAATACAAAAGGTGGTGTTTGAAACGTGTGCATCAACAGAGGACTGCCTTCCTCCTGCCAATCATCCCCTTCAGCCGGGCCCTACCTGAGCGTCCACAGTCTGCACAGGAGATGAGGTCCTCAGGACAGCCGGTCTTCTTTGAGCCTCCGAGGCAGAAGTCGCAGTAACCGTTGGCGATCACTGAGCCGTCCGCTGCTTTCTTGGCTGGAAGAGGAAAAAAGAAGAAAAGCAAGTGAGAAAAATAAGGGATTTTAGATTAATCACGAGACAGCACGAGAGTTCAGAGAGGGCATCATGGATGTAGTACTGCACTAAAGACTGGTGCAGGTACAGTATCTGCCTGAACCTGCATGGGATTCTCCAAACCCCCTCTCACCCAGGAGGTGACAGAGTGACAGGGTGAGAGGGTGAGAGGGGAGCCAACTGTTAAATATTGTCAGACATAGAAGATGAGAAGGAAGAAGAAAGACAACAGAAATGTGTGTGTGTGTGTTGACATGGGCAGCAGTGAGCGGTCCTTATCCCATCAGTTTATGGTGGAGCGTTATTTGACTGATAATGGAGAGAGAGAGAGAGAGAGAGAGAGGGAGAGATCTGCATTTCCAGACCTAAATGAGAGAGCATCGTTTTGAAATGCTTGGAAAAGCTGGTGAAGTGTGGACTGGTGCAGACTGTCTTTGTTTTAAAGCTGAAAAGGTTTCATTTATCTGGACTTTGGAGCAGGAGGAGCCTGCGTGACCTCGGCTGAGTCTGCAGGTGACATTATTTCACTCTGCAGACACACGAGGCAAAGACGCTGTTCTGTTTGTGACTGAGATCCTTTAGATTCTTTAGATTCTTTAGATCCTTTAGATCCTTTAGATCCTTTAGATTCTTTAGCGTGGTAGCGGCGGCTTTACGTGACGGTGACGTCTGGACAGCTTTTTATACATCCAACATGGCGGCCACAGAGAAGCAGCCGTCTGTGGCTGTTGCTTCCAGTCAGAGCGACTTGCTCCACCCACCAGCTCCCCCAGGCAAAAGTAGTGAGACAGAAAACTACAACAAGCAGTTTAACTGCATACAGTGGTGTTTCTGTCTGTCTCATCATTTCGACTTTTTATCTCATAATTTTGACTTTTTATCTCATAATTTTGACTTTTTATCTCATAATTTCGACTTTTTATCTCATAATTTTAACTTTTTATCTCATAACTTCGACTTTTTTATCTCATAATTATGACTTTTTATCTCATAATTATGACTTTTTATCTCATAACTTCGACTTAGAGGATATTAGAGGAAGTTTTATCTCTTTTTTTTCTGGCAGAAATGGGCTTCCATATGAACTTGACTTTCTAACACTGAATTTTTTTGCATCGAAATTAGACTTTGAATTTTAAAAACCATCAAATTTCAAGCACTGTTTTTTTTGCCTTTGATTTTTTTTTCAACCTTAAAATAAATGCAGTGTAAAAAAATTCAGTTGCAAAAAGTCAAGATCCGGGACACCAGGGAGAAGCAATCGATCCCTGTCTCAGTTCATCCAACACCAAGTTATTTTCCCATTGACCACGATAGTAAAAGAGACGCCTGTAAAACTGTCCACAGGGCATGTATAGATCTTTGTATTCTATATTCTTATTTCATGGAGTTTCACATTTGTAAAACCTTCCTAAAGGCCATAAAACGCTATTTGTTACACTGAATTTATTTCAATGTTGAAAAAAAATCAAAGGCAAAAAAAAAATCAGTGATTGAAATTTGATGTTTCTTTTCAAATGCAAGGTCTAATTTTGATTCAAACTAATTTGAATCGATTTTAAACAAATTCAGTTTTAGAAATTCAAACCAGATGACACAGATTTACCTCCATAAGTTTGCATACAAGAATTTTCTAATGAGCGCTGAGTGTGAGGAGAACGTCAACAGGTTTAACCAAGATTAGAGATTAGAGCAGTTCTTCCAACATGGCCATACTCTGTGTGTGTGTGTGTGTGTGTGCGTGTGCGTGTGTGTGTGTGCGTGTGCGCGTGTGCGTGTGTGTGCGTGTGTGCGTGTGCGTGTGCGTGTGCGCGTGTGCGTGTGTGTGTGTGCGTGCGTGTGTGTGTGTGTGCGTGTGCGTGTGTGTGTGTGCGTGTGCGCGTGTGCGTGTGTGTGCGTGTGTGCGTGTGCGTGTGTGTGTGCGCGTGTGCGTGTGTGCGTGTGCGTGTGCGCGTGTGCGTGTGTGTGTGTGTGTGCGTGCGTGTGTGTGTGTGTGTGACCTGGAGTCAAAGCAAACACCTTTTTTTCTCCATTTCCTGGTCAAATACATCGCTTTTATCTTTGCTGCTTTTATTTGGGCTCACTGCTGCTGATTGGGCCTCACAATCCCTGGTGGGATAAATTAGTCGAGCACACATGAGGAGAGACAGCTTCGGGCCCCCCCCCCCACACACACACACATGATCTTTGTCTGTGTTTGTCTGCCTTCTGTGTGTGTGTGTGTGTTTGTTCTTGGCATAAACACTGACTTTGTCAGGACCAGTCGTTCTCACAGAGACCAAAAATGAGGCAGAACCTCATTGAACTGGTGAAGTTAACGGTCGAACACTGAGTTTAGTCTGTGCAGTCAGTGTCCTCAGAAGAATAGCTGCACTGACTCAGTGTGTGTGCGTGTGTGTGTGCGTGTGTGTGTGCGTGCGTGTGTGTGTGTGTGTGTGTGTGTGTGTGTGCGGCAGGCTCCAGAGAGTGAATCAGCAGGTCCTGATGCTGCCTGCTGACCTGTCTGTGTGGAGGAACCATCAGTGATTAAATGCCTGTGGCCATGTTTCAGAAACCGCCAGCAACCACAGACAAACCATCAGAGACAAGGGAGGAGCGAGGAGACAGGAGCGAGGAGAGACGAGGGAGGAGCGAGGAGCGAGGAGAGAGACGGAGAAAATAAAAGCAGTGAGCTAATGAGCAAAAATAAAAGAGAGAGACGGCTATTTCCTGCTTTCTCTTCTCCCCCAGCTCTCTCGTTACCTTTCCCACTCCGTCTGCCCCTCCCTGTTCAGCCACCCTCCTCCCCTCACCCTCACCCTCATCTTCATTTTTTTGGCCCCATATCTCCCTCCTTTACCTGACCCTCCCCTCCTGTTCCACACCCCCTCCCTTCTCTGCTCTCCTCTTCCAATTACCAGGAGGAGTATGAGCAGAACCGCACACTTCACAGCTTTCAAGTGTTGGAGAGAGATCCTCCCGGGAATTATCCAGCAAGAGATGAATCCTGAAATGCTCCTCACCCCCTCCTCACCCCCTCCCTCCTCCCCCAACACCTAGCCTTCCTCATCTTTTCCTCTGCTCTGCTTTCTCATTTTTTCCTTCCTCTCCTCCTCCATGTTGCTCCGTCGTTACCTTGCACTTGCCCTCCTCTTTATATTTGCACATTTAAACAAGTCCCTCCTCAATTAGAATAAAATAATTGTGTATTCACACGTTTTTTATTTCATTTCTTTCATGTTAATATTTGTATTGCAGTTGCTGTGGTTGAGCTGATTCACAGTCGGAGAATAAAAGCACGTGATCGTTCATGGTTTTCAACACAAAGCTATGAAATTAGACACACATTGTAAATAGAAGATGACTTTAATCCTTCAAAGTGAGGTAAATATTAGGGAGGAGCAAATATGATGCTCAGTGTCAGTGATGCTACGATCCTGGTCAAAGTCACTGGATCAGATATTTGAGGATTTAAAAAATGATCCAGTAAACGAGCGCGCTTCACTATTCACAGATATACACTGAGTACACTCACAGTACACTGAGTACACTCACAGTACACTGAGTACACTCACAGTACACTGAGTACACTCACACTACACTGAGTACACTTACAGTACACTGAGTACACTTACAGTACACTGTACACACTCACAGTACACTGAGTACACTCACACTACACTGAGTACACTCACAGTACACTGAGTACACTCACACTACACTGAGTACACTCACACTACACTGAGTACACTCACAGTACACTGAGTACACTCACAGTACACTGAGTATTTCTTCTGCTGGAGAACGATGTCTTTAAAAAAAGCAGTAAAGTCTTATGAACAAGTGTTTGTGTTAGATTTTGACATTTCAGATATTCCACTTGCCTCGTACTTAACCATCACTCAAAATGTTACGAGTTTGACGAGTTGTGCTTAGAACTGTTGCCTTATACTGAATATATATATAATATATATAATTCATGACCCTTTTTGTATGGAAACTGCATGTTCTCCTTGTGTGTGTGTGTGTGTGATAGGACACACAAACCTCATGTGGAGGACAAAGTTGACCAAACGTAATAATCTAATGGGATCAGATATTGTGGGATATCTATTGTGAATTCATACGTGATTTCTTTTGAGCTTGTTCTGTTTAATTCTGTCGTTGTAAAGTGAAACTTCTGTGTTTTCTTCTTTTTTGCCGTCGCTGTGACGATGAACGTCTGAAACAATGCTAAAGTGTGTGTGTGTGTGTGTGTGTGTGAGTGTGTGAGTCTGGGTCAGCAGCTCCTCGTTTTCCACAGCCCATAATCTCTATAACATAACACAGACGCTGAAGCTGTTAAATCATGGTAAACATTCTGCTTAGTTCTACTTTAATAAAGCTACATTTGACCATGAACAATGGAAGGGTTGTCATGGTTACCGTCACAGAAACACAAAACCTAGTTCATCAAGACCACGGCTCGATGTTTGTCACAGTGAGAGATTTTCAGCAGGAAAGAGTGAGGACGGGGAGAGGATTTCAACAACACATTAGGCATAAGTGTGGAAGCGGGAGAGGGAGAAGAGGAGGAGGAAGAGGAGGATGAAGACGGGGAGGTGTAAAGGGGAAGGAGGCAAAGCAACAAAAAAAAGTTGCTCCAGTTGAATCAGAGCAGCTGAAAACACACACTCTGCACTTCTGTCGCCTCACTGTGCTTAATGAGTAGAGCTTCTCTGGAGCGCGCACACACACGCACACACACACAACACACACACACACGCACGCACACACACAAACAACACACGTACGTACGCACGCACACACACACACACAACACACGCACACACACACACGCACAAATACAATGACAGTACAAATTCACTCACTCACACACACACACATACACACACTCACACTAGGTTGGTCTACATAGAATTAAATTCCTTTAGACCGCCAAACTAAAGCCTTACCTCTAACTTAAACCACTTAGTGCCTCACCTTAACTTAAATCTAACATAGCCTCATTAAAACCAGGTTTTGGATTCCATGAGGACTACTGGTCCCATCAAGGTCATTAGGAGGTAATAACTAGAAAGACACACACAGACATACATGTAACAGGGGTGATAAATCCCTCACTCACAGGGTATCTGTTTCTCAACTCTCACGGTATTATGTCCAAATCTCGCGGTGACGTCACGGGGTCACGTGGGTCGGCGTGGGTCACGTGGGTCGGCGCAACCAACCGAGGTTTAGTATTGAGCCGCTGCAGTTCAGTCTCAGAGAGGGAGCAGTGGGGAAGCTGCATGAGAGACGAGCTACAGGAGCCCCTTACCGTGTCGCAACTGCCGTGCCGAGACCGCGACGGCCGAACGTATGTGTAGTGCGCAGCGGACGGCCGGTGAGTCAAATTGTTTGTAGCCGTTAGCATTAGCATTAGCCGCTAGCATTAGCCGCGGCCGCCATTCACTTTAATGGAGGTGGCTAGCGCTGTTTAGCAAACAGGCCTGGGTCTTTTCTTTTGTAATGAGAAGCCAAGGGTTCTTTTGAGAATGAATGTAAAGTATATTGCTGTAATGGGTTTAAAGAGTATTGATGATGTATCATGTCTGTTTAATAATGAATCATGTTGCTAATTGTTGTAACTGCTGGTTATGATGATGATAGATACAGATGCTATTTATTTTTCTATTTATATTTATATTTGCTAAATCATGACTTTGAGAATATAACATTAGTGCAATGAGTACTTTGTTGAATCATGTGGATTAATGTATTGATTGATGTGTGAAACCATGGTGAATGTTATAAGGAACTTTGGTCCTGTTCTTTTGACCAGGATCTTATAGATGGCGAGCTAAAGGAGCCACGGACTGACAGATTGTCGAATGAGTCGCATCCCTCCTGCCAGGCTGGTAGGGGGCTCTTTGTAGCCCAGTAAAAGACTCTCACCCACTCGCTCAGCCCCTGCCCAACACACGCACACACATCCTTCCCCTACACACTTTCCCACTCATTTCCCCTGGACTCAATTCCCCAACCCAGACGTGGGTTTACATAAACTGTGGGGGGGTAGCTGGGATCATCTTTTTGGTGTTAATAATGAACCAAGCGTATGGGTTTTTGCTTATTTCTGACTCTGACTTTGTTATCTGTTAATGAATCTGAATCGTGAATATCTGAATGTGCATATATGCAAATGATTGAAAAAAGTTAACTTACCGTAATTTCTTTAATTGTCTGCCTTTAGCAGATCGGCCGGTTTACTGTATATAATATCACTTTATTTTTGTGGGTTTTTCATTGCACTTTTTGCTATATAAAAATACATGGTATCATTCAACCAGCAACCTCAGTCTCTGTCTGCTCCCTCCTTTGGTCGTACCTTAGTCTTCTGATCACTAGCCTATTGTTGTATTTTATTGTTACACATTAGCTTCAGTGTTAAATTTGTGTGGCATAGGTGCTACATAATTTGTGGCGAGCTAGCCAGGAGGGAGTACAGAGCTGAGCAAATAACAATAGTAAAGTTGACATTAATTGCAAATATGGACATTTTGGAAACAAAGGGCATAAAAATTCCGAATGCTGTTTTAATTAAACATGTAACCGGTGACCGCACAGACGATGAGGTTGTTGCATTCGTAAGTCGGTACGGCAACCCCTCTAATATCGTGGCTATAACTGAGCCTGGCGTTTTCCAGAACATGATTATTGTCGAATTTGAGTCGGGAAATGCTTTGTGTGAACTGCGGAAAATTTTGCCGTACACGTACAGTTGTGAAAAAGAAAAAGTGACTTATGATATTTTAGAACTCGCTACCATTTGCGCAGATTCTTTTGGGGAGTTAAAAACAAGGGAATACCTGGGCGAATTAAAACAGTTGGCTAAACTCACAGGGCGGGACTACGCTGAGGTTCTGACGGGATTAATGTCTCTACTGGGCCAGTCCATCACCGAGCAAAGCCCCACTCATCCAGACTCCAGAAAGGAGGTGATGCCAACTGTTCCCAGTACAGCTGCACAGTCGTCCAACGCTGCCAGCCCCAACCCGCCTCAAGGTGCTACGGTTATGGTACACAATTCCAGCGATGAGTTGCCACACATTCCTGCCACCTCGAGTGCTCGGGGAGCTGCAGGACCTTCATTCCCCACAATGCCCCTCCCTGATCTAAATCCACCGGGAATACAGCGGTATGTAGTCGAACATATTGTGAAAAGTGATGACCATGCAACTCACCTGTCTGCCCAGAGACTCCGATCATTTTCGGGTCGTGCTCCAAGACCACAGAATGAATCAGACTACGAAGCCTGGCGATCTGGGGTGGACCTCCTGTTGAAAGATCCTGCCGTCTCCGACCTGCAACGCTCCAGGAGAATACTTGAGAGCTTACTGCCACCAGCAGCGGATATGGTAAGGCATCTCACGCCGGACACACCACCCATGGTTTACCTCCAGATTCTCGATTCAGCCTATGGAACAGTCCAGGATGGTGACGAGCTGTACGCCAAATTTATGGAGCTGTTTCAGGACGCTGGTGAAAATCCATCTGCATATTTGCACAGGCTGCAGGTTGCACTAACTTTGGCGGTGAAGAGGGGAGGAGTCCCAGCTACCGAACTGGATCGGCATCTGTTGAACCAATTTTGCCGTGGCTGCTGGGACAACACGCTCATATCGGAGCTCCAGCTCAAACAGCGCAAGTCTCGTCCTCCATCGTTTGCTGAGCTGCTGCTGCTGCTGAGGACGGAAGAGGATCGTGGGGCGGCAAAGGTTCAGCGTATGAAGCAGCACCTCGGCTCAAAAGCCAGAGCCGGGGCGCACGCCCAGTACGCCTCTGCAGCCCCAGAAGAGGATAGAGTGGAAGTGCTGACTACCATCACCCAGCAGCTCACCCAGCAGCTTGCCGACATTCAAAAGCAGCTGGCGGCCCTTACTGCTCAGTCCAACCGAAAGCAGCCTACCCCACTCAATTCCACCCATGTCAGTCGGCTCAGTGAGAGTATGAGGACCACCAAGGCTCCACCCCGTCCCTCTTACAAGACCCCGCCCTCAGGGCCAAAGCCAGGTTATTGTTACAATTGTGGAGAAGATGGACACATACGACCCAATTGTGATAATGATCCGAACCCGTCACTTGTGGCTATGAAGAAAAAACAGTTCGCTGAGAGGCAGAAGAAGTGGTCACGATCAAGTCCTCACAGTGCCTCGTCTTTAAACTAAATCAGGTTCCTGTTGAGGGGCAAACAGGAACTGGGGAGGACCAACAACGTCCCATCATGCAGAAACCAGTGAGGTGCAGAGATCAAGCACAGTTCGCGTCCCCCGAGGTTATGCACCTGCCACGGGGGTTGATCGGGTCCAGATGCACTGGCCAGGTGAGCATAGCTGGCCAAGAGTTTTCATGCTTACTGGATACTGGATCGCAAGTGACAACAATACCCATCTCGACCTACAATCAACACTTCTCACATCAACCTGTCAGGCCATTGTGTGATTTGCTACAAGTGGAGGGTGCTGCTGGGCAAGAAGTACCCTATCTGGGCTACATCGAGGTGACCATTACTTTCCCGAAGGAGTTCATTGGTGCTGATATGGATGTGTGTACCCTGGCACTGGTGGTCCCGGATGTCAGGCCAGGATTTCATGCACAAGTCTTGATTGGAATGAACACATTGGATCTGCTTCATGAGCAGCGTCTGGAAAGTGAGTGTGCCAGCTACAAACCATCCCGGCATGGCTACGGAGCTGTCCTCCAATTGCTGCAGCTGAGACACCAACAGGCCCAAGGGGAGAGCACTGGCGTAGTGAGATTGGCGGGTGCATCTCCACTTGAGGTCCCAGTAGGCTGCACCATGGTCATCAGGGGCTCCGTCCGTGCAAGTTTATCATCAGCTGGCAGGTGTGTCCTTGTGGAACAGCCGTCCACCCCACTGCCTGGAGGTTTGTGTGTAAGGAACTGTCTTGTTTCTCTGCCCAGCCACGCACCTCACCGGATCCCTGTTGTGATCACCAATGAATCCGACCAGAACATCACACTTCAGCCATTGGGCGTCATTGCTGAACTCTCCGGGTCACCTCGGATTTTGACTCAAGGTGTCTCCACTACCCAAGTGCAGAGCCCGGAAGAAAGCAACTTGGAGTTTGATTTTGGAGATTCTCCAATTCCCCCGGATTGGAGGGAGCGGGTCGTATCCAAGCTCAAGCAGATGCCAGGGGTTTTCTCGCACCATGATCTTGACTTTGGGCGTACCGATCGTGTGAAGCATCACATCCACCTCCATGATGGGACCTCATTCAAGCATCGAGCTCGTCCCATTCATCCTCGTGATATTGAGGCAGTTCGTGACCATCTGCGGGACCTGCTGAAGACAGGAGTGATAAGGGAATCTGAATCACCCTTCTCTTCTCCCATCGTGGTCGTACGTAAGAAGAATGGAGATGTGAGGCTGTGCATTGATTACCGCAAGCTTAACCTCCAGACTGTGAAAGACAACTACGCACTACCGAATTTGGAGGAGTCGTTTGCGGCACTGACCGGTTCACGTTGGTTCAGTGTCCTTGACCTCAAATCCGGGTATTACCAAATTGAAATGGCAGAAGCTGACAAACCCAAGACTGCGTTTGTAACTCCACTGGGCTTTTGGGAGTTCAATCGAATGCCGCAAGGCGTAACCAATGCGCCAAGTACATTCCAGCGGCTCATGGAGCGGTGCATGGGTGACTTGCACCTCAAGGAGGTTTTGGTCTTCCTGGATGATTTGATCATCTTTTCAGACACCCTTGAAGAACACGAGAGGCGATTGTTGAGAGTGCTTCACCGGCTCGGAGACTATGGCCTCAAATTGTCCCCGGAAAAGTGCAAGTTCTTTCAAGCGTCGGTGCGTTACCTGGGACATATCGTCTCGGAGCAGGGTGTGGAGACGGATCCGGAGAAAATCAGTGCCCTGAAGTCCTGGCCAGTCCCCCAAAAGCTGAAGGAGTTGAGATCCTTTTTAGGATTTGCAGGATACTACCGCAGATTCATCAAGGGATATGCCGAAATTGCAAAGCCGTTGAACGACCTGACGAGGGGGTATACTCCGACCCGTTCCAAGGGTCGCAAGGGGTCAACCGCCCTGAACCACGATGCTAACCAGCATTTTAATGAGAAATGGACACCAAAGTGCCAGCTTGCGTTCGAAACGTTGATCAACAGACTGACGACATCTCCCGTGCTTGGCTTCGCAAATCCAAAGCAGCCCTACATCTTGCATACCGACGCCAGCACCACAGGTCTGGGAGCAGCACTCTATCAAGAACAAGAGGGACAATTACGTGTCATAGCGTACGCCAGTCGGGGATTGTCTGCCAGTGAGTCTCGATATCCAGCACACAAGCTGGAATTTTTGGCCCTGAAGTGGAGCGTAACAGAAAAATTCCACGACTATCTGTATGGGACAAGTTTTGTCGTCGTAACAGACAACAATCCCCTGACGTACATCTTGTCTTCTGCCAAGCTTGATGCTGCCAGTCATAGGTGGCTTGCTGCATTGTCCACCTTTGATTTTAAACTCCAGTATCGGGCTGGCAGCCAGAACGGAGACGCTGACGCCCTCTCTCGAAGGCCCCATGACCTGCCGGATGAAGACCGCTGTCAAAAAGAATGGGACATGGTCCAGCAGTTCACCCGTGACCATGTGGATGAGACGGTGATTGAGCTTGATCCAGATGTTGTGGCCGCCATTTGTCACAGCTGTCTGGTGAGAGTTTCAAGTCCCCCTGAGAGCGGCGCTTCCTTGGTGGAGTCGTTGAGCATGTCAGTCTCTGTCATTCCTGACTGTTATGCCAGCGAGTCTCCTCAAGGGCTGCCAGTTGTGCCTTCACTGTCCCCGTCTGGCCTCCGGGAGAAGCAGAGAGGGGACCCCAGTCTCAAGGAAGTAATCTCTCACATCGAAACTGGTGAGAGTGTGCCGCCCACCGTACGACAACAACTTCCAGATCTGGGCCTGCTGTTGAGAGAAAGGAATCGCCTTGAACTCCAGGACGATGTTCTGTACAGGAGGAGGCAGGATGGAGACCATCTGTCGTTTCAGCTCGTATTGCCAGAGGAATTGCGTCAAGGAGTTCTCACCAGCCTCCATGACGACATGGGGCATATGGGGGTCGAGAGGACCCTTGACCTGGTGAGATCTCGGTTCTTCTGGCCACGTATGGCTGTAGATGTGGAAAAGAAGATCAAGACTTGTGATCGCTGTGTTCGAAGGAAAGCCCTGCCGGAGCGGGCTGCACCGCTGGTGAACATCAGGACCAGCCGGCCGCTCGAACTGTTGTGCATGGACTACCTGACGCTCGAGGCAGATAAGAGTAACACCAAAGACATCTTGGTCCTCACAGATCATTTCACCAAATACGCCCTGGCTTTTCCAACTGCCAATCAAAAGGCGAAGACGGTTGCTAAATGTCTGTGGGAGAATTTTATCGTGCATTATGGCATCCCGGAGCGTCTGCACACAGATCAAGGCCGCGACTTTGAGTCCCATTTAATTCGAGAACTCTGTGACATCGCCGGCATTCAGAAAACCCGTACCACGCCATATCATCCCCGTGGCAACCCAGTAGAGAGGTTTAATCGGACGCTGCTGAGTATGTTGGGTACGTTGGGACCGGAACAGAAGCAAAGATGGAAGGAGTATGTGAAACCCCTGGTCCATGCTTACAACTGCACCAGAAACGAGGTCACAGGCTACACTCCTTATGAGCTCATGTTTGGTCGCTCTCCGAGATTACCTGTGGACCTCGCTTTTGGCTTGCCAGCGGGGGACAAGTCTGTCCCATCACACTCGAAATATGTGCAGATTCTTCGCTCTCGCCTGGAGGAAAGCTACCAAGTCGCTTCCAAGAATGCAGCAAAGTCAGCAGAACGGAACAAGACTCGTTTTGATCAGAGGGTGAGACCCTCCGCCCTGGAAGAAGGGGATCGAGTGCTTGTCCGGAACGTGAGACTCCGTGGAAAACATAAGCTGGAGGACAAGTGGGAGAGAAACATCTATGTTGTGGTTAACCGTGCTGGCGACCTTCCAGTTTACACAGTGCGACCAGAGACGGATACATCTGGGAAAACTCGAACATTGCACAGGGACCTCCTGCTTCCGTGTGGTTTCCTACCTGACAGTAAAGAGCCAGAACTGCAACCTGTTACATCTGCACACAGACTTCAAACTCGCAGTCTGAAGAAGCCGGTTGTAGACCCAGAGGAGTACCTGAGTGAGGAAGAGGAGGAGGGGAGAATTGCCCATGTTTCAATCCCAGCAACTGTAAAGTTCTGTGTAGATGGAACTCTTCCTGCCCAGCTGTCATCCACCAACTCAGCGTTGGCTGAACCAATGCACTCACCTGCAAGGAACCTGCTGGAGGTCGAGGAGGGTTCTCTAATGACTGGTGCTGTGGATCCACCCTTGCTCAGTGTGGAAGAGGATGTCTCTGGAGCGTCTGAGGAGGAAAATGGAGAGTACTTAACAAAGCCTGAAGAGGTCAGTTCCATTCTTGACACCCTGCCATCAGAGGAAGATGGGGAGCTCGACGGCCCTGTAGAGACATCCCCTGATTCGGTCGTTCAATCACAGCGTGCCTCTGAAATACCCGTCGCTGGTTTAGACTCTGAAGGTGGGGGTGATTTAGATGTTGTCGAACCGGGTCAGTCTATCCGCCGTTCTTCGAGGCAGCGGCAACCGCCCAAGCGTCTGCAGTACACCGGGTTGGGTAATCCGTTAATTTCTGTTGTGCAGACACTTTTTCATAGTTTGGCTGATGCGTACGGTGAATCGTTTGCCAGTCCTGTGTCCCATTCCCCTGCATGTTCACGGGTCCAGGTAGTGTAGCATGCACCGGAGTTGCATGGTTTTAGAGGGGGAGTGTGTAACAGGGGTGATAAATCCCTCACTCACAGGGTATCTGTTTCTCAACTCTCACGGTATTATGTCCAAATCTCGCGGTGACGTCACGGGGTCACGTGGGTCGGCGTGGGTCACGTGGGTCGGCGCAACCAACCGAGGTTTAGTATTGAGCCGCTGCAGTTCAGTCTCAGAGAGGGAGCAGTGGGGAAGCTGCATGAGAGACGAGCTACAGGAGCCCCTTACCGTGTCGCAACTGCCGTGCCGAGACCGCGACGGCCGAACGTATGTGTAGTGCGCAGCGGACGGCCGGTGAGTCAAATTGTTTGTAGCCGTTAGCATTAGCATTAGCCGCTAGCATTAGCCGCGGCCGCCATTCACTTTAATGGAGGTGGCTAGCGCTGTTTAGCAAACAGGCCTGGGTCTTTTCTTTTGTAATGAGAAGCCAAGGGTTCTTTTGAGAATGAATGTAAAGTATATTGCTGTAATGGGTTTAAAGAGTATTGATGATGTATCATGTCTGTTTAATAATGAATCATGTTGCTAATTGTTGTAACTGCTGGTTATGATGATGATAGATACAGATGCTATTTATTTTTCTATTTATATTTATATTTGCTAAATCATGACTTTGAGAATATAACATTAGTGCAATGAGTACTTTGTTGAATCATGTGGATTAATGTATTGATTGATGTGTGAAACCATGGTGAATGTTATAAGGAACTTTGGTCCTGTTCTTTTGACCAGGATCTTATAGATGGCGAGCTAAAGGAGCCACGGACTGACAGATTGTCGAATGAGTCGCATCCCTCCTGCCAGGCTGGTAGGGGGCTCTTTGTAGCCCAGTAAAAGACTCTCACCCACTCGCTCAGCCCCTGCCCAACACACGCACACACATCCTTCCCCTACACACTTTCCCACTCATTTCCCCTGGACTCAATTCCCCAACCCAGACGTGGGTTTACATAAACTGTGGGGGGGTAGCTGGGATCATCTTTTTGGTGTTAATAATGAACCAAGCGTATGGGTTTTTGCTTATTTCTGACTCTGACTTTGTTATCTGTTAATGAATCTGAATCGTGAATATCTGAATGTGCATATATGCAAATGATTGAAAAAAGTTAACTTACCGTAATTTCTTTAATTGTCTGCCTTTAGCAGATCGGCCGGTTTACTGTATATAATATCACTTTATTTTTGTGGGTTTTTCATTGCACTTTTTGCTATATAAAAATACATGGTATCATTCAACCAGCAACCTCAGTCTCTGTCTGCTCCCTCCTTTGGTCGTACCTTAGTCTTCTGATCACTAGCCTATTGTTGTATTTTATTGTTACACATTAGCTTCAGTGTTAAATTTGTGTGGCATAGGTGCTACATACAGTAAAAGGTTGTTTGTACACGTTTGTCTGCCACAGACCAACCTCATCATGTAAGTGAACAAAGTAAACATGCTACAAACATGCTACAAACATACGATCGTGTCTGTTTTTATAGTTATTTCAACATATTAAAGAATGAGGAAATGTCCCACTGCAAGAATAACCAGCTAATAACCAGCCCAGTAAACTCAGAGCGTCAAGAAACCCGCTCTTCTGCAACTAACTCCGCCCAATGCCTGGAAAAAATGCCAAGAAGTGGGCTGTGAGCTGCAGAGCATTAAGGGGGTGTCAGAGGGGGAGGAGTCTGGGACAACAAGCCTCGCACTGATACTCACACCTGGAAGCAACTTTTCATTGACAGTAGTCAAACTGTCAAACTGTCAATCTCCAAACACAAGATAATGAATGACAGCAGAGAGAGAGCTGGGAACGGGACGTCGTCGTTTTCCTAAAGTATCGCAAACATGAGGCCGGTGTTTTCAAAAAATACCATTTCAGGTTCGTAAAACGCTGTCTCCGCGTGGACGGATCGTCTCGGTGTGGACGAATCGTCTCCGCGTGGACGGATCGTTCGTCTCCGCGTGGACGGATCGTCTCCGCGTGGACGGATCGTTCGTCTCCGCGTGGACGGATCGTTCGTCTCCGCGTGGACGGATCGTCTCCGCGTGGACGGATCGTTCGTCTCTGTGTGGACGGATCGTCTCCGCGTGGACGTATCGTCTCCGCGTGGACGGGCCCTCAGAGACGGCAGCACAGATGCAGTCACATCCTCCCCCACCTTCATCTCCCATACTCTTCCTCTCTTGGTCTTGCACTTTCATGCATGCTCATTACTGCAGCTGCTCTCTCTGCCTCTGATTCAATCTCCTCTCACTGCTTCATTGTGCTCCATTTTTTTTCCCCCTTTTCCTTATTTCCTCTCTCAGTCTTTTTTTTCCAATATGGAAATTTGAGCTCTTTTCTGGAATCAATACGTCGTCACTCAGATGTCAGTTCCATCCAAACCTTCATTTATACAAACACACAAACACACAAGTTTCTATTTCCTCGCCTCATGTTCAGTCTGCAGGTTGCACACGTCGCAGTGAACACAACCACATTGCAAAGGAAGGACAGTGGCAGTTTTGGTGCATAATAAACCTTGATCTATTGTTGCTATGTAAATACACCGACTCACACACACATAAAATCCACCCGACTCTGCAGCCTGCAAATATCTGCAGATTTAGCCCAGAAGCCACATACACACCCTGTCAATGAAGAGTTAAAATGCAAATTATTAATCCTGTTTTGTTCCTGGGAGAGAAGCATCTGGGAATGTAGCTGTGAAATCCTGTTTGAATTGTGTCCACACCTGCACATGATGGTGTTTACTGTACATTAGAGTTTCTCTACGTGCTTCTGCTGAGTCATGGACAATAATCACCACGTTACAACGTAACAAGGCATCGTTCGTGTTCTGCTACAGTATGAATGTGGCTGCATTATGTCCGACTTAATAATAATAAGAATAATAATAATGTCAATAATTAACGGTGTATGACATTAATGTAACTGTTGCTCTGCTGATTCACCTTCTGTTGCCTGTGTGTTACATTGATATTTCAGTCACAGAAAGAAAGAAAGAAAAGACTCCAGGAGACGGATAGAGGGTGAGATTTGAGGCTGGGGGAAGGTGGTGGGTGTTTTAGGTGGTGTGTGCGTGTGTGTGTGTGTGTGTGTGTGTGTGTGTGCGTGTGTGTGTGTGCGTGCGTGCGTGTGTGTGTGTGTGTGTGTGTGTGCGTGTGTGTGCGTGTGTGTGTGTGTGCGTGCGTGTGTGTGTGTGTGTGTGTGTGGGCTTATCCAAACATGGCTGACACAACTGAGGAACAACAAAACAAGCAGCCAGCGAGCCACAGCACCACATCTCAACACAGAATACCAAATGAAGCAGACTCATCACCCTGCTTTCACCATTCCAAGTGTCTGGGGGAATCTATATGATGAATCATGAAGAGATTTCTTTTCTGCTTTTCCCCCTCAGTCTGTGAAACTCCCTGCTTCTCGCTCTTTGTCTGTTTTTCTCTCTCTCTCCCATTCTGTATGTTATTTTTAATGAATTCCTCGCTGCGCCCTCTGCTCCTTCAATACTTCAACTTCTTCTCTCTCTCTTCTCTCTCCCTCCCTCTACCCCCCCCCCCCCCAAACCTTCAATGTACATAACAGTGTACTCTTCAGGAGGGAGCCCAGGCGGTATCTATGGCAACGGGATTGCTAGGCAACAGCCATTTCTCCCCTTCTTTCCTGTGCCATGTAGCAGTAGCAGCAGCAAGAGTCGTCCAATTGGAGGAATGTTGGTGTGCAAGAAAAGTTCACAACACATCCAGAAACATGGAAGGCAACTGTCTTTGTCTCCATAGACAGACAGGCAGACAGGCAGGCAGGCAGACAGACAGACAGACAGACAGACAGACAGATATCAGTCTCAACTCTGAAAAAGCCCTTTAAAGTTTTGAGGTGTAACAGGATTGTTATGAGGAGGCCTTTGAATTACACCAAAATCCCTTTTTGTGTTTTTATTAATATGTTGTGTAATATCATCTCCATACTATGGAAGCCCATTTCCGCCAATGTGATGGAAAAAAAAGACTTAGTATCTCAAAATAATGACTTAGTATCTCAAAAATATGACTTAGCATCATTATTTTGAGATGCTATCTCATTATTTTGAGATACTAAGTCATTATTTTGAGATGCTAAGTCATTATTTTGAGATGCTATCTCATTATTTTGAGATACTAAGTCATTTTTTTGAGATACTAAGTCATTATTTTGAGATGCTAAGTCAATATTTTGAGATGCTATCTCATTATTTTGAGATGCTAAGTCATTATTTTGCGATACTAAGTCATTATTTTGAGACGCTATCTCATTATTTTGAGATACTAAGTCATTATTTTGAGATACTAAGTCATTATTTTGAGATGCTATCTCATTATTTTGAGATACTATGTCATTATTTTGAGATACTAAGTCATTATTTTGAGATGCTAAGTCATTATTTTGCAATACTAAGTCATTTTTTTGAGATGCTAAGTCATTATTTTGAGATGTTAAGTCATTATTTTGAGATACTAAGTCATTTTTTTGAGATGCTAAGTCGTTATTTTGAGATGCTAAGTCATTATTTTGCGATACTAAGTCATTTTTTTGAGATGCTAAGTCATTATTTTGAGATGTTAAGTCATTATTTTGAGATACTAAGTCATTTTTTTGAGATGCTAAGTCATTATTTTGCGATACTAAGTCATTTTTTTGAGATGCTAAGTCATTATTTTGAGATGTTAAGTCATTATTTTGAGATACTAAGTCATTTTTTTGAGATGCTAAGTCATTATTTTGAGATGCTAAGTCATTATTTTGCGATACTAAGTCATTTTTTTGAGATGCTAAGTCATTATTTTGAGATGCTAAGTCATTATTTTGCGATACTAAGTCATTTTTTTGAGATGCTAAGTCATTATTATATATTTATTTTGACTAAGTGCGTAGGTATGAGAGTGCGCATGCTCGCTCCAGCCAGAATCGCTTCAACATGGAGGTGAGTGTTTTTCCCGCCGCTCGGTGAGCTAACTTTTGTAAAGTGTCTCGTTTTGTTGTAAACATCTTTAAACTGTCCTAGTTAGGTTTGGTGAGTCGCGTGGCGAGCATTGTGTGCGCGTGAGAGTTTGGGTCGGCAAGGAACGTGAATGTGGCGAGCTGTTGGCTTCAAACTAGCAGCGAACGCTAGCTGCGCGCGCGTGCGTACGTGTGCACGTGGATAAGAGAGTTTGTCCTGCACGCGTCTGATGGAATCTGTGATGAGATGGCAGCAGATGTTTTTGTGGAATAATACAGGTGTGGAGATGCACTTTCATTATAATTCATGTGTTTAATGGATTGGTTTATTGAAATGTGGATGAGTTACGAGCTAAAAGAAATGTTAAGAACTCATATTAATGTTTTTGATATTATTTTAATTGATTAATTAGCCAGAATCGTTTCAACATGGCTGGAGATGGAATCTGTGATGAGATGGCAGCAGATGAATGAGTGCATGTGGTTTTTTGGAATAATACAGACTGAGAAACCCAAGAATTGCATCCTGGTCTTCATATCAGAGAAAATCTCAGACCGGTTACTGACGACTGGCCAGGCTAACTTAACCCAAACATTGACTCATCAGGGACAAGAATTTCTGACCCCTGGAGATCTGTCCAGGGTGTGACCCCGCCTGGCACAGCTCCCCGCGACCCTCATGTGGAGGATAAAGCGGTAGAAGATGGTTGGATGGATGGTTGGATTGATGGATGGATGGATGGATGGATGGTTGGATGGGTTCTGACTGAAGGGAAAACAACAGCCTCATGTGGCAATTATATAAGTCATACCTAAAAAAGTAAGGGCAAATTAGACTGTCCAAACTACAGGCCAATTAATGTTCTTAATTTAGATTATAAAATATTTACTACAATTATTGTGAAAAGAATTGAAAAATTGGACCCAGGTGAATGAATATAAACCAAATGGGGCATCAGATGCAAATTTCTATTCAGTGCTATGGACCCAGTAATAACGAGGTCCTACATAATAAACCATCGGCTAGATTCAAAATGAATGAGGAGCTCATGGACTTTGTGCTGCAGAGATTTTGTCTCCTCTCTCCTGTAAATGTGTGTGTGCATGGTCGTGGTCAGAGTTTGTTTTTTAGAAATCCTAAACTTTGCGTAGAAAGTGTCGTACGCCTTCTTTTGTGCATACGCAAGCTTAAAGGATGAATGAGGCCCCAGGTTTTGGTCTCCATGAGGACTACAGGTCTTGACAAGGTCAGTGTGTATGCCAGAAAAGGTTCTAAAGCGGTTACACACACACACACACACACACACACACACACACACTCACTGTGTCCCTGCTGCTCCAGACTGTGAAGCGTCTGTCCGTCCAGAAAAAGTGTCCTCTGAATCTGAGTTGTGATTTGAGAGTGGGATTTAATGACATCTGTGCTCCCCCTCCCCGTCTTCACATCCCCCACGACTTCCCTCACCCCCTCTGTGTTGCTTTATTTCTCCTTCAGTCATTGTGTCCTACTTGGAGTCTATTTATTTCATTATACTCTAGATCACTGGTTTACTCACAAAACCAATGTTCATGGTCAAGCTCTAAAGTAAACATCCCTTTATTCAGCCTCCTCTTCCTCATCTCCTCTTCCACCATCACATCATTGTGAAAACACAACCCCCACATGTCCACCCTCCACCCCTAAAGAATTCAACCAAATAAACTAAAACAAAAATAATCCAAAGCTGGAAGATTGGTAAAGAAAAGGAAGGAGGAGACAGAACAGGAGAGGAGAGGACTGTTCAGGTCAGGATGCAAGAAAAAGAGCAGATGGGGAAGATAGACGAAGAGGAAGAGCAGGATGGAAAATCTCATCTCCTGGCGGAATAATCTACCATTTATCACGGTGATGAAAAAGTGGGGAGTGAGAATGGAGTTGGACGAGGTTCAGAAAAGACAGAGTTTGAGTTTTTCT
Organism: Solea solea; assembly: GCF_958295425.1. Lineage (NCBI taxonomy): Eukaryota > Metazoa > Chordata > Actinopteri > Pleuronectiformes > Soleidae > Solea > Solea solea. The sequence goes on along the minus strand of NC_081140.1, from coordinate 29,968,430 downwards.
GCTGCGTTTTCCTCGAGTCGAGAGTCGAGCGTCGAAACAGGTTCTACAGCAAGAATATAGCATGAATTATGCAGGGATGCTCATTTAGGGGGAGCCATATTAATAATATTACATATGTAGTAATATACAGGAGGGCGGAGGCTGGCGGAGGCTGGTGGACGCTGGTGGAGGCTGGTGGAGGCTCCATGACACTCAGCAGATTGGGGAAAGTTACAACGGTTCAAACACACACACACACACACGCACACACACACAGACACACACACACACTGCCTTAGAAAATGCAATCTTCTCTGCTGAAATGAAAAAGGAAGCTTAGCTGCCATGGTTGGTGTGTGTGTGTCTGTGTGTGTGTGTGTGTCTGTGTGTGTGTGTGTGTGTGTTATTACTGACTGTTTGGGAGGGAGTGAAGGGGGATATTAAATGATTCAAATGCTCTCTCTCTCTCCTCAGACTGCAGCATGGACACACACACACACACACACACACACACACACCCCTGCAGAGCGTGAACGTGTGTGTGTGCAGACACATATATAAACACACACAGGTTTGCACAGCTATCCTTCTAAGGACTCTTCATTGACTTGCAGAGCAGGCGTCGGACTCTAACGTTAACCCAACACGACTGAAATCTTAGTGCCACACTTAACCAGTCCCACCAGGTTCTGCCTCATTAGGACCAGGTTTTCCATGAGTCTCCATGAGAACGAATGGTCCTGACAAATGTCCTAAAGAGGTAACAAATACAAGAAGAGCCACACACATGCATACACTGAGCCAGGCTGTTCTGTCAGACAGGCCAATTTAAAAATCCACACTGCCAATTAAGAGAGAGGCAGTATAGTTCCAGTCTGGACACTTTTGTACAGTACACACCAGTAATGTGCTTTAGTTCATTTATCTGTTTTATTCACAGCTAATTGATTGTTTTAAAACCGAGAGGAACAAAGAACTGGGATGAAATCATTTGTCTTGCACAGCGATTTCTCTTGGTTTTACGTGTGAACGATGAAAACCACTTTCCTCACAGTTACTGACCAAACCTGCACAGGAAACAAGGGAAACATGGAGCTGTTAGGAAACTGAACGGTCATTTTGTTTTTCTGAGGATTATATTAACATGACCTGTTCATAGAATCATGAATATTGACTTTACCTTGTGTTCACTGTTATTTCTCTGTATATTAACTCTATATCATTGATAGATTTAGATCATCATATCCTGATAAAGTATCTTTCATTATAGGAGAATATTCTGTTTCTACCGGCTGTGGTTATCAAGGCTCAGCTGGTATAATGTTCACATTAAAGGCTAAATCCCTCTCTTCTCAAGCTAACTCTGCCCAATGCTGGTTTTGATAAATGCCAAGAAGTGGGCTGAGAACTGAGTGAGGGAGAGGAGGAGGGAGGAAGGTTGGGGAGCAGTACAGTGGGTGTTGCAGCTCCTGCGTTTATAAAAGGGGGAGGAGTCTGCGACAACAAGCCGTGTGCTGGTCGGTCAAGAATGTGATGAAACAGTGACGTACGGTAAAATGTGCGATTAATCGCAAGTTAACTATGACATTAATGCGATTAATCGCGATTAAATATTTGAATCATTTGACGGCACTAATAATTAGGAATGAACACAAAGTAAAACTCAAACTTGGACATACTGGAGCTTGCAATGTACCACATTTCACTGTAATGGATGATCTACGTAACAGTCAGGGTCCAAAGCTGGAGGCATTAAGCAAAACCAAGGGTTTATATTATAATAACTACTATATACACTTTATATATGATAACATTATGATATTATGGAGCGTTCTTATTTGGCTGATAGAAGCTTCTGTGTTAAATGTTAAGTTAAGTGATTCTTAGTCCTCTAAGGCGCCTGTCCCCTGTGGAGTGCCGCAGGGCTCAATCCTTGGGCCCCTACTGTTCTGATTGTTTCTGCTTCCCCTGGGATCTGTTTTTTCATTTTTATGCAGACGATTTTCAAATGTAAGTTCCCCTGAAGCGTAACATGCCTCAGTGACATCACAGCATGGATGGCTTTACATTTTCAAAGTTTTAATGAAAAGAAAACTGAGGTTATACTGTTTGGCACAGGCTACCATCCTACCAGTCCTGGGTCCTTTAAAAACCTGGGGCAATATTAGACTCTGATCAGCAGATTAGCTTCTTTCAATTGAGGCAAATAGCCAAAGATAAATCAATTCTGCCAAGACAGGACCTTAAAAGCTGGATTATTGTAACGCTCTTTATGTTGGGATTAGCCAGACTTCCATTGCTCGCCTTCAATTTGTTCAGAATGCTGCCGCACACCTTTTGACAAGAACTCACCGACATGAACCTATCTCTAGATATTTAAATTTGAAAATGTTCACGTGTACATGAACTCTGACCGAGTCTGGGTCAAAGGTCAGTATTGTGCGCATGACAAAGATGAGGAGCTGGATGCAGTTGCTGCCCCAAAAAACATGGCTGAAAAAAAGAATGGAAACTTTCACAGTGAATGAGAAGAAGAGTTATTTGGTGAAACTCTGGTTTTCAGACGGGGAGGTTTTCAAAGATGATAATTGTGTGTATAAAGATGAAGAGAATGGAAGCGATGTCAGCTCCACTCTCTCCGATGTCCAACTGGGAGCAGGTATGATGGTTAGAAGTGTCTGCTATGGAACTTGACTGAGCAGCTGGACCAGGAAGTGCAGTTGGTTTAGTATCCAGTGTGAGTCCGTGGACTCTTGTGGACTCTTGAGTCTGTTGATCTTCACCCGAATGGTGTTTGATGATTTATTCACAGGAGAAGAAGAAGATTTTGTCCAGTTGTTCCACCCATCACCAACGTGATGACCAATGCAATACTTTGGAAAACCAATGATGTCATAACCCCACCTCTCTCTTGTGCCAGTACTCACGTTGTCAGTGGATATTGAACACAAATCATTTTTTAAACTCTTTGTTATTGTCTCTAATCATCATGTCATAAACTCTCCAGCTGATGTGAATATGAAGCAAATAAGTTTATCTGTGATCTATTCATGTGTGAGTAAGAGGTTTGTGCATGAACACAGTGTCACACTGGACTGGGATTGAAGGACCTGTTTTAAAGGCTAATATTTTACGTATAGACCCTTTAATATTCAGACCGCACACTCACGCTTGTGGTTGTTCTTGCGCTGGAAGGGTAGTGTGTGTCGCTCCGAGTCTTCCTCCCCCTCCTCATCTGCCAGGTGGGTGTGAGTGTAATGGTAACTCAGCCCCGGGCGGTTCTTATAGCGCTTTCCACAGACTGAAACACACAAACATGTGTTACACACGACATGTACGGTGTGTTACACACAAACACGTACAGTGTGTTACACACAAACATGTACGGTGTGTTACACACAAACACGTACAGTGTGTTACACACAAACATGTACGGTGTGTTACACACAAACACGTACTGTGTGTTACACACGACATGTACGGTGTGTTACACACAAACATGTGTTACACACAAACACGTACAGTGTGTTACACACATACACATGTACAGTGTGTTACACACAAACATGTACGGTGTGTTACACACAAACATGTGTTACACACAAACACGTACAGTGTGTTACACACATACACATGTACAGTGTGTTACACACAAACATGTACGGTGTGTTACACACAAACACGTACGTTGTGTTACACACATACACATGTACAGTGTGTTACACACAAACATGTACGGTGTGTTACACACAAACATGTGTTACACACAAACACGTACGATGTGTTACACACAAACACGTACGGTGTGTTACACACATACACATGTACAGTGTGTTACACACAAACATGTACGGTGTGTTACACACAAACACGTACGGTGTGTTACACACATACACATGTACAGTGTGTTACACACAAACATGTACGGTGTGTTACACACAAACACGTACGTGTGTTACACACAAACACGTACAGTGTGTTACACACATACACATGTACGGTGTGTTACACACAAACACGTACGGTGTGTTACACACAAACACGTACGGTGTGTTACACACATACACATGTACAGTGTGTTACACACAAACACGTACGGTGTGTTACACACATACACATGTACAGTGTGTTACACACAAACACGTACGGTGTGTTACACACAAACATGTACGATGTGTTACACACAAACACGTACAGTGTGTTACACACATACACATGTACAGTGTGTTACACACAAACATGTACGGTGTGTTACACACATACATGTACGGTGTGTTACACACATACACATGTACGGTGTGTTACACACATACACATGTACGGTGTGTTACACACATACACATGTACGGTGTGTTACACACAAACACGTACAGTGTGTTACACACATACACATGTACGGTGTGTTACACACAAACACGTACGGTGTGTTACACACAAACACGTACGGTGTGTTACACACATACACATGTACAGTGTGTTACACACAAACACGTACGGTGTGTTACACACATACACATGTACAGTGTGTTACACACAAACACGTACGGTGTGTTACACACAAACATGTACGATGTGTTACACACAAACACGTACAGTGTGTTACACACATACACATGTACAGTGTGTTACACACAAACATGTACGGTGTGTTACACACATACATGTACGGTGTGTTACACACATACACATGTACGGTGTGTTACACACAAACACGTACGGTGTGTTACACACATACACATGTACGATGTGTTACACACGACGTGTTTCTGCACATGCAGGTCATTCAATATAAAGTCACATATGAACTCACTGTCACAGACGTAAGGCTTGTCTCTGTCTTCAATGGCAGGCAACTCTTGTCTCTTCCTCATGCCCCCGACACCGTAGGCCTGTACACACACACACACACACACACACACACACACACATAAGCAGGTCATGACTAACTCTAACCATAACCTCACCGTAGCGTTAAACCTAACCAGCAACTCTGAAATGAGGTTCTGCATCAGGTCTCCATGAGGAAAACTGGTCCTGACAAAATGAGTATTTATGGCAGAAAAGGTCCTGAATAGTTACAACAAATACACACACACACACACACACACGCACACGCACACGCACACACACACACACGCACACACACACACACAGACACACACATTTGCATTCTAATCATCTGCTCTCAGTGTAAAATTGCACTTCCAGCAGGAGGGGGCTGATGACACCGAGCAGGGGAGCAACAGCTCCAATTAGCAAAGCTGGTGTCTGATTGTGTGTGTGTGTGTGTGTGTGTGTGTGTGATTCTTTTCAGTATACATTGTTAACAATTGATTATCCTCCAATAGAATGGAAAGAAAAAAACCTGTGTGATTTAATAAAAGTTGCTTTTATGAAAGTCCCATTGTTAAATGGAAAAACAAAGGTCCATGTCTCACCCGTGTTTTGGTGCGGTTCTTTCTCTTAGGAACATCTTCTTCCAGCTCATCCACCTCCAGCTCATGAGGGAAGTCCCCGACAAGCAGCTTCTGTAGGTGAGACAGTTCCCATGAAGCCACCAGTGGTCATGATGTTGCACGTTGTCTTGCTGAGTTTGAGGGTGTTTGCTTCATTATACAGTCATTAAGACACAAAATATATCCAAACTTTTACTGAAATAAATAACTTGATTTACAGAGGGTCACAATAGTATGACACTTTGAAAATGAAGAAGGACAAAATCAAGGAATGAAGGCCAGTATTTTCATTATTTAACTTACTTATCCTTGACCTATATGTCCCCAAAACACTCGATCCTACATGTACCATAGAGAGGCAACCCTCCTCTCTGCCCTTGATGTTCAGACCCAGGCAGTTTTTCACATGTCATCTGTGATGACATAACTGATATTTACAATCTAAATAATATTCAATCACTAGTTGCTGTCACATTTAAGCCCATTTAAGCTCCTCCACATCCCTTTTGCTGTCCAGTGTACACTCGTATTTTTGAAAATGTGAAAATAAATCAGATCAGAGCAAAGTCATTGAAGGACAAATATACTTTTTATGTGGGACAATGTGGGACACCAGTTACCAGTGCTGAGGTCGTCCAAAATGTTCATCAGATTGTCTAAATAAGTTTAAAAATAAACCCCTGATAGACTGAACTGCATGTTACCAGTGCTTTATAACAGGCCTTTAAAACACCGCTTTCTTTCAAAGATGACGTATAGAGAATAATAGAGAATAATAAAAAGCACGTATTTAACACCAAGCAGAGGGAAACAAAACACAGAAAGAAAAATGAAGTTGACAGACGGAAAGTCTTACCTGACATTCACTCATGGGCTCTTCTTCCTTGGTTTCTACCTTCTTGTCTAAGGTTTCTCCAGCAAGCAGTGACTCCAGCACGGGGCCGTCAGGTATTCCCCCCTCTTTCTTTAGAGAAGCCTCGTAGTCTGTGACAGTCAGAAAACACACATTCATCTGAGCTGTCACAGTACCGAGGAAACGTGGACGTACAAGGACTTCAGCATAAATGTCATGTGACTGAGCCGCCCTTGAAAAGGTCTTATTTATATATTTAGGTTAATGCTTAGATAGAAAAGAGTGTTCACTGGTGATGAACCTCTTAGCTTTTAAAATAACTAAATGTGCAGATGATCCAGCAGAAGTGTGATAATGGCACGAGCGTGAGGGTTTGATGGACAACATCCAAAACTCAGGAGGCAGAATCCAATATAAATTCAAAGTGAATTAAAAGTGATCGCTGTCCTGAACTGATACTGTGATCAATAATAACTTATTGGACAGAAGTAATTCAACCAATGCTGCAGAACATCAAATAATATAAACAAGCCTGGAACAGGAACTTGCACTAATCCACAGATATGGACATAAACTGACACAAGTCTTTTTATAAATCATTTAACATAAGCTAGTTTATTTTAGTTATATGTGGCGTTTAAAACGAGTGGATTTGAATGAATTAATATGAATTAATAGAGGAGATGAATGATTATGAGTTCTTTTTGTCCATGTTATTCTTGAGAGTATGCATGTGTGTGTGTGTGTGTCTTGTGTACACATATTTTTGGTTGTTTTTGCCTGTTGTTAATAAAATAGCTCCAAATATGACAGATGTATAAATGATATGCGTGTTTTAGTTAGTTCTGGGTCAACACACGTAACATCTACAGTAAATATCAGCATCAAATCTCACATAGTGTCTTATGTAGTGCCCTGTGGTCCACCTTGTCCTTTAATAATATGCTTTATAAATAAAATTGGATTACATTTTTTGGGGATATAAATATTTACTGGAATTTGAGATCTTGTGCACTGTGAAAGAATGTTACGTCAAAGCTGATAAGAATGTGTTATATGTGGATTACAGTTGAACATCAGTGTCATGTTTACAGATGTTACAATTATCCATTCCAGTTAGTTTAGTGACCATCATTTGATTGGAATTGCTAAAAGACTAAAGAAATATTAAAGTGGATGCTAAATAACATCATTGAGAATAATGATTATGTTGATATAACAAACATTGACTGTACTTAAATCTCTTGAGAAGACATCGGTCCAGTCCACTTAAGCTCCACGGCTTAATCAAGAACTTAAGAGACCTTTAATCAGGTACAATGTGGTAACAAGGGTCTGTTTCATTCTATTTTATATATTAATGAGATTTGTTAAGTGTTGTCAGTTTTAGGGTTTTTGTGTAAATGTCCAGTATTCACAGATCCAACCACGTCAGTGGTGCTGTTCATGCTAATGCTATTCCATCCGCTCCTTACCAATTTTGAACTCAATGGGTACGAGCCGCGGATCCTCCAGGATGTTTAGCCGCCTCTTCTTGCGCCAGCAGCGAGCAGGGTATGTGTACAACTGCCCCGGTGCATGTCCTGAAACACAGAGAATTACCCATAAAGATGGATTATCAGTGTGTCATGTGCATGAATGCAGCTTATGTTGATATTTGTCATGAAGAAATCAGACTCAACGTTCAACTCACTGGTGCTTTAACACATGCTAGCTTAGTCAATTAGCATGCTAACATTTAGTAGCAAGTTGGCTACAACTAAGCCTGATGACATTAGCTTTGTAGCATTAGGTCATAAAAAATGTCCTCAAAGAAAATCTTTATCAATGTGATGCTTTTTTCAGCATAAATTCTGTTGTTAGGACGTCTGCTGTCCACATGACCCTCACATTACACGTCTTCATTTAAAAAGCTGCATTTAGTTTAGAATTCTGTGGTGCACTCACTCTCTCACACTCACTCCTCACACTCACTCTCTCACACTCACTCTCTCACACTCACTCCTCACACTCACTCCTCACACTCACTCTCTCACACTCACTCTCTCACACTCACTCTCTCACACATCTTTGAGTCTTGTTCTGTCAGAGAGCTGCATGATGTTGTCTATGTATAGTCTTGAGATAATGTATGTTATGATTTGGAACTATACAAATACAATTTAATTTAATTTAATTTAATTTAATTTAATTTAATTTAATTTAATTTAATTTAATTAAATTAAATTAAATTAAATTAATTTAATTTAATTTAATTTAAATTTTAAACCACTTCACTCAGAAATGAGGCTCTACCTCATTAGGACCAGGTTTTCGTCTGCATGAGGACTACTGGTCTTGACAAAGTCAATGTTTATGCCAGAAAAAAAATCCTAAACAAATACACACACACACACACACACACACACACTGAGACACAGACACAGACAGTGCATTCTCTCAGGAATAGTCAGTGCCAGCGATGCATCATTGCCCTGCAGGAGCGTCTGATTCACTGCCAAAACACACTGATGATGGTACTGAGAAAAAGTGACGAGAAAACACTTAAACAAAAGAAGGTAGGAGATCTAAAGAAGGAGCAGGAAATGATGAAGGAAGGAAGGAAGGAAGGACACATGACTGGAGAGAACAATGTATGTAGCACAACAGCTGGCAAACACAATACTAACACCACACAGACTTGGGCATTGGAGGATTACAACTGCTTTACCCACACACACAGTTTCATCTGCCCAGGTATCACACACACACACACACACACGTGCACACACACACACACACATGTACACGCACACACCTGGTCCACGGTGGTTCTTCTCCATCCAGATGTAACAGTTGCTCTGGGCCACCCCAGTCTGGGAGTCCAGGAATGGAAGACGCATGGAGCGCTCGGCACACAGACGGGCATTGTAGCTGCGACAGTGTTCGATAGCCTCCTTGTAAAACTCCTCACCAAGACTGAGGGAGGAGAAAGAGGGGAGGAGGAGGAGGAGGGAGTGAAGGGGTCAAAGGTGAAGGAGAAGGAGGGAATAAAGTGTCAGCAAGGAAGCAAAACTACTGTGTGTGTATGTGCATGTGAGTGCGATACAGTCATTTCAGACGTTAAGAACACACTTGAAAGACTTCCTGCTCCAACTGTGTAACAAATATCATCTGCAGCATGACTCAGCATGACTCAGCTGAAATCATGTCGCTGATACGTTCACAGTCTGTCCGCAGTGAAGCACGGAATATGTAGGATTTCGGGATTTTATCGGATTTGACATTTTTGTCTGTCCGATATCCGACCAGACCGATACTGATACTGATACTTAGTATTTTATATATCATATCGGCTCATCCCTAATCCTAATGAGGCAGAAGCTCATTTCTGAGGCTATGATTAAAGTCAGGATTAACATTAGGATTATTGTGATATCAGTGAATATATCGAAGTTAACAGATAAGGTTTTGTTATGGCTGCTCAAATGAATTCATGTTAATGTGGTGTCAGGAACAGGAATAGCTGTGTGCAAGTGTGTGTGTGTGTGTGTGTGTGTCTACACTTACCATCACACACACACCTCACAGCTTATTGACAGGACAATGAAGTGTGTGTAATGTATTTCCTCACCTGTTCAAGTGTGAGTTTAATTAACATTCAGTGTAATATTCTTCTTTGTTCCTCCCTCCCTACTTTCACTCTCTCCCTCCCTCCCATCTCTCATCCTCCCTCTTACCTGTTCTTGATGACTGCACCTCCAGATTGCCTGTAGGGAGAAAAAGAAGGAGAAAAAAATCAAGCAGTCGAGTGGTGAGTCACTCCTCCACCTCACCTATCGGTTTGTTTGGCTTCTCATTTCTTTTACATCGTTCCTTCGCTCTCTCTCCCGCACCTTCGGTTTTGTCTGAACACGATCCAGTTCTTTTGCGGCATATTTAACTGCCACACCTTCAGATTTGCATCGTTCTCCCCAATTCTGTCTATCTTTGTCTTTCTGTGGTGAATCACTCCAGTCTGGCTTCTTCCTTCATCAAGGTCACTTTGCTGCACACTACACACAAAAGTGTAGCTCAGCATGCACACGGTTACAGAGCAGCACCAACTGCAACCTCAGAGGAAAAATGGTGCAGCTGCTGAAAACTACGTGTTGGATTTGTTTGTGTATCCTTGGAAAACATGTCACTGATTTGATGATGGAATGAACACCTGGAGTAGATGTGGACTTCATCAAGATTCAGCTATAAGTGCTCAGTGAATCAGGTGCTGCTGTTTCGTCCCTGCAAACCTCACACTGGATCACGAGCGGCACTGAACTCAATGAGACTCAGTTTTTCTCAGTCGCTTTGGTGCTTTTGTCAGATCAGAAGGAAAATTCTTATAAGAATGAGTTCAACCTCCACAACATTTAGTCATCTGTGCACATCATAGTAGACATTTCTCCTTCCTCTGAACAAATGACCAATGCTTTTGAATTCTCTACTGTCTTTAACATTATCATTTGCTTATGTCATGTCAGTCAAAATGAACTATACTTATGGATGCTGAATAGTCAATAAAACTAATAGTCTTCATTTCATTACTTCAAATTCTGTCAAGCACATTTTATACCTTTCTTTACCGTTTTTTCCTGGAAACGTCTCCTAAATTGAACAATTGCTCTCAGGTGAACTTCAGCTTTCACTCACGAGGAGGTTTGTGAAGTATTAGTTGTAACCAATGATGAGTCACTTGTTCACTGTCACTCAGGGATGAATCCCATCAACCCTCACTTGGCAAGCGTGTATGAACCGAGCACGACATAGTGTGAACCATTTCTACAATTCTGTGACACAGAAATGGAAGGTCAGCATCGTGGAAGAGGGGTGAGGATGCAGGGAGGAAGGGGAAGAGGGAGAGGAGGCCAAATACGTATGCAGATTCCTAATGAAATTAGGGCTACAGTTGTGGACCATGTTGTCAATCACGGCCTCACAATGGCTGAGGCTGGTCGGAGGGTGCAACCAAATGTTCGAAGAACCACTGTGAATTCAATCATTCAAACATTTGGTAGGGAGCACAGGGCTGAAGGCTGACTTGAGACTTGATGGTTAAGACTTAAGACTTGATGGTTAAGACTTGAGACTTGAAGATTAAGACTTGAGACTTGAAGATTAAGACTTGAAACTTGAAGGTTAAGACTTGTGACTTGAAGGTTAAGACTGAGACTTGAAGGCTAAGACTTGAGACTTGAAGGCTAAGACTTGAGACTTGAAGATTAAGATTTGAGACTTGAAGGCTAAGACTTGAGACTTGAAGGTTAAGACTTGTGACTTGAAGGTTAAGACTGTAACTTAAAGGTTAAGACTTTGACTTGAAGGTTAAGACTTTGACTTGAAGGTTAAGACTTGTGACTTGAAGGTTAAGACTTGTGACTTGAAGGTTAAGACTGTGACTTGAAGGTTAAGACTTGTGACTTGAAGGTTAAGACTTGAGACTTGCTTGTGACTTGCATATGGGTGACTTACTGCCATATCTAATGTCTAACAAGTGTAGCTGATTATGTGTTTAAATGGTAAATGGTCTGTTTTTATATAGCATTTTCCTAGTCTTGATGACCACTCAAACCTGGTTTACAGAAGTTTTTCCATTCACCCATTCACACCCATTCACTTACACTTTGGAGCCACTGTTGACCAAAAATCCAACATACTGTTAATCCCCATGGGGAAATGTGGTGTGTAACATTTGCTTATAACACTATAAAAATAACATTAAGAAAACACAATCATGGCATCAGATAATAAAATATATGACAGTAAATACGTTTAACTGAATAGTATGTGTAAATGTAAAGTATAAATACAAAAAAGTGCTGAAGTGACTTGAAACTGCAAGGGTTTGAAATGTAATTAAGAATTGGAATGAAGGAATATTTTGAATTAGATGGCTGATAATTAAAATAATAAAAACAACTTTCCTTGTGTTTTGTCCCTCCCCTGCTGAATGTGCATGTGTGTGAGTGGCAGGTAAACCATGGGGGTGTGGCTGACACTTGCACACCTGAGACTCTTTCACAATCAACTTCTACAACATACAGTATATAACCCAGTGTGTCAGTTAACCTTAGTGCTATACTAGCTACGGCCTTACTTGTCTTTTTGGTTTTGACATTTGTGTCAGCCTCTGACTCTGCTGCTCCTTCAACGTTGGATTCATTTACAGACTGATCTGAAATCTTTGAGGGAGAGGATGTGACTGCTTCTAAATGTGTTGTAAGATGATCTTAGAAACTGCACTTGTCTCATAATTGGTATCATACTTGTATGATGTTGTGTTTCATTCATTGTTGTGTAGGATTGGTGTATAGACGAAAGTCGTTAGTGTGTTTCCGTCACTGTCTGTTGTCCAGCTCTGTTCTGGTTACGGTCACTTGTCCAAACCTGTGCCTGCTGCAGCTGAGACGTCTGGATATTCATTCAAATTGTAGAACTAC